>NC_092390.1:28045859-28654401 GCF_030028105.1 Mobula birostris | reverse complement strand
TAAGAACAGATAGCTTGCAACAGTACATTAAATTAAATTTCACCATACATTGTGGCGAACTTCTCAGTGGGAATGCAGAACAGCAGCTGGCTTTGGAGGTGGGGGTGAAGGTGTTCCTTCCCAGCAAGATCAAATAAAATCTGCCTTTACCAAGCCACTTCCACTAAATACTTCAACTACCTGCTAAGCCCTGCCCACTCCCTGTTAAATCTGTCCTTAACCACTGATGCAAGAAGGGAAGGGAGGAAAAGGGGAGGCAGGATAGAGAAAGAAGGATGGAGGGATGATGAGGGGGTGATTGGTTCTGCAAAAAATCCACAGGGAAAAAATATGTCCCAGCAACATCTAAACTTAGGTGTCAAAATAAGCATCAGATGGAGGTTTATTTTATCCATTGAAAGATACACACAGTAACAGGTCTTTCCAGTCCGAGAGCCCCTTCTGCCCAACTACACCCAAGTGACCAACTAACCTGCTAACCAGTACATCTTTTGGATGTAAGAGGAAACCGGGGCGCCCACAGGAAACCCGTATGGTCACTGGGAGAATGTGCAAACTCTCCACAGGCAGCGGGGACAATTGA
The DNA here is from genome assembly GCF_030028105.1 of Mobula birostris. Lineage (NCBI taxonomy): Eukaryota > Metazoa > Chordata > Chondrichthyes > Myliobatiformes > Myliobatidae > Mobula > Mobula birostris. The sequence continues at coordinate 28,653,818 of NC_092390.1, read as the reverse complement.
AACAGGTCACCGGCAATGTAAGAGTGTTACACTAACTGCTACACTATCGCACTTCCAAGTCATTACAAACATTTGTATATCAAAGGTTCAAAGGTACAATTTAACGTCAGAGAAATGTATACAATATACATCCTGAAATGCTTTTTCTTCACAACCATCCACGAAAACAGAGGAGTGCCCCAAAGGATGAATGACAGTTAAATGTTAGAACCCCAAAGACTGCCCCCCCGGCTCCCCCCCCCCCGCATGTAAATGGCAGCAAGCAACAATCTTCCCCCTCCTCCCACCGGCACAAAAAAAGCGTCGGTACCACCACCGAGCACTCAAGCGTGAGCAAAGCAATAGCAAAGACACAGACTTGCAGTCACCCCAAAGACTTCATGTTTCACCCAGTATTTGACATACCGCAGGTTCTCTCTCTCCCCCCAATAAGGGAGAAAGCGGTATCTTCATTTTCCCAGTGAGTGGGGAGACATAACAAACAACTCACTAGTTTATGATTTTAAAAGTCTGTTACGTCGCTTTTTTCAGGTCTGTGCCTGAAGATTGCAAAAATCCCTTGTCTCCAAGCACACAGCAGATATTCTGACTCCACCGACGACACATGGGTCTCCTGTCGTGACACCGACCCTCGACCCGCCCATCTTGAGAGTCCCAAGATCCTAGGCTTCTGAATTCAAGCCAAACTCTTAGGCCGAGCCTTTGGCGTGCCAAACAACGGCCAGTTATGGAAACCCAAGGGTGGGTCCCATTCCTGCAAAGAACCGATGTCAGCATGTAACTCCAGGTCATGGTCTTCAAAAGAACCCTGAAAGGGAAAAATAGAGATATTAAAGATGGAAATAGAGGTGTTTCCAAAGATGCAAACAAAGGAGTCACTGTTAGGTGCGGTTAACCCTCCTAAGGTCTAAATAATACCACTTCTGTAGAGTAACTCCTATACAGCTTTAGAATCTCTGATGGAATATATTGGGTTGCTATGTTTTAGCCTTGTACAGTTTGTTCTCTCGGACCTTTGTAGATATAGCACTCTGAAGACCATAAAGCTATCCTATAAGTTGGGAGAAAAAAGTCAAACCCATGGGAACTAGATATTATGAAATAGTTGGAAATAATAACTTGCTGAGTGTGGGAATCTCTACACTGGTCACTTCAGAAATACAATAAGTTTGAAGTGGAATGACTGTGAGGCTGTCCTGTTCAGGATGATGCATCTATTCTACATTTCTCCTATCACATGAAAGATTCAAAGCAACAGGCAGTCCCTGGGTTACGTGTGGGTTCTGTTCCTGGTGAGTGATGGCTAGAACTTTAATTTTTTGGTTTTATCCAATTTAAAATTGACAGAAGAGCCCCCTCTAAAAGCCAACATGCAAAATTGTTTTTTTTTCACCAATAAAATTATATGCCAGCAAACATTGTTAAATATGCAGAAATCTTTATCCACTTTGCTTTGAGAATATAGCACAAGGTTTTCAAAATACTCAAGCAGACAAATGGCTATTGACTCTGCTGAGGCAGAGGTGAGGTAAACTGGGAGATTAAAGGCATGGGTGGAAACTGGGGTGAGAAACAAAAGGTATATACACTTACAGGAGAGAAAATGATGAACTTGTCAAAGCACTAATTAAGGGAAAGCCTGAACTGATCTGTAACTGTTAGCATTAGAAATTTTGAATTAGTTGCTCTTTACAGAAGTTGATCGATCTTTGACGTGTTCTTTGTTAGGAAACCTAATAAATTCTGGAAATGCCCCTGAAATCAACCAAAAATGTAAACGGAGAAATTCAGGCCTTAGTCATCGTTCAGATGCATGCACTGGCTGATGGTGGCAGCAGGGACAGGTGTGACAAATGTTGGTTACCATCCTCCCCAGTAAGCTGAAGGGATACAGATCCCTAGGAACCAGCAAAGCAAATTGAGGGATGTCAGCAAGTTTGCAAGCTCCTGACAGATGGGCCCGATACTGTCACCATGGTAGCAGTGGGAAAGGAAAAGTCCAACTCAGCTGTGCAGGAGCCAATGACATTGACCATTGCAAGATTACTTACAATGAGAAAAAGACTTCTTTGATGCCTTAACCATTTGGGGGGTGCTTCTCAATGTAGGTCGGCCAAGGTCGCGTGGATCTATTTGAGAGCTGGAAAAATGAGGGACTACAGTTTCATGCAGGCACATTGGACTCAGCTCAGTCAGTGTAGACGAGTTGGGCCAAAGACCCTGTTTCCATGCTGTGTAACTCTGATAGAGATGAGCTGCTATGCATTCCACAGCACAGCACTGAGGAGTGCCCACACACTAGAATGCTGTCAAGGAATATTTTTCTCAGAGTATGAATGATGAAGGCATCACTTGCATTGTATAAAACTATACATGCACATTCTAGTGCACCTGTCAACTTGTAAGAGATGTGATGGCAGGAGCTTCAGCAGACAAGGAAGCATGCTGCTCAGATACCCACTCAGCAAGAGGCTGACGTGTTTGGCTGCATCTACTGTGTCTCATAGCCCAGCAGTGTCCACCTCTACCAGCTGTCAGTGGGGTGAGATTAGATGCATGTTGATCGAACTTGCATTCCCGGCTTCATTGTTTCTGTCAGCCATCTCACAGCACTCCTCCATTTCCTCTGACCTCTTTGCTGGAGATCACTAAGGGAAGGGAAGGCATGGCTTATCACATTGATTCATGCCAGGTAGCATTCATGGTGTGCATACCCTTAATGTGGGCCTTTACTCTCCCAGAGAGTCATGGGGGCACACAACACAGACACAGGCCCTTTGCTCACTGATTCCACCAAGCACCCAGACACACCAGTCCTACATTAACCCATTTTATTCTCACTACATTCCCCTCAACTCTCTGGATATTCCACCACTCACCTGCACACCGGGGGTGAGGGGGGGAGGTCAATGTATATTGTCAATTAATTTACCAACCCTACCAACCTTTAGTAATAAAGCCATAGAGTACTACAGTACAGAAACAGGTTCTTCAGCCCGTCCAATCTATGACAACCCAATCTTCTTCCTAGTCCCATCTGCCTACACTCAGGTCATATCTCTCCAAACCCTTCCCATATATGTACCTATCCAAACTTCTCTTAAATGTTGTAATTGAACTCAAATCTACCACTTCCAGTGGTAGCTTGTTCCACACTCTCACCACTTTCTGAGTGAAAGAGCTCTCCCTCAGATTCCTCTTGCATAGTTTACCCTTCACCCTAAACATATGACTTCTAGTTCCAGTCTCGGGGAAACAGCCCGCATACATTCATCCTATCTGTATACCTCATAATTCTGTATACCTCTGTAAGATCTCCCTTCATTCTCCTCTGCTCAAGAGAATAAAGTTCTGACCTATTCAACCTTTCCCTATAATTCAGGTCCTCAAGTCCAAAACATAAATCAAATTCAAAGAAAAACACAGGAGCTGGGAATAACTTGTGTACGTCTAGTTTAACTTTAGTAAAGTGCTCACATATGACATGGCGTAGTGACGTATGCTATTCATGAACTTTGTACGTACAACTCATAATGAATTACGTAAACAACAGCTTAATGAAACAATACTGTATATTTACAACATTACTCAAATATCACTGAAATATTAAATACACAACACTCCCTTTGTGACCCCATCTACCTGTGATGCCACCTTCAAGGAATTATTGATCTGTATTCCCAGATCCCTTTGTGGAAGGAAACGGGAATACCAAGAAGAAACCTGAAAGGTCACAAGGAAGACATGCAAACTGCACACACACAACGTTAAAGGTAGGGATCAAACTTGGATCACTGGAGCTGTAACACTGCTTGGTGTGGTGAAAATCTCAGCTTGTGGAACGCACTGCCTCAGGAGGCAGTGGAGGCCAATTCTCTAGATGCTTTCAAGAAGGAGCTAGATAGGTATCTTATGGATAGGGGAATCAAGGGTTATGGGGACAAGGCAGGAACCGGGTATTGATAGTAGATGATCAGCCATGATCTCAGAATGGCGGTGCAGGCTCGAAGGGCCGAATGGTCTACTTCTGCACCTATTGTCTATTGTGTGCCGTCCATACAGATCATGCCATTCGTAAGTACATCATAGTAATAAAGAGAGAATCAGAATCACCGATCAAATGTGATGAATGCCATTACGCTGCATGAAGCTTCATGCAGGAGGACACACTTTCCTTAAGCGAGGGCGTTGTTGCAATACCAGGTTTGAGAAGGAGTCCTCTGGTCTCCCTGCAAGAGTGCATGGTACGATAGGGAAGCTTGTCACACCTTCTGTCCTGCCCTGCCCAGAGGATTCTGTTGCAGTTTCCTACTTGAGGTGGAGTATCTGCATCCATCTGAGCACAACCTGCTGGCTGCCCAGCCCCGCCATTCATTTTCACTTAAAATGTGTGAACAACAATGCAAAAACTTTACTTAATAACTATTTGGCACCAGAACGTGTGACAACACTTGCGGGCTGCCCCGCCCCCCAGCAAACCTTCAGTTGTGTTGGTTGTTAACGCAAACAATGCACTTCATTGTATGTTTTGATGTCCATGTGATAAACAAACCTGAATCTTGAACTTGAATAACTGAACAGCCCATCAAACTGATCCCATGGAAATAAAACTGTTGTACTAATGGTTGCCAAGCACAGGTCAGGCAGCAGCTCATAGTTGGATATTGTCCCACTGATTTCTGAGCCCAGCATTGGCACCATCATCTGTTTTGTATATCACTCAATCCAGTCCTCCGAACTATCACAATCAGAGATTAATCCGTTCTCTTCCACCCCAGTCCCCCGGCAACTCCTGTACTTGCTTGAGCCCTGGAGCATGCACGGGTGAAGAAGACACAGGGACAGGGCTCCTACCTCCCCTACCAATAATCAGTAAACACTCTAATGGCAAACGATATGGATTTCTTTTCAAAGTGGACACGTTTAACTTCCTGCCCACATCTCTAATCTTCCTGATTCAAAGTCATTGACTTGAAGCATTAACTCAGTTTCACTCTCCACAGACACTGTCCAATCTACTGAGTGTTTCCAGCATTTTCTGAAGATTAAGCTTTATTTCTCACACACACATCGAAACATACACTGATATTCATTGTTTACGAAAATGACCAGCACAGTCTGAGGATGTGCTGAGGACAGCCTACAAGTGTCACCATGCTTCCAGAATATCACGCCCACAACCTACCAGTCCCAACCCATTTGTCTTTGGAACGTGGTAGGGAGCACCTGGGAGAAACCCCACATGGTCACAGAGAGAATGTACAAACTCCTTACAGACGGTGCAGGAATTAAACATGAACGCTGATCACTGGTGCCATAAAGCACTGTGCTATCATGCTGCCCCTTCAGTATTTCCAGTATTCCTTCTCTTCAATATTTTCAGTATTCCTTCTCCTCAATATTTTCAGTATTCCTTCTCTTCAGTATTCTCAGGTTTCCAGCATCAGCTATATTTTATTTTTTTATCAACGAAAAGCAGGTGATAGTCAGACAACATGTCTTCCTCCATCTCTCCCGACTTCTGCTTCGATTCACTTGATCGGCTCTGGCACAGCGAGACATCGTGCCAGGAGTGTACTTGCCACATGTAATCTTGCTCAAGCGCCCAAAAGAGATTCACATTCATTTGATGTGACTTCCACGACAGTGCAGGAATGACATCTTCTTGTTTTATAAGCTATTTATGACAAAGTTAATTCTTCATCAATAAAATGGTGTGTGGGAATCAGCTTTTAGAGAAGGGCAGAGATGCTCTGATTTCACCCTCTGATTTTTTTTATTGTCCAAACACACATTCCCAAATTTAAATGTGCTTACTGCCATATGATTTAGATAGTGCCATCACATTTTGTGAGCTCTTAAGACAGTGCTGATACCCCTGTCAGCTAGTAAAGTTACCCGTATTTATTGCACTACTCATGTCCAGAATTGCGATCTTCCATTCATTTTCACAAATAACAGTAACAACATTATTTGTTTTATAGTACACAGGTTTTAGAGCCATAAAAACAAACAAGACGGATCCTGAATTTAAATTTGGACAGATTATGCCAGGGAGAATTCTCTGCAGCAGCTCTTGACTCTGTAGTGGATTGAAGTGAGTGAAAGAGAGAGTCAGAAGCTTCTTTCTCCAGATTTCTTTTTCAACGGAGTTGGTTGAAATTAAAATTGTGGGAGTACAATACACAGCCAAATCGTTATGACCTGTGTTACACAATGACCCGGTGTACATCTATTTTTATATTAAGCTGAAATGTGCAATGAACCAGCTCCTTCAGAAAAAGATCTTAAACTTCTGCTGAGTGGTAAATGGGAATGTTTAAGGCCAAGCAAAACAAACTGCATTTGTTTACTGAGCCTTTAACATCATCAAACATCACAAGACATTTCATAGAAATGTTATGGAAAAAGAATGAGTAACCTGCAGCTGTATAACAGGGTGCTGAGATATTGAACAGCTTCTTAAAGGGAGAAGAGAAGAGAAGAGAAGAGGACAGTGGTTTAAAGGGGGAATTCAAGAGGAGAACCCTGGTCTTATTTATTTAGAGATACACTGCAGAACATGCCCTTCCGGTACAATGAGCCATGCCACCCTGCAACCCACCGATTTAATCCTATCCTAATCTCCGGACAATATACGATGACCAATTGACCTACTAACCAGTTCGTCTTTGGAATGTGGGAGGAAACCAGAGCACTCATGGGAAGGGTGCACAAACTTCTTACAGATGGCAACAGAATCGAACTCCAAATTATGATGTCCCGAGCTCTGCTAGTGTCGTGCTAACTGCTAAGCTGCTGTGGCATCCTACTTGATGTAGCCATTTCTTTCTATTGTGTTTCCTTCTTTCCAATCATCTCTCAGCAAAGCCACTCTACTTAATTTTCGGGAAAGTGAAAATCAAAGAAAAAGACTGCAGATACTGAAAATAGTCAGCAGGTCAGGCAAATCTGTGAGAGCTGAAGATAAGATGTCTGACAAACTATCTTCAACCTTAAACATTGACTCTGTTTCTCTTCCCACAGATGTGGCCTGACCTACAGAGTATTTACAACGACCTCTGTTTTTAGTTTTCAAGAAACACGGTCTTTGTTGTTTGAGTCATGATGGTTAATGTTAAATCTGGAAACCGTTGTCAGGAAACTTGTATAAATGTGAAGATCTGTGCACTATTATAGAGTTTAGTGGAAGTACCTGATATCTTATGACCTGCTCAGGGAAGTCATCTTTAGGTAATGGTGAAGCTGATCTTATAGATATAATGAAGACCAGGATCAGCTATAGGACCCAACCTGTGGAGGATTTTGGCCAACTGGGTTGGGTAAATACCTTTGTGAGACTATAGAATTGCATGTCTGAATTGCTTAATCAGCAGAGAATCATGGTGTTGCCCTTTAGCCTACAGCTGTACAGCATGAGGCTACATGACCTAGGTGTTTTCCCCTCTAGCCTGCTTAGAACAATACCCAACATGGAAATGTTGAACAAACCATACCCCTTAGAATTAACCATAAAGGGGGTGCATATGCTGACGGTAAGTGGAGTCATTGCTCTCTGGATGGACAGCTCCCTGTGTCACGTAAATAAAGAATACCTGGGGCTCAGCCTTTTGTGGAAATGGAAATTCCCTGACACAACCCAAGTATGAACATGGTCGGAAATCCCAACGGATACATCCAGGTGTATATGTCCAGTCAAACCTAAGTCTTTTACATCAATAGGCCCATGAACCACCTACCAGAACCAGAAAAAAAAAAACGTTCTTTGTATCGCCATTCAGCACACCTATGAGGAGCTTGGCACAAGAAAGCAACGTCCATCGTCAAAGACCTCCACTATCCAGGCCACGCTCTCTTCCCGCTGCTGCCATCTGAAATGTGGAAATGAATAAACAGTCGATGCAGATGGAGGTTCTTGGCTTGAAACGTCAACTATTTATTCCTCTCCATGGAGGCCGCCTGACCCGCTGAGTTCCTCCAGCATTTTGTGTGCTGCTGTGGACGTCCAGAATCTGCAGAATCTCTTGTGGTCCTTTGTGCTTATTGGTTCACAGAGATTCTGGGCAAGCTTAAAAGTGTTAATGATGGGAGCAAGATACAACAGCTGTTTAAGTGGTCCCACAACAACAACCTCTCGCTCAACTTCAGTAAAACTAAAATAAAGCTCATTGCTGAACTCAGCTCAATACTTCTTAGGCACATCCGTCCCCATCATTGAAAATATTCGCATGAGATGCTAAATCAAGAGAACAACATCTATTATCAATATAAGCAACATATATTAATCCCAGCAAACGGCCAAAGTGCTACACCTGCCCATTTACCTCCTCCCTCACCTCCTTTCAGGGTCCAAAACAATCTATCCAGGTAAGGCATCACTCTCCCTGCAGATCAGCTGGGGTCGTCTATTGTATCTGGAGCTCCTGATGAGGCTTCCTCTAACACTCCTGAGACCCGTCGTAAATTGGGGAACCACTTCGTTCAGCATCTTAGCTCCATCTGCCAAAAGCAGAACTTCCTAGTGACCAAACATTTTAATTCTGAACCCTATTCCCATTCTGACATTACCGTCCATGGCCTCGTCTTGTGCCATGGTGAGGCCACCCTCAGAGTTGAGGGGCAACATCTTATATTTCATCTGGGTAGCCTCCAACCTGATGGCATAAATGTTGATTTCTCCTTCCAGTATGTTTTTTAATCCTTTCCCCTCTTCTTTTATTCCCCACTCTGGCCTCTTACTTCTTCTCAGCTGCCTATCGCCTCCCTCTGGTCCCTTCCTCCTTCCCTTTCTCCCATGGTCCACTCTCCTGTCCTATCAGATTCCTTCTTCTCCAGCCCTTTACCTTTCCCCACCCACCTGGCTTTACCTATCATCTTCTAGTTATCCTCCTTCCCCTCCCCCCCACCTTTTTTATTCTGGTACCTCCCTTCTCTCTTTCCAGTCCTGATGAAGCGTCTCAGCCCAAAACATCAAAGCTTAATTTATTTCTGTAGATGCTGCCTGACCTGCTGAGTTCCTCCAGCATATTGTGTGTGTTGCTTTGGATTTCCAGCATCTGCAGAATTTCTCGTACCTAACATCAAAGATCCCTGCCATCCTACATGTGCCATCTTCTCACAACAACCATTGGGCAGGAGGTACAGAAGGCTGAAGTCTCACACCAGAAGGTTCAAGAACACCTACTTCCTTTCAACCATTTAGTTCTTGAACCAAATTACACAACTCTATTCATTGCCTTAGTATAGCAATACTATGACTACTTTGATCACTTTGCACTACTGTGGACTGTTACTTGTTTTAATTGTGTTCTTTCTTGCATAGTTGTGCAAAAATGTTCGTTTAAGTTATATTTTTCCAGTGAATTGTGCGTCTCCAATGCTATGCGCTGTGATGCTATTGCAAGCAAGTTTTGCATTCCACCTCTGCGTACAGGTACACGTACCTGTGCAAATGATAATAAATAGTTTTTCAAGAAATACAATATACTTCAAAATATGTATTGCAGCATATTGTTAAATGGAATTTTAATGCCACATCCACTGAGGAAATGTATATCAATAAAGCTCTTCAGATGTATGTGATTACTATCCATATGATTTGCAGAAGTAAGAACACTGAGTGTTGCATGGTTGATTTGCTCAGTTTCTTGATGTTGGAATGACCCATCTTGAGTTCATTAGCAGTGCATTGGACACCATGAACAACAAAGTTTTACTTGGTGCTTTGGAACTTGATGGTGTGATCATGAATCCCTTTACTGTGATCATTTCAAATGGAATTTCCTGCATGCCTACTTGGTTACTGTATTTCACAAGAACTCTTTTCCCATCCTATAATGGCATAAAATGGAATTTCATGTGTTCCTCACTGTTTGCTTTCTTGACTCTGTTACCGCTATTTATCGTCTACTAGTGGCCTACAACAAGATGAGGTTATGCATGGGTTATGCCACAATATGTGCAGTTAAGCACTGTTCCTGTCGTTGAAAGCAGACTTTTCTGTGATTCTATGAAGAAAATGAAGATATTTTTCACTCCCATGGTTTCATATCAGTGTGAATAGAGCAAGATTGCAGCAATTGTGCAAAAGTACAACATGTAAAGGCAGTCAAATGCTGGGACAGTAGCTTCTGCAGACTTGTCATCTGTGTGGAATATTTTATTGCCATTAACCATTTCAAACAAATCATCTCTGAAGCACACACCCTGAAAATCAATACTAACATCAATCCATAGCCCTTTGAGTAACTGCAAAATTTGTATTGTTTCTTGCAGGTTCAACACGTTGGTTATGATCAGATGATCTTTTTCAGGGACCCATATATTCTCCTTTAACAAGTGTTTATGGCTTATTGACACCTGCATGAGTGCTGCACGCAGTCTGTTCTGCCAGCAAATGTCGGACAACAATGAGATCAACTCACACCACTGGACCTGAGGTAGATGTAAGTGTGAGCTCATAGCAAAAGTTGGACAAATCTTGCTGTTTCTGTGCAAAATGTTGAGAAGGTGACTTTTCCACAACTCGTTTCTATTTTCATAATTGAATTTCCATCATGCATAGAGATGAGAAAGCATCTTGCTTTGTGGCACTTTTGATTTTCTCAAGACTATTACTTTGGGCTCTGTATTCACGCTCACGTCATTGATATGTCGTTTTGTGACCTTTTTGTCACAACTTGTCAGGTCAGTTGTATTGTGTACGTGATAGCCACAATATGAAGGGTTGAAATGGCACAGAATGTCATAGTTGTGTTGACACTCTTGGATTTGCAAGGGAACTTTCCCAGAACTGTCAAAGTTTCATATTTATTGTAAGGAGACATCCTGACATTTTCTTGCTGCATTAGAATAGCATGACGATAGAGCTTGTTGAAAGTTAAATCACCCAAGGCATGAACAGATGTGTCAGCATCAGCCAATAAATGCATTGATTTGTGAGTTGCAAATATCCCCTTTAACTATGGCTGAGGGCATAATAATTGATGAATAATAATTGTATACCCAGGATTAATGTTGTTGATCTCTGCATTGGCGTCAGCACTTGTGATAGATTTTAATGAGTTCTGACACATATAGTTTGTTTGGTGACAAATTTTCATTGAGCATTTCACATGGCTTTCACTGATTTCCTCAAACAGAATATCCTCTGTTACCATAGTAATACCACTGTTCATTTCTGCTCCCCTCATTGGACAATCATTTTCTGTTCATTGTTTCCAACCTAAGGTTCTGCCTTGGTATTTATAATCTCCTCTGGTACTATTCAAAGCATCTTCTTGTGGTCTCTTTGCATGGAGTGCTCAATTTGAAAGATAGATTTATATCTACAAACAATATGGAAACAGGCTCTATGACCCAACATCCCCAAGCCAACCAAGGTGCTAATCACATTTGCTTACATTTGGCCCATATCACTTAAACTTTTCTTATCAATGTACCTATCCACCTCCCTACACAATGTTTATAACTGGATCGAAATCCTGATGAAGGATTTGTCCTAATGAAGGAGTTGTCCAGATGAAGGTTCTTGGCCTGAAATGTTGACTGTTTATTCCTCTTCATTGATGCTACCTGACCTGCTGAGTTCCTCCAGCAATTTTGTAGGTTGCTCCAGATTTCCTGCAACTGCAGAATCTCTTGTGTTTATTGTGTGCATACCTCCCTATACCATCCCCTTTGGCAGTTTACTCTGTATACCAACCATTCCTCGCGTGAACATTTTGCTCTCAGATTCTCTTTAAATCCCTTTTAACCTTAAACCTATTCCCCCTAGTTTTCGACTCAGACCCTGGGAAAAAGACTCTCTATACCCCTATGTATGTATCTCATAACGTTATAAACCTCTATACGATAAACCCTCAGTCTCCTTTGCTTCATGTAACACAGTCCGAACATTTCCATTCACTTCATCTAGATACAGCCCCCAAGTTAAAGCAAACGATGGGTTATTTGGAGGTTAGAAATGAACGAAAACAGTGCAAGGGAGAGGGTCACAGAAACAGCTGTGACAGGACAGTGAGCAGGCACAGGAGGAGCTGTTAACAGCCAGCCTCACTGTCTCGACCCTGGCTGTTGTAGCTTAGTGGGGGAGGGATGTGACAGAAGGCTTTCAGAAGTGCCCCATTCTCACCCAACAGAATATGTCTTCAGCCCCACAACAGCTGGCGAATCCATCTCATCAGTCTCCCAAACTCTGGTCCCTACGTACAGCTGTCCTCAAGTCAGGAGGTAGTAAGTTGAAGCAACCTTGTTACTCAAGCCCTCCTCTTCAGGCAACCTCCTTGTGAATCTTTTCTGCCCCTTCTCTAGTTGAATCATATTCTTCCTAACGCATGGCAACCAGAACTCAACTGAGTACTCTAAATGCAGCCGAACCATTGACTGGGCTTATCATCAGGTTACTTTAATATGCATTCTTTAGTCCAAAGTGATCCATATTTTTGTCTCTAGATCAAGATCAGAATATTCACGTTTTGCATATAAATGAATGAATCATCTCTCATTTCTTTCTCTTACTTCTTACCTTGGTCTCATATTCCACAATCTTCTGTACAGTAAATATGCTGCCAGTGTAGTTTTGCTTGTCCACAGACAGTGGCTGACGATGGATATGTTCTATAAAAAAATGCCAACTGCTCATTTCCCTCAACAGATGCAGCCCGGCCCACTGAGTTCCTCCAAAATCTCTTGTGTTGCTTCAGATTCCATTATTTGCAGTCTCTTCTGCCTCTGTAAATATTGTGTAGTTTTCCCATCAAATACAACACAGGTGTTCTTCCTCTTGCACCTGCAGTGATTACAAGAGCGCTCCTTGCCTGTTAAGTATTTGTGAAGCCAATTTTCTCAATGGATCAGGTAAGAGTTATTGGATCTGGTGACATTAATCCAGAGGTCCACCAGAAGTTAAGAATGAGGCATAGAGCCTGGTGGTTATGGTCATTTTATTAAGTGTTACAAGAACAACAAATGAACAAAGAAAAGGAAAGGAAGTTGCGGTCATCTTGTACTCAGATTAGAGATAAAAACACGTTCCATTGATATAATGTAACCTATGAAATAGCTAGATTCAAGTGGTGTGATGCCTGCTGCAGAAAAACTGAGAAACTTCTAAAAATATGAAATCACTATACTACAATTACTAGAAAATGGACTGAACAATTATTCATATATATGTACGGGGTTTCTTCTTTGTTATGTTAATCTTTTAAACTGCTCCGCATGTGAATTAAAATAGCTCCTATGTTATGTTAAATGCTGAGAAAGTCTCCAGCTAGACATTTGCTTGGGTTATAACAGATAGCAGGTGTACTATCAGCCAATGGGTGTCCATGTTATTCTTTCTTGGGGTGATATGCTGTCTCATATGGCTGGGAACCAGGGGCTTTTGGCGGGGAGTCGGAGGAGAGACCGTGAGGACGACGGACATGCGGGGAAAGCTCAGGCTGATCACTCCCGGTGGTCCCGAACCGTGAGTCGATGGGGTCAGAGTGGTCCCGAAGAGGTTCCTGAGCTCCAACGTGTGCATGAAGAAATTGAACTTTGATAAGTCTGGCACCTTTTCCATTCCTTTTTTTGTATTAAACTTCTATTAATCTCATAGACTTAGTATCTATAAAGTGTAATTGTGTGCTGGCTGATGATTGATGTTTGAAGCTGAATCCGGTGGCAGTCGTACAGCAACTGACCCAACTGGGAGACCAGGCAGACTGTGGGGTTTGCCCTAGATAAATACGAGCCTATATAGCTGAGCGTTACATATATGTGATTATATAAATATTGTAAGCAAGCATAGGAATGTTAAACTAAGGGCACAGAGTCAACACATCACAGAAACAGGCCCTTCAACCCATCGAGTCTGCGCTGAACTGCTATTCTTCCTCATCTCATTGACCTGCTCCTGGATTTGGATCATAGCCCTCCTTGCCCCTCCCATTCAAATCTCTCTGAAATTATTAAATCAAACACACATCCACCACTTCAACTCATGAAAAATATCAGAAATTTACCACAGTACATAATTATCTATTTAAATGTTTATTTTCCTTTTATATCATCTCAATGTGTATTTAAGAATGTATAAATAATTGTGGTTTTATACATATAAAAAAATGGAAAAGGTTATATGTGTGAAAAAAGTACATATTTGTGAATTCCTTATCCAAATAAAAATAAAATTAAAAAAAAAGAAAAATATCAGAAAAATAACAATTCTACATCCTAATCCAACAGAGTGCAATTTAAATTGCACGAAATTAAAGCAAGTGTATTGCCATCCCAATAGTATGTCAACACAGCAGAGAAAAATGAGCAAGACAAACATTACTCCAATACTCATTTGCTTGCCTAAATTCAGATTAATTAGATTATGTGCATGAATGTATTGTCCTTTCAGCAGGGACTTCAGACACAGCTGTAATAAATTCTACCTGCTTGATCAAAACCTGACAGCATTTTGTAGAGTAAAGAGAACTACAGCAGGGAAACAGGCCCTTCAGCCCATCCTGTTGGAACTAAACAGTTATTCTGCTTAGTCCCATCAACCTGCACCTTGATCATAGCCCTCCATGCCCCTTCCATCCATGTACTTATACAAGCTTCTCTTTAAGTGTTGAAAGCAGACCTACATTCACCACTTGTGCTGGAAGCTCATTCCACACTCTTACCACCCCCTGAGTGAAGATGCTCCCCCTCATGTTCTCCTTAAACATTTCATCTTTGACCCTTAACCCAGAGTTCTCTGGTAATAGTCACACACACACACAGATATTCAACTAATCAACATCTGCATTCCCTGATCCGTCATCCTTGTAGCCATCCTTGTAGCCATCTGCATTTGTTTTGACCCTGAATCTGTGCTCTGGTCTCCAGGCATTTCAATCTTCATCACTCTAGGGCATCCCAAAGGATTTTCCAGACAGTGAAACATGCCGTGGGGTAAACAAGGTACTATATTGTTTGCACAGCAAAATCCAACAAACAGTAAATCAAACTGATCAGATAATAAGTTGTTTTGATTGAGAAACAAAATGTGTAGCAGATTTTGCACCCTGGTTAGAGGCCATGTGGTATAAAGAGAGACTGGAGAAACCTCTGTAATCAATCCCCTTCCATGTGATTCCGATTTTCACAAGTGATAGTCACCTGCTGTAAATAGGCTTAGACTCGATGGGTTGAATGACCTAATATGGCTCCTGTGTATTATAGTCTTTTGGTCTAAATCCACCTTCTGTTATGTAATCATCTAGATCCAGTGCTGCAGCCTGTTGAAGTTTCAAATTTGCACAGTCTGTGCCTTCAAAGATCCTTTCTGTTCCTCTAGCAGTTTTGGCAGGAAATCAAGACAACACGAGTCAGGAAGGGCTTGAATGAAGACATGCATTTATTTAACAACATGTTAAGTAATCAAGGAAATTACTTACTTTTGATCCCTGCTGTAAAGTAGGAATGATAATTCTATTTTCATCAAAATTTCAATGAGATAAATGACCAATTATCAATGATCAGAGGCCACAGAAGGTTGTAGGCTCAGCCAGCTCCATCACAAGCACAACACCACCCCCCCACCCCGACCATCAAAAGTACCTTCAACAGAAGGTGACATCTATCATTAAGGACCCTCTGTTCCAGACATACTCTCATCCCATTATTACCATCAGGGAGGAGGTGTAGGAGCCTGAAGACCCATATTCAATGTTTTAGTAATAGCTTCTTCCCCTCCACCTTCAGATTTCTGAATGGGTCCACAAACCCATGAACACTACCTTTGCGCTAGGATTTTTTTGTAACTTACAGTAAGCTTTATGTCTTGCACTTTATTGCTGCCTCACAACAGTAAATTTCACAACATATGTCAGTGATAATTAACCTGGTTCTGAATCTATTTTATTGATGTTGGCTGAGAGATAATTATTGGGCCAACAGATCCCAAGAAAAACACCACTGCTATTAAATACAGCACAGAAACATACCCTTCAGCTCATCAAGTTCATGTTAACCACCAAGCACCAATTCTTACACTAATGTATTTTAATATGGCTCCAGGGTGACCAAGGATGGGAGCTCAACGTTCAGGGATATTCAATATTCAAGAGGGATAGACATGAAAGAAAAGGAGGTGGGGTGGCGTTGCTGGTTAAAGATGAGATTAACGCAATAGAAAGGAAGGACATAAGCCGGGAAGATGTGGAATTGATATGGGTAGAGTTGCATAACACTAAGGGGCAGAAAACGCTGGTGGGAGTTGTGTACAGGCTACCTAACAGTAGTAGTGAGGTCAGAGATGGTATTAAACAGGAAATTAGAAATGTGTGCAATAAAGGAACAGCAGTTATAATGGGTGACTTCAATCTACATGTAGATTGGGTGAACCAAATTGGTAAAGGTGCCGAGGAAGAGGATTTCTTGGAACGTATGCGGGATGGTTTTTTGAACCAACATGTCGTGGAACCAACTAGAGAGCGGGCTATTCTAGACTGGGTTTTGAGCAATGAGGAAGGGTTAATTAGCAATCTTGTCGTGAGAGGCCCCTTGGGTAAGAGTGACCATAATATGGTGGAATTCTTCATTAAGATGGAGAGTGACATAGTTAATTCAGAAACAAAGGTTCTGAACTTAAAGAGGGGTAACTTTGAAGGTATGAGACGTGAATTAGCTAAGATAGACTGGCAAATGACACTTAAAGGATTGACGGTGGATATGCAATGGCAAGCATTTAAAGGTTGCATGGATGAACTACAACAATTGTTCATCCTAGTTTGGCAAAAGAATAAATCAAGGAAGGTAGTGCACCCATGGCTGACAAGAGAAATTAGGGATAGTATCAATTCCAAAGAAGAAGCATACAAATTAGCCAGAAAAAGTGGCTCACCTGAGGACTGGGAGAAATTCAGAGTTCAGCAGAGGAGGACAAAGGGCTTAATTAGGAAGGGGAAAAAAGATTATGAGAGAAAACTGGCAAGGAACATAAAAACTGACTGTAAAAGCTTTTATAGATATGTAAAAAGGAAAAGACGGGTAAAGACAAATGTAGGTCCCCTACAGACAGAAACAGGTGAATTGATTATGGGGAGCAAGGACATGGCAGACCAATTGAATAATTACTTTGGTTCTGTCTTCACTAAAGAGGACATAAATAATCTTCCAGAAATAGTAGGGGACAGAGGGTCCAGTGAGATGGAGGAACTGAGCAAAATACATGTTAGTAGGGAAATGGTGTTAGGTAAATTGAAGGGATTAAAGGCAGATAAATCCCCAGGGCCAGATGGTCTGCATCCCATGGTGCTTAAGGAAGTAGCCCAAGAAATAGTGGATGCATTAGTGATAATTTTTCAAAACTCGTTAGATTCTGGACTAGTTCCTGATGTAACCCCACTTTTTAAAAAAGGAGGGAGAGAGAAACCGGGGAACTATAGACCGGTTAGCCTAACGTCGGTGGTGGTGAAACTGCTGGAGTCAGTTATCAAAGATGTGATAACAGCACATTTGGAAAGCGGTGAAATCTTCGGACAAAGTCAGCATGGATTTGTGAAAGGAAAATCATGTCTGACGAATCTCATAGAATTTTTTGAGGATGTAACTAGTAGAGTGGATAGGGGAGAACCAGTGGATGTGGTATATTTGGATTTTCAAAAGGCTTTTGACAAGGTCCCACACAGGAGATTAGTGTGCAAACTTAAAGCACACGGTATTGGGGGTAAGGTATTGATGTGGATAGAGAATTGGTTAGCAGACAGGAAGCAAAGAGTGGGAATAAACGGGACCTTTTCAGAATGGCAGGCAGTGACTAGTGGGGTACCGCAAGGCTCAGTGCTGGGACCCCAGTTGTTTACAATATATGTTAATGACTTGGATGAGGGAATTAAATGCAGCATCTCCAAGTTTGCAGATGACACGAAGCTGGGCGGCAGTGTTAGCTGTGAGGAGAATGCTAAGAGGATGCAGGGTGACTTGGATAGGTTGGGTGAGTGGGCAAATTCATGGCAGATGCAATTTAATGTGGATAAATGTGAAGTTATCCACTTTGGTGGCAAAAATAGGAAAACAGATTATTATCTGAATGGTGACCATTAGGAAAAGGGGGGTGCAACGAGACCTGGGTGTCATCATACATCAGTCATTGAAAGTGGGCATGCAGGTACAGCAGGCGGTGAAAAAGGCGAATAGTATGCTGGCATTTATAGCGAGAGGATTCGAGTACAGGAGCAGGGAGGTACTACTTTAGTTGTACAAGGCCTTGGTGAGACCACACCTGGAGTATTGTGTGCAGTTTTGGTCCCCTAATCTGAGGAAAGACATCCTTGCCATAGAGGGAGTACAAAGAAGGTTCACCAGATTGATTCCTGGGATGGCAGGACTTTCATATGAAGAAAGACTGGATGAACTCGGCTTGTACTCGTTGGAATTTAGAAGATTGAGGGGGGATCTGATTGGAACGTATAAAATTCTAAAGGGATTGGACAGGCTAGATGCAGGAAGATTGTTCCCGATGTTGGGGAAGTCCAGAACGAGGGGTCACAGTTTGAAGATAAGGGGGAAGCCTTTTAGGACTGAGATTAGGAAAAACTTCTTCACACAGAGAGTGGTGAATCTGTGGAATTCTCTGCCACAGGAAACAGTTGAGGCAGGTTCATTGGCTATATTTAAGAGGGAGTTAGATATGGCCCTTGTGGCTACAGGGATCAGGGGGTATGGAGGGAAGGCTGGTGCAGGGTTCTGAGTTGGATGATCAGCCATGATCATAATAAATGGCGGTGCAGGCTCAAAGGGCCGAATGGCCTACTCCTGCACCTATTTTCTATGTCTATGTCTATGTTCTATGTTTAATCTCCCACAGACCATTAACCTCCTCTTCCCCTCAACCCTGCTTCTCCCCAACCAAAATCCTACTACTCAACTATTCAGAGGCAATCAATTTACAGTGGCTAATAAGCCTACAATCCTCATATTTTTGGTTCAAAATTCAAAGAAAATTTATGATCAAAGTACATTCGTATATGGTACCTTCATTTTCTTGAAGGTATTTACAGGAAAATAAGAAATACTTCTAGAGTTTATGATAACCAAAGACTGACAAGCAACCAACATGCAAAAGAAGACAAACTATCCAAATAAAAAATACTGAGAACACGAGTTATAGAGTAAACATACTCGAAAGTAAGTCTATAGGTCGTAGAATGATTCAGAATAGTGATGATAGAACTTATCCGTGCCAGTTCAGAAGTCTGATGGTTGTAGGGTAATAACCGTTCCAGACACTGCTGATGTGGGACCCAAGGCTTCTGTACCACCTGCCCAATGGTAATAGTGAGAAGAAGGTGGGGGGCTTTGATGTTTATGGTGGCAACACTTCATGTAAATGTAGTCAATGATAAATGTAGTCTGTGGTGGACTGGTCTGTATCCATCACTTTCTATAGATTCTGTTCCTGGGCATAGGTGTTTCTAGGCCAAGATGCAATCAGTTAGGATACTTTCTGCTGTGTATCTGTAGAATTTTGTCAGAATTTTTGGTGACATGCTGAATCTAAGCAAACCTCTAAGAATGTGAAGGCACTGTCATCTGTTCTTTGTGATGACACACATGTGTTGTCCCCAGTCGGATCCTCTGATATGTTGATATTATGGAATTTAAATCTACTGACCCTCTCCATCTCTGATCCCATAATAAAGACTGGCTCGTGGACCTTCAGTTTCTTCCTCCTGTAGTTTATAATCAGTTCTTTGGCTTTGTTGACATTGAGTGAGAGGCTATTGTGATGTCATTCAACCAGGTTTTCAATCTCTCTCCGATATGCCAGTGCGTCACCACCATTGATTCAGCGAACACAATGGGATCATCAGCATACTTATGTACGGCACTGGTGCTGTGCTTAGCCATACAATCTTAAGTATAAAATGATTGGAACAGGAGCTAAGCACACAGCCCTGTGGTGCACCTATGCTGTTAGTGAGTGTGGATGAGGTATGCTAGCCAATCCGTACTGACCATGGTCTGCCTGTGAGGAAATCAAGGATCCAGCTGCACAGAGGGAAGCGGGGTACCAAGGGCTAGGTCTTGGAGCCTAGTGATTAGTCCCATGGAGATGATTGCGATGTGGGCATCCAGCGGAAACCCACACAGTCACAGGGAAAGCCTGCAGAGTCCACATCAGAGGTCAGGCTGTGAGCCAGCAGCTCTGGTATCTGGGCCACGGTGCAGCCCAAATGGTCATCGTACCACTTCTGTGAAAGAACAGATGTTTTCCTGGGCTTCATGTCCCAACTTGGAGTCCACAGACCCCTTAATCAATGGCATTGGTCCATGGCATAAAAAAGGTTGGGAAACCTTCAGTGGTTGGTGCGTGCCTGAGTCAGTGGTGGTGGCAGATACACTAGTGAAGTTTAAAAGACTACTAGACAGGTATATGGAGGAATTTAAGGTGGGGGGTTATATGGGAGGCAGGGTTTGAGAGTCAGCACAACATTGTGGGCCGAAGGTCCTGTACTGTGCTGTACTATTCTATGTTCTATGTTCTATTAACCCTCGTTTAATACCAGGATTGAAAGGTGCTATCTCAGTGGTACACACTGTCTAAAACCACAGTTCAGGCTTCAGTAGCAAGAATGAAGCACCTGTCACTGTTAATCAACTCATGCTTTTTCTTGAAATCTGGATTAACATTAAGATGCAAAGTATCTCTCCAAAGCCTTGCCTTTGTCCATTGCCTATATCGCTCTTATCCATAACCAGCTTATTGTAGAGTCTGAGCTCTTGTATCACCAAACAAATTACAAGGGTGCATAATCTCCATCCAAACACCCACATAAACACACTCTGTTTACAAAAGAATGTATTCAAAACTCTCTGTATCAGTTATAACGATGGCATCAATATTTTTTCAAAGGTATATATTCAGAAGACTATATTAGTTATAAATAATGCATCAAATAATCTTTTGCTCTGTACTTTTTCCCCAATATTTAAAGAAAAGCCACTAAGTAGAATGAGGTCATTTCTAAATGAAAGTACATCATTGGTAAAATGACTGAATAACACTGAAGTATGCTGGGAAACTGGAGCCACTTGGCAACATGGTAGTACAGCAGTCAGTACTGCTGCCTCATAGGAATGGGAGGCTGGGCTGTGTCCTGACCTTGGATGCTACCTGCACAGAGTTTGTACATTCCTTCTGTTACCGTGTGGGATTCCTCTGAGTGTCTCAGTTTCCCCCAACAGCCAAAAAATGAAATGGTGGGTTGATCACTACAAATTACCTATTAGTATAGGTCAATGACAAGAAGAGTCAAAGGAAAGTTGATGATCATGAGTGAGAGAGAATAAGTTGCATGAATGCAGGGAGCTAGGAAGGGGAGGTATTGAACTGATGAGGTGGCTTCCTTGGGAGCCATCATAGGCCTAGTGGGCAAAGCGGCCTCCTTTTGTAGCATTATACACACAGTGGCCACTTTATTAAAAATACCTGTACATCTACTCATTAATGCAAACTCCTAATCAACCAGTCATGTAGAAGCAACTCAATGCATTAAGGCATGCAGACATTGTCAAAAGGTTCAGTTGTTCAAATATCAGAATGGGGAAGAAATGTGATCTGAGTGACTTTGACAGTTGCTGCCAGATGGGGAAGTTTGAAGATCTCATAAACTGCTGATCTCCTGGGATTTGCACATACAACAGTCTCCAGAGTTTCCAGAGAATGGTGTGAGAAACAAAAAGCATCCAGTGAGCAGCAATTCTGTGGTTGAAGTCCATGAAATTACACTCAGTAGCCACTGAGTACAAATATAGGAACTGTGATCGCAGATTGCCAATATACTACAGCTCTGAGACAAAACAAAATCAATTGCAAGTTTTTAGGGAAAAAAACTGCAGCTTCAAATAAAATCATTATCAGAGGTACAAAGTAAAGTAAAGGATAATTTGCAGGATGAGTTTTGAGTTTATTTCAGATTTTATAACTTTGTGATTTCTTTTTCATATGCTTAAGTACATTTCAGGTAAGTGAAATTGGAATTGCCATCAAGACATTTTTAAGTTCGCAGTGTGTGATTGATGGCAAACTGATGGCCAGGATATATCAAATCACTGTAAGTAGCAATAGTTGTGTGTCACGCAACATGAAACCCTTAATATTGAAAACATGCATCAGAGTGCCACTGATGGGATCAAGCTGCAGAATTTAAGATGAATTTGTAGTGAAATATGGTGCTCTATATTCCAAATTGAAACTGCAAGAAATAAGTATTCAATAAGCCCATTAAGTGTAAATAAAAGTAAAATAATAAAGTATCAAATATGTAAAATAGAGGTCTGTAATACTGAAAACAGAAAATTTCAATCTCTGCATTCCAAGGCAAAAAAATTCAAGTGCATTATAAGAAGTGTTAAAATAGTTTCCTGCTACCATACTGTTACATTAACACTCAGTTGCCACTTTATTAGGTACAAATGTACACCTGCTTGTTAATGCAAATATCTAATCAGTCAATCATATGGCACCAGCTCAGTGCATAAGAGCATGCAGACATGGCCAAGAGGTTCAGTGTTGTTCAGACCAAACATTAAAATGGAAAAGAAATGTGATCTAAGTGACTTTGACTGTGGAATGATTCATGGTGCCAGATGGGGAGGTTTAGGTATCTCAGAAACTACTGATCTCCTGGGATTTTCACACACAGCAGTCTGTAGGCTTTACAGAGAATGGTGGGGGAAAAACACCCAGTAAGCATCAGTTCTGAGGATGAAAATGCCTTGTTAATGATGGAGGTCATAGGAGAATGGCCAGACTGGTTCAAGCCGAAAAGAAGGCGACATTAGCTCAAATAACCACACGCATTACAACAGTGTCGTGTAGAAGAGCATCACTGAATACTCAGCTTCTCGAATCTTGAAGCAGATGGCCTACAGGAAGAGAAGACCACAAGCATACACCCAGTGGCCTCTTTATTAAGTAGAGGAGGTACCTTATCAAGTGGCCACTGAGAACCAATCATTTAACTGTAGACCACGTGCAATTAGGATATTGTACAATTGTTCTATTGTACATGATATTAGTTTCATGTATGATAAAGTGCCACATTTCTCATTGAAAGGAAATTACACTGCCCATAGGAAAACATAAGATGAGGTTTGGCACAATCTAGTTTCTCCATCATTTAGTGATTAGTGATCTACATATTGTATAATTTAAAAAGTGTACTTATATTCCTAGACTGAACACTGTGAACCCAGGTTTCATCAATGCATTTGCATTCTCAAATCCAAAAAAGATCCTCAAAGACATGTCTTACAAAGTTAAAAACAAAACAATGAAACACAGCTGAAATCTTTTGTAGTTTTGCAAAGTAAGTGCATTTTTCCCTACCCTAGGTTACTGAACTTTAGAATCAGATCTGTATTTATATAATAGGCTTTCAAAACAGTCATTATCATTACTTATTTCTGGAGAGCTTTTTGCACCGACTACAACACTCCTTGAGAAAATGACTTTTTACTGATAAAATTGTTGTCCTCTCACATCAATACGTGACCATAAAAAAACATGTCTCTCAACGTGCACTCATTAAGCAGATATGGGCAATTCTCTTTCCTACACTAGATAATTTAGGAGTAAGCACAAAAGACAAAATAAGGACAAGAATAAGTATTTTGAGAAGTCAAAGGGAGTCATTTTCCACTGTGCGTATAGTGAAATTATCAATTCTGACACTTGCCTTTACCTCTCATCACAATTAATGGATGCAAGATAATGGGCTGCGATGTGCAATTTCCTTTTACACAATCCATATCAATTTAAACAAAGTCTCTCTTTAAATTCCTGCAGACTCAAAGGAATCCCAGAAGAAAAAACTGCATCTGAATTGAGCTTTGTAATATATTCTTCTACATTTTAAAACAAGATGATAAAAAGTAAAGCATGGGCATATTAAAACCAGAAAGATTTAATAGCTGCAACCAAATATTTAAAACAAGCTTGAGTTTCCATCCTTCCAGGATTATCCAGGGATCTCTGGGAATTAAATATGAATTTCCCAGAAACTACGGTATGCAACAGTAGAATAAAATCATTAGGATATTGAAGCCAATTGCATTGACCCTGAACATTTTCATATATATTTCATATGCTCACCAGCATCTCTGCTTCATCAGGAGACTAAAGAAATTCAACATGCCCACTTTGATCCTCACCAATTTTTACAAACGCACCACAGAAAGAATGCTAACCAGATGCATCGCAGCTTGGTGTAGCAACTGCGCTGCACGTGACCCCAAGAAAGTGCAGAGAGCGGTGTACAGAGCTCAGCTCAGTTTTGAAACCAGCCCTCCCTCCTTGGACTCTGTCTCTACTTCTCGCTGCCTCGGTAAAGCAAGCGGCATAATCAAAGACCCCGCCCATTCTCCCTTCTCCCCTCTCTCATCAAACAGAAGATACAAGTGCAAGTGAAAGCAAGTGCCATCAGACTCAAGGACAGGTTCTATCCTACTGCTTTCAGATGATTGAATGGTCACCAAGTACAGTAAGATGTATCCTTGACCTCACAATCTCCCTCTTCATGGGCTTTCACCTTATGGTCTGCCTGCACTGCACCCTTCTCTGTAACCCGACACTTTATTCTACGTTCTGTAACTGCTTTTCCCTTGTACTACCCCAATGCATTGCTGTTATCAACTCATCTACGCACATGGATGGCATGCAAAACAAAAGTATTTTTTACCATACCTCAGTATGGTAAAACCAATTTACCGGTTTACCAGTGTTAGTTCTGAGTAAAGGAGATAATCAAAAATGGCTAAAATTGTGATCATAAATTATTCAATAATTCAGAGTGGAAAAGCAGGGCTTTGTGAAGATCAAGTGGATTGGAATAGGAGAAGGAATGATAGAAGTCATGTGACAAGACCAACCAAATGTGTTAACAAGAGTTGGTAACTTTGATACAGGAAATCCCAGCAAACCAAGGGACAGAAGTGCCTCATACTGCTCGGCATTTGCTTTTTCTGTTATCGCCTGCTCAGTCTGGTTTTTCAGTGCCTACATGAGTGGTCACAAAATGTTTTGTAAACTAAAGCAGGTTAAAATTAAAATAGCTGACATAAGGAATTAGTCTTTTCATAAAGATTGCTTTCTGAGGCCCTCTGTTGCTTGGGGTCGGCCAAGGGTATTACGTCCTAGCTGTCTATGTTATACACAAGCCAGGGCAGTATTGTTTGCGGAGCAAGCTGTTACCCATGTAGCCGGCTCCCCCTCTTCACACAGCTGATGTATCCAAAGGAACGGCAGAGACCGATACACAGTTTAGCACCAGTGGCATTGCGGGAGTTGCCAGTCGGCATTGAACTCCACATACGACTGCCTTTACGACGCCAGCTCCAGAATTTTTCTCAAGGTTTACTCCCAAAGCTTTCCCCATGAGTGAGTATAGCTGCAAGTGGAAGTTTGAGATCAGAATTTTCCTTCTCGTAGATGAATTGACAACAACGGCTGAGGGAACCCTCTGCTCGAAATGAATGGATTTAATGTGCCAGTAACCAGCCCCTTCTCCTGTCAGTAGGATCAGTTCCTCTGGGCCTAGGAGCTAAGCGCACACCAGGGCCAAGAGTTGAACTTGATTATCAGAGGCCATTTGAGACACATACCATTGGGAGCATTTAATAGGTAGAAGGAGCTTATCCCCACTGTGATAACCTTAAAGAACCTTAGAGCTTACAATTTAAAGATTGCCTTAGAGCTGAACTAAACTGAATGTTCAATTTAGAATAATGCAGTAAAACACAAGATTAGACTTGGTAGCAGCAGGGATCCAAGTGAGTCAAACAACATCCTGAATGGACTGCCCTAAAAACAAATGATAAATAATCTTTGTGTACTTGAAAGTTTCCTTCTGCTGTTGCAGTGAAAATCTTCACACAGAAATTCACCTGGTGTAAAATGACCATCTGTTGAAATATCAACTGATAAGAATGAAAACTGTGTAATGTTTATGTCAGTGGATCCACCAGGAATAATCTTGTTCACACCCCCTTCTGACGTGAACATTCATCCCCTCTACTCTGACAGGTTAGCACACCTCTCCAGGCAAACCAGTCAATTCCTTCCTAGCATGTTGCACCAGACAGTCAGCTATTCTTGTCTGGCCCATAGTGTCAGGATTGGTCTCCTTTCAGATTAACCGGGTCACAATATGAACGTTCCTGACTCGACCCTTTGTTTTTTTTACGAGGCCGCTCAACCCGGCACGGATGGAAAGCGTGCTCTGGGGGTGGCCCGACTTGGATTCGAACTCGGGAGCCTTCGCTCCGAAGTCCGGCGCTGATGCCACTGCGCCACCAGCCGGCCAAACCAGTCAATACCACACAGTGATAGAATCATTCATGAGATCTCTCATATACCAGCTTATGAATTTACACTCGGGTGCCTATACTCGGTTCAATGTCAAGAAACAGCTGTTTGCACAGACTTATAGGTTGTTTTCCATTTCCAAAAAGAACAAACACATAAAAACGCTGTTTAAATATGGCATTACAGAAAGGGTCAGAAGTATAGTTGGGGAGAGCCACCTGGTAACATATGTATCAACAATGAGCTTAGTTTTACTGAAACTACCAAGGCTAACTTGCAAGTAAGATCCTGATCTACTGTGGGCAAGGACTTGTTCAATGTAATGCCATCATGTTGGAAGATGAGGAGTCAATTAAAATATCTACTCACATGAGACTGCCAAAAATAAAACTTTTGACTGACAGGAAAGCCATGCCTCCAGGCTTTGCCAGCTGTCAAAACTGTCATAAACTTGATATTCTTGATATTCATAATCATTTAAAATGTATAAAATCCAATTAAACAAATGAAAACATTTTAAAATTTTAAAATAACTTGGGCACCCACAAACAGAAAATAAAAGCAATAAAGTAAACTCATTTCATTGAAACAAATGTAAATAACTTTATTAATGTTCACCCTGCAGCAAGATCTCTCTGTTTAAATGGGTAGTCACACTGTTCATGAACAGTTCATTCCAAGGTCAGTGACAAAGCAGCACATTCTGCATTCAAGGAATGGTAGAAAACTCATGATCCACCACTGAACTCCATGAGAAATCCTAAAATTGCAAGGGAACTCCTGCAATAGTTTTTGGGATATGGTGTGAGGTTGAATTCATGGCGTCCTTGACTTCCCAAATTCACACAGGAATACTCAACTGCTGGCACATCCTGAAGAGTAACATCCTGTGGTGTTCAGCATTTCCCAGCAGACTCCAGGTTTGTGTCTTTGAGTGGGAATAAAGGGAGCCTTTCTGACTGGCTGCTAGTGACTAGTGGTGCTCCACAGGAGTCTGTGTTGGGACCGATTCTTTTTACGTTATTAGTCAATGACTTAGATGAGGGAATTGATGGCTTTGTTGAAAAGTTTGCAGACAATATGAAGATAAGTGGAGAGTCAGGTAGTTTTGAGGAAGTAGAGAGGCTACATAAGGACTGAGATTGGGCAAAGAAATGACAGATGGAATACAGTTTTAGGAAGTGTCTGGTCATGCACTTTGGTAGCAGAAATGACAGGGTTGACTAATTTCTAAATAGAGAGAAAATATAAAAAAACTGAGTTGCAAAGAGGCTTGGGATTCCCTAAAGGTTAATTTGCAGGTTGAGGTTGCAGGAAGGCAAATGGGATGTTAGCATTCATTTCAAGAGCACTAGAATATAAAAGCAAGGATGTAATGTTGAGATTGTTAAAGTACTGCTGAGGCTTCACTTGGAGTAGTGTGTGCAGATTTGGGCCCATTATCTTAGAAAGGATGTGCTGAAAGAGGGTTCAAAGGATCTTAGAAAGGATGTGCTGGAGAGGGTTCAAAGGAGATTCATGAAAATTATTCCATGATTGAATGGCTTGTCATATGATGAGTGTTTGATGGCTCTGGGCCTGCATTCACTGGAACTCAGAAGAATGAGGGGTGGCCTCATTGAAACTTATCAAATGGTGAAAGGCCTTGATAGAGTGGATGCAGAGAGGATATTTCCTGTGGTGGGAGAGTGTAAGAGCAGAGGACACAGCTTCAAATAGAAGGGTGTTCTTTCAGAATGGAGATGAGGAGGAATTTCTTTATCCAGGGAGTGGTGAATCTATGGAATTCTTTGCCAAGGGAGCTCTGGAGGCCAAGTCTTTATGTGTATTTAATGCAGAGATTAATAGATTGTTGATTGGTCAGGGCATAAAGGGATATGGGGAGAAGGCAGGAGATTGGGGCTGAGAGGAAAATTGGATCAGCCATGATGAAATGGCAGAGCAGACTCGATAGGCCGAATGGCTTAATTCTGCTCTAATGTCTTGTGGTCTTGTGGTATATTTAAGGCAGAGGTTGATAGATATTGATTGGTCAGTGCAAGAAGGGATACTGGGAGAAGGCAGGAGATTGGGGCTGAGAGGAAAATTGGATCAGCCATGATGAAATGGCAGAGCAGACTTGATTAGCCAAATGGCCTAATTCTGCTCTTATATCTAATGGTCTTATGATCTTATGGTGTTCTTTTACCTTTCTCATAATTGTTGATTAAGATTTGGAATCAAAGGTTTATACTTACATTCAGCAGCATATGAATGATAAGACCATAAATAGAAGCAGAATTAGACCATTTGGCTTGTCAAGTCTGTTCTACCATTCAATAATGGCTGACATTTTTTTCAACCCCATTCTACAACCTTCTCCCTATAAGTCTTAACCCTTTGGCCAATCAAAAACATATTAACCTCTGCCTTAAGTACACCCAATGGTTTGACCTCCACCGTCCTCTTCAGCAATGCGTTCTACAGATTCTCCACCCTGTGACTGAAGAAACTCCTTCTGATCTCTGTTTTAAAGAGATGACCCTTTATTCAGAGGCTGTGGCCTCGGATCATAAACTCTCCTACTAGTGTAAGCATCCTGAATTGACACATTAACGTGGTTGTTAGTGCAGTTACTTTCTCGTGCTTGCTGTCACAGATTGCGGTTCGATTCCCTCTGCTGACCGTAAAGACGCTGTATGCTCTCCCTTGATTGTGTACGTTTCCTCCTGGTGCTCTGGTCTCCTCGCACATTCCAAAGACAGATAGTATGCTGTGAGTCATAGAAAACTACAGGATAGAAAGAGGCCCTTCAGACTATCTAGTCAATGCTAAACCATTTAAATTGCCTAGTCCCATCGACCTGCACCAGGACCATAGCCCTCCTTACTGCTCCCATCATGTACCTTTCCAAACTTCTCTTAAACATTGAAATCAAAATCGCTCTCACTTCTTGTGCTGGTAGCTCATTCCGCAATCTTACTACCCTCTGAGTGTGGAGGCTTCCCCTCATGGTCCCCTTAAACATTTCATCTTTTACCCTTAACCTATGACCTCTAGTTCTAGTCTAACCAACCCCAGTGGAAAAAGCCTGCTTGCATTTACCCTATCTATACTCCTCATAATTTTGTATACCTCGAAATTCCCCTCAGTCTTCTACATTCTAGGGAATAAAGTTGTAACCTATTCAATCTTTCCTTCTAACTTAGGTCCTGTAAAATTTCTCTATATTCTTTCAATATTACTTACATCTTACATCCAACCATGCCAGCTTCTGGGATTTTGACACTAACTCTCTGGAATATGGATAACCGGCTTGGTCCTTTCTAGGATTCAGGACCATCCTTCTAATTGGCAACCATGTTTTGATGCCAGGATTTCAATGTTTAAGGAACACGTGAATGGAGGTTCAGTGCTCAATGATCATCTCTACTTGGGTTATCATCTAGCGTCTAATTTAGTATTCTGTTCTTGTTTCAATCTCGCATTGTATCTCCATTCCAGCCTCGGATACCCAGCACTTGGTTCAACCATCCTCGCCTAGGTCTCTCGTCACAGTATGATTGAGCCAGACATGGAACCAATGGGGTATCAATCTTTTGTCTGCTGTGGCCAGCCACAGCGAGAGGATTTCTAGAGAGAGCCTGGAGATACATGATCTCCAGGTCACCGTATGCCAACTTTCACAAGAGGGAAGCCAGAGCTGGTCAGGTGAGGCTGTCAGTCACTCTGCAGAGTCGATACATCTTCCAACCATGGAGAGATTTGATGGTGACCTGAGTTCTTGCCGTGACTTCCTCGCTCATTGCTCATTGGTGGTCGGTACAGCCATCCTGGTTCCCTTCGGAACATGGAAAAATGCCCTTCATTATCTGTCTCCTAACTGGGAGAGCCCTGGCCTGGGCCACCACACATACGGGAATGCAGGTTGGAGATTTGCTCGGATTCAGAGGAATTCATGCCTGCCATGAGAAAGGTGTTCTATCACCCCAGTGGATCAAGCCGAGCTGATGAATACAAGAGGGCAGACATTCAGTGGCCAACTACGCCATCTAGTTTCGTACTTTGGCTCAAAATGGCAGCTGAAATGGGGAAGCCTTAACCACTCTAAACTGTCATGAACTCCAAGACGCACTGAAGGATGACTTGCTTTGGGAGAGCCCACAGAGGACTCAGAGGTTTTTATCAACTAGTCCATCCACTTCGGTAACCATCTAGTGGAGCAAAAGTGGGACTACTTCAAGAGGTTGAAGAGGTCTAGCCGAGCCCGAACTCAATGCATTGCAGTTGCACTGGCACCTCTTGGACAATGACCAGCCTATCTCCTGCTCAGGATCCTGTAAAACCCATGTAAAGCAGCTGCACAAGACTTTCCGCTGATGAGAGGTCCCGTGTCAGAGTCATGGTGGCTGCTATTACTGCGGGGAAGCAGGTCACCTGCGGGCCGAATGTCCAAAGCTTCAGCCTTTGGGAGAACTGCCAAGACTGTCCAGTGTCAGGACTGTGATGGTTGCAGCCACTGCTCCCAAACCCATGGATTCTGGTATCGTACTGAGGGCGGAGATCTCCTGAGGTAAAAACCGAAGAGAGGTGAATGCTTTTATGGACTCTGGGACAGCTGGCAATTTCCTGGACTTGGGGACCACCTGTCAGTTCAACACAACACTGCAGGAGTTGAGCCAGTCCATGTCCACAATTGTCCGGCATGGCTGTCTGCTAAGTTCCGGGCAGATCCAGCAGCAGATGTTGGTTTTGCGGATGAGGATTGAGGATCATATGGAGGACATTAGTTTCTATATCACCTCTCATACCCCTGATCCTCGGGGATCCCTGGCTGTCCCAGCATGACCCTTCTGTGAACTGGAAGGAAGGGAGGATCATTGTTTGGTCCAGTCATTGCAAGAGGGTGTTTTTTCAGCATGGTGTTTTGACACCCAGGCTCTCCTGAAACCACCGACCAACAGGGGCAGACCTCAGTTCAGGGTAACCTGGAGCTTTCTAGAGATCCAGTCCTACTCACAAGGACAGACAAGCCGGCTCCGGCCAACAGTTCAAATTCGGATCCTGTCTAGTCAGGGACATGCTGGAACTAGAGACAGGGGTTCTCTAGTTCAGGAGCAAACCAAGGAAGCACCCAAGCAGTCTGGAACTCTAGCAGCTAAGCGTAAGGGTCCACCCACCAGGTCCTGACTAAAGGAAAGACTTCTAAACACAGACCCTTGGAGCCTAGTTCTGGGGCATAAGGGCCATTTTTAGCGCCTCATTGCTGTTGCCTGAGGATATGGATGAGGACTTGGACTGTGATTAGGCCACTCTGCGGTCTGTCGAATCACCCCTGCCACCTAAGGAGCCTCAGGGGTCATTCTCGAAGAAGGGTTTGGAGTTTATTGCAACACCCAGACTGGTTGAGATCCCTTCTGTCTACCAGGATTTGGAAGATGTCTTCAGCAAGAGAAAGGCCTTGAATCTTCCACTGCGCCAACCCTACAACTGTGCCATAGGCCTGCTGCCTGGTACTTGTCCTCCGCAGCGCCAATTGTATGTGCTCTCAGGCCTAGAGAGATGGGCGATGGAGGAGTACATAAAAGAGGCCTTTGCCGTGGGATTTATTCAGCCCTCTACCTCACCAGCCAGCTCAGATTTCTTCTTTCTACAGAGGGTTGAATTGCTTAACAGCCAAGAAACATTACCCTCTTCAGCTCATGAATACTGTCTTCGAGATTCTCCAAGAGGCAAGAGTATTCACAAAGCTAGACCCTTTGAGTGCATACAATCTGATCCGCATAAAGGAGGGCGATAAGTGGAAAACTGTATTCAACACACCAACGGGCACTATGAGTACCTGGTTATGCCCTTTGTCCTTGCAAATGCTCCAGCAGTCTTCTGGGCCGTTGGAAATTACGTGCTTTGGGATTCCCTCTGTAACTACACCTTTGTTTATTGGATGACATCCTAATCTTCTTGAAGTCCATGGAGGAGAACATCACTCATGTCAGGGACATTTTAAAGAAGCTTCTAGACCATGGACTTCATGTCAAGTCTGAATTTCACGTGGCCACTGTTTCATTTTTGAGTTTCATCATCTCTAATGGCAAACTCAAGATGGACCCTACTAAGACCCAAGCAGTCAGAGATTGGCCACAATCATCCAATGTGAAACAAGTCCAATGATTCATGGGATTTGCCAACTTTTACCAGATTTTCCAAGTTTTTCCACTTCAGCTCAATGGTGGCTCCACTGACACCTCTAACTAAGAAATCCACGGTCCTTTTTATTTGGACAACCAACATGGAGGCTGCTTTTGCAGAGCTCAAACAGCTGTTCATGACAGCTCCCATTTTAGTTTCACCTAACCGTGACCTACTCTTCATTGTGGAGGTGGACGCCTCAGACATCAGAAAGTGTGCAGTCTTGTCTCAATGGTCACTTTCAGACAATAAACTGCACCTCTGTGCATTCTTCTCCAGGTGGCTATCCCTAGCAGCGATGAACTATGACATCAGGAATGGAGAGCTGCTCATGGTCAAGTTGGTGTTGGAGAAATGTCATCACTGGCTTGAGGGACCAAGAGTCCTTTTATCATCTGGATAGACCACAAGAACCTTGCTTATATTCAGGAGACCAAGAGGTTGAATTCCAGGCAGGCCAGGTGGTCTCTGTCCTTTAACCACTTTGATTTCATTCTGACCTGTTGACTGGGGTCAAAGAACCAGAAACCTGATGCCTTGTCCCATCAATTTGACGAACCCAAATGAAAGGAGCAGCCTCCTACCATTTTGTCCCAAGGCAAGGTGGTAGTGCCAATTAATTGGGGATCAACAAACTTGTTCACAAGACCCAGGCATGAGGAAAGGTTCCTGAGAATAGTCCTCCAGGTACGCTGTTCACCCCAAGTTCTGTTTGGTCTCAGGTACTTTAATGGGGACACGCATCAAGAATGACCGCTCACCCAGGGATTTCCAGGATGCTTAAGTTCATAAAGAGAAGATACTGGTGGCCTAGAATGGTGATAGAGGTCCAACAATACGTGAAGGCATTTGCAAGGTGTGCACCTGGAACAAAGAGTCCTGTCTCAAGGGCTCCACCACCCGCTGCCTGTCCTGCATATCTCATGGACGTTGTCATGGGTCTTCCTCCTTCCAAGGGGAAGTCCGTCATCATTGTGATTGTTGATTATTTTTTGAAGGCTTGCAGATTCATCACCTTGGACAGACTACCATCTGCGGTGTAGACGGCTGAAATTGTCCTGCACCAGATCTTCAAGTCCATGGTTTTCCAGTGGACCTTGTGTCCGATTGAGTTCCTCAATTCATGTCCCATTTTTGGAGGGCATTCCGTAAGCTGATTGAGGCAACAGTGAGTCTTTCCTTTGGATTTCACCTGCAGTCCAATGGCCAAATAGAGCAGGTGAACCAAATTTGGAACGAGCCCAAAGATGCCTGGCCTCAGAAAGACCAGACGAGTGGTGCGACCATTTGATGTGGGCAGAAGTCACTCACAACACTCAGTGCACAGGATGCCAATTTGGGAATTTTCCGCTGCTCATCCCTGAGCAGGAGGCCAAGGTCGGGGTTCCTGCAGCTGAAGATCTCATCCAGAGCTGCAAGGAGAAATAGACCAGGGCAAGGGAGATTTTGTTGGTCTCTACCCAAGAAACTGAAGTAAAGGCTAACTGCAAGAGAAGACAGGGACCTGCTTTGCAGCCTGGGCATCCGGTCTGGCCACTTGCTTAGGATTTGCCTCTCTGGGTGGAGTCCAGGAAATTGGCACCCAAGTTCATTAGACCCTCCAGGATTCTCAGGAAAGTAAACCTGGTTGCCTACACCTTGCAGCTCCCCGAGAGCCTCAAAATCAATCCCACTTTCCACATTTCCAAATTAAAACCTACGTACACCAGCCCTCTAGCCCCTCCACCATCAGTCCAGCCAACCTGCAGGTTTGTAGATGGGGAACAGGTCTTCAGCATGAGAAGAATTTTTGATTCACAAATTGTTTGGGGCATTCGGTAGTTCCTCATGGACCTCGAAGGGTTTGGACCCAAGGAATGATGCTGGGTTCTTGAAAGGCACAGCTTGGATTTGGCTTTCATCCATGACTACCATTTCTCCCAGCAACCAAGGCCGTTAGGAGACGGCCATAGGAGAAGGGGTCCTGTTACAATACATACCCAACCGTGCCAGCTTCCGTGGTTTAGACACTCTAACTCTCCAGAATTTGGTTAACTAGCTTGGTCTTTTTAAGGATTCAGGACCATCCGGCTAATTGGCAGCCATGCTTTGGTGCCAGGAGTTCAACGGATAAGGAACACGCAAATGGAGGTTCAATGCTCAATGGTCAGCTCTACCTGGATTATCGTCTAGCATCTAATTTAGTATTCTGTTCTTGTTTCAGTCTCGCATCGTGTCTCCATTCCAGCCTCGGATACTCCAGCACTTGGTTCAACCATCCTCGCCTAGGTCTCTCGTGAGGGAGGAGGTGTATGGGCAGGTGTAGCACTTAGACTGCTTGTAGGGATAAGTGCCCGGAGGGAGAATAGTGGAGAGGGATGAATGGATAAGGAATCGCAGAGGGAGTGATCCCTGTGGAAAACGGAGGGAGGTAAACATACATTTAGTGGTAGGATAAAGCAACTGTGAATCCCCCAATCATATTGAAGGATTGTGAAATGCAAAGGGGACATGAAGCAAGGGTAAATCCAAATCAGAATCATTTAATATTAATTAATTTATGAATAAAATTAATATAACCGGCATTTGTCATGAAATTTGTTGACTTTGTAGCAGCAATACAATGCAATACATAATAGCAGAGAGAAAAAAAAATCAGTTACAGTATATAGAGTGTATATTGTATATTAAATAGTTAAATTAAATGTTGTGTAAAACTAGAAAGAAAAAGTAATGAGTTCATGGGTTCAATGTCCATTCAGAAATCGGATGGCAGAGAGCAAAAAGCTGTTCTTGAATCGTTGAGTGCGTGCCTTCAGGCTTCTGTACATCCTTCCTGATGGTAGCAATGAAAACAAGGCATAGCC
Source organism: Mobula birostris (assembly GCF_030028105.1). Lineage (NCBI taxonomy): Eukaryota > Metazoa > Chordata > Chondrichthyes > Myliobatiformes > Myliobatidae > Mobula > Mobula birostris. Next base: position 28,618,466 of record NC_092390.1, on the reverse strand, counting down.
TAGGTAATGGTGGTTCTTAATGATGGATGCTGATTTTTTTGAGGCATTACTCTTTGAAGACGTCTTGGATACAACGGAGGTAAGTGCTCATGATGGAGCTAGATAGGTTTGCAACTCTCTGCAGCTTACTTCAGTCCTGTGCAGTGCCCCCCCCAACCATACCAGACAGTGATGCAGCCAGTTAGAATGCTCTACATGGAACATCTGTAGAAATTTTTAGGTGTTTTTGAAGACATACCAAATTTTCTCAAACTCCCAATGAAATATAGCCATTGACGTGCTTTCTTTGTAGCTGCATTGATATGTTGGGTCCAGGTTAGATCCTCAGAGAAATTGACACCCAGGAATTTGAAATTAGATTAGATTAGATTATGAGGACACTCAGTCGTCGTTTATTGTCATTTAGAAATGCATGCATTAAAAAATGATACAGTGTTCCTCCGGTATGATATCACAGAAACACAAGACAGACCAAGACCAAAACTAACAAAAACCACATAATTATAACATATAGTTACAACAGTGCAAAGCAATACCGTAATTTGATGAAGAACAGAGCATGGGCACGGTAAAAAAAAGTTTCAAAGTCCTAATAGCCCCAACATCTCACGCAGACAGTAGAAGGAAGAAACTCTCCCTGCCATGAGCTTCCAGTGCCGCAAACTTGCCGATGCAGCATCCTGGAAGCACCTGACCACAGTTCGACTCTGAGTCTGTCCAAAAACTTCGAGCCTCCGACCAGCCCTCCGACACCGAGCACCGAGCATTATGTCTGCTGAGCGCTTCAACCCTGACCTCGGCCGCCAAGCAACAGGCAAAGCCGAGTACTCGGGGCCTTCCCCTCTGGAGATTTTGGATCACACAATAACAGCGGCAGCGAAACAGGCATTTCAGAAGTTTCTCCAGATGTTCCTCCGTGCTCTCACGTCTGCCTCCATTAAATCAGAATTGTGCACGGCCTCCTACTTGACAGATTACAGATATTCAAATTGCTCACTCTTTCCACTTCTGATCCCTCTATGAGGACTGGTGTGTGTTCCCTCATCTTACCCTTTCTGAAGTCCACAATCAGTTCTTTGGTCTTCCTGACATTGAGTGCAAGGTTGTTGCTACACTACTCAACTAAATGATACTCCTGTAAGCCTTCCTGTCACTGTCTGAAATTCTGCCAACAATGGTTGCATCATCAGCAAATTTATAGATGGCATTTGAGCTGTGCCCAGCCACACAGTCATGGGTATAGAGAGTAGAGCAGGGAGCTAAGCACACATCCCTGAGGAGTGCCATTGTTGATTGTCAGTGAGGTGGAGATGTTGTTTCTGGATGAATTGTTAATGTTTAATACTGAAATGCAAGGATCCATTGTATATATCTCTCCAGTCAGCGGGACATCCATTTACCATGCTCTAACCACTATCTATTAGATAACAATAAAGTCATGAGGTTATACTGCACAGAACCAGCCCGCCAAGTCCACGCCAACCTTGATACTTTCTTTTGTACTAATCCAACTCTAATCCAGTTTTATCCTCCCTGCATTCCCATCAACTCTCCCTTGTTTCTACCACTTACCTACACACCAGAGTCAATTTACAATGGCCAATCAGCCTACTAACTTGTACATCTTTGAAATGTAGGAGAAACCTGGAACATCTGGGAGAAGCCATGAGGCCACAGGGAGAATGTGAAAGCTCCACCAGGCAGCACTAAGGTCAGGATTGAAACCATGGAGATAAGGGGCATCAGTTCCATTAACAGCACCATCATGCTGCCCTAATGTAACTGAATTAAAGATGTTTGGTACAGGTTTCTATGACTCAAGAACAAACCAGAAACAATGAAAAAATAATTGTTTTTTTTCAGCATTTATTTCCAAACCTGTCACATCTAAATAAGAATCAGAATCAGTTTATCATCAGTACAGTATGTGAAAAATGCCAGAATTGATTATGGTTTGGTGCCAAGCATAAAACAGACAACACAATACCATAACAGACAACACAATAGCAACCAACAATTTACAAGACAGTGCAAACAGCCATGAGCAATCAATAATTATTAGAAAGAACGGCCACATGCACAAATATCAAATATCAACTATAAATAAATGTGAATATATGAACAGACTAAATAATTATCAACAAAACAAGGAGACCATTTAACAAAAAGCAAGAAAGAACACTTAACCAAAGTTGTGCAGGGGTAGTTATAGTATCACACCTGAGTGAGTTTTGTTGAGAAGCTGGATAGCTACAGGAAGGAAGTTTTGGAAATGACTTGCAGTCCTGGTGGTGATGGACTTGTAATATCTCCCTGATGACAATTTGATGAATAGTGGAGTCTGGTGGGTCGACTTAGCAGTAATTTTGTTAGCTCTTTTGGCTCTGTCAATTAAAAAGGTCTTTTAATGTTAGTCTGATTACAAATGAGAAAATATGAAAATGCTGGAAATCCAAACAACACACACGAAATGCTGGAGGAATTCAGCAGGCCAGGCAGCACCTATGGAAAAGAGTGCAGTCGACGTTTTGTGCCAAAACTCTTCATCGGGACTGGGGAAAAAAGATGAGGAGTCAGAGTAAGAAGGTGGTGAGGGGAGGAAGAAACACAAGGAGATAGGTGAAATCGGGAGGAGGGAGAGGGGTGAAGTAAAGCACTGGGAGGTTGATTGGTGAAAGGGATACAGGGCTGAAGAAGGGGGAATCTGATGGAAGAGTACAGAAGTTCATGGAAGAAAGAGAAGCGGGAGAAGCACCAGAGGGGGATGATGGGCAGGTAAGGAGATAAGGTGAGAGAGGGGAATGGGAATGGAGAATGGTGAAGGAGGGGCATTACCAGAAGTTCGAGAAAAAGATGTTCATGCCATCAGGTTGGAGGCTACCCAGATGGAATATAAGGTGTTGCTCCTCCAACCTGAGTGTGGCCTTATCCTGACAGTAGAGGAGGACATGGACTGACATGTCAGAATGGGATTGGGAAGTGGAAATAAAATGGGTGGCCACTTGGAGATCCCACTTTTTCTGGCGGATGGAGCATAGGTGTTCGGTGAAGCGATCTCCCAATCTACGTCGGGTCTCACCGGTATATAGGAGGCCACACCAGGAACACCGGATACAGTGGATGACCCCAACAGACTCACAGGTGAAGTGTCGCCTCACCTGGAAGGAATGGTTGGGACCCTGAATGGTAGTGAGGGAGGAGGTGCAGGGGCAGTTGTGGCACTTATTCCGCTGCCAAGGACAAGTGCCAGGAGGGAGATCAGTGGAGATGGACGAATGGACAAGGGAGTTGCATAGAGAGTGATCCCTGCGGAAAGCAGAAAGTTGAGGGGGACGGAGGGAAATATGTGCTTGGTGATGAGATCCCATTGGAGATGGTGGAAGTTACAGAGAAATATATGCTGGATGCAGAGGCTGGTGGGGTGATAGGTGAGGACAAGAGGAACCCAATCCCTGGTAGAGTGGTGGGAGGATGGGATGAGGGCAGACATGTGCAAAATGAGTGAGATGTGGTTGAGGGCAGTATTGATGGTGGAGGAAGGGAAGCCCCTTTCTTTAAAGAAGAAGGCTATCTCCTTAGTTCTGGAATGAAAAGCCTCATCCTGAGAGCAGAGGCAGTGGAAATGGGGGAATTGAGAGAAGAGGCTGGCATTTTATAAGTAATAGGCTGTGAAGGGGTAGAGTCTAGGTAGTTGTCAGAGGGTTTATAATAGATATCAGTAGATAGACTATCTCCAGAGATAGAGACAGATCATTATTAGAGATTAGACCAACTTCAGTCATGTCATCCGTGAACTTTAGGATTTTAATAGATTTGTCTCTGGAGGTACAGTCATTTGTATAAAGTGAGAACAGAAGGGGTGAAAGAACACAGCCCTGGGGAGAACCAGTACTTACAGACACTAGATCAGACAAGTAGGATCCCAGCCTTACATACTGCATCCTTCCTGTCAGGAAGTTCATAATCCACGGACAGATACTATAATGTATAGCTAGCTATGTTAGCTTGCTCGGGAGCAACTCTGGAACAATAATGTTGGCAAAAAGTTCTGCCCCTACCTTAGAAATTACTATGCTTACCTATAGCCCTCTATTTTTCTAAGCTCCACGTATCTATCCAAAGACCCTGTCGTATCTGCCTCCACCACTGTCATCGGCAGCCCATTCCATACACTCACGACTCTCTGAGTAAAAAACTTACCTCTGACATCTCCTCTGTACCTACTCCCCAGCACCTTAAAGCTATGTCTTCCTGTGGCAACCATTTCAGCCCTGGGAAAAAGCCTCTGACTATCCACATGATCAATGCCTCTCATCATTTTATACACCTGTATCAGGTCACCTCTCATCCTCCGTTGCTCCAAGGAGAAAAGGCTGAGTTCACTCAAACCTACTCTCATAAGGCATGCTCCCCAATCTGAGCAATATCCTTGTAAATCTCCTCTGCACCCTTTCTATGGCTTCCACATCCTTCCTGTAGTGAGGCGACTAGAACTGAGCACAGTACTCCAAGTGGGGTCTGATTCTCCTGTCCAATCAGATTACAATATGAAGGCATAAGTGAATATAGTCATGCTAACAGATATACTGCAACAAGATACTAAATGGGTTGACATATTCAGCACGTTAACATGCCATACAGAAATTCAATTTCTCTCATTTTTAAGCTTCACGAGCTCTGGAAAATCATTCCTTTTTAAGACTTTAGTCTGCTTATTTCAAAGGCACACTTACCAGAAATAAAAACCTCATGATCTATCAGTTTTCTGATCCTTTTCCAAGCAGTATATTTACATAAAAGATCTTACTTCCTTGCTTCAAAGCTTTCTCCCACAAACAAGACTTCAAGCTGTATCTATTTTTAAGAACAGTTTATTATGAGTTTATTTACGTAAACATGCAGACTGTACCAAATTTCATTGATTCCCCTGCCTGTACTTTCTGTACCAGCCATTAGAGTTATACTTTATTTAATCATCCCAGTCATTTACCCACTGTAAATGAATTCCTTGTCAAGATTAATAAGAGATTGAGAGCTGAATGTAATTCATTCATCCTTTGCTTTGACACCTGTTTTCCTGCTTATTTTAGATTAGAAGTGCTATGATGCAGCAATTTGATTTTTAACCCTTAATTCTCCAACATACTTCATCATCATTATACCCGATCATCATTATACCCTGACTGAAAATTATGCTATCGGAAACCCCCTGCGTTGATGTCACTCTTGGTGGTGTGGCACAGTAACGTGGCAGTTAATGCAAGCAATTTACAGTACAAGCTGTAGGATTGGTGTTTAATTCCCACTGCAGTCTGAAAGGAGTTTGTTCATTTTCCCCCTGTCATCACATGGGTTTTCTCCACATGCTCCTGTTTCCTCCCTCATACCAAAGACGTACGGTTAAGAGTTAGTGAGTTGTGAGCATGCTATGCTGCTGGTGGAAGCATGGCAACACTTGCAGGCCACCCAGCACAATCCCCACAGATTTGATCTAATGTAAAACAATGCAGTTCACTGTATGTTTTGATATACAGGTACACGTGACAAATAAAGCTAATCTTTCTTTTCTTCCTCTTTTATAAAATTCTTTAGAACTTACTTCTTTGACCAAAGTTTTGATGACCTGTAAGAATAGCCTATTAGTTAGACATACCTTGAACATTTAAGATTTTACATTTATTTTATGTAACTGAAAGTGCAGATTTATTACATTGCAGAGAAAGAAAAGAGGCATCTGAAACCTCTGGGAATGAGGCAAACAATCAACTACTTCAATAATTTGAGTGAATGATTATGGTTTATTATTGCAAAGGATAAGATGGAAGTGTAAATTAAGATTGGGTGAATCGTTGGATCACTTTTTTCAGCCACTTGGTAGGAAAGAAAGGTACCTGTCCTGATTCAACTTTCCAAGTACTTGTCCATACTCTTCAGATCACACAGTGACTTCTGTTTCCACTATCACTTCAATAATTGATCCAGTGAAGTTCAGTTTATTGTCCTGTGCACTAGTACAGTGAGGTACAATGAAGAACTTGTTTGCAACGGCATCACAAGCATATAGATTCAGACAACACACGGAACATAAATTAAACATGAAACGACTGTAAGGAGTTGGATATTAATGCAAAAATACACCATCAGTGACATGTCCGAGTGATCTATTGTGTCCTGTTACTGAGGTAGGTTTAGGGTATGCAGATTTGTTCTAGAACTTAGTTGAGGAAAGTAGCTGTTCCTAGACCTGGTGGTGTGGAATTTAAAGGTTCTGTGCTTCCTGGCCAATGGTAGCAGTGAGAAGAGGGCATGACCTGGACAGAGGGGATCCTTGATATCAGATGCCAACTTCCTGACACTGCTTCCTGCAGGTGCTGTCAGTAGTGGAGAGGGCTGTGCCCATATAGGTTGGGCTGTATCGACAACTCTCCGCAGCCTCTTGCATTTCTGTGCCTTGGACTTGACGCATTAGGCGGTGATGCAAACGGTCAGGATATCTTATGTAGGAATTTGTTGTTGCATTAGTCACATGCCAAAACTCTCAAGCTTCTAAGAGAGTAGAAGCACTGATATGCCTTCCTCGTGATTGCCTCAACACACTGAACCCAGGACAAGCCGTGCAAGATGTTAATGTGCAGTCATATTTGTGAAACAAATTCCTTATCTTCCTGCTAATTCTGCCATTGGTTTGTGAGCCTGCTGCAAAAATACATAGGTTATTCTTATTTTCTATATTTAGGCCCACAAAATTTTAGACATCTCAATTATACCTGCCCTCAGTCATGCCATTGCAAAGAAAGAATCAACAGTCTATCCAAATTTTCCCCATAGCTAGCACTTTCCAGTCCTGGGAATACCATAAAATGCCCTCTGTTCCCTCTCTGATGCAATCATGTGTTTGCTGTAATAAAATATGGGCTACTGTCCACTGTTGCATGCACTTCCCGAACTGATTCACTATACAGTATACAACAGATGAGGCAAAGTTTTTTTTTTCTGTTGGACATTTGTAAGACCAGGAGCAGAGTTAGATCATTTGGCCCACAGAGTCTGCTCTGCCATTCCATCATGGTTGATTTATTATCCTTCTCAATCCTATTCTCCTGCCTTCTCCCTGTAACCTTTCACGGCCTGATTAATCAAGAACCTAGCAACCTCCGTTTTAAATATACCCAATGACTTGGCATCAAGGTCGTCTGCGGCAATGAATTCCACTGATTCACCAACTTCTGGCTAAAGAAATTCTTTCTCATCTCCATTCTAAATGGATGTCCCTCTATTCTGAAGTTGTGTCCTCTGGTCTGACTCCCCAATTATAGGAAACATCTCTCTGCATCCACTCTGTCTATGCCTTTCAATATTTGATAGCTTTCAATGAGATCCCCTGTCATTCTTCTAAACTCCAGTGAATACAAGCCCAGAGTCATCAAACTCTCCTCATACCTTAATCCTTCCATTCCCAGAATCATTCTCGTTTACTTCTTCTGGACCGTCTCCGGTGCCAGCACATCTTTTCTTAGCTAAGGGGCCCAAAATTGCTCACGATACTCCGAGTGTGGTCTGAACAATGCCTGAAAAGCCTTCGCATTACATCCTTGCTTTTATATTCCAGTCCTCCTGAAATGAATGATAACATTGCATTTCCCTTCCTTACTACTGACTTAACTTGCAAGTCAATCTTTAGAGAAATCTGCACAATGATTCCCGTCCCCTTGTACCTCTGATTCTTGCATTTTCTCCCCATTTAGAAAATAGTCTATGCCTTTATTCTCTCTACCAAAGTTCATGACCATACACTTCCCCGCAATATATTCCATCTGCTACTTATTTGCCCATGCTCCCACTCTTTTTAAGTCCTTCTGCCGACTCCCTGCTTCCCCAACATTACCCCCGCCCCTCCACCTATCTTCATATCATCTGCAAACTTGCCCAGTAAGTCTGCAATTCCATCATCCATATGGTTGACATATAACATGAAAAGAAGTTGTCCAAATACCAGCCACTGCAGAACATCACTATCGCCAGCAGCCAACCAGAAAAGATCCCTCTTTGTTCCCACTCCTGGCCTCCTGTTCGTCAGCCAATCTTTTATTCATGCTTATATCTTTCCTGTAATACCATAAGCTCTTATCTTGTTAAGCATCCTCATGTGGGACGCTTTGTCAAAGGCCTTCTGAAAATGTAAGTAAATATCATCCACAGACTCTCCTTTGTCTATCTTGACTGTTATTTCCTCAAAGGGTTTCAACAGATTTGTCAGACAAGACTTACCCTAAAGGAAACCATGTTGACTGTGGCCTATTTTATCATATACCTCAAGTATCATGAAAGCTCGTCGTTAATAATGGACTCCAACATCCTCCCAACCACTGAAGTCAGGCTAACTGGCCTATAATTTTCTTCTGCCTCCCTTCTGTCTTAAAGGATGGAGTGATATTTACGACTTTCCAGTCCTCTGGAACCACTCCAGAGTCTAGTGATTCTTGAAAGATTGTTACAAATGTCTCCACAATCTGTTCAGTTACCTCTTTCAGAACCCTGGGCTATAGTCCGACTGGTCCAGATGATTTATCTACCTTCAGACCTTTCCGTTTCCCAGGCACCCTTTCCTTAGTTGCTTGTAATAGCAACTGCACTTGCTTCTGCCCTTCTGACACTCAAATTTCTGGCTTGCTGCTAGTGACCTTCACAGTGAAAACTGACACAAAATACTTATTAAGTTCATGCACCATTTCTTTGCCCCCATTACTGTCTATCCAACATCATTTTCCTGCAGTCCGATATCCACTCTCATCATTCTTTTTCCTTTTATATATCTGAAAAAACTTTTGGTATCCTCTTTTAATTTATTGGTTAGCTTACTTTCATATTTAATCTTTTCTCTCTTATGGTGTTTTTAGTTGCCTCCTGTGGGTATTTAAAAACTTTTCAATCCTCTAGCCACACTAAATTTTGCTCTATTATATGCCCTCTCTTTTGCTTTTATGTTGGCTTTAATTTCCCTTATCAGCCACAGTTGCATTATCCTGCCTCTAGAATACTTACTTAGGATGTATCTATCTTGCCTCTTCCGAATTGCTCCCAGAAACTCCAGCCATTGCTGTTCTCCTTCCAGTCAACTTTGGCCAGCTCCTCTCTCATGCCTCTGTAGTTCCCTTTACTCCACTTTAATACTGATACATCTGACTTTAGCCTCTCCCTCTCAAACTGCAGGGTGAATTCTATCATCTTATGATCACTGCCTCCTAAGGGTTCCTTTACCTTATGCTCCCTAATCCAATCTGGTTCATTACACAACACCCAATCCAGAATTGACTTTCCCCTAGTGAGCTCCAAAAGCTGCTCTAAAAAGATACCTCATATGCATTCTCCAATTTCCCTCTCTTGGGATTCACCACCAACCTGATTTTCCCAATCTATCTCAAGAACGAAATCCACCATGACTAGAGTTACATTACCCTTTTTACATGACTTTTCCATCTCCCGATGTAATTTGTAGCTCATGACCCGACTACTGTTCAGAGGCCTGTATATAACTGCCATTATTTTCTTCTTTTCCCTTGCAGTTTCTTAACTCTACCCACATGGATTCTACGTTTTCTCATCCTGTGTCACCTGTGTCTTTCTAATGGTTTGATTTCATTTTTTTACCAACAGACCCAGCCCACCCTCTCTCCCTACCTGCCTGTCATTTTGATACAATATGCATCCTTGTATGTCAGGCCCCTAACTATAATCCTCTTTCAGCCACGAGTCAGTGATGCCCAAATGATCATATCTGCCAATCTCTAACTGCACTACAAAATTAGTTACCTCATTCCAACTGAAGTATAACACCTTTTGTCCTGTATTCATCACTCTTTCTGATTTTGCCTCCATGTTACACTTCAACTCAGCCGACTGACTGCAATCTGCCCTGCCATCTGCCTGTCCTTCCTCACAGTCTCACTACACACTGCATCTACTCGGATACCAAATGCCCCATCCTCAGCCATATCACTTCACTTCCCATTCCTCTGACAAAGTAGTTTACATGCTCCCCAATAGCTCTAGCAGATCTTCCCATGAAAAGATTTGTCCCCCACGGGTTCAGGTGTAACCCATCCTTTTTGTATAAGTCATACCTTCCCCAGAGAGATAGCACAGATCCAGAAATATAAAACCCAGCTCCCTGCACCAATTTCTTGGCCACGCATTCATCTGCCAAATATCCTATTCGTACCCTCACCAGCATGTGACACCTCTGGCAATCCAGAGATTACTACTTTGGAGATCCTGCCTTTCAGCTTCCTACCTAACTCCCTATATTCTCTCTTCATGACCTCCTCCCTTTTCCAACCTATGCCATTAGTATCATTGGTACCAATATGTACCATAACATCCGGCTGCTCACCCTCTCCCTTTGGAATGCTGTAGACCCGATCTGAGACATCCCTGACCCTGGCACCTAGGAGGCAACATACCATCTGGGTGTCGCTTTCACATTTACAGAATCTCCTGTCTGCGCTTCTAACTATGGAATCCCCTATCACTACTTCACTCTTCTTCTCCTCCTTCCCCTTCTGGGCCGCAGAGAGAGACTCAGTGTCAGAGATCTGGTTGCTGTGACTTCCTCCTGGTAGGTCATCCCTCTCGACAGTATCCAAAGCAGTATCCTTATTACTGAGGGGGTGGCCACATGTAATTCTGCACTGGCTGCCTATTCTTTTCCCTCTCCTGACAGTCACCCAGCTATGTGCCTCCAGCTACTGAGGAGTGGCCACCTGCCTGTAGCTCCTATCTATCACCTCCTCATTCTCCTGTATGAGGTGAATGTCACTGAGCTGCAACTCCAGTTCCTTAGCAGGGTGTTCAAAGAGCAGCAACTGGTTGCACTTTGTGGAGGTGTAGTCATCAGGGAGACTGGAGATCTCCCAGAGTTCCCACAACTCACACAAAGAACATATCACTAACTCTGGACCCATTCTTGCCACACCAGCCATGTACTAATAGACAAAAAAAGAGAGAAAAAAGCTTACTAGAAACTTACTTAGAGCCTCTGCCTGTTCTCACACAGGCCTTGTATCATGAGAATTTAGAATTCTCATCTTCAAAGAGCAGTGGGAGGAGAGTTTCATGAATATGTTTCAGACAGAAATAGTAAGATTTTTGTTAAACGAAAGGGTGAAAGGCTGTTGAGAGAAATGTAATGCAGAATTGAGGTCACAATTAGATCAGACATACATTTGTTGTTTTATCAAATGGGATAACAAGTCTGATGTCAGAATTATCTACTACTGCTCCTGAGTTTAACTCATTTGTCCCTCACCTGAAGCAGCCCTAGCATTAGCCCACAAGGAAATTCAACTGATTTAGTCTCATCATTACATTTATGGGAAAATCTGGATCAGGGTCACCTCATGCCAGAATCAAGTCACCTCCAGCATGCTTCTCAAGGCTGTTTCCCGCACCTAATGTCACCAACATTACTTGAGAAACAATTACATGAAAAATAGCTAATAAATATACTAACTACAAAAAGATGTTCCCAACTAATTGTTTACCCAGCCATCACCTCATGCCATCCAAATGCCAGTCTAGCTATAGTGTTTGTACCAATTGTTTTGTTCAGGTGGATTTTTGAACATCCCTGACAAGTTGATATTTTGCTCATTATTTTGCTGATATTTTCCTGAAACAGACTCAGTCAAAAGAAAACTCTAGTGACATTAATATTTCAACTGCACCTATCAACTGTTTGTTGAAAGCAGATAAAGCATGAACTTTATCTGATATCCCAGATAAGTGGTGTCAATTGTATTTATTGAGGGAAAGCAAAGTAAGGAGCAAATCTTTAATGAAATTCTGTCGCATCATTCAAAACCCATAGAGCCTAAACTTTAAAACCTTAGACTTACTGCAATCACTCTGATTAGGAAAAGTCAGAGTATGTACAGTAAAAATAAATTAATGACTCAAAATTCATCATTGCAGTATAAACACAGTTAACTTGATGGAGATTTATGTATTAAATGATTTTAAGGTTTTGATATAAACCCATGAATTAGACAGGTACATCAAAGCAAAACACCCAACTGGGTGTTTTATTACATGTGCTATATAAAAGGTGGCATGATTGAAAACAGATGACTTAAATAACTTAAGGAAAAATGACCAGAATTTGGTTATAAGGTCAATGATGTCAGTATATTTCAATTCTCTCAGCATGTGATTTGCTGAGGGAAAGACTGGCAATTATTACCCACCCCTGGATTACCCAGAAAAGGTGATGTCAATCCATCTTTTTAAATCACTTCATTTCCTTGCTAAACGGAATGCTTGGAAGACAGTTGAGAATCAGGCAGAGTTATATAGGGTCAAGACTAGGTGAAGGTAGCAGGTTCATTCCTTGAAGCACCCATTTGGATTTTCATTTCTATCCAACAGCTTTATCCCTTTTTTAATTTCCAAAGATTTTATTAAACTGAATTCAATATTTCATACAGCTGTATTGTGATTCCTCTGTAAGCCTCTCTACAAGAGGCAATCAGCGTACTCTTCTTTCCTTTCCTACCAAATGTAAACAAGCCAGGTCCTTGCTTTCAAAGTAAAACATCTAATCTCCAATTACAAAGGGTTATGTCAGATAACAAGGGAGGAAGTATGTTCTCAGAAATGTTGCCGTAAAGGCCATATACCTCTGACCAGACGAAAGAGATTGATCTTCAGAGTGCAGCAGGAAATTTGAGAAATTACTTTAAGATCATTACAAATTTACAATACACAATTACTTGATCTAATATTTCAAATAAGATAGGATGCTAGTGTTAGAATATTACTTCTTGAATTGTTTTGTAGATGAAAGAATATGTTAGTAATTAAATCTTCTTTTGAGACATGGCATGATTATAGGAATGGTATAGCAATCTGAGGTGGAAGCAGTGACTGGAAAACATAAAACATAGAACAGCATAGAAACAGGGCCCTTCAGTGCATGGCGTCTGTCCTGACCATGATGACAATTTAAAGAACACATCTGCTTATACATGATCTATATCACTCCATTCCCTGCACATCCATGTGTCTGTAGATACCTCAGAAACACTGCCATCACTGTCCATCGCCTTCCCTGGCAGTATGCTCTCAGCACCTACCACTCTCTGTGTAATAAATTGCCTCATAATTCTTCTTTGAACTTTCTCCCTCTCACCTTAAAGCTTCGTCCTCTAGTATTTGACATTTCTACCCTGCAAAGAAGCCTCTGACTACCTACCCTGTCTATGTCTCTCATAATCATATATATTTCAGTCAGGTCTTCTGTCAGCCTCTGACTTTTCAGAGAATACACTTGAAGTTTGTCCAACCTGTCCTTATACCTAAAAACCTCAAATCCTGGGGAACCTCTTCTGTATTCTCTTCAAGGCCACCACTTCCTCTGTAATGCAGCAACCAGAACTGCATACAATAATCTAAACGTGCTCTTTCTAAAGGCTGCAACATCCCTTCCTGGCTTTTATACTCTGTCCCCCATCTAATGAAGGCAAGCATGTCATACGCTTTCTTGATTACCTTATCCACTTGTATTGCCTCTTTCAGAGAGTTATGCAATGATACCCCAAGATTAACAGTGTTCTTAAGGGTCTTACCATTTACTGTATACTTTCTCTTACATTTGACCTCCCAAAATGCAACACCTGACATTTGTCCATATTAAACTCCGTCTGCCATTTCTCTGCCCATATTTCAGAATGGCTGACCCTGCTGATTCCTTTGACAAACTTCCTCATTAACTATTATTCTGCTTATTTTTACGTCATCTGCAAACTTGCTAATCAGCCTGCCTAGATTTTTGTCCAAGACAATGAAAGGTGCAAGGGAACAGCTTTAAAGGGAGACCTTGCAAAAAGTGATGGGATAATGGACAATGAAGATGGTTGTTGGAGATTACAACAGGATGTAATTCAGCTGGAAAGAGGATAGAGAAATGGCCGAAGGAATTTAACTCAGGCAAGTGCAAATTGATGTGTTTTGGGAAAGTAAACCAGGCTAGGACATACACAGTAAATTGACAGAGCCCTGGAGAGTGTCGTAGGATAGACAGATAGAAAGGAGTCCAAATATATAGTTCTCTGAAAATGGCAGTGGGGAAGAAAGTGCTTGCTTTGGGACATCATAACACGGCTGTACAAAACATTGGTCAGAGTGCACTTGGAGTATGCTGTGCAGTTCTGGTTGCCTCATTATAGGAAAGGTGTGACTAATTTAGGAAGGTTGCAGAAAAAAATCACCAGAATGCTGTCTGGACTAGAGGACTTGAATAATAGGAGCGATTGCATAGAGGGAGATTGTTTTGCCTGGAGCAAAGGTGCTGAGAGGTGATCTTTTACAGGTTGATAATAGATAGGGTAGATAGTCAAAGTTTTTCTTCCAGGGGTAAGAGTCTAAAAACTAGAGGGCATAGGTTTAAGCTGGGAGGGAAGAGATTAAAGGGGACACGAGAGGCAGGTTTTTCACAGAGGCTGTCAGTGGAGATGATAGATATAATTTGGACAAGTACTGTACCTGGATAGAAAATCCTTAGCGGGGTATGGACCAAATATAGGCAAATGGGATTAGCTTGGCTAGCAGAGATGAGTTGGGCCAAAAGGCCTGCTTCTATGTTTTACAACTCCATGATTTGAAATATATAATTTTAAGCAAGAAAAGCAATATTAAGAAACAATGGTAAAATGGATTAAAATCAAATTCATTGCATCTTTTTCTAAAATAGATTTTAAGCTTGATAATTCCCTAAAGTCATCTGGCTCTAAGAAAAAAACTTTTTTACAAAGTATCCCAAGGTGGACATTCCTTCTCCACCATCAATGAATTAAAACACATGGCAAGAGAGGATTCAAATATGAAACAGTTATTCAGAGAAAGTCTTCTTAGGGAGTGTATTGGGGGCAAGAATGATATGTTTTCTTTCTGGATTCTGAGAAGGTTGATAAGGCCAATGTATGACCCAAATATTTTGCCACAAGTAGGGCAGGAGCAGCATGTTGGAGGGGATGGGTGGATAGTGTGAGGGGTGGTGTGTTCCTGCCAATGGGCATCTGTGTGTTTCCTACAAAGAAACGTTAGATTCTCAGTACCTTCCCAAATGATTCTTGACCACTTGCACAGTCAAAAGTCCGTAGGTTGTTATAGTAGTGGGACAATGATCCTAAAACGTGAAGTTATCTCCTTCCCATTAGCAAGCTCTTGCCTTTACATTTCTTACCATGCTTGTTTCTGGGGAATGTGACTAATATGGCCCACCCATTGCAGTTGACCTAGTGAGATAAGGACCTTGATAATGGACTCACTGGTTTGGGAGTGGACACAGAGAGTGGTTCACTCTTTCTGACAGTGGATGATTATGTTCAGACAGCGATGGTTGTACCTCTTCAGTAGTTCGATGTCCCTGCTCTCAAATGTCCAAGAATCTGAGAAACCACAGGAGGATGAGAATCCCTGTTGCCTGGGAGACTATGCCCCTACTGCTGAGTGTGAAGTTTGGATATTCAAACACTCACTTCTTCTGTTGGAAACACAAGAGGTTCTGTAGAAGCTGGAAATCCAGAGTAACACACTGGAGTAACTAAGCAGATCAAGCTGTATCTAAGGAAAGGAATAAAACATCAATGTTTCAGGCCAAGACATTTCATCAGGACTGGAGAGGAAGGGGGAAGAAGCCAGAGTAAGAGGGTGGAGGGAGGGGAAGATGAAAGGTGATATGTGAAGCCAGGTGGGAGAGGGAGAATGAAGTGAGAATCTGCTGGGAGGTGATAGGAGGAAGACATAAATGGCTGAAGAAGAAGGCATCTGACTGGAGAGAAGGGTCAACCATGGGAGAAAGGAAAGGAGGAAGGGCACCAGAGGGAGGTCATAGGCAGGTAAGGAGAAGAAAAGGTGTAAGAGGAAAGACAGAATGGGAAGAGGAAAAGGACAGAAGGGAGAGGGGGAGAAATTACCAGAAGTTTGGAGAAATCGATGTTCATGCCATTAGGTTGGAGGCTACCCAAACAAAATATGAGGTGTTTCTCCTCCAATCTGAGAGTATTCTCATCAGGGTAGAAGAGGAGGCCAAGGACCAACATGTCAAAATGGGAAGAGGAAGTGAAATTAAAAAGGTTGGTCACTGGGAAGTCCTGCCTGTTACAGATAGAGCAAAGATGCTCAGCAAAGCAGTCCCCAATCTACATTGGTTCTTATATATCTCATATTCCACCTGGCTTCACCTATCACCTTCCATCTTATACTCTCTCCCTGCCTCCACCTTCTTATTCTGGCTTCTTCCCCCTTCCTTTCCAGCCCCGATGAAGGGCCTCGGTCCTCCATAGATGCTTCCTGACCTGCTAAGTACCTCCAGCAATTGGTGTGTGTTTCTTCTGTCAGGCAAAGGTTGTGCTGGCACACTGATGCCAGTGGTGAGTATTGTCATCAATGTCTGTATTCACCAAGAAGCAGCTCCTGAGATGTGGAAATTAGTTCCCATTTTCCAAGGTCTCATCATGAGTTTCATTGTGTTGGTAGGTTGGCAGGTGGCATTTGCTTGGTGGTGCAGTCTTTTATTGATCCTATTATGGTTATTATTTTATTATGGATTTATTGAGTATGCCTGCGAGAAAACAAATCTCAGGGTTATATATGGTGATTTATGTGTAGTTTGATAATAAATTTACTATGAACTTTGAACTTTAACCCCTCTTTCCAATAAAATTAGTAATGACTAGGATCTTGTCCTCTGAGTGTGCAAATAAGCATAAGAGTTGGTAAGAAGGAGCTAAATCCAAACAAGGCATCTGCTACCTGAAGAGAGAAGTTAAGGGTCATAAATTGGAGTTAATGGGATATGATTCAAATTTTTTCATAACATGGGAGAAAGCCAATTGGCCAATCATGTCCGCACCATAACTCCACAGTATTCTTAGCTGTACCATTCCCCCACTTATTTCCCTGTAACATATTCCCTTTCACATGCCCATCAACTCCCCCAGATTCTACGTTTCTCCCACCTACTCTGGGTAATTTGCAGTAACCAATTAACATACCAATTTACATGTCATTGGTACGTGGGATGAAGACAGAGCAACCAGGGGAAAGCTAAGTGCTTACGGAAAAACGTAGAAACTCCACACAGATAACACCAGAGGTCAGAATCGAAACCGGGTAGCAAGAGTTGTGAGACAGAATCAGGTGTATTATCACCAACACTTTGTAGCAGCAGTATAGAGCAATATGTAAAATATACAAGTAATTAACATTAAAATGATACATGTACATAATTTCCTTATTGGTGGATGTCACCTTTGAAAGATGCCCTCAGTGGTGGAGAGGCTAGCATCCATGATGGAGCTGGCTGAATCTACAATCCTCTGCAGGAGCCCCTCCAGACCAGATGGTGACGCAACCAGTTAGGATGCTTGCCACTGCAAATTTGCAGAAATTTGCTACAAGGATTTTGGTGATACACCAAATCTCATCAAACTCTTAATGAAATATAATCATCGTAATTGCATCAGTAAGGACCCAGAATAGGTCTTCAGGGAGGTAGACAACTTGAGGAAATAGTAGCACTCTCTGTTGTGCCACCGCACCAAACAACTTGGTTTGGACTCTCTACAAGTTTCATTAGTCTCACAGCACTTTAATGATACCAATTAAAGTGCATAGTTATCTGATGCTAAATTAAGAGGAAATTATAACAGTCTGAAATTCAATCAAACATGAATTTCAATGCTTTGGACTGATCAGTGCCCTGTAGTTCCATGAAAGTCAGGAGGTGGGTCAATCCAAAGAAAAGGCCGTTTTCGTACAGAGATGTAGATTTAAATGATATACACTCAATAGCCACTTTATTAGGTACACCTGTACATTAGTCTAATCAAAGGATTCAAGGTACATTTATTATCAAAGTATGTATGCAGTATACAACACTGAGATCCGTCTTCCCACAGACAGTCATGAAACTAAAAAGAACCGTGGAATCTGTTCAAAGAAAAACATTAGCACCTCCCCTACCGCACCCCACCCCACGTACGAAAAAAAGCCAAAAATAAACAAATCACATAATCAGCAATAAAAGAATGAGTGAAAGCACAGAATATAAAACACAAAATCAAACAGAATATTTCAGTCAATCAGCCAATCGTGTG
This sequence comes from Mobula birostris, assembly GCF_030028105.1. Classification (NCBI taxonomy): domain Eukaryota; kingdom Metazoa; phylum Chordata; class Chondrichthyes; order Myliobatiformes; family Myliobatidae; genus Mobula; species Mobula birostris. The sequence continues at coordinate 28,600,311 of NC_092390.1, read as the reverse complement.
GCAGCAGCTCTGCATAACAAAATGCAGATATGATCAAGAGGCTCAGTTGTTTTTCAGACCAAACATCAGAATGGGGAAGAAATGTGATCGAAGTGAATTTGACCGTGGAATGAATGTTGGTATCAGATGGGGTGATTTGAATATCTCAGAAACTCCTAATAGCTTTGGATTTTCACACACGACAGTCTCTAAAATTTCCAGAGAATGGTGCGAAGAGGGAAAAAAAAAATCCAGTGAGCAGCAGTTCTGGGTGTGAAAATGCCTTGTTACTGACAGAGATCAGAAGAAAATGGCAAGACTGGTTCAAGCTGACAGGAATGCGACAGTAACTCAAATAAATACACATGACAACAGTGATGTGCAGAAGAGTGTCTCTGAATGCACAACACATCGAACTTTGAAGTGGATGGATTACAGCAGCAGAAGACTCAGTGGCCACTTTGTCAGGCACAAGAGGTGGCCACAGTGTACAATATTTCAATTTAAGACCATGTCCCCGTTGATCAATAGATGGACAACAGAAATGTAAGGGTCAGGGCAGTAAGGGAAGAGAAGTGACAGAAAATGCATAGGTAACCTATCGCCATACACTTGATCCAGTCTGATCTGATAATGTTGCATGATTGTGTGTCTGCATTGTTTATTGCGATATCTTATGCAACAATAATGATAACTCCTTTTGTCACCAAATTGGTTTCTGCTGTGAATCCCTTCAAACTCTATTGGTAGCTGTCACCAAACTGGTGCCCAGAGGATTAGACTATCATTCAGGCAGTATGAAATACTAAAATTCACGTCACCAGGGTTGTGAAAGCCGATTTGGTTCATTAATCTAACATTTAAAGAAATCTACTGCCCTTAACTTACTCTGGCTTATAAGTGACTTCAAACCCACTGTACTGTGATTGCTTAATGTTGTCCTCTGAAATACGACTCAGTTCAGGAGCAGTAAAGGATGACCGAAAAATGCTGGTGTATCAGCAATACCCATGTCTGATCAATGAATGAGAAAAGCTTGATACAATAACTAAACCAAAATATTTTAACAGTAGCAGCTGCACTCAAAAACTAATCTCTGAGCACATATATCCTCTTTTTCTGACATCAGTTGATGTAAATCTTCAGTTTCCATGGATACAACACACACAAAATGCTGGAGGAACTCAGCAGGTCAGGCAACATCTGTGGAAAGGAATAAATAGTCAACGTTTCAGGTGGAGACCCTTCATTGGGATTAGAAAGGAAGGGGGATGAAACCAGGGTAAGAAGGTTGGGGGAAGGGAAGAACACAGGCTGGCCAGTGGTGGGTGAAGCCAGGTGAGAGGAAGGTGGGTGGAAAAGAGAGGATGAAGTGAGAAGCTGGAAGGTGATAGACGGAAAGGAGAAAGGAGTGAATAAGAAGGAATCTAATAGGAGAGCAGAATGGACCATTGGAGCAAGGGAAAGAGGAGGGGCACTAGAGGGAGGTGGTTAGCAGGTGAGGATAAGAGAAGGGGTAAGAGGAGAGACAGAATGGGAAAAGGGGAGCAAAATGACTGGAAGTTAAAGAAATCAATGAACTTTCCACCAGATTGGAAGCTACACAAACGGAATATGAGGTGTTGCTCTGCCAACCTAAGAGCGGCTTCATCACAGCAGTTAGAGGAGTCCATGGACTGACATATTGGAATAGGAATGGGAAGTAGAATTAAAATGGTTGGCCACTGGGAAATCCTGCCTGTTGTGACAGTGTTTGACAAAACGATCCCCTAACCTACATGAGGTCTCACCGATGTGGAAAAGGACACACTAGGAGCACCAGATACAGTAGATGACCCTGACAGACTTGCAGGTGAAGTTTTCATGGATCCCTGGCATCCAACAGCCATAATGAGTCTGCACTGGCTGAACAGCCAATCACATTGAGGAACACTCCGAGGCAACAGGTGGAAAGGAAGAAAGCAAAAGACATTCTTTTAGCTAACATTTCAAACATTTTACAAAATTTGAAATATAAGTTGGAACATGCTAATGAATTATAAATAGCTGTAGTATAATTAACATTTTAAAGAACTAATAACTTATTTTCAAATCCATTAAATTCTGAATTATTTATCTAACAAAATTACTATTCATGTATTTAAAGAAAGGTTTTAGGATGAGTCAATTTGCTAAGTAGTAAAATTCACCATTATAATTTCTCTTAATGCAACGAAGTGCAACATTTTAAATGTATCTTACAGCAAGAATAATTAGTAAATAGCTGTATCTCAACAGATTTCTTTTATTACAATAGAGAAAATAACGTAGCCTCTGACCATATAGATCAGCAGTAATAGGAATATTTCACATGGCACATACACTCAGTGGCCACTTTATTAGGTATCTACTGTAGCTAATAAAGTGGCCACTGAGTATATGTTTTGATTTTCTGCTTCTGTGGCCCATCCACTTCAAGGTTTGATGTGTCCTGCGTTCATAAATATTCTTCTGCACACCACTGTTATAATGTATGATTTTCAGAGTTACTGTTGCCTTCCTGTCAGCTTGAACGAGTCTGGCTATTGTCTTCTCAGCTCTCACATTAACAAGGCATTTTTACCCACAGTACTGTCTCTCACTGGATGGTCCTTGTTTTCTGCACCATTCTCTGTAAACTCTGGAGACATGAAAAATCCCAGGAGATCAGAATATTCTGAGTTCCTCAAACCACCCGGTCTAGCACCACGGTCAAAGTCACTTAGATTACATTTCTTCCCCATTCTGATATTTGGTCTGAAGAACAACTGAACCTCTTGACCATGTCTGCACGCTTTTATACATTGAGTTGCTGCCACATGATTGGCTGATTAGATATTTGGCTGACAGGTGTACAGTTGTACCTAATAAAGTGGTCTACAAGTGTACATTAGATTATGAGGACACGCAGTCCTCTTTTGTTGTCATTTAGTAATGCATGCGTTAAGAAAAGACACAATGTTCCTCCAGAATGATATCACAGAAACACAAAACAAATCAAGACTGAAAAACTGACAAAAAACACATAATTATAACATATAGTTACAACAGTGCAAAGCAATACTGTAATTTGATAAAGAACAGACCATGGGCACAGTAAAAAAAAGTCTCAAAGTCTCTCAAAAGTCCCATTATCTCACGCAGACGGTAGAAGGAAGAAACTCTCCCTGCCATGAACCTCCAGCGCCGCAAACTTGCCGATGCAGCACCCTGGAAGCACCCGACCGCAGCCGACTCTTGAGTTTGTCCGAAAACTTCGAGCCTCCAACCAGCCCTCCGACACCGAGCACCGAGCACCATCTCTGCTGAGCGCTTCGACCCCGGCCCCAGCAACAGGCATTAGGCAAAGCCGAGGATTTGGGGCCTTCCCCTCCGGAGATTCTCAGTCGCACAGTAGCAGTGGCAGCAAAGCGGGCATTTCAGAAGTTTCTCCAGCTGTTCCTCCGAGTTTCTCATGTCTGTCTCCATCAAATCAGGATTGTGCACGGCTCCTTCTTAACAAATATGATATCATTTCGGAGCAACCGCACCTGCTGCGTTGCGTCGCCATGTTCTCCTCCCCTCCTTATGCATGGTAATGCCAAAGTTAGCGTCAGTTTCATCATGAATGTTGGTGATCACTGACAATTTCAGATTCAGATTCTCTTATTAATCACATGGACATTGAAGTGTAGTGAAATGCATCATTTGCATAACATCCATCACAACCTGAGGCTGTGCAGGGGCAGCCTGCAAGTGCTGCCACACATTCTGACACCAGCAAAACAACATAAACAACAATCACAACAACATTACAACCGCAACAAAGGAAAACAACAACCCGCTTTCTTCCTTCCACTTATCCACCCACTCACACATACAGACCAGGCTCCAAAACCAGGACAGGTTGCCTCCAGCCTCCAGAGGACCTGCAGATTTGCAGACTTCAGGCCTCCGACTTCCAGACACATCAACTTCAATTTTTGACCTTCAGGCTTTGATCTTCGGTACCCCAAACTCCAGGCCTCAAATTCCAGATTTGCACAGACCTTCAGCCTCAGAATTCACTGACCTGGCAGGTGGGGGGTCAACAGCCCTTGTGTCCCTGCCCACACAGTCCACAGATCCTGGGACCCACCAGCCTGAAAGGACTCGCCAACCATGGTGGTCACCTGCTCTCATCTGCGGTGCCATCCAACCTTGGTCATTGACCTCAGGAAATTTGTCCACATCTCTTGCCAACCTGACATCCATCTATGGGAGAAAATCAGCCTTCAACCATGGAGTGCTCCAATTTGGACTCCAGCCTAACCTCTAACCCAGCCTCATCCTTGTTCCTGAACCTTCATTGACCTCTAACTCCCTGCACTGTCCCCAAAAATGCAATACCAAAGTTGTATTCAGTTAACACAGCTGCAAGTTCTAGGCCATTGTTATGTTATTTATTGGATTTGGTGCTCCCATTGGGGCCTCCTCTATGTTGACAAGATGGATGCAGATTGGGTGATTACTTCACTGGGCACCTTCGCTCTCTGTGCCATACCAACTGGATTCTTCCACTGGCTAGCTATTTTAAATACACTTTACATTCCCACACACATCTGTCCATGGTTTCCTCCACTGCCAAATTGAGGCTGAATGCAAATTAGAGGAAGAGCATCTGGGCAACCTCCAATCTGGCAATATGAACATAGTTACCATCAGGTAGGAGGTACAGAAGCCTCATGGCACACACTCAGTGATTCAGGAACAGCTTCTTCCCCTCGGCTATCCAATTCCTAAATGGACATTGTATCTTTGGACACTACCTCACTCTTTTTTTAATATACGATATTTCTGTTTTTGCACATTTTTTAAAATCTATTCAATATATGTAATTGATTATTATTATTTTTCTCTCTCTGCTAGATTATTTATTGCGTTGAACTTCTGCTACTAAGTTAATAAATTCCACATCACATGCCAGTGATAATAAATCTGATTCTGATTCTGAGAATTCTCAATCTTAAGGTAATGTCCTCCCCTCTCTTTTACGATTTTTCTTTACTCACTCCTCCTGATTCAAATGCCCTCATCACCCCATCTCTTTCCCCTCTCCCACTCTCTCCATTTGTCTATCAGCCATACACTCCTCCCATTAGTTCCCCATCACACCTCTCTTCATTTCATGCTTCACCATCCTCTCCCATCAGATTCTATCATCTTCAGCCCATTGTCTCTTCCAAATATTATCTACCAGCTTCTGCATCATTCCTACTCTCCACCCTCCCTCATCTGCCCGTCACCCTGCCCATCACCTGGATCCACCTGTCACCTGCCAGCTCTTGCTCCACCCCTTCCCTCCGCCTTTCTATACTGGTTATCTCCCGTCTTTCTTTCAGTCCAGATACTGACCCTCCATTGATGCTGTTTGACCCATTGAGTTGCACCAGCATTGCATTATTATTTTCACTGGTAATTCTGATGTGCTTGTAATCTGTAGTTAATATTCACAATTAAAAAGACATATTTTACATTCTGCATTCCAAAACTAGTGACTTTGGCCTAAGGTTCACCAGTTTGATCAATGAAGAAAGTTAAGCGCAATAGCACATCAGCTAATGAGACTCATGCAAATGCAAGAAAAAGTGAAAATTCAGCAGACTAGACAAGCTATTGAAGATAATTAGGGACAATAAAGAGATTCTTAGATAGACACATTAATGAAAAAAAATGGAGGGCTCTGTGGGAGGGAAAGGTTAGATTGCTCTAGGAGTAAGTTAAAGGTCACTGCAATATAGTGGGGCTGAAAGACCTGTATTGTGCTGTGGTATTCGATGTTCTATGGTAATCTTCTACACTCTCCACAGCACCAATGATCTTCGTGTCATCTACAAACCCACTAACCTACTCTTCCATTCCTCCATCAAGTCATTTATAAAAATCACGAGGAGCAAGGGTCTCAGAACAGACCACTGTTCAGCACCAGAATGTGGACTGAAACACTGTTCTATGTTCTATTAAAAAGCAATGAAGTTTTGTGATGGGTTATTCTGAAATAGTAACAACGTTTCTTGCTCCACAAATGCAAACTGACCTACTGAATATTTCCAGTGCTCTCTGCTTTTGTTACAAGTTTAATGCAATTGGTGGAAAAGAATTCTGGAGATCTAGAGCAGATTATCTTAATGTATGGTAGAGGCAAAACAAAACCCTCAGCACATTTAAAACTGCTTGAGGGCTACAAGACCAAGTATTAGAAGCGAGATTGTGTTTGGTAGCTTCTTTCTGGTTAGGACGGACCTGATGGGCTGAATAGCTTCCTACTATATTGGAAGCTTTCTGTGCTTTCTCTGATAAAATAATAATAACATTCTCAGAAAGGAAAATGTGAAATGCTTGGTAGGGAGAGCAAAGTGATAGCAAATGCTTTTCATAAATATTTCAAGGGAAAGCAGAAAGGTATGCAGGGACGTGATATTAAACAGAGATACAGTGGATGTTGTCGTGAATAAATAAGTAAAGGCAGGAATCCTTTCAAACCAATTCCCTGGAACTGATTTCAGTTGTGGAGAAGTTTATAGAATCTATCAACAGGAACAAAGACGGGCAGGTGTCAATAGATCAAAAAAAATCAGTGTGGATTCACGAGCATCATCCAGGATGAATACAGAAGATGTGCTGACGCGTGGCCAAGTGGTTAAGGTGTTTGTCTGATGATTTGAAGGTCGCTAGTTCGAGCCTTGGTTGAGGCTGTGTGTGTCCTTGAGCAAGGCACTTAACCGCACATTGCTCTGCAACGGCACTGGTGCCAAGCTGAATGGGTCCTAATGCCCTTCCCTTGGACAACATTGGTGGCATGGAGAGGGGAGACTTGCAGCATGGGCAACTTCTGGTCTTCCATACAACCTTGCCCAGGCCTGTGCCCTGGAAACCTTCCAAGGCGTAAATCCATGGTCTCATGAGACTAACGGATGCCTATAAGCAAGATGGGAGGACAGTGTTCTTGGGTGCTCTCCACATAGATGCTTAGAAAGGATGCAAATTTTAGTCACCACAATTTAGAAAGGATGCAAAGATCTCACAGGAAACATAGACAAAATAAATGATTTATTACAGTGTTTCTGGGATGTAGCTTTTCAGCTGCAAGGAGAAACAGGAGAATTTGTGACTGTTCTCCTTAGAGCAGAAAAGGATGAGATAAAAGTATGCAAAGTCTTGACAGTTTGAGATAGACGAGTAACTAAGAGAAGCAGATCCCATTAGCAGAAGAGGTCATGGACCAGAAGACACAGATTTAAAATGATGGATGAAAGATCCAGATCTAACATGAGGAAAATCTTCCACACACAGTGAGTGGCTGTGATCTAGAATGCACTGCGTGCAAGTGTGACAGATGCCAGTTCAATTGGAGTTTTCAGACAAGACTTGCATATGTATTTGAAAGTTAAGAAAAAAAATCCAGGGCCATAGGATAAGTGTTCAGAGTGGGTGAGCTACAAACTTGAAAGGCTGAAAAGCATCCTTCTCAACTGTAATGATCCTGTCATTCTCAAAGAGATTTTATATATACACACACACACACAAGCAGTTAGTATTTTTGTGTATTGCACTGTACTCCTGCTGCAAAACAATAAATTTCATGACACAAGCCAATGATATTAATCCTGATTCTGATTACACAAGAGGTGAGAGGAAGGCAGAAATTTTAAGGGATTCGCTGACTGGTGGAACGTGGCAAGTAATGATCCTGTAATTAATCAGAATTCCATCTTTACATCCAGTTATTAGAAAATTGGATGAATGAATGGAAAATTGTATACCTCTGTCTGCTTTTGACCTAACTTACCTAAGTTATGTAGATAGGAGCATAAAGTTGCAAGGATTTGTTAATGGCTAGTATTTTTTAAAGACTCACTACCAACACAATGTCATTTAATCCAAGCAATGAGCCTGTTGTAATTTATCAAAACTAAACAAGGAATCAAGGAGGTGATCATGATGTATAAAGAACCTAATCCAATTAACCAATGTTGTATAGCCTACATGCCTCATTGAGATTCTATTGACTCTTAAACTAAAGAATTAGATATTGCCAGGTTTCTTTGAAGGAGGTTTTAATTATACATTTAGAAGTAAATTTGACACAAAATAAAATAAACATGAAGCATATTTAGGAGTATTTGCTATTCAAAACAATTCTTTCTTTTAATTATCCAGTATTCTCCGAAAGCTTTCTCTTCTTTGCTAATGGAGGTTACATTACAAGCAGACTACACTTCAGACATGCACCATTTGAAAAGTTCTAAGGTTTTGAGAAACTGTTAACTAGATACAAGTCTTAATTCTTTTAATAACTAATGCTGTGAGCGCAGCTGTTATTCATGTACAGTTTTACTAATATTTACTGATTTGTGAGATTTTCCCTCCAGTTTGTTTTCCAATACTGGAGAAAATGCAACAGATGTTCTCATGCAGAATCTCAATCTGAAATTCTTTTTTGGGAGAGCAGGCAGTGCAGGTTGATAATAAAATCTCCTCCCTTCTGGCAGTGCGCCTCAAGGATGCATGTATAGCCCACTGCTCTACTGTCTACACTCTATGCTGTGCAGGTAAGCACAGCTCAAATGTCATCCATAAATTCATTGGTGGCACCACTGTTGTTGGCAGAATCTCAGGTGATAATAAGGACGCTTACAGAAGTGAGATAGTTCAGCTAGTTGAATGGTGTTGAGACAGCAACCACACACTCAATGTCAGCAAGACCAATGAATTGATTGTTGGAAAACACGTACCAGTCCTCATTGAAGAGGGTCAGTGGTGGAAAGAGTGAGCAGTTTCAAGTTCCTCAGTATCAAAATCTCAGAGGATCAATCGAGGCTCAGAGGCTCAACATATCGATGCAATCATAAAGAAGGCATGCCAGCTGCTCTAAATCATTAGGACTTTGAGTGGATTTGGTATGTGACCAAAAACTCTTGCAAATTTCTATAGATGTACTGTGGAGAGCATTCTGACTACCATAGAGTCTCCAATGCACAGGATCACAAAAAAAGCTGCAGAGTTGTAGTGTCAACCATCTCCATCACAGGCACAACATTAAGGACATGGTCAAGAGGCGGTGCCTCAACAAGGCAGCACCTATCTTTAAGGAACCTCACCAAGGGGGTATGCCCTCCACTCATTACTACCATCATGGAGGAGGTATAGGAGCTGAAGACCCATACTCAGCAATTTAGGAACAGCTGCTTCCCCTCTATCACAAGATTTCTGAATGTTCCATGAACTCATTATTCCATTTGATTGACACCATTTGCTTATTTTTGCAATTTATATGCCTCTGCACCAGACCACTACAAAACTACAAATTCCACAATATGTATCAGTGATAATACAGTTCATTCTGATGTGGACCATTCCTTTACCCCCACAGATGCTGCCTGGCTGGTTGATTTCCTGCAACACTTCGTTCCTTGTAGCAAGATGACCAAGTTCAAGTTGATTGTGAAAAACAGGTATACACACGGTGTAAATGACATGAAAATTAGCTTTTTGCAGGAGCAGCACTGTGCTTCTCAAACAGAACTTAATATAAATTTGAATTAGCATCAATTAATTTAACTTAAGGCTGGAGCCGAAGAAGATGGCCTGCCCTGGAGTTGGAGGCCAGCGTATGTGTGTGGCCTCCAAGAGGACCACAACCTCGTAGAGTTTGGACGCTTGCGTGCCTCAATGACCCGGAGAACTATGTTGGCTGGAGTCAGGGCTTAATGCTTTGGCTCTCGGTGGGGTCACCCATGCCAAAAACGTCAAAGCATTGAGGCTAGACTAATAGTGGTCCACCACTCCCCCAGGTTCAGGGGCTCAGCTCAGAGCTAACCACCCTGAATGGTAAAAGAAGGTTGTTATGGAAACAGCAGTGAAGGTTCCTTCCTCATCTGAGTGTGGTGGAATTTATCAGTCTCCACCCGGGTCTTGCATGACTAACTGTAGTGAAAACCAAGAAGAGACTACTGACATCATGAAGGAAATTCTGAACACCACCAGAGATGGAGGACATTCATATATATATATGGCATCAGTTAGTCTCGCGAGACCATGGACCTGTGCCTGGAAAGTCTTGCTTCAGTCTCTCCAGGGCGCAGACCTGGGCAAGGTTGTATGGAAGACCAACAGTTGCCTAAGCAGCAAGTCTCCCCTCTCCATGACACCGATGTGTCCAAGGGAAATGCAAGGGCTGATACAGCTTGGCACCAGTGATGTCGCAGGAGTTGCCAGAGCAAGGTTGAAGGCAACGTCGGACTGCCTTAGGGACTCCAGCTCTGGATTTGTCCTCAGGGTTTACTCCCGAAGCCCTTCCCATGAGTGGGTATGGCCACAAGGCAGAGGAGGTTTGAAATTAGAGTTTTCCCTCTCTTAGATGGACTGCCTTCCCAGGCTGACAAGCTCCATCTACCCGAAGCACTGGTTTTAAGGCTCCAGGACCCGCCTTCGCCCCTTCTCCTGTCAGTAGAAACAGTTCCGCCAGGCGTAGAGGCTAAGCCACACAAGAAGGCCAGGAGTTGGACTTGGTCGTCAGAGGTTATTTGAGGCGCATGCCGTGAGGAGCACTTTTAGGTAGCGGGAGCGTGTCACCACTACCACCCCTCAGCTCGACAACCTTGGAACCAAGGACATTCACTGCTGCACTAAACACCAGTGGTGTAATGGGCGAGACAGAGAGGGGTTAAGCACAGATGGGTGGGAGGGGGTAATGGAGCTTGGCTTGTGATTGTTGCTTTGTCACTTGGAGTATTCTGTGTTGTTCTGCTGAACATGGTGGGCATGTTATATTGGGGCCAGGATGTGTGGGGACACTTGTGGGCTGCCCTCAGCACATCCCTAGGTAGTGCTGGTTGTTCATACAAATTGCCCATTTCACTGTATGTTTCCATGTCCATGTGATAAATAAATCTGCATTATACAAAACCTGCAGGAGATGGAGGACTACAATTCAGCATCCTGCTTTATGAAAGGAGCTCTCTCACAGTGAAATCTTGCTGGTGATGAGAGCCGTCCTGTCACCTTTCCCTTTGCACATCCGCTCACCGGGATAATACCGAGTTACGGGTACATTTTGGACTGCCATTTTTTTTAAAAATTGGAACTGTTTTCACCCAGTGGGATGCAGAAAGCTTGGAAATCCGTCAACAAACCAGAAGCAACCAAAAAAAAAGTAAAATATGCGCAATCTTTTAAATTCCGGGGGCTGTTTTGACAGCATAAATCTCGGGGTTGTATGTGGTGATAAATCTGTAAATTTTCTTTGAACTTTGAATATTTCGGAAGAGCTGACAGGACGTATCAAGCAGCTGCCTCGTTATACTAGATACGTCGACGGGGGGGTGAGGGGGTGCAGTTACACGGGTTTGGACACACCTTAACCCTCCTCTCCTTTCTCCGTGGGGCTCTGTGTGAAAGATATTGAGTGTAGTTTGGTTTTAATACAGTGAAAAGCAACATGAAGTTCCTCGCGTTTAACGGTGCTGCGTACGAACACACAGCCGGCATTTCATTTTAATATGACTAATGATCGGGAGCTGCAGAGACGGCAGATAAGAAGTGGTGGCCAACTGGATCGGTAATAGTTACTGTGAAGCGTTAGGCAGGCGAGGCTGCTGATCAGCGAGCCCCGAGAAATGCTAACAGCGGAGTGATGGAAGGACAGAACCGAGAGGGCTGATGCTGCTGCCAGCTACCTCGGACTCTCCGCTGACGTTGTGAATAGTCCCCAGCTGCTCGCTGGGAGGGAGCGGGGAATAAGCAGTGTATTCAGAAAAGAGAAATTAAACATGTTTAACTTCAAGGAGAACATGACGTATGTCAGCGCTTACAGCTCCCGGCGTCAGCTAACAAGAAACTAATTGCTTCTTGAAGCAGCGGTTACACTTATTCCCGCGGTCAGTGTTGGGAGACGGAATTTATTTAAATAGAGCCTTTGCTCTTCACGGTACGGACTGGCGTCGCGACTGCCCGCTGATCAGTGCTGTGAGCCGGGTTGGCGTCCCTGACAGCGCAATGCCCTCATTCCAGTGCTCTCCTGCCTTCAATGCTCGACAGATTACAACTCATCGACCTTTCCCTAATGCTCCGGCTCTATTCGCGCAGTAGCATTACAGTTATACAGCAGGGAAACAGGCCGTGCAACCCCAGTGAGAGCCAGACGCGTTTTCTTGCTTTTGGCCAATATCACTCTAAATCTCTTCTATCCAGGTACCTGCCCAAAATGTTGTTTAAACATTGTAATTGTACACGCCGCTACCACTTCAACACTCAACGAGAGATGTTCCTTCTAATTTTTCCCCTTTCGGCATAAATCTACACCCTCCAGTTTTAAACTCCCCTGCCCAGCGGAAAAGACTGTGACCATCCAATCCTACCTCTTAACCATCCATCCTACCTCTTAACCATCCATCTTATCTCTTAACCATCCATCCTATCTCTTAACCATCCATCTTATCTCTTAAACATCCATCCTACCTCTTAACCATCCATCCTATCTCTTAACCATCCATCTTATCTCTTAACCATCCATCCTACCTCTTAACCATCATGATATTATATACCTCTATCACTTTGCAACAGGTGCCACTATAACACATGAGCCCACTTCTCCCAGCTCTCAAAAGTTTGCAGTAAATTTATTATCAAAGTACATATATGTTACCATATACTACTTGACATTCATTTCCTTGCAGACAATTAAAGGAAAAAGTAAACACAATAGCATTTTACGAAAAACTACACATAGACAAAGACTGACAAACAACCAATGTGCAGAAGAAGACAAATTTCGCAAATATAAAAATAACATTGAGGGCCCCAGTTGTAAAGCATCCTGGAAAGGGAGTCTGTAAGTTCTGTGGTATCAGCTCAGAGTAGTGGTGATCGACGCTGGTTCAGGAGCATAATGCTTGTAGGATAATAGCTGTTGCTGAACCTTTCCACAGCCTTTTCCTTTGTTGGGCATGGGTGTTTCCATGCCAGGCTGTGATCCAACCAGTTATGTGCATCTACAGGATTTTGTCAAAGCTCTGACTCCTTGGCAGTCCCTCAGGATGGAGAGTGAAATGCTTCCACTGTTCTGTGAGATGGTTAATGAGGCTACTGTTGGTACTGCAGGCTCTTCCCTAACACGTCAGCAGCTTCTTGCTCAGACTATGAATAGTTTGTGTGCTACTGTGTTCTTTACACTGCCTACTAAGTGCTCCTGTGTGATCCTGATGTGGACTTGACACAAACACACCTTCTCCACTTGGAGGGGTCATGGGCCAATGAGTCTCAGGAGTCAGAGGGATTGTTGCATTTCTTTATGGAAGCTTCGAGCACATTCCTGAATATAATCCTCTGGCAATCTCTTCTGAAAAAAAAACTTGGAGTATGGTGTGTTTGTTCTGGGTGTTCTGGTGCCAGCCATTCAAGCGAAATGACCTGCCCAACATGGTCAACTGCGTGTAACTGAGCCCCAGTCTTTGGGATGTTCACCTGGGGGAGGACACCCCCAGGAGATGAGTTATACAGCTCTTGTTACATACACATGCAGTTCAACGCTTTGAGTGATTATGCAGAATGTTCGAAGTTAATAATGTATCCTTCTACCTTAGGCCACGAACTTATCAATCACCCCTCACATATATGATTTATAGTAATTTTATGTCTTTGCACTGCACTGCTTTCTTCTCTCTCTTTCCCTCGCTCCCTATTTCTCTTATTTCTCTCTCTCTCTGTCTCTCTGCCTATATTTCTTTATCTCTCTCCCTCTCCTTTTCTTCCTCTCCCTTTCTTTTTTTCTCTCTTACTTTTAAGATGCCCCTTATAACTTACCATTTGACCATTTTACCCAGGATCTCCATGTTTCATTGGCACGCAAACTCTATTTGATAGCTTTACTGTAACATGCATCAGGATGCTTGATTCTATTCCTTTCCAGGATCTAAAATTTCTCCATAATTCTTGCCTGAAAGAGAACTCGTACCTTTCCAGGTGATTAATTCTTCCACTACATCTCTCTTTGGGGAGTCTTTCAAAGATTTATATTGAATTGTTAAAACCCTGAAGCTATGTAATGCCATTATATTTGCCTAATCATTTGTTAAAACTATGTTTCTTCCTAACCGTATTTAAGATTACATTGGAATGTGTTCATTAAAATGCGTTCTTTTAAGATGTTTCCGTTGCTGTGGTTCAATAACAGAAGACTCAGAAGACAGCACTCCAGAGATCAGTGTACAAGGTTTTGATGAACTTACTAGTTCACAATTGCAGGCTGCACAGTCAAGAGCTGACTTCCTTAGGATGAAGTGTTAAAATGAGGCTATTTCTGTCTTTGCAGGAAGATATAAGAAAACAATAGATTATTTTTCCTGAATCAATATTCATCCCTTAACCAGCATAATTAAAACAGGTCTTTTGTTTGTTTATTTTATTGTGACCTGTGCTGTGCAAATTGGCAGCTGCATTTTCTATGGAACAGTGACTACCCCGTAGACGCACTGCAGTGATTATAAATTGCTTTGGGACAATAGGGAAAGGAGCTCTCTAAATACAAATCTCTCTGGCTGTTTATTGGTACACCTTGAAACTAAGGCTGAACTAAAGTACAATTACTTAGAATATCTTATTCATTTTCAGGATCCAGGCATTGGTGGCTTAGACAGCATTAATTGCCCAGTCAAATTGCCTTTGAGAACATGGCAGTGAGCCATTTTGTTGAACTTCTACAAGCCTTCTGCTGAAAGTACACCACTGCTGTTGAAAGGATTATGATAATGTGAGACTTCAAAATGATGAAGGCCTAGTGATACATTTTCAAATCAGGATGATGTACAACTTGAAGGATAATGTTCCTGTGTGCCTACTGCCTTTAGTCCTTCTTGGTGGTAAATGTATTTGAATAACTGCAGCACTTGTTCTACAACTCATGCTCTCAGTATTATTTATCTGTTTGTTTGTTTGTTTGTTTATTATTATTATTTTGTATTTGCACACCTTGTCTTCTTTTGACATTGGTTGTCAGTCTTAGTGTGCATTTTTTCATTGTTTCTATTATACTTGTTTGCTCAACTGTAAATGCCTGCAAGAAGATGAATCTCAGATTAGTATATGGTGATGCACACATACTTTGATAATAAATTTATTTGGAACTTTGAACTTTGTTATTGACAGTGCACTGTGCAACCACGATGCAGTGCTGGTGAAGGGGTTGTATGTTAGAATGGCTGATGGGGTACCAGTCAAGTGGACTGCCGTGTCCTGGATGGTGTTGAGCTTTGTTTAAAAACTGAGAGCTGGCTCATCGAGGTCTCTGGAGAGGATTCCATCATGCTCCTGATTTGTGCCCCGTAGGGGGTGAAAAGATTTTGTAGTGTCAGAAGGTGACTTCAACTATAATGCACGATGCTCTGGTTTTTCAGCCTGCACAGTTGAAAGTATTTGTTTTCTGAAGGGAAGTGCAATAGCAAGGTTGCTTCATGATACTCCAAAAGTTCAACAGGGTGTCTCCCAGAAATGGTCGACCTCGTACAAATTTTCAGAATCAGAATCAAAATCAGGTTTATTATCACTGGCGCCGTGAAGTTTGTTGTGCAGCAGCAGTGCAGTGCAATACATTAAAAATAACTATGTTACAATAAGAAATATATACAGTGTAGAGTAAAAAAAAAGTCGTGCAAAAAGAGAGCAAAATGTGAGATAGTGTTCATAGTCCATTCAGAAATCTGATTACAGAGGAAAAGAAGCTACTCCCAAAACATTGAGTGTGCGTGCTTAGGCTCAATATAACCCCTCCCTGATGATAAGTATTGAGAAGAAGGCATATCCTGAATGGTGGTGGGGGCCCTTAATAATGGATGGCACCTTCCGGAGACACTGTCTGTTGAAGATGTTCTCAGTGCTGGGAGGCTGGTGCCCATGAAGGAACTGGCTGGTTCTACAACCCTCTTTTTCTGATCCTTTATATTGGCACCTCCATACCAGACAGTGATTCAACCAGTTAGAATGCTCTCCACGGTATATCTATAGAAATTTGATAGAGTCTTTAGTGATGTATCAAAATTCCTCAAACCCCTAATAAAACATTGTATTTCTGACACTGGATGCAGATGTAGTGTGAGCCATCCCCAAGTAATGCCAGCTGTCCTGAATTCTCATATGAAATTTGATCTCATTATTCCCTTGCTGGCATCTCACAGACCTTCCAGCTATTTAGAATGGTTTTTGCTCTGCCACTGCACGACTGAAAGGACCACTCATTCTTTCATTTACAACTTCTGCAGTGTGCTTAAGGCTACCATCCTTGCCTAATTCCCACTCCCAGGCACCGCTGAGATTTCTTAGAACTTCCACTACAATATTGGAAACTTCTTACAATGGATGCTGATTTGACAATTTGTTGGGCATTGCTGAGAGATTTGAGTCTGCTTTAAACTTGCTAAGGAATTGGCCTCCACAGCCATCTGTGCACTAAGTTCCACTGATCCATAAATCAGTCCTATCCAATCTCCCATCGAAATTGAAATGCCCTATCCTGGTGAACCTCCTTTGCATCTTCATTAGTGCAATCACTTCCTTCCTTTATGCAGTATTCCAGATGTGGCTCAACAGATGTTTTATGAAGTTGTACTATAACCTTTCTGTTCCTATAATCTATACCTTAGATGATGTACCTCCTTTACCACCTGATCGATCTGTGCTATCTGTTTCACAGTACCTTGGACTTGTCAATCTGATCTTCAATAAACCCTCAAGCCCTATAGTTCATTGTGTATGTCCTACCCTTATTTGTCCTCCTAAAGTGCATTACATGTAAATTCCACATCCAATGTGTCTGCCCATTTTACAAATTGATCAATAACTGTAACCTATGATTGCTCTGCAGATAAACTCTTCCCAGGTTTCCAGTGGGTACAGGTATCGATTATAACCGTCGTTTTGATGAAAAACTCTGCCACCTTCATCAGGGATGACACCTGGATATGTCTAGTCCAGTGGTATTTATAACCCCTTAGTCCATCTCCATTATTGGTTAGTCCTCATCCAATCAGATTTCCACTGTCTCACTTTGTTTATGATCAAATTACTGTTCTTACTTAGAGTGAGACCTTTGTCTTTGGTAAAATTCTTTTCCTCTAGTTTTACTTCAATGGCCTCCTTTACCAGGCAGTCCCAAAAGCCATTGGCGCAGCACAGTAGTTTTGTGCTGTCACAGTCAGTCCTATGGCTATCACGAATGTGATGTTCTACTACTACCAATTTCTCTGGGTAACTCAAACAGGTATACATCCTGTGCTTCTTGATGTGGGTTTCCACCGTGCTCCGCATTCATAGAGAATCCTGTGAACACCAGCTGTCCTGAGTGTCAGGTCATCTTTGACCCACATAACCTGTGATTTGAGCTTCCTTACTGGTTTGTGGATGGTATTAACCCAGTATTTCTATAAGATCCTGGCGATCCTTCCAGAAACTGTGGAAATATAGGGAAGAGCGGCAGTAACGAGGGGTTCCTCCTTGTTGTTAGGTTTCCTGGCTTTTCCATCAGACCTGGATTGATTTCCCTAACTTTGTAGCAATTCTTTAGGAACATCATGCATAACCATCTTATTTCCTTGGGTGACTCTCTGGGTCCAAAATAGTTTTTGCACAGTTAATCAAAGTAGAAAGAACCTCTCTACATTGGGAGGCGTGATGGTGGCTGTAATTGTTGAGGTAAAAGTCTATGTGAGTGGGTTTCCGATAAACGCTGTGTCAGAGGCTACCACCTGGTTTCCATCGTATTAGAATGTCCAGGAACAGGAGGCAACCATTCTTCTCCATCTCCATCATATATTGAAAGTTTGTATATATACTACTCAGTCAGTCATGGAACTGTTGGAGTGCCTGGAGTCCATGAGGTCACACTACGAAGGTGTCT
Source organism: Mobula birostris (assembly GCF_030028105.1). Taxonomy (NCBI): domain Eukaryota; kingdom Metazoa; phylum Chordata; class Chondrichthyes; order Myliobatiformes; family Myliobatidae; genus Mobula; species Mobula birostris. The sequence continues at coordinate 28,582,409 of NC_092390.1, read as the reverse complement.
GATGTATCTGAAGAAGCATTTGAGGTGTAAGGGTGGTGGACTCAGAGCCTTCGCCTCAAAATCCTCCATGTCAAAATTAGCAATAGCCAGTGACAAGGGTGATCCCATGGCCACTCTGTCTATTTGTTCATAGTAGTCCCCCTTATAGAGGAAGCACATCAGTATAATTGTTCTCTTCACTATCAAACCTTGAAAAGTTATCAATTTTCAACTCATCTTCCAATTTACTAATCAAACCTTCAAGGATATCATGGAGCAAATGTCCCAGCTTGGATCACTGTGGTACTCCATTAGTCAAAGGCTCCCATTTACAAAAGCAACCCTCCACTATCATTTTCTCCCTCTATCACCAAGCCAGTTCTGGATCCAACTTGCCAACCTGCTCAAGATTTTATGGGCTCTAATCCTTTGGACCAGCCTTCCACATGGCACTTTTTGAAGGCCTTGGTAAAGTTCACATAGAACTACATCAGCAGCTCTGCCTTCATCAATAAATTTTGTTAGCTCTTCCATAAATGCAATAAAATCAGTGAGCCAGTACCTCCACCTAACAACTCAGTGTTGACTGTATTTGATTAATCCTTGCTTTCACAAGTGTAAATTGATCTTGTCCTTCAGAATTTTCCCATAATCTTCCCTGTCACTAGCAGTCAGAAGTAGGCCACCCATCACTTAGAACCAATTCTGCCATGCATCTAGCTGAGGCTGATCTTCTAACTGAACGGTGTTTTCATGCACCACCACCAAGTTTTCCCACATTATATTCCCACTGCTGTGTTCCTGCTTACCCACTTAGCTTGCCTTCATCCCCTTAAGGTTTCTTCACATCATCCTTATCATCCCACTCCATTTTGAATCACTAGCAAATCTGATTAAGTATCTTGTCTTGAACTGTTGACTGCTTATTCCTCTCCACAGATGCTGCCTGACGCATTGAGTTCGTCTAGCATTTTATGTGTGTTGCTTTGAAGATGACATCTGCTCTCCTCAGCTGATGTAATTTGATAATAACAGAAATCCTTGTGGTAGCCCACCAGTTTACAGTATGTCACCCTTAGAAAGACCCACATATTCCTATCCTATGCCTAACTAGTTCTCAGTCCCCCACATTGTATTATCCTGTTTCACCCTCCATGGATGTTCCTTGACCGGTTGGTTATTTCCAGTATTTTTAAAAAATTCTATTTCACCTTGATGTCAGTTTTTCCCACTTTGCTCCATGTTTCTTGGTGTTTTGCTGCTGAAGGTGACCTTCATTGTCCTCTCCTGCCCAGGTATGCCTGGCTGCTGCCTCAGGCCCACCTCCTGGTACTCCTGGCACAATGGGACTCTCCTCCACTAAAATAGAAGGATTTTCCTTTCAAACAGAGATGAGGAGGAATTTCTTTAGTGAGGGGGGGGTGAATCTCTGTAATTCATTGACACAGATGGCTATAAAGGCTGTATATTGTGTATATTTAAACTGGAAGTTGATAGGTTCTTGATTAATAAGGGTGTCAGTCATTATGGGGAGAAGGCAGGAGAATGGGGTTGAGAGAAATAATAAATCAGCCATGTTGGAATGGCTGAGCAGCCTGATTCTGCTCCTATGTGTTGTGCTCTTATGGTCTTGTTCAGTGAGTGTGGAGGTTAGTTCCTCTCCTCTCCTTTTGCCATGTTTAGCACTACTCCCATTGATACCAACTGCAGTGGTGGTGTGAGTTACTCAGGTCCCTCTAGGACTGTAACACTGAGAGGTAAGTGCAGGAAATTACACTGGATGCATTTTACAAGATGTCACAATTATAGAATGGGAGCAAGAGAGAGAATGAGAGAGCGAGTGCGAGAGAGAGAGAGAGAGAGAGAGCATGCCATGGCAGAGTGTTCCAAAAAAACAGAAAATATAAAACACACGTCACTCCAGACTACACTAAAGTGTACCCCTGCCTAATAGGGGTAAAAAAAATGACAGTGTTGCTCGTTGCACTGTTTGCAACAGTGACTTTTCTATTGCCTATGGTGGGTTAAGACTGTAAAAGACATGTTGAGGTGAATTTAACAGGTGTCATTCGTTCATTAGCATAGCTAACGTTATTTAAACTAGCTGGCTAGCTGCTAAGGAGCTACTCTATTGCAGGCATCCCACGTCTCCCGGATGTTCCGGGAGTCTCCCGCAAATTGATGGTGCTACCTCCCTGAAATGAGTTTTTGCATGGTGGGATGTCTGTTAACTCCAATCCTGCATTCACAATTTTACTATGTTCTTATTAACTCTACCAAAATCTACCATTCTATCAAGTTCACCATTTTCTTCCAGTACATTCTACTCAACTTCTCCATGGGCTAACACACACCTATACACTAGGGGCAGGTTACAGTGGCCAAATAATGTACACAACCACGTGTCTTTGGGATGTGGAAGGAAACTGGAGCACCTAGAGGAAACACACAAAGTCACAGAGAGAATTTGCAAACTCCACATAGACAGCGCCCGAGATTGGGATTGAATCTGAGACTCTGGTGCTGTGAGACAGCGGTTTTACTAGCTGCACCACTGTGCCGTCCCAGACATACAAAAGATGTTGCAAGTTTGTAAATAAGGCAAAAGTTGGCAAAAAGGCTGAGTCGGTGCTGTTGAATGAAGATCATGCAAGCACCATGATTAACCACATTTTAATGCCCTGAGATTCTGGAGCAAATAAATTTCTAGGCTCACATCGGAATGAATAGCGTATTGTTAAACAAAAGCTTGTGTGACTCAGTTGTACTGATATAAATTGGGCACAATCGGAGCCAGGCAAGCGGTTCGAAGAATATGTCAGGAAACATTGATTCAGCATTGAATGATATTGCTACTAATTTTTCTTTGTGGCTCTCAGGCAAATGGATTCTCAGACCCTGGGCCATTTTACATCCATCACAGCCACCCGAAGCTGTCTTCCTGAAACTGCAAGCTTAACTCCTGACATCATCCTTGCCATGTCATACTTCGGATCACTTGTTCACTGTCACCCTGAAGCTTGCTTCATTTCTGTTTTGTTCATTTCAGAATCAGAGGTCATACAGAGGTACAAATCCCAGTGCAGGAATGACCTGCGTGGTCAGAATTGTCCTACGGTAAAAAATCACATTTTATTTCTGCTGAAAACTGTGCTTGTTCTTTCTTCACAAAATGGCCACTCTCGCGGATTTAGAACAGCAGCTGGATGGACCCAGACCTGAGAGTAAGGACCGTTGTCATCGTTCAGAAATTAATTAACTTTGAGGTGTGTGGAGCCAGGTGTAAATAGTATTTGTCTACCATCTACTGTGGGGTATATTGAGATGAATAACCAGATTTGCTGATACGAGCTTACTGTGATTATATAATCCATACCTGTGTATTGCCATGCAGCCCATAAATTACATCCTGCATTGAGATGGAGAGGCTTTATTAAATGAATCTGTTTTAGGATATGACGTAGGAGACCAATTATACTCCTGTGGCATAATATTCATACTTGGGAAGTCTCCACAAGGCATTGCAAGATAACATGAAGGGGAGAAAATGCATAGAGTCTTTTGTAGTAGCACATGCAAAATGCTGGAGGAACTCAGCAGGTCAGGCAGCATCAGCACCTGCTGTGTTCTGCCAGCATTTTGTGTGTGTGTTACTCTGGTTTTCCAGCATCGGCAGAATCTCTTCTGTTAACAATATTGTAGGTGGCCTAGAAAATTACGTTAAGCCTCAGAAAAGAGGAAAGAGAGACAGAGAAAGTTCCAGAGCTTGGTGCTGTAACATTGAAAGCAGGACCATTGGTGGTGGAATGATAAGAGTTCAACGATGTGCAGGAAGTTCCATTCAAAGGAAGGCCCTTAGTTAACTGTCTGGGTTACCTGTCCCTCACGTGCTACATACCGTTCTCCAATGGAACATGTCAGCGGAACTATAGGTCACACCTGAAGGACAGGGTGAATTCGGTGAGGGTGTCGATCAATGGATGTTTTGAACTGCATTGTCAACTTCACATTCAGACTCAGATTTATTTATCACATACATCAAAACAAACAGTAAGATGCGTCATTTGCATTAACAACCAACACACCCAAGGATGCGCTGGGGGTAGCCCGCAGGTGTTACCACACATGCCAGTGCAACACATCATGCTCACGTTGCTTGGCAGAACAACACAGAACAACAAAACAACGACAGCGACACAAGCCCCAATCCTCCCTCCCATAGTACTCCTCACGGTATTCTAACCCCAGGAAAGGCCATCTTCGGCTTCCACCCTCCAACAAACCTGTGGATTTGCAGACAGTAGGCCCCGACTTCCTCAGCAGACTCACATAGGTTCACAGACTTTGGGCCACAACTTCTGACCAACGTGCGAGAGGCATAGACAGAGTAGACAGCTGGCATTTTTGTCTCCAGGGTTGAAATGTCCAATGCAAGAGGGGATGAATTTAAGGTGAGAGGGATAAAGTTCATAGGAGATGTATGGAGCAACACACATAAAAGTTGCTGGCGAACGGAGCAGGCCAGGCAGCATCTCTAGGAAGAGGTACAGTCGACGTTTCCGGCCGAGACCCTTCGTCAGGACTAACTGAAAGAAGAGCCTGGCCTGCTGCGTTCGCCAGCAACTTTTATGTGTGTTGCTTGAAATTCCAGCATCTGCAGTTTTCCTCGTGTTTAGGAGATGTGTGGAGCAGGTTTGTTACACAGAGTTGTGGGTGCTGGTAATGCACTCCCAGGGATGGTAGTGGAGGCAGATATGATAGAGGCATTTGAAACTCTGAGATGGGCACGTAAATATGCAGAGAATGGAAGGATATGGATCATATTCAGCAGAACAGATTAGCTATAATTAACTTAATTAGTTTGGAAAGTATGATGGGCAGAAGGGCCTGATCCTAGGCTGTATTAGTCTATGTTCTGTTAGGGCTGAGGTGAGCATTAATGCTCAGGGGAGTATCAGAGATGGGGAGATGATGAACTGTGGAGGGTGAAGACTGAGGGGTGATGTGACAAAGAATGACAAATCAAAATAAACGTGGTTTTAAAGAGTGTGGCTGAGCTCACCTTTCCTAGCCCAGTAAAGTCAGTTAAGACTGCATTCTGTTTGTTTGGGACATGATGCTTCTGATTACCTCTCGGTTCCACCGAGATGTCATGAGATCATGACTGCTGTCCACGCTATACATTCTCAAATCCATTCCCATTTGTAAACAGTCCCTTTAAATACAGCTGGGATGCTGCCTTGCCCTAATTGGAGACATATAATTAGAAAGTCAAAACTAATTGATTCAATTGAGTTGAGATTGCAGATTCCAACCCACTAGAGTCACCTCTGACCTCCTCTCGTGCAGTTCCACGCAGCTCCACACAGAAGCCGCCTTCAAATAAACACCAGGGTCACAATGTCACATTCTGCCTTTGAATGGGAGCTAATTTGGATTCAGGACAAACAGTTTGCATAACACAGAAATCCACAGCATATGCTATATCAATGCATGAACTCTGGCATGTTAATAGTCAGCTCATCTATCACAATCTAGTACTGCTTGCGCCCGCAGGAGAATCGCAATTTATAATCGTAAGCCTGTACAATTCATCCCATTGCTATTACAACTAACAATCCTGTTGGCATCAAACATGGCAAGCTAATGATTCGTGCAGGAAGACTTGGGTGTTGTTGAAATAAAATAATGGGTTGGCTAACAGCATTAAACGACATCTCTGACGAAAGAACAGGTTGCCATATTGTCACTCACGTATTTACAATCGTTGTAACATTGATTTCACAATTGAGTTTTCATGTTCATTAAATCTCAACAGAATTATTTCAATGCCACAAATTCTTGCTACTTAATTATTACGCTTCGTTGGTTAACTCTTAAACTGTCTTAAAGGACCTGACTTTTCAAGCTTTTCCCAGACCACTATGGTACTAAAACTAATTATAAACTTCCAGTTATCCCATCACAGGGAGTATGAGAGTTTCTATGTTTCTGACACAAACTCAACTTGAATTTTTTGAGTGATGCAGATTTTACCAGAGTGCTAATTATTGATCACAGGTGGAAGAATCCAGAAGTCCATGAGCCTGTTCTCGTTAAAGGATCAGAGGTGGAGAGAGCCAGTAACTTTAAATTCCGTGACATTATCATTTTGGAGGATCTGCCCTGGGACCAGTATCTGCCATTACAAAAAAGGCACAGCAGCACCTCTACTTTTTTTTAGAAGTTTGCGAAGTTTCAGCATGTCATCTAATACTTTGACAAACTTCTGTAGATGCACGTCAAGAGAACCCTGACTGGTTGGATTATGGAATGGTATGGAAACTCCAATGCCCAAGAATGGAAAAAGCTACAAAAGGCAGTGGATACTACTTGAACTAGCGTGGATAACTTCAATCGTCTCAACACTGAATTGATTCCAACAACCTCTGGACTCACTTTTAAGGACTGTAAAATTCATGTTTTTAGTGTTAATTAGTCAGTTAGTTAGCTAGTTATCTATTTATTTATTTATTTATTTGCTGTTCAGTTAATACTGTTATTCTTTGTCTTTTTCTATTTGCAAAGTTTGTCTTCTTTTGCATATTGGTTAATTGTCAAACTTTGTGAACAGATTTTAATTGATTCTATTGTATTTATTTGCTCTACTGTGATTACCAGCAAGAAAATGAATCTTAGAATAGTATATATGAAACATACATACCTTGATAATAAATTTACTTTGAATTTAAGCACATTGCTCACCACATTTAACAAGATTCTCACTCCCACTTTGTGTATCTGGGCAACTTTGGGTAAGCCAGTATTAGTATTGGCAGTAAATCAGCTTTGACTTGTCATTGCATTTCCAGCCCGCCAAGTCCTCAATCTAGACAACATGACTGGCTTGGATCTGAAAATTTTGACTGAGTTCCGAAGGCCAAAGCCAGGATCTTGTAGCTTGTGTGTGTCAACATGTGAAAACTGCAACAAGAGTGATACCACCACAGACACCTTTCCCTCACCCCCCAAATCTTTGCTTTCCACAGGGATCGCTCCCTCTATTATTCCCTTCTCCATTCAGCCCTCACCACTGATTTTCGCCTCGGCAGTTATCCCTGCTAGCAGAAGAAGTGCCATTCACCTCCTCCCTCACCTCCATTCAGGGCCCCAAATAGTCCTTCCAGCTGAGGCAGCAATTCACCTACGAGTCTGTCGAGCTCTGGTGCTCCCAGTGTGGCCTCCTGTACATCGGTGAGACCTGACATAGATGGGGGTGGGTTTGGTGGGGTGGGGGGATGGGGTTACTTTGCTGAGCACCTTCACTCTGTCCTCAACAAGCAGGATCTCCCGGTGCCAACTATTTTATATCCAGTCCCCATATCCCCATTCCCATTCCAACTTGTCAGCCATGGCCTCCTCTGCTGCCAATATGAATCCCCTCTCAGGCTGGGGGAGCTACATCTCTTATTCCATCTGACAGCGTGAACATTGATTTCTCTAACATCCAATAATTTCTTACCCCTCCCCTTCTCTCTTCTTCCATTCCCCATTCTGGCTCCCCTCTCATCTCTCCTTTTCACTTTACCTGCCCACCGCCTCCCCCTGGTTCCCCTCCTCCTTCTCTTTCTCCCATGGTCCACATTGCTCTCCCATTGGATTTCTTATTCTTTAGACCTTTGCCTTTTCCACCTATCACCTCCCAGCTTCTTACTTCACTGCTCTCCCCCACTCACCCACCTTCTTACTCACATGTCTTCACCTATCACCTTCCAGCTTGTACTCCTTCCCCTCCCACCGCCTTCTTATTCTGGCTTCTTTCCCCTTTCTGTCGCATCCTGATATGGGGTCTTGGCCCAAAGCATCAACTCTTTATTCTTTAGATGCTGCTTTAACCTGCTGAGTTCCCTCAGCATTTTTTGTATGTTACTATGAATCATCAAAACATTTATGCTTAAAGACAACACCACATCATTATTTTGGTGCCATAATTAAACTCATACTCAAGAATATCTTCCAACTGGAAAGTCAGGAACTAATTGTATGATATTACTATGGAACACACACAAAATACTGGAGAAACTTAGCAGGTCAGGCAGCATATATGGATAGGAATGAAGAGTCAACATTTTGGCCGAGACCCCCTTCATCAGGACTGGTTCATTGCCTCATTGCTCCCTTTCCTAATAAATCTCCGTAACACGACAGAGATTTTTGTACTCCTCTTCAGATACTGCCTATCTTCTTCAATATTCAACACTTCCACATTATTAGCGTCGCCTTCAACTGTTGTGGTCTTTAAGTCAAGAAATCCTTCTCTACACCTCTCTTCCCTTCCACCTTCCTTTAAGGCACCTATGTGATCACATCCATCTGAACAATCCCTTCAGTGGCTTGTGTCAAGCATTGTTTGAGAACATGTCCATGAATCACCTTGGGAACTTGAACCACATTCTGGATGCCACATAATTGCAAGTCATAGAACATAGAACATAGAAATTTACAGCACATTACAGGCCCTTCAGCCCACAATGTTGTGCCGACCGTGTAACCTACTCTAGAGACTGCCTAGAATTTACCCTAGCACATAGCCCTCTATTTATCTAAGCTCCATGTACCTATCTAATAGGCTCTTAAAAGACCCTATTGTATCCGCTTTCACCACCGCCACCGGCAGTGCATTCCACGCACCCACCATTTACCTCTTTGTGAAAAACTTACCTCTGACATCCCCCTTGTACCTATTCTAAGCACCTTAAAACTATTCCTCCTCGTGTTAGCCATTTCAGCCCTGGGAAAAAGCCTCTGGCTATCCACACGATCAATGTCCCTCATTATCTTATACACCTCAATCAGGTCACCTCTCATCCTCCGTGACTCCAAGGAGAAAAGGCCAAGTTCACTCAAACTATTCTCATAAGGTACGCCCTCCAATCCAGGCAATATCCTTGTAAATCTCCTCTGTACTCTCTCTATAGTATCCACATCCTTCCTGTTTTGAGGTGACCAAAACTGACCAATGTGTTATATAGCTAAAACATTACCTCACGACTTTTGAACGCAATTCCACGGCTGATGAATGCCAACACACCATACACCTTCTTAACAACACTGTCAACCTGTGCAGCAACTTTGAGTATCCTATGGACATGGATCCCAAGACTTCTCTGATCTTCCACACTACCAAGAGTCTTACCATTAATATTATATTCTGTCTTCAAATTTTACCGACCAAAATTAACCACTTCACACTTATTTGGATTGAAGTTCATCTGTCGCTTCTCAGCCCAGTTCTGCATCCGATCAATGTCCCACTGAAACGTCTGACAACCTTCCAGACTATCCACAACACCCCCAACCTATTTTGCGTCATTAGCGAAATTGCTAATCCATCCTTCTACTTCTTCATCCAGGTCATTTATAAAAATTACAAGGAAGAGGGGTCCCAGAACAGACCCTTGCAGAACACCAATGGTCACCGACCTCCATGCAGAATAGAAACCACCTACAACCACCCTTTTCCTTCTGTGGGCAAGCCAATTCTGGATCTACGAAGCAAGGTCTCCTTGAATCCTATGCCTCCTTACTTTCCGAAGGAGCTTTGCCTGGGGAACCTTAAAGAATTTAATCAGGCTTGTAAGGCACAACCTGCCCTTGACAAAGCCATGCTGACTATCCCTAATCAGAATATGTCTCTCCAAATACTCATAAATCCTGCCTCTCAGGATCTTCTTCAACAACTTGCCCACCACTGAAGTGAGACTCACTGGTCTATAATTTCCTGGGTTATCTCTAATCCCCTTCTTGAACAAGGGAACAACATTTGCAACCCTCCAATCCTCTGGTACTTCTCCATATTGATGATGCAAAGATCATTGCAAGGGGCTCAGCAATCTCCTCCCTCGCTTCCCACAGTAGCCTGGGGTATATCTCATCCGGTGTCGGTGACTTATCTAACTTAATGCTTTTCAAAAGCTCCAGCACATCCTCTTTCTTAATGCTCAAGCATTTCAGTCCACTGTAAGTCATCCCTACAATTGCCAAGGTCTTTTTCCCTGGTGAATACTGAAGCAAGGTATTCATTAAGTATCTCCAAAATTGAGTACCTCAATTTTGATTAACACCAGAATTGGTTTTACAAATACTCATACACCAAATTAACCACTGCAACTGTTGATATTAGGCTCCTGAATTTTCAAACCAATTAAAACCAAAGAAGATATTGCAAATGTATGAAAGAAACATTAATTTGGACCATGTAATCACTGTAATCACCGGAAGGTTTAATGCTTTCCTGCAGTTCCAACATTAGCTTTATCCTGTTCTGTGCCATTTCACAAGAGGCAGCATTTGATTGAAAACAGAAGAGAGAAATTAAATCTGGAGATATACAAAGATCGGCAAGTAAATAATCGTTTTCACGCCCAAATATTTGTTGTTTTCATTGGGATTTCAGGGTTGGCCGGAGCCTCCAGGAAGTGTAGGTTAATTTCCCGGACTCTTCAAGCAGAAGTAATTGATGGGAAACGGTAAGGGCATTGAAAATGTGGCTGTATTTTTATTTTATTTTCTCTGACCACATTCATTTATTAGTTATAAAAAATGCAGGAGGTGTAAGAGAGGTCTGTGTGACTGACACTGAAGGACCATCTTGATATATAATAGAGGGTTCGTTTGCTTTCCAGTCCAAAGAGAACTGGACACAAAGTGGTAAACACAAAATGCTGGAGGAACTCGGCTAGTCAGGCAGCATCCATCCAGAAGAATGAAGTCCTGATGAGGGGTCTTGACCTGAAACATTGTCTATTTATTCCACTCCATAGATGTTGCCTGATGTGCTGAGTTCCTCCAGCATTTTGTGTATGTTGCTCTGGATTTCCAACATCTGCAGAATCTCTTGTGTTTAGGACAGGAGTGGTGGAAACACAAGGGTGGGACTGCTGAAGGTCTTAGCATAAGCAGTTGGCCATTGTGCACTGAAAGAAAGAGAAATGTCTTTAATCACTGCAGAGGAAGTATTTGGAATTCCCTGTCCCTGGGATTGATTTAGGCCAGGGATCGGCAACCTTTTTGTCTCTGTGGGCTGGATCGCGTATTAATGAGCGGACGGCGGGCCAGATAAATGCCATAAAAAACTTGAAATGTCGGAATTATCCATTTAAATACATCTAGTTATGTTTTGCATCAAATTAATGAATAACACATGCTAGAAAATCATTTGTGCTTAACCAAGGATGCCAATTAGTAATCAAAGAATTCAGTTTAGTTGCAATTTATTTCAATCAAGGCATCTCTTGAATCTATTAAAAGGACACAAAGAATCTTTAAACGTAAAACGTATGAACATGATGCATTGAATGGTTGTAAATTAAGTAAAGTGAAAAAGAAAATTTTAATGGAAACAGTTAATAAATCAGTGTGAAACTTGATGCTGTTTGTTGCTTGAAATCTTCTCAATATTGGGTGTCAGACTTGTTGATGCCAAGAGCAAGACATTATCCAGATGGCCATCAAATTTCCACTATGGTGGGTCTCGTACTGTCACCTGATATTTGCCACTTTCGTCACAGCAACATTTTCTGGGCAAATAAGACAAACTGGTTTCCCAGCTTGCTCGATGAAGTAATCTAGTGTCCAAGTGTCTTGAAAATTTCAGCACTCAGTGTCTACCTTCCTGCGTTTTGCATTCATTGCCATTGGAATTTTTTTCTTCGATTTTATTTCGAAACGCGAGTTATTCAACAAGTATCGTAGCACATGTAAATATCTGGATACTTTGTGTGGATTTCTTGTTAAAACACAGTGACGCTGTTTCTGTTTACAAATTTGAATGAACCTATCTGAAAACCTGTGCGTGCACAGAGAGTATCTAATACATAGTAATAAGGTAGTCTGCCCTCCCGTCATTCGTATATACCAGTGTTTGGTATGGAGCAAAACAGAACCTGGGGCCAGTGTAACAAGACGCCATGCATGTCCATCAGTGTGGTCGCGTGAAACACTAAGAATAAGGAAAAATCGCTCAGGGGCCAGATAAGCATAGTATCCCAATATTTGCTCGCAGGCCATAGGTTGCCTACCCCTGATTTAGGCACTCAGTTATTCAGAATGTTTTAATTGTCTTTCAGAGCACACGCATCAATTACTGCATCAGTGAGGCAACATCTATCATCAAAAATCGGCATTATTCAGGCCATGCCGTCTTCTTGCAGTCACCATTAGGCAGGAGGTACAGAAGCCTGAACTGCCCCACCACCAGATTCAAGAACAGCTACTTCCCTTCAACCATTCAGATTCTGAATCAACCTGTACAACTCTAATCACTACCTTAGCAGAGAAAAATATGATCACTTCAATCACTTCACACAAGAATGGGCTTCATTGTTCTGGTTTTAACAATGTTATTTCTTGTAATACGCACATAATTTATGCATTTCTTATGAATGCTGTTTCTCATGAGATGTGCTAGGATACTACTGCAAGTATGTTTTTTATTGCACATATGTAAGATCGTAAGACGTAGGAGCAGAATTAGTCCATTCAGCTCATCAAGTCTTCTCCACCATTCCATCATGGCTAACTTATTATCATTCTCAACCCTATTCCTCTGCCTCCTCCCCATAACTTTTGATGCCCTGACTAATCAAGAACCTATCAATCTCCACTTTAAATATACCAATAATTTAGCTTCCACAGCTGTCTGTGGCAATGAATTCCATAGATTCACTACCCTGCTGTTTAAGAAATTCCTCCTCATTTCTGTTCTAAATAGACGTCCCTCTATCATGAGGTTGTGCCCTCTGCTCCTAGAGTTCTCCACTATAGGAAACATCCTCTGCGCATCCACTATCTAGGCTTTTCAATATTCTATTGATTTCCATGAGATCCCCCTCATTCATCTAAACTCCAGAGAGTACAGGTCCAGAACCATCACATACTCCTCATCTGTTAACCCTTTCATTCCTGGAATTATTCTAGTTAATCTCCTCTGGATCCTCTCCAATGCCAGCAATCCTTTCTCAGGTAATGGGCCCAAAACTACTCACAATACTCCAAGTGTGCTTGGGCCAATGTCTTATAAAGGCTCAGCATTACGCCTTTCTTCTTATATTCAAGTTCAGGAAATGAATGCTAACATTGCATTTGCCTTCTAACCTGCAAGTTGACCTTTATGAAATCCTGCACCAGGGCTTATAAGTCCCTTTACAACTCCGATTTTTTAAAATTTATCCCCAGTTTGAAAATAGTCTATGCCTTAATACCTTCTACCAAAATGCATGTCCATACACTTCCCCACACGATAGTTCATCTGACACTTCGCCTGTTCTCCCAATCTATCCAAGTTCTTCTGTTTCCTCAACACTATCTGTCCCTCCAGCTACTGTATCTTCAAATCGTTCTCAAATTTGGCCACTAAAACATCAATTCTGATATCCAAATCATTAACATATAACGTGAAAAGAAGTGGTCCCAACACTGACCCTGCAGAACACAACCAGCTACTGGCAGCCAATAAGGAATGAAAGGGTTACCGTATGAGAAACGTCTGGCAGCTCTTGGGCTGTATTCCCTGGACTTCAGGAGAATGGGGGGGGGGGGGATCTCACAGAAACATTCCGAATGTTAAAAGGCCTGAACAGATTAGATATGGCAAAGTTATTTCCCATGGTAGGGGATTCTAGCAAAGAGGGCACAACTTCAGGATTGAAGGACATCTTTTTAGAACTGAGATGCGGAGAAATTACTTTAGTCAGAGGATGGCAATTCTGTGGAATTTGTTGTCATGAGCGGCTGTGGAGGCCAAGTCATTGGGTGTATTTAAGGCAGAAATAGATAGGTTTTTGATTAGCCAGGGCATCAAAGGGTATGGGGTGAAATCAGGGGAGTGGGGATGACTGGATGAAGTGGATCAGCCCATGACTGAATGGCAGAGCAGATTCAATGGGCCGAATGACCTACTTCTGCTCCTAAATCTTATGGTCTTAAGAAAAGCCCCCATTATTCCCACTCTTTGCCTTCTGTCAATCAGATAATCGTCTTTCCTGTAATACTTACTTACTACCTGTTACACCACTGGTGTTTAGGACAGTAATGAAGGTCCTCCATCTCTGGTGGTGTTTAGGGATTCGCTCATCATGTCAGGAGCTTCCTCTTGGTTTTCACTACTGTCAGTCATACAAGTCCCAGGTCGAGACTCAGGAATACCATCACACTCAGATGTAGAAGGATTCTTCATTTCCTCAAAGAATTCCAAAAGATTTGTCAGGCAAGATTTCCCCAGAATCTCCTGCACTGTAAATTCTATTTGTCATATCAATTTTTGTGTGATTTTATTCTCTTATATATTGCCTGAAATCTGATTTTTATAACTCACTTTACGTAAAGCACTTTGAACTGCCTTATGTTTGAAAAGTGTTATACAAATAAACTTGTTTGCTTGCGTAAGGAAACCATGCTGACTGACCTACTTTATCATGTGTCTCCAAGGACTGGAGAGCTCATCCTTAATAATAGACTTCAACATCTTCCCAGCCACTGAAGTCAGGCTAACTGGCCTATAATTTTCTTTCTTCTGCCTCCCTTCCTTCTTAAAGAGTGGAGTGACATATGCAATTTTCCAGTCCCAGATATATCCCAGAATTTATTGATTCTTGAAAGATCATTGTTAATGCCTCCACAATCTCTTCAGTTACAGAAGCTCTTTCAAAACTTTGGGGTGTAGTCCATCTGGGCCAGTGACTTATCTACCTTCAGACCTTTCAGATCCCCAAACACCTTCTCCTTTGTAATAACAACTACAATCACCTCTGGCCCCTGAGACTCTCAAGTTGCTGGCATACTGCTAGTGTCTTCCACAGTGAAGAAAGACACAAAATACTTATTAAGTTTGTCCACCATCGTTTTTTCCCCATTACTTCCTCTCCACATCATATTCCAGTGGGTCAATATTCACTCTCACCTCTCTTTTACTCTATAAATCTGAAAAATCTTTTGGTGTCCTCTTTTGTGTTATTGGCTAGCTTCCCTTGATATTTCATCTTTTCTCTCCTTACATTTTCTTAGTTTCCTTCTGTTGGTTTTTGAAAGCTTCCCAGTGCTCTAACTTCCTACTAATTGTTGCTATTTATACCAGCAATGAGTAGGAAGTTAGAAATCGGGCATTTTACATGCCCTTTCTTTTGCTTTTATGTTGTCTTTGACTTCCTTCGTCAGCCACAGTTACAACATCTTCCCTTTAGAATACTTCTTCATCATTGAGACATATCTATCCTGCACCTTCCAAATTGCTATATACTACACGAGATTCATTTTCTTGCAGGCCTTCACACTCAACCAAAGAAATACAATAGTACCAATGAAAACCTACATGCAAATAAAGACTGATAAGCAACCAATCTGCAAAGGAATTCAAACAGTGCAAATACAATAAATAAATAAATTATGCAAACATAATACATACATACTGAGAATACGAGTCCAATGTTCAGGAATCATTTCGGTGTTGTGGTGAATGAAGTTGTCCACGCTGGTTCAGGAGCCTGATGGATGTAGTGTACGAATTGTTCCTGAACCTGGTGGTGTGGAACCTAAGGCTCTTGCACCTTCTTCCCAAAGGCTACAATGAGAAGAGAGCATGGCCTGATGTTGGGGATCCTTGATGATGGATGCTGCTTTCTTGAGGCAATGCTCCTTGTAGACGTGCTCACTGATGCAGAAGGCTTTGCCTGTGATGGACTTGGCTGCATCTGCCACTTTTTGTAGACCTTTCCATACTTGGATTTACTTACTTTCGTATGTGAAAGAAAGTAAATGTTTTACTGAAGGTTTTCAATTTTTAGACGGCCGCTGAGCAGAAACTGTTTCCAATATTCAACCAAGATAACAGAAAGCCTTTATGATCCAATGAGTTATTGGGATGTGGACACTTCTGTGCTAAACCAATTTCTCAAACTTTGCAAAGTTTGCTCATTACAGTGCATAGTCCAATGGAACATCAGAGTGAACGAGACCCAAGGTTGATCCATGTTATCGATTCACTTTAATCTAATAACAAACTTTAACCAATTAAGTAGCATTTTTAAAAAAAACAGTAAAACAAGTTCCCATCCAAATCAAAAATAAAGGAAAATTCAAGCACTGAGTTATTGTTATTGTACCTAGAACATAGAAAACTACGGCGCAGTACAGGCGCTATGTGCAACCTTTTAACTTACTCTAAGATTAATCTAATCATTCCCTTCCACATGGTCCAATCTAAGAATTTCTTAAATGGCCCGAATGTATCTTCCACTACTACCACCCCAGCAGCACATTCCACACACCACAACATTCTCTTTAAAGCTGTACCTCTAACATCCCCAATTTACTTTCCTCCATTCACCTTAGAATTCTTCCCTCGTGTATTAGCAATTTCCACCCCAGGAGATAAGCCTCTTAAGTGAACTGAAAAGAATCAGGAGATGTGGAAAAATGTCATAATGGGGCATTGGGAACGGACCCAAATGCAAGACACAGACACTGAAGTACAAGGAACAGGACTTGACTAGAGTAGGGACATGACAGGATACAGACAAGGAGCAGGGACAAGAACGCAGACTAGGGCTTGGACCCTGAGCCAGAGACTGGACAAGGACCCAGAACCTGGGTCTTGCCTCGGGCTCAGGCCCCAGAACTAGGCAAGGACATGACATGAATGCAGGACTGGAGGCTGGGGTCTGGAGGCTTGAGCTTGGAGACAGGCTCGCGGTCTGGAGGCTTGCAGGCTGGGATCTTGGTCTTGAGGCGGAGGCTTGGGTGTGGACTCTGAGCTGGAGACTGGGCAAGGATCCAGAACCTGGGACTTGGGCTCAGACTCCAGAACTAGGCGAAGACAAGACGAGGCTACAGGACTGGACATGGCTTGAGTGGGGAGCTCCTGGGTAGGGCAAGATACAAGAATAGGTAAAGGCACATGGACAGGACTCGGATAGGACTGGGTTGGGCACAGACTGGACGAGGGCCTTCATGAGCACAGAGCCTTGGACTAGACAAGACAGGAGCACGAAACACAGAGCTGGGACCCCTCCTTGGTAACAGGACGTAGGGCTGGGACTCACACACATAACACAGAGCCAGGACCCCTCTCTGGGAACAGGACATAGGGCCGGGACTCATACACAGAACACTGAACATGAAGAGACAGATCCCAACACAAGGACAGACCCAACTAGCGAAGGCGTGGACACAGAGAGACAATTCCATGCAACGAAAGACAGTTCCTTATCTTGACCTAACAAGGCTCTGGTCTTGCTCTGGCAGTAAAACTTCAGTGATACAGGCAGGATATACAGGCAGGGTATCCAGGCTAGGTGAGCAGGCAAAGGGGAGAAAAGACAGGGAGGGGAACAGAACAGTCCAGCAGGGAATCGCTGGTTTGCAGAGGTATTTATGTCTCAGCCCCAAAACGAGAAACATGTGCCCACTACAGAAACTGGGGGAAACCAGAAACCCCGGAACAAGGAACCATGGACCAGGCCGTGAACCAGAGCACAGACCTCACAGACCGGACTATGACAATAAAAGGTAGGACAAGATGATGAAAATAATGCTGGAGAGGTAGCAATGGGGGACAAAGAAATGGCAGATGAACTAAATAAGTATTTTGCATCAGTCTTCACTGTGGAAGACACAAGCAGTGTGCCAGCAAGTTGAGAGTGTCAGAGGCAGAAGTGAGTGTAGTTGCTAATACTAAAGAGAAGGTCCTTAAGAAGCTGAAAGGTCTGAAGGTAGATAAAGTTACCTGGACCAGATGGATTACAGCCAGGGTTCTGAAAGAGGTAGCTGAAGAGACTGGGGAGGCATTTGTAATGATCTTTCAGGAATCACTAGATTCTGGAATGGTTCCAGAAGACTAGAAAATTGGAATTGTCACTCCACTCTTTAAGAAGGGAGGGAGGCAGCAGAAAGGAAATTATAGGTCACTTAACCTGACTTCAGTGGTTGAGAAAATGACAGAGTCTATTATTAAGGATGAGGATTCAACGTACTTGAAGGTGCATATTAAAATAGGCCAAAATCAGTATGGTTTTCTTAAGGGGAAATCTTGCCTGACAAATCTGTTGGAAGTTTTTGATGAAGTAACAGGCAGAACAAACAAAGGAGACTCAGTGGATGTTGTCTATTTGGATTTTCAGAAAGGCTTTGATAAGGAGGTGCAAATGAGGCTGCTTAACAAGATAAAAGCCAATGGCATTACAGGAAAGATACTAGTATGGATAGAAGACTGGCTGACTGGCAAGAGTCAAAGTGTCAGAATACAAGGGGCCTATTTAGCTGCTGATGACTAGGGATGTTCCACAGGGATTGTTATTTGGACCGCTTCGTTTCTTATTTTATGTCGATGATTTGGGTGACGGAATTACTGGCTTTGTTGCTAAGTTTGCAGACAATATGAAGATAGGTGGAGGGGCAGGTGCTGTTGAGGAAGCGGGGAGTCTGCAGAAGGACTTGGGCAGAGCAGGAGAGTGGGCAAAGAAGTGGCAGATGGAATATAGAGTAGGGAAGTGTATAGTCATGAAATTTTGTAGAAGGAACAAGGAAGTAGACAATTTTCTAAATGAGGAGAAAATTCAAAAATCCGAGGTGTAAAGGGACTTGGGGTTCCTTGTGCAGGATTCCCTGATATTAGAAGGAATTCCTCTTGCCAGAGGTTGGTAAATCTGTGGAATTCATTGCCAAGGACGCCTGTGCAAGTCAAGTCATTGAGTATATTTAAAACAGATGCTGACAGGTTCTTGGTTAGTCAGGGCATCAAAGGTTACGGGGAGAAGGCAGGAAAATGGGGTGGGAGGAATAATGAATCAGATTTAATGGCCCATGGTCCTGTCAACTCCTATGTCTTACGGTCTTATGAAACATGATCAAGGCACCCCATTATCTACCCCGGCTCCTACCTCTTGTGTTTACCTTGCATTATTTTGATGAAAGAAATTAAAGTCAATTGCACTACTAAAGTAGAGCCCTTCACTTTGGGACGCAGAAGGGAAATCCAGTCAAGATGATCAAGGCTGTGTCCTTATGTGAAGAGTTAATCCTGGAATTCCAGAGTGCCATTAGGGAATGTTGCAGATCAGATACTTCCACTCTCCCCACAGCAAAAGGAAGAACTGGAAACAATATGAAAAGCATCAAATTGGTTCTTCAGTTAAGCCAGGACCTCCAAATTATCCTTGAGCTATGATACATTTTACAGCAGGATGCCACTTTATTGATGGTAATTCTTTGCAATGTTGGCTGCTATTAAATGCTCATAAAGAAATCATTTTATCCCTGAATATTACTGATTCATAAGAGAGATTTGAATTGTGCACCGAGTTTTCAGCAGGTAACGGAGCTCCTCTTTGACCTGACAAGAACTTTTTTTTATTTTAAAATATAGTGTTTACTGATAAAAACTGTATATATGAAATAAATGCAGGATATGGCTCTAAGTCATCAGTGTTCTCTGTTCAAAATATTATGTGCTGTCAAGTTGAAGCATTGTATATCCATAGCACCAATGACCGTTACCAGTCAGGTGGTCTCTTTGAACAAAACACTCCATATGTAACTTTTGGAGCTGTGTACACAGTACCCAACAAGGAGTGAAGGGGTGTCCGTGGTTGGTTAGCACCTCTTGTGAAATGGCTTATCTCGTCCATTCTGAGGCAGCTCTCTCATCTTTGGTTGCCACTGGGCACTCCACTCACCTGTGGCTCCATGTAGCTGTGCATATGCTACAGCGGCCACACCCTGGTACACTGCATCAACAGGTGGGCTGAACTAAGTGATGATAGCCAGTGGGTCTCATATCCAGATGAGGTGTGGACACGCCTGTCCTAGCATGTGAGGTGAGCTCCAGTAGACTGGGTGGATGAGACCAACAGTTAGATCCAATGGCCGAGAAGGCAGTTCTGCAACACCTTTTGGAGAGCCAAGGGCATGTCAAGACACAGAAGAAGTGATAGTCATCCATTGCTACCAAGGAAGACCCCAGTGGTGATTACTACTCATACCACTGGACCTGAACTTCCGAGGTTGAGAGAGAGTGGAACTGCCCAGTGCAACAGTTTTTCCACTTTGAAAACTCTCCACACAGGTTTCTTCGTGCGTTTCACGGCTTCTGGAAGAAGTGCACAAATCTAACTGTCACCACTGGACCAATCATACACAGTACCCATTTTCTCAGTGTTCAGTGACAGTAGAACCTTAGATTGCCACCATTCTCTACTAGGCCTTTGCAGTGGCTGCACCAAGCTTTAATGCATCCCTCAGCACTTTCTCCTGCAGCCTGGAATTTGCCTGTTGGTGGCATTCAGTTACGGACATCTCGTTGTGCAGAAAGGCCAACAAATTTCGGGCAGACTGAAGTGGATCTTTCACTGAGCTGATAATCTTTCAGCTCCATTTTCTGTTTGTCTCAGTATGAGTTCATGAGGACAGTACATAGCTCATCAGATGAATAACAAAAGCTGAAAGCAAAGAAGGAAGCAAACTAATCTGGTACATGCTTAGTTGTTATTCACTTCACTTAAGCAGACGTTTTTAATGCTGCTGGTGTGTTGACAGTCAAAGTTCAAAGTTCAAAATTCAAAATCCAAAGTACATCTATTATCAAAGTACATACAGTATATGTCACCATATATGAGATGAAGAGTCCTTGATAGTGAATCCATAGGTTGTGGGAACATTTCAATGATGGGGCAAGTGAAACTGAGTGAATTTATCCCCTTTGGTTCAAGAACCTGATGGTTGAGGAGTAGTAACTGTTCCTGAACCAGGAGGTGAGAGTCATGAGAACCCTGTAGTTTCTCCTGATGGCAGCTGTGAGAAGAGATCATGACCTGTGTGGTGGGAGTCCTTGATGATGGATGCTGCTTTCCTGCAACAATGCTCCGTGTAGATGTGCTCCACGGTGGGAGGGATTTAACGGTGACGTCCACTAATTTTGTAGGATTTTCCGTTCAAGCACATTGGTGTTTCCACACCAGGCTATGATGCAGCCAGTCATTATACCCTCCACCACACATCAGGAGTGCGTCAAAATTTTAGATGTCATGCCAAATCTGCTTTCTTCATAATTGCACTTATGAAGAAAGCAGGTTTCGGGTCAGAACAGGTCCTCTGAAATGATAACACCAAGGAATTTGAAGTTGCTGATGCTCTCCATCTCTGATCCCCGATGAGGACTGGCTCATGGACCTCAGTTTCCTCCTCCTGTGGTCAATAATCAGCATCTTGTTGACATTGAGTGAGAGGTTGTTGTTATGGAACCACTCAGCCAGATTTTTAATCTCCCTCCTAAATGCTGATTCATCATCATCTTTGATTTGACTAACAACAGTGGTGTCGTCAGCAAACTTGAATATGGCAATGGAGCTGCGCTTAGCCACACAGTCGAATGTGTAAAGCGAGTAGAGCGGGGGGCTAAGCACACAGCCTCGTGGTGCACCTGTGCTGATGGAGATTGTGGAGGAGAGGTTGTTGCCGTTCTGAACGGACCAGGGTCTGTAAGTGAGCAAAATGCAGGATCCAAATGCACAAGGAGATATTGGGGCTTATTGACTAGTTTTGAGGGGGTGATGGTATTGAATGCCGAGCTGTAATCGATAAACAGCAATCTGATGTATGCACCTTTGCTGTCCAGATGTTCCAGGGTTAAGTGAAGAGCCAACGAGATAGCACCTGCTGTGGACCTGTTGTGCCAGTAAGCAAATTGGAGTGGATTAAAGTCGCTTCTCAGGCAGGAGCTGATATGTTTCATCAGTAACCTCTCAAAGCTCTTCATCACTGTGGGTGTAAGTGCTACTGAACGATAGTTACCTCCTTCCTCTCAGGCATTGGTATAATTTAAGCCTGAAGCAGGTGGGTACGTCAGATTGCTGAAGCAAGAGGATAACAATATCAGTGAACACTCCAGCCAGTTGATCAGCACAAGTCTTTAGTACTCAGCCAGGCACCCAGACTGGGCCAGAAACTTTCCATGGGTCCACCCTCCTGAAGGATGTTCTCACGTTGGCCTCACAGACTGAAATCACAGGGACATCAGGTGCTGTGAGAGTTCATGATGGTTCCTTCATGTTTTGGCATGTCCTCATTCCTGGTTCCACATCTGACAATCTCCTCTGGTATAGAAGGTACTTGCAAAGATCCAATTGCTTACCATCTCGCTCTCTTTAGGACAGGGGCTCCCAACCTTTTTTATGTCATGGACCAAGCAAGGGGTCGTGAACCATAGGCTGGGATCCCTTGCTCTAGGGAAACAATTTCCCAGTTAAAGCAGTCAATTTTAGCTGAAAATTTGATGGCTTCACCTGCTTTGGTCCTCACCACTCTCTTTTATTTGTTTTCCAAATCTCCCCATTCCCCTTTTCTTCCTGCCTCATGCCTTCTATTTCATCATTACATTGCCCTTTTCCTACATCATTATCTCCCTGTCTGTCTCTCCCTCTTTCTCCCTCTTTCTCTCTCTCCCTCTCTCCCCCTCTCCCCCCTCTCTCTCTCTGTATCTCTGTCCCTTTCTCACTCTCTTTCTTTCTGTCTATCTCTATCTATCTATCTTTCTATCCCTCTCTCTATCTCTATTTCTATCTCTCTATCTCTATCTCTACCTGTGGCGCTCTCCCAGGGACTGTGGGGACAGTTCTTCTGAGAATCCTTGACCATTTCAGAATGTTGCAGCACTGCAA
The DNA here is from genome assembly GCF_030028105.1 of Mobula birostris. Classification (NCBI taxonomy): domain Eukaryota; kingdom Metazoa; phylum Chordata; class Chondrichthyes; order Myliobatiformes; family Myliobatidae; genus Mobula; species Mobula birostris. Next base: position 28,559,745 of record NC_092390.1, on the reverse strand, counting down.
GGATCTAGGAGCTGCCTGACTTTGCTCTCTGCTCCCTCCAAGAGTACACGTACTATTGTGGGAACCCTGCTGATAATACTGGACAATGTTATGTTTTGTCACCCAACTTCCTTGCCTTACCGGGGATGGCCCAATTTACAGTGTGCCAGAGCTACACCTAGCAGTGCGTCAGACCATGAGAAAGAAGGGTGAACTCCTTTACACTCAGCAATGACAACCTATATTTCTGAAACTCCAAGGTGTTACACAGAAACTTCACTCCAAATGTTTTCTTTCTGGTTGGTTGTCTCTGCTGGCAGGCTGCATCAAGGAAATTGATCTTTCCTGATGGAGGGCCCTGCATTCCAGATAGAAATACATGACCTTTTGAAGTTTTATCATCCAAATGGCCATGCTTTGCATTTCAAAGGAGGAGCAAAGTCATTGAAGCTTATTGTTCAGAGCACCTATAGGGCTCCATTTTACGTAGCAGCAAATATTAAGTAGCCGCACGCCCCCTCACATCTCTTCTCTTTTATCTCCAGCTCCTGCACAAGGTAAAAATTATTCATTTATCAGTTGGACAGATGTGAACTTAAGTCAGAAAATGTTCAGAGAATTTCTTTATCCTTATAGCATTAGCAACGATAAAAATAGCTTCCTTTCTGTTGCTGTATGAGGATAAAAAGTGGGTTTGTTTCCACAGTTATTTGATGGTCTTAGCTGCCTTCAAAGATAGAAATAGCATCACAAGTACAGAATCCATGCAAAGCTAATGTCATGTTTTGCTGAGGATGCCTTGGACCTTTACGGTCAATTTCAGACATACAGTATCATTCTTAGTTTTAGACTTTTCTGTATTGCCACTCATCAATTGCACCACGATGGACTTGTTGAATCATTCAGCATGGCATAGAAAGAGGTAGCTCATCGCTTCAGACTTGCTCCATCTCTTGTTTGCTCAGCAGAAGACAAGCAGACTGCTGCAGCGTTCATGGACTCAGGGTCTTGGACAATATTTATTTTGTGTGACTGTATTTCACTGATACTTTATCTGTGCTTGCGACCTTATATGTGCTAGATTGTGCCTTGTGCTGCGTGTGACTTCATAGACTCTTGATTAATCAGAGTGTCAAAGGTTACGAGAAGAAGGCAGGAGAATGGGGTTGAGAGGGATAATAAATCAGCCATGATGGAATAGCAGAGCAGACTCGATGGCCTGAATGGCCTAATTCTGCTCCTATGTCTTATGGTGTCTGAGGATAGTTACATGAGCAAACGTGTTTATATGTTGTCATTCTGACCTACAATGAAGAAGGCACAAGAGCCTCAGGACCTATACCACCAGGTTCAGGAAGATAGGTTGAGCGAGCTAGGGCTTTTCTCTTTGGAGAGAAAGAGGATCGGAGGTGGGACTTGATAGAGATGTACAAGATGATAAGAGGCTTAGACTGAATGGACAGGCAGAGACTTTTCACAGGGTGGAGATAACTCATACAGGTGGGCATAAATTTAAGGTGTTGGGAGGAAAGTATAGGGGCATGTCAGCGGCAGGTTTTTTACACAGAGAGTGGTAGGTGCATGTAACGTCTGCCGGGGTAGGGGTAGAGGCAGATACATTAGGAACATTTAAGACACTCTTTGATAGGCACATGGATGATAGAAAAGTAGATTTTCACGTAGGAGTGAAAAGTTAGATTGATCTGGGAGTAGGTTAAAGGGCTGGCACAGTGTGGGCTGAAGGGCCTGGACTGTGCTATGTTCTGTGTCCTATAAAACAATTCAACTTTGTCCAGCCTTTCCTTACACTTAATGCTTTACAAACCAGATACCATCTACACCCTCACTAAAACCTCCACATCCTTCCTATCAGGCAATGGCCGGAAATGTATACAACACCAAAGCTGGCCTCACTGAAGGTTTATACAGCCGCAGCCTGACTTGGCAACTTTCGTACTCAATGCCCTGACCAATGAAGGCAAGGCGATGGCACCCATCTCCCCACCTACTAAGAACAACCTTATTAATAAGACTGAAGGAAGCTGCATTCAGGATAGAAGGTGTCATTGTACCTTAAACCAGAGAGTTACAGGAAGGTGACAGCATGGAAGTTAATTGAAATCAGAATTAATTGAGAATCCAGAAATATTTTCCTTTTCTGGAAGCACTCAGCAGGTAGGGCAGCATTTGGAAAGCAAAACAGAGCTAACATTCAAATCGAAAGCTTTCATCAAACTGGAAAAATGAGTAAAAAGGATTCAAATTGAAAAGAGGATGAGGAATAGATCAAATAAGGGGAATATCCACACAGTTTCCTCTTTCTGATTACACTGACCTGCTGGACATTTCCAGCATCTTCCTTTCGGCCTCCATGGTTTGTAAAAGCACTGAACTATATTTCACAGTCTCTCTCTCTCTCTCTCTTTCTCTCTCTCTTTCTCTCTCCCTCTCTCTCCCTCTCCCTCTCTCTCTCCCACTTTCCTCATCCATCAATCAGTCAGACAGATTTGTAAATAATCTATTGCAATGAGCTTCCAGGCCTCACTCAGTCTGAAACAATCAACTTGTCGTATCCATCCCCCCGCACCTTAGTGCAACTTAAAACAAACCACCTTTTCTTACCTGATGAGTCACGGTGAAGGGTCTTGGCCTAAAATGTTGACTGTTTATTCCTCTCCATTGATACTGCCTGATCTGCTGTGTTCCTCCAGTATTTTGAATCAGAATCAGAATTAGAATCACAATAATAAGAAAAACCATAATTTAGAAAAGATATATATATAATTAAATAAGTAGGGCAAAAAAGAGAGCAAAATAAGAACAAAATATAGTGAGGTAGTGTACATGGGTTTATTGTCCATTCAGGAAACTGATGGCAGAGGGGAAGAAGCGATTCCTAAAACACTGAGCATGTGTCTTCAGACTCCTTTACCTTCTCCTTGATGGTAGCAATGAGAAGAGGGCATGTCCTGGGTGATGGGTCCTCAATGACAGATGCTGCATTTCGAGGCATCGCCTTTGAAGATGTCCTCGATGCTGAGGAGCCTGATGTCCCTGATGGAGCTGGCTGGGTTTACAACTCTCTGCCGTTTTTTTCTGATCCTCTGCCGTGGCCCCTCCAGGTCAGATGGTGATGCAACTAGTCTGAAAGTTCGCCACGATACGTTTGTAGAATGTTGCGAGTCTCATTGGTGACATGACAAATCTCCTCAAATGTAGCCACTGTTGTGTCTGTATTGTAATTGTTTCAATATGTTGGGCCAAGGATAGATAGGTCTTCAGAGATGTTGACACCCAAGAACTTGGATTACTCTGGATTTCTAGCAACTGCAGAATCCCTTGTGTTCTCACTCTACCAGTTCAGGTGAAAGATGTTTGGCCTGAAGCAATAACTCTGCTTCTCTTTCAGATGAGGTTTCCTGAGGCCTTGTTGCTACTAATGACCTCCTTCCCTTTGGGAGAAAGCTCTCCGGTTCATGCTCCCTAATCAATTCTGGGTCATCATACAACACCCATTCCAGCATTGCTGTTCCTCTAGTGGGCTCAACCACAATCTAAAAATCCATCTTGCAGGCACTCTACAAATTCTCCAGCACCAATGAGTTTTTCCGAATCTCTCTGCAGTTTAAAATCCCCCATGTCTATCACAACTTTGCCCTTTTTACATGTCTTTTCTACCTCCCGTTATCATTTGTAGCTCACATCCTAGCTGCTATTCGGAGGCCTGTTTATTACTCCCATCAGGGTCTTTTTACCCTTGCTGGTTCTTAGCTCTACCCACAAGGATTCCACATTTTTTGATCCTATGTCACCTCTTTCTAAGGATTTGATTTTACTTTTTACCAAACAGAACCACCCCACCCCCTTTGCCCATCTTCCTGTCCTTTCAATACAATGGGCATCCTTGGATGTTAAGCTCCCAGTTATGATCTTCTTTCAGCCATGGCTCAGTGATGCCCACAACTTCATACCTGCCAATCTCTAACTGTGGTATATCATCTACCTTATTCTGTGTACTGCGTGCATTCAAATATAAAATCTTCAGTCCTGTATTAATCACCCTTTTTGATTTTGGCACATTACATTGTAACTCATACCACTCACTGCAATTTTGCCCTGTCATCTGCCTGTCCTTCCTCACAGCCTCACTACACACTGCATCTAGTTGCATACCAACTGCCCCATCCTCAGCCCTATCACCCTGTTTCCCATCCTCTTGCCAAATTAATTTAAACCCTCCTCAGCAGCTGTAGCAAACCTACCCACAAAGATATTGTTCTCTCTCGGGTTCAGGTAGAACCCATCTTTTATTCACAGGTCATATCCAGTCCCAATGATCCAGAAATCTGAAACCCTGACAGTACAGGTCTTACTGTGACATTAAAAACTACAAGAGTGAGACATAACAGTGAAAAGCATTGTGTGGATTGCAGACCCACTTAAACAAAGGGAGCAGTATTTATTTTTAAAAGTAACAGAGATCAAAGTAAATTGAATATTTTGAGATCAAAAAGATTTATTCCCTAAGCAAAAATATGCAATTTGGCTTATACAATATGACATTCAAGAAAATTATGAGCAGAATAATTCTGGAAAAAGTTATTTTTATTTAAATGTGTATGTCATGCTAAGACTGCAGTAAGTACACACAGTGAGAAATAGAAGACATCAAAGGGTTCTCCAATCTCACCTAGCTTTAAAAAGTTTCAAACCTTGGACCTAATATTACCATTTTTAAGATTGATTTCTCTAAACTGTAGGGAGCTATAAATAAACTAAATCCTTACTCAGATTCTGAAACTAGAAAGGTAGGTCTGCACTCCAAACAAAATCCTTTTCCAGTTTTTTTATTAATTTTCAAAATTTTAAACATAACAATAATATTGATAAACAGAGAATGGGATTTCATTATTGATAGCTAACATTTGCAAATATAGAATTGCTGATAGTACAAGTATGTTAGATCTCCCCAACTCTAAATATAATTGAACATGGTAAAAGCTAAATGGAAAAAAAACACTAAAAAAAACCCAAACTAGAAAAGAGAAAAAACACTAAATTAAGCTAAGCAAAGCTAGACTAAACTAAACAAAACTAAAACAAAGTCGGGTAACATATTACATTGGATACAATCGTCAATGTCGTTAACTCCACTCCTCTATCCGTATATTTTTCAAAAAGGTCAAACTACATCATATGAAAGTGTTGAATAAATGGTCTCCAAGTTTCTTCAAATTTAACCGAAGGATCAAAGGTGCCACTTCAGGTATATCTGATAAAATTAAGACTGAATGGGAAAGGGAACTTCAACTTCATTTACCTACAGAAAAATGGGGGAAAAAATTTCAATTAGTTAATCTGTCCTCTTTTGTGCTAAACATATATTGATACAATTGAAGGTGGTACATAGGGCTCATATGTCTAAAAGATAAATTAGCTTGTTTTTATTCTCATATAAGCCCTATTTGTGATAGACGTCATTCTGAAGTTGCTTCCTTGGCTCATATGTTCTGGTCTTGCCTTTTTTTGGATAAATATTGGAAAGATATCTTTGATATTATTTCTACGGTTTTGTGTATTGATTTATAACCTCACCCTATTACTGCAATTTTTGCGTTACCAATGATGGAAGATAATTACTTCTCCTCTTCAGCCTGCCGGATGATTGCATTCCTTACATTAATGGCTAGAAGATCTATCTTATTGAATTGGAAAGAGGTCGATCCTCCTACTACATTTCAATAGTTTTCTCAAACTATATCTTGCTTAAATTTAGAGAAAATCAGAACTCCAAACAAAATCCACCATCATGGAATTTTTAAAAAGAATAAAACTTCAAAGGTTGGAATCTGAAACACAAACAGAAATGCTGGAAGTACTCAACCACTCAAGCAACATCCATGGAAAGAGAATCCAGTTAACCTTTCAGGTCAGGGACTCCTTCTTAGAACTGGGGAACACTCAAGGTGTTCTTTTTTACATATCAAAATGAAGGTTATTCATAATTTTAGGAAAATACAAAAGTAAGCTGGCAAATTCCTTTCATTCTTATATTCTTTGTCAATGTGTTACATGGTTGTTCGTAATATTATTTAAAACCAATAGCACTGTTGCTACTCACGTGACCCACTTGGGGTGGTACACTGCTAGAATAATTGAGGGGCTTCTGGACCCAACTCGACCCCTCTCTGGCCAGTAACAGGAAAACGCTATACTGTGGCCCTTCCCAACTGATTCCTTGCAGCGGCTGCATCAAGTTTCAGTGTGTTTTGGTTTTTCGCAACAGAGCCAGGACAAGAAGTGAGGTGTAAGACTAAAAACAACAGGAAGACTGGTTAAGACAGATCAGGTGATGGGGAGAAAAGTACTGACCATTAGTAGGGCAAAGAGCATCAGCATGATAATGGGAAACAATGAGAAAGGAGTTCTCCCGAAGTTAAAAAAAACTCAATGTTCATTCCAGAGGATTCAAAGTGTCCAGAAGATGACGTTCCTTTAGTTTACAATGGATGTCACTGGTGGAAGGGTCATTTTGGACCTAGTGGAAAGTATTGCAGAGGATGTCAAAATGAACCTATCATCAGTTACAGAGTCATACTGTAGAAATACACAACCCAGAAACAGTTATTTTTGCCCAATCCTTCCATGCAGATCAGTTCTTTTCTGAGCTAGTCCAATTTGCCTGTATTTACCCATATCTTTGCAAACCTTTCCTATCCAAGTGGCATCCAAGTATCTTTCAAATGTTGCAATTGCTGCCCCTCTACCACCTGCTCTGCCAGCTCTTTTGCATATACTCACCAACCTCTGTGTGAAAGACTTGCCCCTCAGATCTCCTTTAAAGATTTCCCTTTTCACCTTAAACCTCAAGCTTTAGACTTCAAACATGATTGTCATTATATGCCCTATCTGTGCCCCTCATAGTTTTCTAAACCAGTATCGGATCATTCCTCAGCCTCCTGCACTCAAGGGAAAACAATCCTACTCTATCGAATCTCTCCTTACAACTCTTGCCCTTCAGTCCCTGCAATATACTTGCGAATCTTTTCTGCATCTTCCCTAGATTAATACTCTAGCTGTGATCTAATCTGCTGTATGTAACATGACATTGCAACCCTTGCACCCATACCACAGCAGATGAAACAAGCTGGCCATGTACTTTGTTTTACCACCCTGTCAACATGTGTTGTCACGTTCAGGAAACTATGTACTCGTGCCCCCAGATACCCGTTCCACAATACTCCCCATAACACTGACATTTACTGTGTATGTTTTAACATCACCTTGCCCTTGTCTGAGTTAAATTTCATCTGCCATTCCTCAGCCCACTTTCCCAATAACATAGAAAGCAGAACATACTACATAATACACTTTTGCTGCATATTGAGTGTTAGTCTTTCTATTTTTCTTAACTGGGTTCTTTCAGGTTTCTTGCTTTGAGGCTGCCTGTAAGCAGACAAATCTCAAGGTTGTATAATTTATCTAAACAGTACTTTGATAATAAATATACTTTGAATCTTTGAATCTTTAAGAGCAATACAAGAGCAGAATCTTCACGATGCCTTTGCTGACCATGATGCCAAATTAAACTAATCCTGTCTATCTGCACACAATCTATATCCCTCCATTTCCAGCATATTCATGTCCTTATCTAAAAGCTTCTTAAATGCCACTATCATATCCACTTCTACTACTACCCCTGGCAGTGCATTCCAGGCACCTACCACTTTCTGTATAAAAGCTTGCCCCACGTTCCTCTTCTTGCCTTTAAGTTATGTCCACTGGTATTTAACAATTTAATCCTGCAAAGGAGACTCAGACTGTCTCACAATTTTATAGAAGTTCCTCAAGGTCTCGTTGTGGACCTTCATCGTCGGAGGTCAGTGTTGTTCAGCATGCCAGATTGGTGGTCGATATTAGTTTTTGCAGATGACTCTTTCCCTCTTGAACTTCAACGAAATAAGTGAATCTCAGCTGCCAAACTTCTGATGTTGGGATGACCTTGGTACTAGTGTGGAGGTGATATAGGATAAATGGATTCCCATTTGTCTTGCTGATTAACTCCATTTCATTGAGAAATTTATTGAAGGTTGGCGAGCCCTCCGTTAGCCAGGGTTGACCATGGATGTTGTGATCGTGGCTCTCTAGATACGCAAGTCTGGCAGTACAATATGGGGAGCAAGCTGTTGCCCATGTAGCAAGTTCCCTTCTCCACACATCTGATAAACCCAAAGGAACAGGCAGAGACCGATACAGTTTGACACCAGCAACGTCACAGGAGTTGCCGGTCAGCATTGAACTTTATTACTTTATTGTCGCCAAACAATTGATACTAGAACGTACAATCATCACAGCAATATTTGATTCTGCGCTTCCTGCTCCCTGGAGTACAAATCGATAGTAAATATGAATAATTTAAATTATAAATCATAAATAGAAAATAGAAAAGGGAAAGTAAGGTAGTGCAAAAAAACCAAGAGGCAGGTCCGGATATTTGGAGGGTACGGCCCAGATCCGGGTCAGGATCTGTTCAGCAGTCTTATCACAGTTGGAAAGAAGCTGTTCCCAAATCTGGCCGTACGAGTCTTCAAGCTCCTGAGCCTTCTCCCTGAGGGAAGAGGGACGAAAAGTGTGTTGGCTGGGTGGGTCGTGTCCTTGATTATCCTGGCAGCACTGCTCCAACAGCATCCGGTGTGAAGTGAGTCCAAGGATGGAAGATTGGTTTGTGTGATGTGCTGGGCTGTGTTCACAATCTTCTGCAGCTTCTTCCGGTCTTGGACAAGACAACTTCCATACCAGGTTGTGATGCACCCTAGAAGAATGCTTTCTACAGTGCATCTATAAAAATTAGTAAGGGTTTTAGGGGACAGGCCAAATTTCTTTAGTTTTCTCAGGCAGTAAAGACACTGGTGGGCCTTCCTGGCAGTGGACTCTGCTTGGTTGGACCAAGTCAGGTCATTTGTGATACTGACTCGAGGAAGTTAAAGCTTTTGACCTGTTCCACTTGCGCACCACCGATGTAAATGGGGTTGTGCGGTCCGCTACTCCTTCTGAAGTCAACAACCAATTCCTTCGTCTTGCTGAAGGTGGCTAGGTCTTCGCACCATGCCACCATGTTCTGAATTTCTTCTCTGTATCCAAACTCATCATTACCCGAGATACGGCCTACAATTGTTGTGTCATCAGCAAACTTATATATTGAGTTTGATGGAAACTTGGCTACACCATCATGGGTGTACAGTGAGTAGAGCAGGGGGCTGAGTACACAGCCTTGTGGGGCACCAGTGCTCAGAGTGATTGTAGAGGAGAGCTTGTCCCCTATTTTTACAGCCTGTGTCCTGTCTGTGAGGAAGTTGAAGATCCAGCTGCAGATCTGAGTGCTAAGGCCCAGGTTCAACTCAATGTAGGATTACCTTAGGGACTCTAGTTCCGGACTTTTTTCCCTCAGGGTTTAGACCTGAAACCTTCCCCATGAATAAGTATAGCCACAAAGCAGTGGAGATTTGATTCAGTTTTCCTTCTCCTAGATGAGCTGTCAACCACGACTGACAAGTCCCATCTGCCTGAAGCCATTGGTTTTGAGCCAGTAATCCACCTTTGCACCTTCTTCTGTCAGTAGAAATGGTTCTGCCGGGCTTCATAGCTAAGCCACACAGAAGGCCAGGAGCTCGACGTGGTTGTCAGAGGCTATTTGAGGCACGCACCATTGGGAGCTTTTAATATGTAGTAGAAACTTGTCCCCGTTACCATCCCTGGCTATAACAAGTTCAAGGAACCAAGATGCATCACTACAGCAAGAAAAATTTAGGAAAGAGGAGAATGGTCCATGAATCCATAAACACTAACCCACTATTCCCCTTTAGCAGTATTTATTTATTTATTATGGGAACTTAGGGTAACTTTTTATGTCTTACAAAGTGCTGTTACCACTAACAACAAATTTCATGACATATGTTGAATTGACTTTATTACTTGCATCCTTCGTATACATGAGGAGTAAAAATTTTTACATCTCTGTCTAAATGTGCAATGTGCAGTTTATAGTAATTTATAATAAATAGTATGTATAACAGGACAGACAATATAGCATAGAAGTACGATTGTATCAGCATGAATTAATCAGTCTGATGGCCTGGTGGAAGAAGCTGTCCCGGAGCCTGTTGGTCCTGGCTTTTAAGCTGCAGTACTGTGTCCCGGATAGTAACAACTGGAATAGATTGTGGTTGGGGTGACTCGGGTCCTTAATGATCCTTCAGGCCCTTTTTATGCATCTGTCTCTGTAAATGTCCTGAATAGTGGGAAGTTCACATCTACAGAAGTGCTGGGCTGTCCGCACCACTCTCTACAGAGTACTGCGATTAAGGGAGGTACAGTTTCCATACCAGGCAGTGATGCAGCCAGTCAGGATGCTCTCAATTGTGTCCCTGTAGAAAGTTCTTAGGATTTGGGGGCCCATACCAAACTTCTTCAACCGTCTGAGGTGAAAGTGGCACTGATGTGCTTTTTTCACCACACAGCCAGTAGGTATAGTCCACGTGAGATCCTCGGTGATGTGTATGCCGTTAATGATTATAGACCTGATTCTGATTCTGAGCTGGTTCTGCTGCCTTCCTCGATGCCTGCTGAGATTAGCATTGTCATGCAACCTGTGGGTTAAGCACACAGCCTACGTGCTATCGGATAGCAGACGTGAACTAATGGACAGCAAAGTTGAAAAGGCTACTTCCCAGTCTTTCCTGGCTTTTGTGTGGTCAGGAAAGATGATGTTCAGTGGTTGATGCTGCTTCAGAATATCTCTTGGAATTGACATACGATGAAATTTAGATCAATTAAGGTCCTAGATACACAGAATTCACATTGAAATTAGGGAGCAGATCTTCAGTCCGTGAGGGGTTGGCAATATCCTACTCTGTGTCAGATCGCAGGAGAATCCCTCTGTGGTTACAATTATGGCAACTCTGAGTTCCCTGAACATGGGAGATGAGATTGTGAAGTACGAGGGGTGATTGATAAGTTTGTGGCCTAAAGTAGAAGGAGATGTGTTATACAGCTCTCATTACATGCACGTGCAGTTCAACTCTTTGAGTGATTATGCAGAAAGTTTGAAGTTAATAACTCATCTCTTTCTACTTTAGGCCACGAACTTATCAATCGCCCTCTGTGGACCACTTGCTGGAGGTCCAAGACGTCGACTTCTACAAAGAAGGGATCCGTATGCTCCACAAGCACTGGACTAAGTGTGTAAATATAGGAGGGGACTATGTTGAAAAATAAATGTGCTAAGTTTTCTAAAATTGACTCCTTCTACCTTAGGCCACGAACTTATCAATCACCCCTTGTAGTTACTATCAGGCAGGAGATACAGGAGCCTGAAGTCCCATACTGCCAGGTTCAAGGTCAGCTATTTTCTGTAAGGGAGTATTCTGGAGTTATGTGAATATAGTCTACATTAATTCAAACAAGAACCAGTATTCTGTTGTTACAAAATTGCAAGAAGAGAATTGAAGTTAAAAGTGCATCTTTGCAAATATTGTCTGTAAGAGGTATGGTTTGCAAAATGATGCCCATGAGATATTTGCGTATGCAAATGAAGAAGATAGTGCCAGCAAACAACAGAACCAAAGACGACATCCTTCAGATAGTTCATGAAGCTACTTTTTGCTTCTTTTACTTCTTCTTCTCCTTTCAAATATGTTTCTGCAACCAAACTGTGTGTGATTGGAACCTGTGATTTACATTTTGATGGTGTGTATACCACTTTTTTTTGCACATTGGGTGCTTGATGCTTTCTTTGAATGGGTTCCATGATGGGATTTTTTTGTTTTCTGGCTGTTTGTGGAAAGATGAATCTCAAGGTTATACACTGCATACATACTTTGATAATAAATGTACTTTGAATCTTCTGACCTTTAAATGCTAAGACAATGGGGTTATGTTAATTGACCTCATAAATCCAGGCAACTATGGGTTCATTACATTTCATTTAGGTTCACTTAATATCAGAGAATGTATACAATATAAAACCTGAAATTCAAGCTCCTCACAGACATCCATAAAACAAGAGACTCAACGAATGAATGATAGAACATTGAAGCCCCCCTTCCCCACAAGCAGCAGCAGAAGCATTAGCCCCCCTCCCCCTACTCGCGCCAGCAAAATCACTGACCCCACCCTCCTGTCACCGTGCAAGCAACAGGAGAAGCCCCCAAAGAGACCTTGATCCAGAGTCCATCAAAGCTACAGTCCATAATCCAGCACTTTGGTATCTCAGACAGGTACATTTTTGTGTTTTTCTTTTCTTTCTCTCTCTCTCTCTCTCTCTCTCTCTCTCTCTCTCTCTCTCTCTCTCTCTCTATCTATCTCTCTCTCTCTATCTATCTATCTATCTCTCTCTCTCTCATATATATGCTGCTTATGTGCCTTTGATGCTGCTGAAAGTAAGCTTTTCATTGCACCTGTGCATACATGTACTCGTGTATATGACAATAAACTTGACTCTGACTTTGAATTTATGACTGAGGTTCCTCACCACTCAGCTTTAGACTTACAGCGGGATAATGTCTTCTGGGGGTCTTGTGTTTCATTTTGCGCATGGCTTTTCAAAACTTACCTGTTTGCGCTGGCGGCAAGACTAGACTAGATTGTGTGCCATGGGGTGAATCAAGCACATGGATGCCAAGGACACCTGAGATCTATGAAATCCACCTTGCAGCAGGTACTGGCTACTTCTCTGACTTTGAAAAAGTTCCCAGTAGACGATAGATGGCCGTGACTGGGATGAAGAATCCATGCATGTCATGGTTAACAGGAATTTGCTGGACTTTCTTTCTTCTTGTATTTTTTACTTTCTTTTTAATTTCCTCTTTTCTTTCTTATCTTTCTTCCTTTCTTTTTCTATTATATTTCTTTCTTTGTAGCTTGGCTAGATTTCTTTAGGCTAAGTACATGCTGGTGAAAGCAATCAGAGCTGCCAGTATCAATGTTCAGTCAAGCTGCAAATTTCTGTTCTTCAGCCTAGAGAGGTACTCTTTCCATTGCCAACTACAAAAAGGAGTACCCCCAGCTGATAACCCCCACCTAAAAAGCTAGTTAAACAAGTTCCACTTTTAAAGACCCCTTCCATTGTCCAATTATCCAGATCATCACCAATACCCCACACTCTTTGATGTCAACAAAGAGGAGGTGAGGAAACCATCCAGGAAGCAAAAATTCAGTAAGACTGCTGGTCCTGACTCTGCCTCCACTGTCATTCTTAAACACTGCGCTGACCAGCTGGTCACAGTCTTCACAGATATTTTTGATCAGTTTCTTAAACTATGTAGTATTCCAGCAAGTTTCAAAACTCCTGCTATTATTCCAGTGCCCCAAAAATCAAAGATCACTGGACTGAATCACTAACAGGCCTGTTGAATTCACATCAAAAGAAGACTTTTGAAAGATGTAAATGTATATGGTGGATAAAGTTGATCCTTGATCCTTTTTCTCAATCATTCCAATAACATTCTTTCTTTCTTTTTCTGCCATCTTTCTTTTTCTATCTCTGCTCTATTTCTTTTTTTCTTTCTTTCTCTCTTTCTTCTCATCATGTTACTTTGAAGAAGAGCAACCATGCTATCCCAGGTATCCAAACCAATATTCACTTCTTAGACAACCTGGTTAATATCATAACTGAGTAGATTGCAGCAGAGACCTTCAAAGATACTCCATCAGTGACTGTAACATGTATTGTAGGTTCATGAATGCAAATCTGAGTCTTTTTAAGTATTACTGGCTGGGAGTAGAACACATACCTAATAAATGTTTACTATAAGAGAAAACCAGTCACTCTATTTTGCATACACATGCATGAACAGCCTAGTTTTCTGATTAGTTTTCCGTTTGTGGATATAGATATTTTGATTTTGTTTAGAAGTGTTGAACAGCTGATTGTGAGTCACAGCCTGATTTGCATGATTCAGATTTATATTTCTATTACTATCTTGCACATAAATCTGTAAATTTATTCCAGATTGCAGTGGTACCTTATTTATCTTTGAACAGTGTTATTAATCTTCCTAAATAGCAGGACTGTACCAGTATTATTAAGAAAATAAGAAAAAAATATTAAAGTAACTTAATTTTCTATGAAGAGACATGAGATGAATACATTGGAAAGTCATCTCCTCTACATCAACACACGATTCCCCAATTCTGAGCTAGTGCAGCCTAATGAGTTGTGGATCAGTATCAACATCAGCAAGAGATCAGATGAAATCTGTTCTCTTTTAATAAATTGCGTTTAATTACCATTCTCTATATATAACCTTAGCTGAACAATCACAAAACATATATTCTGACACCAGTGGGTAACACATTAATTAAGTGTTTTTGCTTCTGTTGCTGAGGACCTAACAATTAGCATTGAAACGATTGCAGTCAAACTGACCATTATTTCTTTTCTTGAAAACCCTCCAGTATTTATCTGATAATTTTACAACCACCCACAGTCCTTGCTTTCTTTATTTTCCCCCTCAGGCCTTTGTTATTCCAGCTATCAACTCATTCTGAATGTAATATTTAGGTAAGGCTGCTTTAATTACCAGTTATATGTGAAAAATGTTAAAAATGAAATATTAAGTATGCTTGCTGTTCTAACTAAAACTTGTAATCAATCACCTGATAACCCTCCTCCCCCAATCCCAAAAAGTTCACCTAGACTCATAGACATCACGTCAAATAAATATAAATATTGCCACTGAGAACAAGCCTCAAAGAAAATCATTTTGATGATTAACGTTGGCCCTACAGATCAGAGTGGGGTGTATCACTAAAAAGACAAATTGAAACAACAGTTTAGAACAAGAGGAATTTCAATGTAAAACAGGATCTACTTTAATTATGTTTATTCATTTACATGACATGGGACTTCGCTTGGCCAAGAGAGCAAAGTTTGACTTATCCTTAACAACCCCTGAGAGAATGGTGGTGAACAGCCTTCTTGAAATGCTGGTAGTCTGTGTACATCCTCTTCACTTCTTCCTTCTTTGGGACCTGGCTGTCACGACACATCCCTTATTGTCCGTGAAAAGATTATGGTTAGTTAGGGAGTTCTGGGATTTAGATCCAGTGATGGTAAAGGAGCAGAAATATAAATTAAGCTGGCAGTCAACTTCAAGAAGAAAAGCTGCGATGCATCTTGTGGAGGGTACACAAGGCTAACAATAGTGTTAAGGATCCCTGCTATCCTGGTCATTCCTTTTTCTCTCCTTTACCTTCCAGGAGAAAATACAAGAACTTGAACGTCCAGATGACCTAACTCAATCTGCACCATTACAACGGGTCAATGACAATGCTGTTTTACTGACTCTTCACTCAGCTCTGGAAAATCTGGAGAGTGAAAATGCATACAGCAGGATGCCCTTCATTGACTACTGCTTGATATTCAGTGCTATCATATTCAATGTACTCGGTGTCGGAGGGCTGATCGGAGCTCGAAGTTTTCGGACGACTCAGAGTCGGACTGTGGTCGGGCATGGCAGGGAGAGTTTTCTTCCTTCTCCCGTCTGCGTGAGATGTGGGACTTTCGAGAGATTTTGAACTTTTTTACTGTGCCCATGGCCTGTTCTTAATCAAGTTATGGTATTGTTGCACTGTCGTAACTATATGTTATAATTATGTGGTTTTTGTTAGCTTTTCAGTCTTGGTCTGTCCTTTGTTTCTGTGATATCACACCAGAGGAATATTGTATCATTTCTTAATGCATGCATTACTAAATGACAATAAAAGAGGACTGCATATCCTCATAATCTAATCTAATCTATCATCCTCTCAAAATTTATCAATAAGCTCCAAGACCTAGGCCTCAGTACCTCCTTGTGCAAATGAATCCTTGATTTCCTCACTTGCAGGCTCCAGTTAGTACAGATTGGCAACAACATCTCCTTCAGAATCATCATCAACACAGGTACACCAAGGAATGTGTGCCTAGCTCCCTGTTCTATTTGCTTTATACTTATGACCGTGAGGCTAAGTACAGTTCCAATGCCATATTTAAGCTTGCTGACAATGGCTAGATCAAAGGTGGTGATGAATTGCAATACATTGTAAGAGGGAGATTGAAAATCTGGTTGAATGGTGACACAACAGCAACCTCTCACTCAACATCAGCAAAACCAAAGAGCTGATTATTACTTCAGGAGGAGAGAACTGGAGGTCTATGAGCCATCCTTATTGGGAGATCTGGGGTGGAAAGGGTGAGTAACTTAAATTCTTTGGTGTTATCATATCAGAGGATCCGTTCTGGGATCAGCACGTACTTTTTCAGAAGTTGGCGCAGATTTGGCATGTCATCTAAGACTTTTACAAATTTCCATAATTGCACAGTGGAGATTATCCTGGGTGGTTGCATCACAGCCTGATGTGGAAACACCAAAGCCCAAGAATGGAATAACTTGCAAAATGTGGTGGATACAGCCCAGTCCATCAGAGGAAAAGCCCTCTTCTCCAATTGAGTGTACCTACCAGGAGCACTACAACAAGAAAACATCATTCATTATCAAGAATCCCCACCATCCAGGCCATGCTCCTTTCTCACTTCTGTCATTGGCTAAGAGCGACAGGAGCCTTATGTCCCATGCCACCAAATTCAGGAACAGTTATTACTCCTCAACCATCAGGCTTCTGAACAAAGTGTGGACAACTTCACTCACCTCAACAGTGAACTGATCACGGAGCACAGCCTATGGACACACTTTCAAGCAATCTATAACTCATGTTCTCAGTAGTACTTATATACTCAAGTATGTTTGCAAATATTTATTTATTTGCACAGTTTGTCTTCTTTTGCCCATTGTTTGCTTGTCAGTCTTTGTGTGTAGCTTTTCATCGATTCTATTGTATTTCTAGCTCAACTATGAATGCCTGCAAGAAAATGAAATTCAAGGTTGTATATGGCGACATGTACACAGTTTCATAATAAATTTACCTGGAACTTTGACCTTTGAGAAAAGGATAGTCTTGTGAATAGGTAAAGGTTTATAATTGAAAGAGTTGAGAGTAAACAAGATCAAAAGGATAATATACTCATGGGAGCGGAGGACATACTGATGCACAAGCCAAGTGCTTTTCATAGCAACACCCACAAAGTGTTGGGGGAACACCTCAGGTCAGGCAGTGTATATAGAGGAAAATAAGCAGACAACATTTCAGGCTCAGACCCTGAGATCCTGAAGAAGGAATCTGAGAGGAGAGGACGTGGGAGCAAGGGAAGCAGGATGGGCACCAGAGAGAGAAAGATGATGGGCAAGTGAGGAGAAGAAAATGGGTAAGAGAAGAGCCAGAAAGGGGAATACAAAATGAGAGAAGGTGGAGAGGGGAGAGATTACTGGAAGTTAGAGAAATCGATGTCCATGCCTTCAGATTGGAAGCTACTCAGGTGAAATATAAGGTGCTCCTCCTCCAGCCTGAGTGTGGCCTTATTGTGGCGGTAGAGGGCCAACATTTTGGAATGGGAAGGAGAAGTAGGATTAAAATGGGTAGCCACTGGGAAATTCTGTATTTTGTGACAAGCAGAACAAAAGCATTCAACAAAAGCATTCCTTTTCATCAGTCTATACCAAGGAAGTTGATGCTACTAGAGTCTCAACAAAGGATGATGATATTGAGATTCCAGATGTGCTGAGTATTGATAGAGGTGGTAGAAAGGCCAGCAGTACTTAATAAGATAAATCTGCTAGTTCAGATGGGATGCAAACTGAGTTGCATAGAGTTTGGCTGCAACCTTCCTAACAGTTGTGGATGCAGGACTGGTGTCTGAGGACTAGCATATTTTATATTATAATTCATTAAAGGGTGTGCTTTTAAAATGCACATCGGTCAGTTTAACCCAGTGGTGAGGAAAGTTTGAAGAATCAAACTTGGATCATTGTTACAAGTTCTCTGTCAACATTTGAGAATAATTTTAAATGGCCATGTGCAATAAATGGCATTATTACATCTAACACTTCAGCTCAGAGATGCAATGTAGAATTAGTTAACCCTCTACCACATACAATAATGAGACTATAGGTCTTATATCAGTTGGACATATCTCCTGCGGTAATCAGCAACATTGCAATTTTTTTTCATTTGGCCCAACTCTTATCTTAGCAAAGTCGAAATAGGTTCATAGGTTTAATCAGGACCCAGCAGTTTCAGGTCATACTCTCAACAGGGTCCTTAATTCACAAGGCATTGTTCCCAAGCTGACAGAAAGAGAGCTATCATTGCAAGGCTTTTCATGTGTCAGCTGGCTACTGAGTCCAAGCCGATGTAGTTAAAGTTTTATTTGTCACATGCACATCAAAACATACAGTGAAATGTGTCCTTGGCATCAGTGACCAGCACAGTCCAAGGATTGCTGGGGACAGCCTGCAAGTGTGATCGTGCTTCCAGCGCCAATATAGCCGGCACATAAGTTACTAAACCTGACACGTATGCCCTTGGAATGAGAGAGGAAACCGGAGAAAACCCACATGGTCATGGGGAGGGTGTACAGATTCCTTACAGACAGTGGCAGATTGATCACTTCTCTGTTTACCATTATCACAACTCTGGTAAACTAATTCTTGGGAAAATTGCCAATAGAAAATTATCAATTAGTCTACAGTTACACACAATGTGAACTGAAACACAACATGCCTGTTAGGAAATAACATCAACACAGTCCCGCAGATCAGTGAGAAATACTAAGCTGTGGTGTAATTCCAGTCAGAAATGTTCCCAAGAAGGAGGGGTGAGGAAGAGCAGCAGGAGGGAGGAGGAGGAGGAGGAAGCAGGGGAGGAGAGGGGAAGGGAGAGGGATGGACAAGCATATTAACATATGAACAATGCCAGATCAATAAAATCATTCACTCTCTCCTCTCCCACAATACTTACTATATTGCAATATACTGTAATATACTGTACATTCTCCACCACGTTGCAATTTCCATAGACTGGCTAGTTGGGGTGGATTAAAATTAGGTTGGCTGAGAGGGGTAAGAGTGTATTGTGGGCAAGGAGGCAGCCAATGCAGTCTCCAACTGTAGATTAAGAGAGTCAAAAGCGTAGAAGAAAGAAAATATAGAGTGAGCAATGCCTTCTAATACATTGTGATAATCACATAAATAATTTTAAACTAATTCGATAAATTGGCCTCAAATATTTAGTGGAATGGGAAATATCTAGAGCAGTGTAAGAGGGATCCAACTAATATTTTCCTTCCTTTTTCAGGGAAGTATTCCTCTCACATAATTTTGTTTCCAATTGGAATAGATAAAATAGTATTGATGGAATGACACAAAATGATCTGTGTGATGAATCTGCTGCTAAACTTAAATTTTTTTTTCACCAAGTTTCCCATCCTCACCTAGGCTTGATTACCAAGCAGAATTCTACTTGAGGAAGTGGCCAACCTTACAGATTGTTTGAACAATTACATGAAGGTGATGCCCAAGGCACCAGTTAAGCCTCAACCTAATGCCAGAACAGTTCTCTGGCCGACCACGGTGTTTTAGTCTAACACCACTTCTTAATGATAACAGCTCCTAGGGCGAGATTCCCTTATTCTGCACTCAAGTGAAGGCATAGTTTTTACAGACTAGCAAGTTAATTTACTGGTGATTATCCTACGTCTTGAATTGCTGCCTCCATTTTGTATGCTGTCCAAACCTAATTATAAACAAAAATCCCTGTTTTGTATAGAAACCAGGATCACAGCTGCTCTGAAATAATTGAATGGATGTCATACTGTAACACGTCTAGCACAGAGCTTTAGGGAATAATTAATTTATGGTATACGTAGTAGGACGCACTGACCTCCAGATCAATAGATCTCAGTCACATCGCTGCATATTCTGAATGATTTCATGAATCTTAATGAAAAACTCAGCACCAGCTTAAAAGAATTTGCTGTACATTAGGGTGGGTTCCTCTCTGGTTTAAAATAGCTTGATCTAATTTACCAGCAGAAAAGTCCAAACTAATCCCACTGCCCAGTCTATTCCCATTGTTATCTTTTCTTCAATAGATTGACTCTTTTAATGTTTAACCTATATGCACAGACACATTAATATTTCTTTATCAATCATCAGCTCTAACACCATATGCAGAGAAAGATTGTATTGCAGTTTATATGAATGAGAGCCTGCTTCCTATTAAACATTTCAATTGGATCGAATGGAAAATGTCTATCATGACCATCGACTCAATATTTACTAATTTGGAGAGGACTGTTAAAATTCTATCTGAGCATAATAATGATAGAGTTGGAAATTGCAATTACACTTGAAAAGACATTAATTTCTAGCCTATTTCCCTAGAAATCTTGAAAGTGGCAATTTTGCAAAAGATTCAGAAATAAATAAAGGGGAAATTATCATGTGGTTTTGGAAAGACATGGATTTGAAATTTTTGCAGAAATAGCAAATACACAAAATATTTTCAAAGGTGTCATTATCTCAAATACTTGGCAGATTCTAATTTTAATTTTGAAATACAAATTAAATTGATCAGAGGTGATATTTCAATGACAATACCAGTTGCCAGAAATATGACTGGTTGATGGCACATCGAACAGCAAAGCGTGCATGAATGACACTTAAACCATAAATTCAAGAGATTGCATTAATTTTCATTCAAAACAGCGTCGGTCAGAAAATTGTCTTCGGTACTTCAACGAGCTATTCACTTTTGCACTGTAAATGATCTCTGGATGTGATTCATGCAGCTAATGATGTCGTCACTATGCACTGCTTCCATTTTCAACCTTAATGGACTTCTTGAATGCAACTAAATATCTCAGGAGTTCAGCTGAGTTCAGTGCTACATTGCAGTTTTATCTGTGATTCAAGGATACACAGCTAACATCACAACATCCGTCTGTCCTTTCTAAGGACTCACGGTCACTTCTCAAACACTATCCAAAGACCATGTGCAGTGCTGAAACCCAAATCGTACACAATGTTTAACAGCTCAATTCCCTTTAGTGCCACCATAAGAACTCTCCACACTCAACGGCAACTGTATTAGGTACACCTACTCACCAATGCAAATATCTAATCAGCCAATCGTGTGACAGCAATTCAGTACATAAAAGCATGCAAACATGGTCATGAGGTTCAGTTATTGTTCAGATCAAAACATCAGATTGGGGAGGAATTGTGGACTAAGTGACTTTGACAGTGGAATGACTTTTGGTGCCAGATGGGGTGGTTTGAGTGTCTTGGAAACTGCTGATCTCCTGGTATTTTCATGCACAATGGTCTCAAGGGTTTACAAAGAATGGTGCGAGAAACAAAAAACATCCAGTGAGCAGCAGTCCTGTGGGTAAAAATGCCTTGTTAATGAGAGAGGTCAGAGAAGAACTGTTTCAAGCTGGCAGGAAGGCGACAGTAACTCAGATAACCATGTGTTACAACAGTGGTGCGCAGGGGAGCACCTCTGAACGTGCAACATGGCGAACCTTGAAGTGGATGGGCTACAGCAGCAGAAGACCACAAACATGAATGCAGTGACCACTTTATTAGGTAAAATGGCAACTGCGTGTATTACATCAGCAATTGATTAGCTGATAATTAACTACCCTACCCACAAGAGATGGCCATCAAAAAGCCTTTATTTGATAGGTATGTCTTTGATAAATGCATGTTAATCTAAGAAAATCCTATTTCTGGATGCTATTGACTCAGCATTTCCTATATAAACCCCTCTGACAATGAATGACTCTAGGCTCAGGTTTTCAAAGGCAGTCATGACCAAGAGGTGTTACCTGGTCAGGGAAGACCTTCTTCTATACTCTCATGTCAGCAATGTTCTCTCCATCAAGGTGAAGGTCACCTTGGCCAGCAACTTCTTCTGCGTAGAATCATCCGATGAGGTTGCAGCAAATCTCTGTTCTGCTTCTCAATTTGCTACTGGTCACTTCAACAGAAAGGACACCAACCCTAGGAGGATGACTTCAACCATTTCCATTCCTCCTTGTTGCAAGGAGGCCACTGTGGCCAGAGACCTTCCCCTCATCAGCTTCAGACCTCTCTGAGTGGGGTTATGCCAGGACTCCTTGCTCCTTGCTGCATAATTGGTAAATTGATAAGTTGATCTATTATTGTCACGTGTACCAAGGTGAAAAATTTGTCCATACAGATCAATTCATTACAATACCACATTGAGGTACCACAAGGTAAAGCAATAACAGAGTTCAGAATGAAGTGTAAAAGCTACAGAGAAAGTGCAGTGCAAATAAGCTAGGGTTGATGAAGCAAGGAGTCTGCAGAAGGACTTAGACTGGTTAGGAGAACGGGCAAAGAAATGGCAGATAAAATACAGAGTAGGGAAATGGATGATCATGCACATTGGTGGACGGGATAAAGGCAGAGATTATTTTCTAAACAAAGAGCGAATTCAGAAATCAGAGGTGGAAAGGGACTTGGGAGTCCCTGTGCAGGATTACCTAAAGGTTAACTTGCAGGTGGAATCAGTGGTAAGGAAGGCAAATGTAATGTAAGCATTGATTTTGAGAGGACTAATACATAAAAGCAAAGGTGTAATGCTGAGGCTTTATAGGGCATTGGTCAGATCACACTTGAGTATGGTAAGCAGCTTTGGGCCACTTATCTAAGAAAGGATGTGTTGGCATTGGACAGGAACCAGGGGTGTTCACGAGAATGATACCAAGAATAAAAGGTTAATGTATGAGGAGCATTTGATGGTTATAAGCCTATACTTACTGAAGTTTAGAAGATTGATGGGGATGTCATTGAAACTTATCGAATACTGAAAGGAACACACACAAAATGTTAGAGGAACTCAGCAGGTCAGGCTGCATCTATGGAGAAGAGTAAACAGCTGATGTTTCAGGCCAAGACTCTTCTTCAGGAATGAGAAGGAAGGGGGGAGATGTCAGAATAAAAAGGTGGGTGGAGGGGAAAGAGGCTAGCTGTAAGGTGACAGGTTAAGTCAGGTGAGTGGGAAAGGTCAAGGGCTGGAGAAGAAAGGAGCTGACAGGAGAGGAGAGTGGCCAATAGGAGAAAGGAAAGGAGGACGTGACTTGGGGGAAGTAATAGGCAGTTGAGAAGTGAAAGGTCAGAATGAAGGATAGAGGAAGGGGTTGGGGGGAAATTCACAGGAAGTAGAAATTGACATTCAGATTCAAGGGTACCCAGACCCCCAACCACAGCCACGTATCCTTCCTGGGAGCTTGTCTTCACCGCCATCTTGTGCCACGTAGTTTCCAGATCCATTTTCAGACTTCTCAGTTCAAACCCACAGAAGATCCCAGGTGCTCACATTGAATTGACTGCTTCTCCCTCCTCATTCTACACACCACCCTTTCCACCATACAGAGACAGGTGGTGGCCCTGTCCCAGCTCACAGCCTCTGTCTCCTCTGCCTGCCATGGTCCTCTCTGATATTTTATCCTTTGCTGGATCCACACTTTCAACCGCCTGTTCTTCGCCTTCCTCGTGTCCAGCAAGGATGGGAAGCTCGCCCATCTCCAGACTGCAGATTCGCAGCCCCAAACGCTCTGAGCACCTCCATGTCGGTGACATTACCATCGCCAATGCTGGTTCCACAATCCCAAGCAGATCTAGAACCCGGACTACACCGCTGTCAATGGCGGTTCCTATGACCTCGGACACCTTCAAACTGCTATTTGCACGACATCCAGCTCCTGCTCCAGCCTGGACTTTGACTGCCAGCACCTCCAGGCCAAGAATTAACACACTGCCACTGGACCCCAGTCTCCCCTTCCCCCACCACAACTCTGCAATCCCGTTTCTGTCAGGCCCTACCTGTCAGCTCTTGGGTCCTTGGAGCCTCTATCTTCTTCCCACCCTGCCTTCCTCTCCTGTCAGACACTGCCTACTCTCTTTCCCACTCTGATCCCAGCTCTCATCCACACTGGGTCTTCATAATTCCCTCTAACCTTCCCCTCTCTGAGGCAGAATGTCCTGTCCTTAATAGGTCCCAGCCCTTTGCCCCCTTTGCCCGCACCTCAGTGTGTTCTGCGCCCACCATGACTTCGAGCTCTTATTCACTCGCCTCCATCTCTGAGCCCACTTCTTTGACAAGGATTGCACACCACGCTCTCCCGCCTCCAGCCCTCCTCCTTTTCTTGGAAACCCTGCTCTGGTTCTCTACCTGCTCTGGATCTTTTCATCTGTAATTGTCGACAAGACATCAACCATCTCAATTACTACACTCCTCCTCTGACCTGACCCCTTCCAAATGCGCTGCCCTCCACTCTCTCCACACAAATCCCAAACTTACCTTCAACCCCACAGACAAAGGGGGTGCTCTTGTAGTGTGGTACACCGACACCTACCTTGCTGAGGCCAGGTGGCAACTCCTCATATCAACCCCTTGAGAAGGACCCCACTCTGCACCAGTAGAAAACTGTATTTCACATTGTCACTGACCTCCCATCCACTGCCACCAAACTCATAGTACCCTTACCCCACACTGCTCGCTTCTATCTCCTACCCAAGATCCACAAACTGGACTGTCTGGGTAGACCTATCGTCTCTGCCTGCTCCTGCCCCACTGAACTCATGTCCTCATATCTCAATTCCATTCTATCCCTGTTGGTCCAGTCTCTTCTCACCTACATCCCTCGATCTCCTCATAACTTTCAAATCCTTGGCCCTGACTGCCTCAATTTCACCATGGATGTCCATTCCCTATACACCTCTATCCCCCATCAGGAAGACCTCAAAGCCCTCTGCTTCTTTCTTGACAAAGGAACCAACCAATCCTCCTCCACCACCACCCTCCTCCAACTGGCAGAACGAGTCCTCACCCTGAACAATTTTTCCTTTGGCTCGCCCCTCTTTCTCCAGCCCCAAGGGCTAGCCATGGCCACTTGCATGGACCCAAGCTTTTCTCAGTTCCTTCGTCTCTGCAGCATCTGTTCCCATTCAGGGCCACAAACCGTTTTCCAAGTGAGGCAATATTCACCTGCGAATCTGTTGCGGTTGTTTATTGTGTCCGGTGTCCTGTTCCCAGGATACATCTTTCCATTCCAGGACATCATGACCTCCTTTAAAGAACAGGCTTTCCCTTGCTCCACCACTGATGCTGCCCTCACACATCTCCTCCATTTCCTGTACATCCGCACTTACCCCATCTTCCCGCTGCCGTAATTGTGAGAGAATCTCCCTCCCTGCACTTAGGGCTGCAAGAAGGCTAAGTGCCACAACCTCCTCCTTCACCTCCATTCAGGGCCCAAACAGTTTTCTAAGTGAGGCAACAATTCACCTGCAAATCTGTTGGGGTTGTCTATTGTGTCCAGTTCTCCCAATGCAGCCCCCTTTACATTGGTGAGAAAGGTTGTAAATTGGGCAATTGCTTTGTTGAGCACCTCTGCACCATCACCCCAAGTGGGACTTCCTGATGGCCAAACATTTTAACTCTGATTCACATTCCTGTTCCAATGGGTTCATCCACGGCCTCCTTTTGTGACAAGATGTGGCCACCCTCAGGGTGGAGGAGCAACACCTTATATTCTGTCTGGGTACCTTTCAACCTGATGGCATAAGTATCAATTTGTTCTTCCAGTGAACAAATTCCCCGTCCTTCCCCTATTCTCCACTCAGACACTTCACCTTTTCTCACCTGCCTATCACTTCCCCCTGGATCCCCTCCTCCTTCCCCTTCTACTATTGTCCATTCTCCTCTCCTATCAGGTTGTCTCTTCTCCCACCCTTGACCCTTTCCACCCACCTGGCTTCACCTATCACCTTCCAACCAGCCTCCTTCCCCTCCACCCAGCTTTTTATTCAGGCAGCTCACACCCCTTCCTTCTCAGTCCTGAATAGGGATCTCAGCCCAAAATGGCGACTGTTTATTCTTTTTCCAAACATGCTGCCTGGCCTGCTGAGTTCCTCCAGCATTTTGTTTGTGTTACTCCGGATTTCCAGCATCTGCAGATCTTCTCATGTTTGTGAATATTGAAAGGCTTAGATAGAGTGTGCATGTTTCCAGTAGTGGAAGAGTCTAGAATCAGAGGGCTCACCTCAGAATACAAGGATGTCCCTTTAGAACAGAGATTAGGAGGAATTCCTTAAACTAGAGGATGGTGGAATTGTGAAATTCATTGCTACATGCAACTGTGGAGGTCAAGTTATTGGGTATATTTAAAGCAGAGGTTGATAGATTCTTGATTCGTAAGGGCAACAAAGTTTACAGGGAGAAGGCGGGAGGATGGATTGGATTAGATTAGATTAGATTATGAGGACACTCAGTCCTCATTTATTGTCATTTAGGAGTTGAGAGGGATAAAAAAAAATGAGCCATGATCGAATGGAGGACCAGATTCAGTGGGCTGTATGCCTAATACTGCTCCTATATCTTATGGTCTTATGGTCTAAAAATAAGCTGCAAGATCAAAACAAGGTAGATTGGGAGGTCAAGAGTCAATCTTATGCTAGGGAGCTATTCAATAGTCAGTAACAGCAAGATGGAAGCTGTTCTTGAGCTTGGTGGCACATACTTTCAGGCTTCTGTATCTTCTGCCCAATGGTGTGAGAAGAGGGAATGTCCGGGTTGAGTGGGATCTTTGATTGTTCAGGCTGATTTACTGAGGCAGCAAGAAACGTGGACCTGTGGGGTAGAGTCTGTGGAAGGGAAATTGGTTTCTGTGTCCGTAGCTCACTGCTGTTTTTTACAGTTATGGACAGAACCATTGCCTTACCAAGCCATCCTGCATCTGGATAGGATGCTCTCTGTAGCACATTGATAAAATTTGGTGAGGGTCAAAGAGGACCCTCCTGAGGCTAAATTTCTTTAGCCTTCTGAGGAACAAGAGATGCTAGTGCACTTTCCTGACCATGGTGTCAATGCGGTTGTACCTGAACAGGCGATTCGTGATGTTCTCTCCTTTGAAGTAGAAACTCACTTTAGTTTTTGTATCGTTAGAGAACATTGGTCCAACAAATTGAACTTCCTTCAGTTACCAGGCTGATATTTGCTGGAGTCACAGCTCAATCTGATAATGATTAATATTTTGAACTATTATTTATAATTCATGCTTTGCAGTTAATTCTTTTTTGCATTCTATTTCCCTTTTCATTTACATAATAACTGACTGAAATGGAACAGTGCTGAAATCCCATTTAAGAACGTCCAGTGTTGGCGAAGATAAGGTTTCTCAATCTTCCTTCTCTCTTATTATCTGAATACTTGAATTATTGGCATTACATGAACATGCTTAAACGATATTCAAAGAAAGCCACCACTTGCTTGTTGTCGCTGACAAAGATGATATGCACCAGGACAAATTTGACATGACAAATGGAATGCAAAGCAAAATGCACATTTTCTCAGGATTACATTACAGCCTGTTGTACATTTTGTGTGATATCTATTTAGTTTATTACATGCAACCTCAGAGCCTAAGATCCTGTCTGCTTGTGGATGTTTAGTTGGTAACCTGAGGAAAGAGAAACAGCTTCAACTCTTTCACTAAGCATGAGGTCAGAGCCGTCTCTATTTCCTGAGGAGACTGAGGTCCTTTAACATCTGCCGGACGATGCTGAGGATGTTCTACGAGTCTGTGATGGCCAGTGCTATCATGTTTGCTGTTGTGTACTGGGGCAGCAGGCTGAGGGTAGCAGACACCAACAGAATCAACAAACTCATTCGTAAGGCCAGTGATGTTGTGGGGATGGATCTGGACTCTCTGACGGTGGTGTCTGAAAAGAGGATGCTGTCTAAGTTGCATGCCATCTTGGACAGTGTCTCCCATCCACTACATAATGTACTGGTTGGGAACAGGAGTACATTCAGCCAGAGACTCATTCCACCAAGATGCAACACAGAGCATCATAGGAAGTCATTCCTGCCTGTGGCCATCAAACTTTACAACTCCTCCCTTGGAGGGTCAGACACCCTGAGCCAATAGGCTGGTCCTGGACTTATTTCCTGGCATAATTTACATATTACTATTTAACTACTTATGGTTTTATTACTATTTATTATTTATGGAGCAACTGTAATGAAAATCCAATTTCCCCCAGGATCAATAAAGTATGACTATGACTATAACTGTGACTAGGTCATCTACATTGGCATTGGTTCCCCATCAGCAATGGTGTGGGGTCACCCATGACAATCTCATCTCAGAACCCAGGTCACTGGAATCACCAAGGCATTGAAGGATACCAACCAAGTGCTGGGAAATGAGTTCCTGATGATCAACCTCAACATAGTGGGCTGAATAGCCTTGTTCTGTACTGAACGACCTATGCCTCCATGAGTCATTGACAGAGAGTGCAACAGAAAACCGAGACTGAAGCCTTAGTGCAATACAGAGAAAAGATAATTCAGATAGGAAGTTATACCAATCCTTTATCTATTTTATTAGATAGACATAGAAGATCTCATAAATGACAATAATGGAGTTCTTGCCACTATTTTGGCTAACATCCCTCAGGAGCTGAAAAGGTAGAAACAATAGTGATGGTCTAAATTTAACGGTCAGGGTCGAGGACTTACTCAGAAGACAAGGTGCTATTCATCAATTTACATTGTTCTTCATTGGAACAGTTTTGGAGGTTAAGGACAAGTAGGACAAAGTGGGAGCAGAATAAGGATATTAAAATGGCAGTGACTGTGCAATCTGGATCATACGCAGACAAAGCAAAGGTATCCCTGAAGTACAACCCCAATTTTGATCTCTTGAGTGCAGTGCAGGGCAACAAGTGCAAGGTGGGTAAAGAATACAGCCTGAAAATAGGAAGAAATGCTTTAAGCTGCTCCTTTATAGAAAAAGGAGATCTGGGGATCCAAAAGGTGGGGGTCTTAAAAGATTTTAAATGGCAGGTGGTACACTCTCTTCTGACCTTGCATAATAGGATGGAAAAAATAAAGACAATAGTAAAGATATTCAGCATGTCAAACATCAGTAGTTATTCAAAATCCTTATTTCCTGTGAGCATGCTAAGACATATGGAAATGAGTATTTTGTTGTCAACCAGTCACAGGCTGAGCTAATTCGGCTGATGGGTAGGAAATGCTTCATAGCTGCTGTCAGTTGCGGTACTATCCCTGCACACTGGCCACATTTTAAAACCTTTAGTGCTAGTTTGCATCCAACACTAATAAACCAGACATTATATTGACCTTCTCAGACTGTGACCTATTTCACTCACAGTTGAGGCGAATCTCATTGGCTGAGCTTTAGAATCTCTCTAACTAGCAAAAGGTTAAGAAAGCAAGTAGCCTACAAATCCAGAATTAACAGAGATGTTAGAGACTGACAGCAGAATAGACTGGGTGAAACCCTGTTCACATAAATTCCGACCTAATGAGTTGGTCAAATGCTGGCTGCCTGGCTCACCAGGTTTAAATGAAATGGCCTCTGGCTCATTTATTAGTTCAGAACATGGGATAAACAGACATAATTGGGATATGGGATGTGGCTGGGACTGGAGTGTGCATTGTGGGTGAGCGCCTAGTGTTGGTGTCCAGAACATTGGGTGAGGAAAGCAGGTAGTTTTGTAATAAAACCAAGTCATTATTTATTTTTAAATGGAGATTGATAGGTTCCTGATCAGTAAGGGTTTCTAAGGTTATGGGGAGAAGACAATGGAACGGGGTTGAGAGGGATAATAAATCAGAATCAGATATCAAACTCAGATTTAATATCAAAATCGGTCATGATGGAGTGGCGGAGCAGACTCGACGGACCGAGTGGCCTCGTTCTGCGTCTATGTCACATGGTCATACCTGGTCAAAACCAGTCTGCAGCGCTTGCATGGTCCTCACTCATTTTAAACTCACCAGATCACTGGAAACTCCTTTCGGCCACCATGTAACTAGCAAAAAAGAAGTGACATGAAAATGTGTTTGCGTATTAACAGGAAAAACATTCCCATGGCTGGGGAAATCTGCCACACTTGTCCAGCAGCAACAAAGTCCCAAGAGAGCTGGGTTATCAGAGGTTTACTGCATTGGGAAAATGAGTAAAGTTTCCTGAGTAAACTGACCTCAACAAGCACTGAACCTCAGGATCATGAAAAAGAAAGCTCAGGCCAGCTGAGTGTCTTCTTGCTAAACCTTCACTGTGGGAAGGAATCCTTGCTGCAGTGACAATCAAGAGAGAGGAGGAAAACTGGGAACAGACTCAGGCAGACTAAGTAGTCATCCTTGAGACTTTGAGCAGAGGACTATTCATGCCCCCTTCATGCCATCCACAGGACACCCTCCACACCACTCCATTCCTCCATTGTATTATGCCCCAGCATTTCCAGGATTCTTGTTTATTATAAGTTTCCACTAAATGCAATACCCTCCTGTATCACACTGCTCCAGCACTGTTTCGTTGTTACACCTGCCCTCATTCGTCTCCCACACATTTCACTTCATCCAGGGGGATCAGCTCTGACTGGCAAGCATTGACCACCCTCTCACAGCAGCTATCTACTCCACCAGCACTCTCCCAGCTTCCATCCCATCATGGGCATTCACTTTGTTCTCGTCCCCCCACCCCTCCCTTCTCATTCTGAAAACCGCTTTCTTGTTTTTTTCCCAGTTCTGACGAAAGATCTTGTTTAGGTTTCTCTCCCTCCGTTGATACTGCCTGACTTGCTGACAATATCCAGCATTCCCTGATTTTATTTCAGATTTCTAGCATGTGCAGGATTTTTAGATTATACTTTGGATCGTCTCAGCACGGGATGGGGGGAGGGGGAACTCTATAAACTTCCCCTGTGTGAGTTCCTGATCTCCTGTCTCACTTTAATCTCTCACCCATTGTCCAATTTAGCAAGAGTGCCTCAGGGCGCCCCATGAACCCACAGGCTAGTAGAGCCCTTGGGTACAAGCAGGGGATTTGCAGAGCAGCCGGATGGTGTCATTTCCGTCATCCTCTCACCCAGTTCCCATGGGGAATGGGCTTTCTCACAGCTGCTCCCCAGGAATTAGAGAGGAAACTGCCTCCTGATTAAGTCTCCCGGCAACAACAATTATCAGCTAGACATGGAGAGAATTTGTATTTACTGGCAAGTACCTTTATTGCCTCAATTAACAAGCAGGTACATTTACAAAACTAAATACCAGTGCAGATACCCACCAGGTCTCTAAGGCCCTGTGCAAACAGTCAAAGAATAAAAAAGGTTATACCTGAGAAAAGGGGTCTATGCTGACCAGGCATTCCTCTGGATTGTGACGCAGTCTCCACGTTTCCTTACCGGCGTGAGGTCCTTCTCTACTCAGTTGGTCTCCACGAGTTATCACTGCCTGTACTCCCAAAATCCTCCATTCTTATCTGTGGTAAACCATATATCTATGTTGTAACTGGGTTACCTGTCTGGACATGTCTGGACACGCCCCTCTGCTGACTGCTCCTGTGGCTCCTCCCACAGACCCCTGAATAAAGGCGATTGTGTCACTGCTCCTCCCTCAGTCCAGGACAGATACTCAGCATAGACGTTGGTCCATTTACTGTTAATAAAAGCCTTTCAGTATTTACTCTACTTCCAGTCTTTTGGAGTAATTGATAGTGCATCATTATCCTTTTCCTTATCAGATCAATCTGTTATGTTTCGATTTCCTAGGCTCAGGCTTATATGACTGACCTGCGTCAACTTCTCATTAGATCTGGCCCAAGGCTACAAGTAGTATTTCTTCATGACTTTTCCCCCAAACTTGTGCCTTCTTTCCAACTCAGACTAGTTCAAACCAATCCAGCTAGGTCAGCTAAATGCTGGGCCCAGGCCACTTCAGATCACAGGCTGTTCTTTTTACAAGCCTCCCATTTTTATATAACTGAATGAATAGCTTCTCATCTGGAAATAGTCTCATATTTAGCAGATTGTCAGCAGAAAACTCATTGTGTCCATGTCTAATTGCTCTGATTGAGCTATCCCTGAGCGAGAACCAGTTCACCAAACAGTTCACAAAATGGTGGCTGCATAACAGTCTCACAAAATGGCAGCAGTCTCCATTCCTTCGACCACATGGCAAGAATAAAGAGATTTGCTTTGTCGGCTTCCACTGTTCTTGCCTCATTCCTGTTTGCTGACTTAGTTTGCTGTTTTAATTCTTTCTGGCCAACATTGCAATATGTACCAAGAATGGACAGAACGTGTCGACCATCTTCATCTCTCTGCTGGCAACACTACATAATAGGCACTTTATGTCTGTTCATTGCCAACAAGGCGTCTTTAATGAAAGATCGTCGTCTTCCTCTTCACTATAACTTCTGCCTTCTGTCCACAGTCCTGCCTCCACCTTTCTCCTGCCTGCCGCAAATCAGCAATGAAAGGCTTTCAGGAAGAAATGTTCAACAGGAAGTATTTTCACGGGATTGTGGAGTTGGACAAGATTAGTTAGCCTAAAGGCAACTACCTAACATATGATAAGTAGATAAGGATGTCGAGGGATCCCATTTTGCTGATGTCAAATCTGGCTTCAGCTGATCCTGTGTTTAATTCAAATTCGTAAGTTATTCTTTGAACAACACACACAAAATGCTGGAGGAATTCAGCAGGCCAGGCTGCATGTAGGAAAAGAATACAGATGGCGCTTCATGCCGAACCTCTTCAGCAGGACTTTCAGCCCGAAACGCCAACTGTACTCTTTTCCACAAATGCTGCCTGGCCTGCTGAGTCCCTCCAGCATCTTGTGTGCGTTGCTCGGATTTCCGGCATCCGCAGATGTTCTCTTTTTAGCTGTTCTTTGAAGTTTTGTCACTGCTGTAACTTAAAGGGCTTGTTGGTTAATTTGCACAGAGCAATCAAGCATCTATGTGATAACTAATACAAAGTGATATTTTAGTAATATCCCCTGTTCTTCTTTAAGAATTTATGTTACTTCATTTGAGGTAAGTGCATATGGAGACTTAGCTCAAAATCAGGTTGAATATCACTAGCATATGTGGCGACACTATAATGCAATACATGACTATAAAAACTATATATTACAGTAAGAAATATACTGTATACATAAGAAATTAAACTAAGTAAGTAGCGCAAGAAGAGAGCAAAAATAGAAAAGAATAGTGAGGTTCATTGCCCTATCGAAAATCCGATGGCAGAGGGGAAGCAGCTGTTCCTAAAACATTGAATGTGTGCATTCGGCCTCCTGTACCATCTCTGCGATGGTATCAAGGAGAAGTGGGTATGTCCTGGGTGATGAGGACCCTTAGTGTTGGATAATGGATGCTGCCTTTTTGAGGCATCGCCTTTTAAAGGTGCCCTGGAAGCTGGGGAGACTAGTGCTGGCTGAGTTTACAACTTTCTGCAGCTTTTTCCAATCCTGTGTGGCCATTTCTCTCCATCTTCCTTCTCTCTTTTTCCATTCCTCATTTTGTTTCCCCTCTTATCCCATCTCTTCTCACTTGCCTAGAACATCCCTTTGGTGTCCCTCCTCCTTCCCGTTCTCCCATGATACACTCTCTTTTCAGATTCGTTCTTCTTCGGACCTTTACCTCTTCCAGCAATCACCTCTCAGCTTCTCACTGCATCTGTCTCCCTCAACCAATCTACCTTCCCTCACCTGGCTTTACCTATCACCTATCATTCTCCATACTTGATGCAAAAAACATCTCACACAAAAGAATGCACTCCCAGTTCGTATTGCACCCCTCTGGCCGCTCACGAGATAAACCTGTGATACTCTACTTTCAGAGACAATTTTGTCACTCATTGAGAAACCTCACCACTTACAGCATCTTTTGCAGCCCATCGATCCTTATTACACACTCTGGGAATTTGGCTTGAGAAACAGAGTTAATTCATGCAGGATAATTCACTTCAGGCCTCAACTGCAAACCACAGTTTGTACAAAAACTGTAATTCATACCCTGCATTTTAAAATGTCACACTTTAGTTAATTATCCGCTCAGAATGTTGCAGGTTTGTCAGCAGTGTGGCTGATAAACTTGCCATTTCGTTCTAGATTTATGACATCCCTTTTCTGAATTTATTACTAAAGGGAGCTAGCAATTTTTAATTACAAAGCAAATGGTCAGATCTATTTAACAGCAGGCTCCAGACTTAAAAGTCAGAACAATTTCAGTGCAAATCCCTGATTATAAAACCAGTCCTCTCAGTAAGGTGCAGGCTCTGATTTCCAAATACACTGCATTGCAGGTCCCAACACATGATTGTGACTCAAGCTGGCTTGCAGACAGACACGCACCTGTCCTGCATTTTCAAACCTACCTTGTCCTTCATCAGGATAGAGCCATCCATGTATTGAGCTGCAAACTTGCAATCTGCCTGTACATCAAAACCATCCACAGTAATGCCATAAACACGAGGAAATCTGCAGATGCTGGAATTTCAAGCAACGCACATAAAAGTTGCTGGTGAACGCAGCAGGCCAGGCAGCATCTCTAGGAGGAGGTACAGTCGACGTTTCGGGCTGAGACCCTTCGTCAGGACTAACTGAAAGAAGAGGTAGTAAGAGATTTGAAACTGGGAGGGAGAGTGGGAGGTCTGAAATGATAGGAGAAGACAGGAGGGGGAAAGATGGAGCCAAGAGCTGGACAGTTGATTGGCAAAAGGGATACCAGTCTCTCTCCCCCTCCTGTCTTCTCCTATCATTTCGGATCTCCCCCTCCTGCTCCCACTTTCAAATCTCTTACTAGCTCTTCTTTCAGTTAAGTCCTGACGAAGGGTCTCGGCCCGAAACGTCGACTGTACCTCTTCTGAGAGATGCTGCCTGGCCTGCTGCGTTCACCAGCAACTTTGATGTATGTTGCACAGTAATACCACGTTAACAAAGTGAAATCACGGTAATCATAACTTACTTTGATGTTCCTCAAATACACTACAAGGAAACAGGGAATTTGGTCCATTGAGATTTTTTGAATGTTGATGATCTACTCAAGATCCAGATATTTCTTGTGTTCGTCCATCGTCGATGTCGATGAGGACCTCGACACCATTATGATGGTGTCGAGACTGGCGCTTGATTTGGATTTAAGTGAGGGAGAGTTGCGCAGCGTCAGCCTCACTCTCTCTTCCCAATTCCCATCTGGATCCAGTGGCAAGACAGAGTCAAGATGGCTGGAGATGGGACAAGGCTCAGTGGATGACCAGGACATCTTCTGTGTCTTGTCCTGCTCTACACATTCCACGACACTTGCAGAGACCACCTTCTTGACCGTTGGACCTTCTATTGGTCTCGTCTGCTCAATCCACTGGAATCTGTCATCACATGCTGGGATAGACAACTCCCTATCTCACCGAGGGTTTGAGACCCGTCGGCTACCCTCACCTGGTTTAGCCGGCTTGTCAAAGCCGTTGCCTGGGGTGTGGCCGCTGTCACATGCAAACAGCTACAGGGAGCCACAGGTGAGAGCTGAGTGCCAGGTGGGGACCAAAGGTGGACTAACTGCCTTGAAAAGGACGCGACATGTTCCCCCACCAGGTGCTACCCCTCGCTGACACCCCATACACCCCTCCAGATATTTAGGGATCATAAAGCAGCAGAATTTAATTCAGATCACACTCAACCAGCCACCAGTGCAAAATGTGAGGTAACCAGTTTAAAAACAGTGTGATAAAGTCGAGAAATCCTTCTCCCAATCCACCATGGCAACCGCGGTAGAGCAAAGCCTATCATGTCCCCTTGGAGGAAGCCAAGCCTCATACCACTGGATAAGAGGGTCATTTCTCCCCATCCTCCTTCTCTCTTTTTCCATTCCTCATTTTATTTCCCCTCTTATCCCACCTCTTCTCACTTGTATAGAACATCCCTTTGGAGTCCCTCCTCCTTCCTGTTCTTCCATGATACACTCCCTTCTCGGATTACTTCTTCTTCACATCTTTACCTCTTCCAGCAATCACCTCTCAGCTTCTCACTTCATCTCTCTCCCTCAACCAATCTACCTTTCCTCACCTGGCTTCACCTATCACTTGCTAGCTTGTACTCCTTCCTAACCCCCCACCTCACCTGGTTTCTTCTCCCTCCCTTTCCAATCCTGATGAAGAGTCTCACCCTGAAAAGCCCACTGTTTATTCTTCTCCATAGATGCTGCCTGAGCTGCTGTGTTCCTCCAACATTGTGTGTGTGTTACTCTTACTATTGGCCATACAAGTTGGAGCATTATATAAAAAAAAACTCACTAAGAATCTTGTCTCAGCACTGAACAACCATCTGGAAAATTGCATGATCCCTCTCCCAAGTTATCCCACTATTTACAGCTACTATCAGGCAGGGGATGCAGAAGCCTAAAGTCCCACACCACCAGGTTCAAGAACAGCTACATCCCTCAACCATTCAGTTCATGAATCAAACAGCCCAATCATTACAGCTTAGAAATACTATGACCACTTTGATCACTTTGCATTAACATGGGATTTATTCTTTTTCTTCCTAACTATATTTTCCTGTAAAAGTTGTGTGTAATTTATGTTTAATTTGTTTTATGTGAATGCCGATTGTAGGGTGCCATGTGACCGTAATACTGCTGCAAGTTTTTCATTTCACCTGTGTAGACATGTTCTTGTGCATATGACTCCGGAACAGACTGGATGGGCCAAATGGCCTAATTCTGCTCCTATGTCTTATGACAATAAACTTAATTTTGACTTCAACCTCAAAATTGTCCGTTGATACTTTCTTAAGCCTTGCTACTACTGGAATCCACTGACTGTAAATACGTACTTTGCGTGTGGCATGTGAGTACAAAGATGTTACCAGGATTTAAGGACCTGGGTTATAGGAAAGGTTGACTAGGTTAGGACTTTATTTCCTGGAGCATAGGAGAACGTGGGGAGATTTGATGGAGGTATAGTATATCAAATTATCAGTGGTATCAGTAGGCTAAATGCAAGCAGGCTTTTTCCCCTGAGGCTGGGTGAGCCAATGGAAGTGGTCGATCTGTGTACGATTCCAACATTTAAGAGCTGTTTAGATAAGTACATGGTTGGGAGGGGTACAGAGGGCTGTGGTCCAGGTGATGTCGATAGATGGAATAATAACCCAGTATGGATTAGATGGGCCGAAGGGCCTGTTTCTGTGCTGTAGTGCCCAAGTATGATATTAAAAAATTCTCTTTCCCCTGTGTGATGATTAACCAGTGCATCAAGCGGTTAAGTGCTGATTAAGTTGCAGAAGAATGAGATTCATCAAAAGTTAGAGACATTGGTTAGAAACACAATTATTTTGTCTTTCTCTGAGGATGCTGAGGAACAAATTTAGAACGATTTCTCACATTTTTGGTTTTCTTTGCTTTTCAGAATTTGAATAAATTTTAATGGCAGATCTATTCTGAATATATTTCTAATATTGTAGAGATATAGTTTCTAACAAGAACATGTTCATTTTCTTTTATCAGTTATCCTAGTCCAGAAATTTATTTTACTGAAAACTTATTTTTTTTGTTGAAAACTTCCAAGCAGTAATTGGTCAGTGGAGCAAAAAGACAATCTTCTGGAAGTATGAAGATGGTGAAAGTCATGCTGTCCTTTGTTTAAAAGACAATAAACGGCCACTTATTTCATTCTGAGTTAAGCAATATTAGAAGTTTAATTATGTGCTAAGACTGGCAGTGAATCAATGAGCTGATGTGAGACTGGATAACAAGGAGAGACACGCCAACCTACGGAGCAATACAAACAAGCAAATCCAAGGAAGGAAGAATATCAAAGCTTCATCAAGATCATCAATATTGACAACCTCGCTCAGAAACACAGCACTCTGTAGGCAGCACCTGACACTCCTGTAATTCAGCCACATCAGGAAATAAAAACATTTATAATAGAATATCTTAAAAGCAATGTCTCATACCGCCAACCAATTCAATTTCTGATGCAGATTTTTATCCATTGTTACAGAATTTCCTCTAAAATCTCTTTTGTACTGAGGTCATCGAAGCAGAATGAAAGAATTTGCATTTTAAATAGCACCTTGCAAGACCTCAGGACTCTCAGCCAATGAAATACCTTTCAAGTGTCCTGCTCTAGGGGAAATGACAGCAAAATCCCACAAATGGAGATGAAATGATGGACAGACAATCTGATTCAACGATGTTGGCCAAAGAATACAACTCTGCAGTCTAAGCATCACTCACTCCACAGAGATGACTTCTCTTCTGTTATTTTCAGGACATTTATTACCCTACAACCATCAGCCTTCCAAACCGACATAGATAACTTCATTCGCCACCGACTCTGCAACCTATAAATTCACTTCCAAGGATTCCTTACAACTCATATCCTCCAGTATTATTCTTGTTATTTGTACAGTTCATCTTCTTTTGCACGTTGGTTTTTTTGTCAGTCTTCATTTGTGCATAGTTTTCCGTTTTTTTTACAGAATCAGAATGAGGTCCATTATCACTGACATACATCATGAAATCTGTTGTTTTGCAGCAGCAGTACAGTGCAATATGTAAAATATACTATAAATTACACTATTAAATATATATTAACAATGTAAATAAGTAGCACAAAGTGAGAATAAACATAGTGACGTAGTGTCCATAGGTTCATAGGATTGTAGCATATCTGTACTTTGATAATAGATTTACATGAACGTTGAACTTTGAAGTTTTGAATAATTACTGTGCCCTCATTATCACTGAATAGAGTGGACACTTGGTATAAACCTCATTGGAACGACGATATTGCTGATGATGTAATTTTCCCATATTACTTAATGAAATGTCATCCCAGAATTTCCCTTAAGGCCTAAACCATTGAAGTGAGGTAGTGCCAACAGTACCAAATCTTGTTTACCATCTGAAAGAATGAACTCTATCTCTTTCCTGTTGGTGAGCCCCATCACTTTAGAATTATTCTAAG
Organism: Mobula birostris; assembly: GCF_030028105.1. Lineage (NCBI taxonomy): Eukaryota > Metazoa > Chordata > Chondrichthyes > Myliobatiformes > Myliobatidae > Mobula > Mobula birostris. The sequence continues at coordinate 28,521,010 of NC_092390.1, read as the reverse complement.
CGATCTAGTCCCGAGTGTGAATCCTAATTCCCCATACCTACGCAGAATGGACAATTAATTTCTTGGATGTGAAGAATTTGCTGCGTGGTTGAACAAAACCAATGCCATTTTGTATTTACTGGTGTGGCCACTTAAAGGTTAAATTGTTTGTAAGAGGGCACATCAGTAAATAATATCTTTGACCACACTCCTGAGCAGGGTTCTCAACCTGTAGTCAACAGACCCCTTGCTTAATGCAGTGGTCCCCAACCTCCAGGCCACGGACGCAATCGGCAATCGCCTCTGATCTCGGCCGACATTTACGTGCCGGGCAGCACCTAATTAATTAGCTTGTTTATTTCGGCTCTTCTCTTAAAGATGTGCAGAGTGTGTTCCGGTTACTGCTGCACCCCTGCATGTTTTGCGGCCCGGTATCAGTCCGCAGCCCGGAGGTTGGGGACCACTGACCCTTTTAATGGATTGGTCAGCGGCATAAAACAGGTTGGGAACCCCTGCCTTAGAGTCAGAACATTGTAGAGCACAGAAACAAGCCCTTGGATCACCTCTTCGTATTATGGCGAGCATTTAGTCCATAATGACAGACAAAGAAGCTCTTTAACTCAACAGCCATTTTATTGTGATAGACACAAAACAGACTGGGTACCATGACCCGGAGAGTGAACCCAACCAGTCTCATACAAATGGGGGAGGTGACCATCACACACCCTGGTTACAGTTAGGGTGACCCACAAATACACATGAATAACTGTATAACCCAAGCAAAATGTAGCAATAAATGAACTGGAACTTCCCACCATAATCCCACAAAAGCATTTTAACACAAGAACAATAAAGTGTACTGGTCATTAGAAATGCAGGGGCAGGCTGTCGACCATGCCCCAATCCAGAACGCCACAATATTTTGCTTGACGGTCTCCAACCTAACAACATAACCATCAAACTCTCAATTTGCTGGAAATGTGTCCCCTTTGTCCCTTTTCCCCTATTTTTTCTCTCTTCTCCTGATTCAACTGGCCTCTATTATCCTATCTCATTACCCTTCCCCACCATCACAATCTGCCCATCCTCCCACTCGTTCCCCTCCGTACCTCCCTCCTTTTATTCCATGATCCCTCCTCCTCTCCTATCAGATTCCATCATCTTCAGCACTTTTGTCACTTCTAGCTATTATCTCCCAGCTTCTGACCCCATTCCCACTCTCCCCGTCCTTTATCTGCCTGTAACCTACCTTACCAGGATTCATTTATCATCTCCCAGCTTTTGTTCCCCCCTTCCTTTGACCTTTATATATTGGCTGTCTCTTCCTTTCTTTCCAATCCAAATGAATTGTCTCAATCCAAAACAGTGACTGTCCATTTCTTTCCGCAGATGCTGCCTGACCCACTGAGTTGCTCCGTGTATTGTTCCAGATTCTAGCATCTGCAGTCTCTTGTGTCCCTACCACATCATGCTGACTCTTTTGCCCATATACCATAACCACATCTCCCATACTCCCACATTGGGAGTCCTACCTAAATACCTTTTAAGTGTAATAATTGCTTCTGCTTCCACCACTGTACTCAGGCAGAATGTTCCAGAAATCTGTCACTCTCCCTTTGAAGAGAAGCATATCCCACAGACCCCTTTAAAGGACCCTTTGGGATGGTGTGGTAATGTAGTGGTTAGCATAACACCATTACAGCAACAACAACTGAGGTTAAATTGTGCCACTGTCTGTAAGGAATTTTGTAATTCTCCCCATGACCACCTGGGTTTCCTCTGGGTGCTCTCGTTTCCTCCCACATTCCAAAGATGTATGGGTTCGTAGGTTAATTGGTCACATGGGTGTAATTGGTTACATGGGCTCATTGGCAAGAAAGGCCTGTTACTGTGCTCTGTCTCGAAATAAATATATTAAAATAAAATAAATGTTTTCTCAACTTCAACCTATCCCTCATGTTTTTCATATCCCTACCATGGGAAAAAGATTCTGACGATCTACCACATACATGCTTCTTATAATTTTATATACCTCTATCAAATCACTGCTAAGTTTCCTTCAATCCGAGAAAAACAATCTCTCCACATAGCTAAAGTTCCCCAATGCAGGCAACATCTGGTGAACAACACACATCAAAGTTGCTGGTGAACACAGCAGGCCAGGCAGCATCTCTAATAGAAGGTACAGTCGACGTTTCAGGCTAAAGTCCTGACAAAGGGTCTGGGCCCGAAACGTCGACTGTACCTCTTCCTACAGATGCTGCCTGGCCTGCTGCATTCACCAGCAACTTTGATGTGTGTTGCTTGAATTTCCAACATCTGCAGAATTCCTGTTGTTAACATCTGGTGAATCTCCTCTGCACTCTCTCCAGCACAATCACTTCCTTCCATTAATATGGAGACCTGGACTGCATTTGAGATGTCATTTCCATAAAAATGCAAATTGGCCAGATTATGCTGTTACATTAATAGCAAAACTAATGTTGAAAATCATAATATCACAATCAGTGAAGTGACAGTTCAATGTTTATATTCAAATATATAAATGATACTTCCTGCATTTTATTAAAATTAGCATCATGCTCCATATCTCATTATGGAAATGTTTTGAATGATGGGAGGTTGTGATATTCACACAAATGAATGATATAAGGACCTCACTAACGTATACTATAGTACTATTGTTATAATTGGTAAAGGTTCATGACTATCACTTCATTCTATTTGTGAATTGTTTTATACTTATTTAAGAAAATGTACTTGGCAATTTTCCTTTCTCCTTCTTTGTTCTCTCTCTTTCCCTTGCTTTATCATTTAACAGTGAATTCATCCTTCTTTAAAGTCTCTTCATATTAAAATATACAACCTCACCCTCGCAAGGCGTCAAGCCCTGAGGGCATACCGGCTGGTGCTTTGAAAACCTATGCAAACCAACTGGCAGGAGGGTTCGAGGACATCGAAGGTTCCCACCTGCTTCAAATCATACCAGTGCCCAAGAAGCGCAGGGTGAACAGCCTCAATGACTGTCACCAAGGGTCACTCACATCTACTCTGATGAAATGCTTTGAGAGGTTGGTCATGGCTAGAATCAACTCCTACCTAAGTAAGAACCTGGACCCACTGCAACTTGTCTATTGCTACAGTAGATCTGCAGCAGATGCAATCTCACTGGCTCTCCACTTGGCCTTGGATCACTCAGACAATAGCAATACCTCTGTCAGGTTGCTGTTTACTGACTGAAACACAGTATTCAACACCATCATACCCTCAGTTCTAATCAACGAGCTCCAAAACCTGGGCCTCTCCCTTCCTCTGCAACTGGATCCTTGACGTCCTCGCCAGGAGACCACAATCTGTGCAGATTGGAAATAACATCTCCTCCTCAATGTCAATCAACACTGGTGCACCTCAGGGATGTGTGCTTAGCCCTCTGCTCTACCCTCCCTACACCTACGATTGTGTGGCTAGGGACAGCTCAAGTGGCATCTATAAACTTGCCAATGGCACACAACTGTTGGCAGAATTTCAGATGGTGATAAGTAGGTGTACAGGACCAAGATAGATCAGCTTATTGAGTGGTGTCGCAGGAACAACCTTGTATTCAACGTCTGTAAGACCATTCACTGAGCCTGTGGTTGGCAAAGATGTGGGTGAATAGGTTGTCGCATGGATCAGTGTTGGAGCCTCGGTGCTTTACAATTTATGTAAAGGATGGGACAAGGCACCAAAGGGAGTGTTGCTAAATTTGATAACACAAAGATAAGCGGGAAAACAAGTGGTGGTGAGGACATAAGGATGCTACAGGATGATATGGCTAAGTGAATGGGCGAAGATCTGGTATATGGAGTATAATGCAGGGAAATGTGAAATTGTCCATTTTGACAGTGAAAGTAAAAATCAAGCATTTTACGTCAACAGTGAGAGGTGGTAGAGTTTGCTATACAGAGGGATCGGGTTTTCTGGTGTACTAGTGAACACATAAGGGTTGTTCTTGGGAAAAATAACAAAATATTATTCATTACTAGTGTTCTAGTATTTGAGTAGTCAGACTTAATGCTCAGGGTCCTATCATCAGCAAGATCGGAGCTCAAGGCCTGGACTTTGAGTTCTCATTCAAGGTCCTTGTTCATCTTCAGCAATTCCTGCATTGGTGCCGAAGATTGTAGCCCAAAGGTCGATCAGAAACCCAGATTGAAGCCTGAAGGTTGATTGGAACTCCAGAGGTCAAAGCCCAGTGGCTGGAGCTGTGAGTCTGCGAATCCCCGCGAGCCCACTGGGGAAATCAAATGCCCATTTCCCTGTGAAGCTATGACACTGCTGGAGGCTGGAGGCTGAAGGGGTTAGAGGACAGTGTCTGTGGACAGGTAAGTGGGTGGGTGGCAGGGAGGGAGGAACGCGGCTTGTTTGCTCTTGTTACTTTGTCACTTGGTATGCTCTGTTTCTTGTGTTTTGCATTGCTGTGCCGAGCACAGTGGGCATAATATGTTGCAATCAGAATGTGTGGTGACACTTGCAAACTGCCTCCAGTGCTGTTTGTAATGCCAAAACAGAAAACTAATTAAAAGAAAAACAAGTGAGCTGGGAGATAACTCCTGTAAGCTTCTTTTTACTTTAAGCGAGGCGTGCACTTATCACATGGTGTCATGATGACTTAGCCAATTACTTACGTTTACAGATAACCTGCAATGATATATGTAAACAATGATCAAACAATATAGTTATAGTATTATTACTGAAATATTAACTACCCAACACTCCTCCCTGCTTAGCTATCAACTCCATCTCAATATAGAATGCATCTCAACTTATTTACATGAAGTATGCTACATAATACAGCTACTATACGAACATCTACAGCATAATAAATTTTAAATTGACTCATTCAGGCCTAAAGATTTAATCACTGTAGAGAATTTCTTACCCTTGTAGGATAACATCTCTTCTTGGCAGGAGGGACCTGTGGTTGTGAAACAATCTCAGGTTCTGGGGCCTCCTCCGTGATGTTTGTGGGAGTTGACTCTGGGTCTGCAGGAAGTGGTTCCGACATCTCTGGATACCTTTCTTCTGGATATGTTGGCATCCTGAACACTACATGGCAAGCTTCAATGGACAATCTGGATCATAATGTATGAGTACAGTGTCTGATGTCACCATTTCTTTTGCCTTTTGGAAAGCTACCTCACACTGCTATGTCCGTTGCCATGTCTTCCAGAGCTCTAGTAATGAGTTCAAGAGGTGGAGCACAGTGGCCAGGTTTGGCAGGAACCTGTTGTAGTAACTGACAAATCCTAAAAAGAACCACAACTGTGACCCTGGGGCACCGACTATCATTTGCATTATCTCAGCACCCTTGTGTAATCCTTATGTGTCAATAGTGTGACAACAGTAGGTGATGATTGGTTTAAAGAATTCACATTATCTGATGAGTACTTTGTTAGTGTATCTCTTTCTTTTTGGCCTTCTGTTCATCCAACTAGGCGTTGCATCCACTTTTAGAGCACTTGAAGTTCATGCAAAGCTTAATGCTTGCAGTGTAGATTCTGGTTCTTTATACTCACAAAAGCAGAATGCTTGCAACTTTCCTGAAGCTCCTCAAATTCTCTTCCAGCTTAAAATCATTGTGCAAGTAACTACCTGATTAGCATATCAGAAGCTTTCTCAGATATGTTGACGACAAAAACTGTTGTAGTCAGACCACTGTTTTTGGCACTTTTACAATTCCTCTGAGCAGCATGATCCTTCCTTGGACCAATATGCTTTCCGACCAGAGGACAGAAGTTGGCAACAACACCCATTTGCCTTCTGTTGGACAATGGTTCATGGTGTACAGCAAGGACACAGTTATGGCATCATCCTGTACCTTTTAACTATTCACTTTCAGTTGACTCTATTACAGACAATGTGGCATGCAAATGGTGGATGGCTTTCTAATCAAGTTGTAGTTGTCTCAGTCAGTTATGACCCCACAATGCTGGCCCTCCTGTTTTTACCACATACAAGCCCAATGTGGCTTGTTGGTTATTGTATTTCACTGTTATGAATGTCATTCCCACGGGAGTTAATTTTTCTTCAGTATAAGTTCTTAGTTTGGTATCTGCAGGCTTCAGCTGGGCATCTTTGAAATGTCATGCACACTCATTTTGTGGAATGATTGAAGTAGCCGAGCTCGTGTCCCACTCCATTTTAATTAGTTTGCCCTTCATATCTGGTGTAAACCCTATTGTTGTCTATTGTTAGTTTTCACATTGTATATCTCAAGGCTATTCATCCTATGTCACTCTCATCATTATCAGGTATTTCAACAACAACTTTCAGATTAGTGCTCTTTTTGAAACTGCAACTTGACTCTTTTTTCCCTTCTTTGTGCAGTCCATTTATTTTTGTCTGCCTGACATGCCTACTTTGTTGCATTTTCTGCAAGTGTCACCTTTAAACCTGCATTGGTTTGGTGTATGTGAGTCCCTGCCAAACTGTAACACAAATTGTTTGGCCAGGCTGGTTTCTGTTTAATATTGCAATTTTGTTTACGCTCACTCGCATTCCTGATTGCAACTCAGTTGCGTCTCTGGCTGTTGTTTCCATTGATACAGCTATTTATTTCAATTCTCTTCAAATGTGAGGAGTGCTTCAGTTAGGAGCCTTTTCCGGATTCTTCCTTATAAGATTCCACAAACTAGATGATCTCTCAGCATATCATTAAGCCCATCATTGAGCTGATAATGCTCAGATAATCTCTTCAATTCAGCCACGTACACTGAAATGGATTACTCTTCCCTTTGATTTCGCTTATGAAACCTAAAGCATTCTGCAATCAACGATTACTTTGGTTCGAAGGCTATTTTCACACTAGACCAGATAAATCCATAACCGAAGCTTTTTCTCTTCATTTTGACCCTCCATCCGCACTGAAATGGCGTTTTCCTCCCCCAAAAACGGAGCTTTTCAAAAACGCTCTCCAGAGTGAATAAATCTGAAAATGCCTAATGGCCGGTGTAGTGTGTACGGGGTAACCAGCTCTTTTTAAAAACGCTGTCATGATGTGCCAGAACAGGTGGTGACGGCCGCACGGCATTTCATTGTTTTCTTGAACGCAACCTCCAAACACCACAACAACAATTTCAACCCCCCACACAATTTCAGAACAGACGGCAACAAGAAAGAAGCCAGAAGAGTTAGAAATGTACTTACCAAATACTTTGACCCATAACTTACTGAATACTGAATAAATAAGTATACTCACTTTGCCCTGTTTTCTGACCTTGCTTGTATGGAGGTGGTTTACCTATTTATGCAAGTACTTCTCTGCCAATAGGTTTGTAACAGCCTAATGGAACATTGTATGGAAATACAAGATAAAACTGATGCAGACATGTTTTATACATTTAACAAGGTGCTTTATTAATGTATTGCTTGTGCAAACATTCAATAGATGCAATTGTGACTACTTCCAAAATGTCACTTTTTAAGTAGTAGCTTATGTTTGGCATAGACGTGAAAATGTTAAGGCCAAAAAGAGAAAATTGTAAGCTTCACTTTTACTCAGGTAAAAATAAAAACACTTTTGCATAACAACTTGTTTTATTGCACATGTTAAATACAGCAAAATAATACAGAAAGGCATGGCAAAAGTAAAGGCAAACAAATGAGGTAACAGCAAATTTCACTTTTGCCCAGTAACAAGCCTTATTGCATTTAGTTGTAGCTGTCGTCTCTTTCATCGGTGAAGAGACTATGGCTGTAGGAAATGTTTCCAGGGTGACCCCTCTGTGGGAGTGGGGAAGATGTTGGTGAGGCCACCCGGGGGTCTGTGTGTCCGTATGTGTAGCTATTGTAGTGGCTGTGAGGCTGGTATTGTGGCGGTGAAGAGTACTGGGGGGGCGGGGCGATCATATTCCTCATCATTGCAAATCCCTCTGCAACAGAGTTAGTCAGTTTTTCAATGTTCGTCGTCAGCCAGGTCATACTGTCCGTGAACACCCTGTCGGTTGCCTCCATACGCTCCAGTATTTGTTTTTTTTTTAGTTTTAAGTCCTACTGCGCAAGAGCCAACAGCAGTCCATCGTTTGGCAATTTCCTTTTAAGTTTTTCTAGTCTGTAACTGGACAAACGTGCACCGAGTCTTTCACAGCGAGATTCAACACCAAACATGTCACAGCCATCACCTATTGTTCTTACATGAAACAGGTGTTTTCAAAATTATCCGGTCTAGTGTGGACATAGCCTAAATGTTCTTGCAATACTTTCACGATATCAGTTAAGCTCATTTCAGGTGGTTTGGTTGCAGCAGTCAAACTTCTAAAAACTGTATGCCTTTAAATCCAATGCACTCAGCAAAATTGGAACTCACTTCTCATTGGTTATTCCATTTTCTTTAAAATACAGCTCAATCCTTTCATTATAGAAAATTCCATTATCTCTTATGCAATTGAATGCATCAATCTTTCTGAAGTAGCCATTTCTGCTCTTTTTTGTGATTATTATCACACGGCACTCACTATTTGTGAAGCCATGAATTCTTCCATTTTCTGCCTTTTTTTAACTTGGTGTCTGTCTCCTTTTCAGAAGAGACGTGTGCTGCATTGCTTTTGTTTTAAACTCAAACCCGTCCCACTGCACTTCAGCAGACAGGTAGTCAACTTAGGTTCTTTTAAAATGTACTCATCACCATTGTTAAGTTCTGTAACTCCAAAACAAAAAAACTAACTAGAAGGAAAACAAGGGACGTGGGAGATAACTTGCCTACGTTCGTTTTCACTTTAAGTGAGGCACCTACTTATCATTGGAAGCATGATTTTAAAAAGTTTTAATTTATTTATTAAGGTACAGAACAGAATAGGCCCTTCCAGCCCTTCCAGCTCTTCGAGCTGTGCCACACAGTAATCCACCTATTTAGTACTAGCCTAATCACAGGAAAATTTACAATGACAAATTAACCTACCCACCAGTATGCCTTTGGACTGTGGGAGGAAACCCATGCAGTCACAGGGTGAGTGTACAAATTCCTTACAGACAGCGGCAAGGAATGAACCCTTGTCACTGGTACAGTAAAACGTTGTGCTAATCACTACACGACTGTGCTGACCCACAAAGGGAGAGTGTGAATGCAGTCCCCTACTAGCACAAATTTTGCAGATGAGTATCTCCCATTTGGAAATATCGCAGGCGTTGGCACACCCGAAGTGCAATGGGATAGCATCTTCCTGCAATCTCGCCCTCTTAATCAGCGGCCGTCCCCCACCCGGTAGGTATAATGACGTATGCCATTTATGTACATTTGCAGGTAATCTGCAATGCATTATGTAAACAACAAAGAATCTTTAATCAAACAATATACTTACAATGTTACTGAAATATTAAATACACAACACTTAGCACATCATCAGGTCTGTTGGTTGTTAGCATAAATGACACATTTCACTATGATAAATAAATCTGATCTGAATTTGTTACTAAAGGAAATAAATACAAATGTGGGGACATTGTGCTTCATTGACATGGAGCATAGGTAAGACCAGTTCTAGAATGTTGTACCAGCAGAACGTAAATACACTGGAAGCAGCTCAGAGGACATTTAGTAACTGATACCTAAACTTAGATTATGAGGACACTCAGTCCTCTATTATTGTCATTTAGAAATGCATACATGCATTAAGAAATGATACAATGTTTCTCCAGAGTGATATCACAGAAAACAGGACAAACCAAAGACTAACACTGACAGAACCACATAATTATAACATATAGTTACAGCAGTGCAAAGCAATACCATAATTTGATGAAGGACAAACCATGGGCACAGTAAATAAAGTCTCAAAAGTCCCCGAGTCTATCGACTCCCCCCGAGTCCCCGATAGCAGGCGGCAAAAGGGAGAAACTCCCTGCCATAAACCTCCAGGCACCGTCAACTTGCCGATGCCTTAGAAGCAGCCGACCACAGCCGACACTGAGTCCATCCGTCCGAAAACTTCAAGCTTCCAACTAGCCACTCTGATACAGCCTCCTGAGCGCCATCCTCTGCCGAGCGCTTTCGACCTCGCCCCGGCTGCTGAAACACGGAAAGCCAAGGATTTCAGGGCCTTCTGCTCCGGAAATTCCAGTGACCACACAGTAGCAGCGGCAGCGAAGCGGGCATTTCAGATGTTTTCCAGATGTTCCTCCGTACTCTCACGTCCGTCTCCATCAAATCAGAATTGTGCACGGTCCCCTACTTGACAGGTAACAGACATCACCACCGAAGTGGCCGCGAAATGGTGAAAAGGTTGAACAAGCTCAAATCCAGTGGAAGTTTGGAAGAGTGCGAGATGACTTGATTTAGAATCTTGAAGAATCTTGGCTTGGTAGATGTGGAGAGGATATCCCCTTTTACAATCTAAAATCAGGCATTACTGTTTACAAGTAAGAGGTCATCCATTTAAGACAGGCTAATTTTTATTTTCTCTTCAACTTTCTTTCTCCAAAGGAAGTGAAAAAAGAAGCACCTATGTTCTGTCTGCAGAAGGCAAGATTTCCCGATGGCCACCCATTTTAGTTCTACTTTCTATTCCCATTCTGATATGTGGGTCCATGGCCTCCTCTACTGCCAAGATAAGGTCACTCTTAGGTTGGATGAGCAACACCTCATATTCCGTCTGGGAGGCCTCCAACATGATGGCATGAACGTCGATTTCTTTAACTTCTCCCTCATTTCTCTTTATCCATTCCCTGTTTTGGCTCCCTAATGACCCCTTCTCTTCTCCTCACCTGCCCATCAACTGGTACTCCTCCTCCTTCCCTTTCTCCCATGATCTACTCTCCTCTCCTGTCAGATTCCTTCTTCAGCCCTTTACCTCTTCCATCTATCATCTCCTCCCCTACCCACTTACCTTCTCCTCCACTTGGTTTCAGCTATCACCTACTAGTTTGTGCTCTTTTATTCTAGCTTCTTCTCCCTTCCCTTCCCTTCCAGTTCTGATGCAGGGTCTCGGCTGAAACATCAACTGTTCATTCATTTCCATAGATGTTGCCTGATCTGCTGAGCAATTTTGTATGTTACTGTGAGCGGAAACTGAATGATTGATTAGTTTTAAAACAGAGCTCAATAAATACTTGATGGGCCAAGGGGTGTAAGCTTATTGTGAATGCGGAGTGTAGTTTCAGTCAGAACAGCCACAATCTCATCACATACCATAGAATTAAGAAGCCAAGTGGCTTGGCTGCTCTGAACCCAGATGTTTTTATGTAGCCAGCAAGCTCAGCATTGGTAAGAAGATTATCCACCACAGTACAAGTTAAAAGGCAAAGGAGCATGTCTAACTTATTATGGAGCAACTTCAACATGCCCCAGACTCAGCGATTGCATTTTATAGAGCAAAATTGAACCCGGCCATTTCTCCCCTGCTATGAATACAAATAATGATCTTGATATGGATGGGATCCAATCAGTAATTGTTTGAAATAGGATACCTATCATTATTGCAAACAATTCATTATTCTATTATTACATGTGTTTTATCCAATTACTGAAGTTAACAAGTGGGATATTAATTGAAAATAATTCAATTGTAAATTGTCTAAGAATTAATATTTAGTCAATTTATCAGAAGTTTTAAGTCATGTAAAACGGAATTGTTAATTATTGTGGCTGCACAATTTTATTATGAAATTTCTGCTGCTGGGATACATGGAAATTCAAGAAGTTTGAAATTACTATTTTGTGTTTTATCAGTTGTTCTTTAATTCAGGCCATTCTGTAAAATCAGGGGCTGAAGCATTTAGATAAATGTTTCTCTGACATGATTGATAAAGTAATCGTATATAACATTGGCAGACATTTTTATTAAATGGTGCTCTTTTAACTTATGACTCTTTCAAATGAAAAACAATTCAATACTATTTTTGAAACAGGTTATTTAATTCCAGTGAAAATGAGAAACATTATTCCATTGAGTTATTCATTGTTCGATATTGTCAAGGCTTACGGGTAAGTAATTACTGGGCATAATTTGTAAAAAGGGAGCAAATAGAAAGATGTCCTTTTGTGTAGACTACCAAATCGGCAGCATGACTGCATTACTCATGTTGATTTTCTTTTACATTCTTGCTGCCATGGTTGACTTCCCAGGCAACTGATGAAAGGGACAGAAGGGAGCACTACCGACCATCTGAAAGACAAGCCTTCAAAGCAGCACACATTTACTTGCACAAAAAGAAAGGCTGAATTTTCTCAAAATCTTTTGTGACAATCAGGAGTACTAAAGTCATGATTCCCCGGAGCTCATTTCCTGGAGAAGTTATGCCCCCTGGTGAAAAGAATACATCAGTGTCAACCAAACTTCTTGCATCATTTCTTCTATTTTCTTAAATGACCTGCAGGCATTTCACTAGGAAAACTATGATTATTCATTAATAAGCACTGATAAGTAATAATTTTATAATTGCTTTTAAGTTCTTAGCACAGAAGTCTTTGAGAAGACTTTTACTAATTTGCCATTTTGACAAAACAGAACAAACTGCAGACTCTCCATAGTTGTTGAGGACAATGGGAATCATGAATACTGAGGGCATGTTACTGATTCAGCAACACGTGAAGAACCATCCCTGTGATTCCGTGGTGACATTCCCAACACTGATTCAGAATGTAGTAGACCGTGTAGCCCCACTGGTATTGGAGTCATGGTGACTCACACAAACTGCTGGAGCAACTCAACAGGTCAGGGACCATCTATGGAGAGGAATAAACAGTTAGTGTTTCAGGCCAAGATCCTTCATCATGACTAGAAAGGAAAGGGAAGACAGAATAAGAAGGGTCCTTTCCGGTCATGATGTAGAGTCTCAGCCCAAAACGATGACTGTTCATTCCTCTCCATTGATGCTGCCTGGCCTGCTGAGTTCCTCCAGCATTTTGTTTGTGTTGCTCTGGATTTCCAGCATCTGCTGAATCTCTTGTGCTTAATGAAGACTTAGCTGCTACTTCAGTGCAGTACCTAGTGCTACACTGTTGAAGCTGGAGAGGAGATTAGAACCACAGAAGGTAATTAAAGATCCTATTGCACACCTCTGAAGGATAGAAGAATTCTCCACATGCCTTGTCCAATATTTATCCTTCAATCTCTAAAACTGATTATGCAGCATTACGCATAAATTGGCTCTCCCATTGTCTTATCACAATGGTGACTCCATTAATATTTTGCTACTGTTAGAGCATTTTAGAACATGCTGGAGTCATGAAGTCTGTTCTATAAATATAAGCTTTTCTTTCTTTGTTTTCACAGATTCTAGATGTGCACCTGGTGTAGCACTGTTACATCTCAATGACCTGACTGGCAATCTGCCCAACAGATGGCTTTTCACTAATTGTTACAGCTGTATGTTACATGAACTTAAATAACATCTAATGTGTGTTTATGTCATTCAGCTTCTTTTGATTGCAACAAGCTGACTTTGCAATCAGCTACTTTTCATTGGGAGGATACGGTGCCAGCCATGCATTTGCCAAATATGCCACCTATATGACATACAGCACCATTAATTCATTAATGCTGCACCACAAACTTGGAGGGATTTCAGTTGGTGTAGACTCTCAATAAACAACATTTAAAAGCCATTTGGACAATTTCCAATCCGATCCAATGTAATAGTGTCCCTATGCAGTACTTCTCACTTCCTTCTCTTACCCTAGATCCATAAACAGGTTGTCCTGGTAGGCACATTGTTTCTGTTTGAATTTGTCCCACTGAACTTACTTCCTCGTTGTTTGACACTATCGAATCTCCCCTGGTCCAGTCCTTCCCAGCCACATATATCTGGTTCCTGCCCGCCACTATTTTGATAACTTCTAACTTCTAATAAACTCTGGCAAACTATCGGCAACTGCAGTCTCTTCTGTCTCTGTTTCACATGACTAAATGGTAAGTGAGTTTCCCTGGAATCAATATTGAGTCTTCCATAGACCGACATTTATTTGGCAACTGGGACAAGGTTCCTGCAGTAGCTGGTAATCATCAAATGAGATAAACTGCGTTATTGTTAACCCAAGGTTTCAAATTGCTAAGAAACTCTTAAGAAATTCGGCTGGCTCAAAAAGCAAATTTTAAAGCATAAAATATCGTGACATCGTAGTATAAAGAAAAAGTAGAATAATGACAGAACTTTGGTCAATTTATTAACCAGAATCTGTCAAAGCAATATTTTCAATTCCTGTACAGTATTCAGAATTAACAATACTGTACAGGTGTCCCCCGCTTTTCAAACGTTCGCTTTACAAAACCTCACTGTTACGAAAGACCTACATTAGTACCCTGTTTTCACTTTCAGAAGATGTTTTCACTGTTACAAAGAAAGGCAGCGCACGATAAAAAATCAGTGCGCAATAAAAGGCAGCGCGCGTCCTGAGCAGCCGCTCTTCCCGGATTCGGAACGGCATTGCTTTAACACGTGCCTGTGAGCAGCCGTTAGCAAGATGAGTTCTGAGGTATTGGCAAAGCCTAAAAGAGCTCGTAAGGGTGTTACACTTAGCGTAAAACTAGACATAATTTAGCGTTTCGATCGTGGTGAACGAAGCAAGGACAAAGTGAGTTTGGCTTGTGGAAGCTGACGAAGATGATGTTGAAGAGGTTTTGGCATCCCATGACCAAGAACTGATAGATGAAGAGCTGATGCAATTGGAAGAGGAAAGGATAACAATCGAAACTGAATGCAGTAGCGAACTGAACATAAAGCAACCGTGTGAGATTTTCGCTGCAATGATAAAGTACAACTGTAATTTTGAAAGGGTACGTAGGTTTAGGGGATATTTTCAGGATGGTTTGAGTCCTCACAAACAACTGTATGATAGAAAAATGCGCGAGGCTCAGCAATCAAGCAAGCCTTCCACATCAGCCACAGCAGACGACAAACTTCGATCTTCGACATCGAGGCGGACAGTCATAGGAGAGACTGCATCGCCTCTGATCTTGGCGGACAATTACGTGTCGGCGGCACCTAATTAATTAGCATGTTTATTTCGGATTTTTTCTTAAAGATCTGCTGTGTGCCTCCCGGCTACTGCTGCGTTCTTCGCAGCAATGTATCGGGTCGGCGGCCCAGAGGGTGGGGGCCATTGCACCACCCAACCTGCGACGACTCAGCCTAACACACCATCATCAATTTGCTCAGCAAGCTGTCTTCCCGATTCCTGTAAGTGAAACTACACTGTACATACATTATTTCTACTTTATATAGGCTGTGTATTTTTACGTGTTATTTGGTAGATTTGGCAGCCTCATAGCTTAAAGGTTACTGGAGAGCGCGTTTATGCCAAGAGCGCTTGCGTGAGATTTTCGCTCAGGAGATCTGTGCAGGCAATCGTTGTAGAGAAGTATTTCTACTTTATATAGGCTGTGTATTTATCATATCATTCCTGCTTTTACTATATGTTACTGTTATTTTAGGTTTTATGTGTTATTTGGCATGATTTGGTAGGTTATTTTTGGGTCTGCGAATGCTCACAAAATTTTCCCATATAAATAAATGTAATTGCTTCTTCGCTTCACGACATTTCAGCTTACGAACTGTTTCATAGGAACACTCTACCTTCGGATGGCGGGGGAAACCTGCATTATAAAATTAACATCTTTCACATGGAAACTTTATTCTCTCTAAACAGAGCAGAAGACGAGACTGTTTAATGTCATTTCCAGTACAAAAATGTAAAGGAGAAAAAAAAATTGTTACTTCAGATCTGAAGCAGCACAAAAAAAAACACAATTGGATAAATAACACAATAAATATAAATACATAAGGTAGCTCATACATATAGATTGATTGTATATCCATAAAGGGACATTAGGTACACGAGTTTCTACATAAGGTGACACTCAGGAAATGATAAAGTAGTGGTGATGTGGGGGGTGGAGGGGTGGGTTAGTGGGTGGAGGTGTTAATCAGCATTCCTGCTTGGGGAAAGTAACTATTTTTGAGTCTGGTGGTCCTGACGTGGTTGCTACATAGCCTCCTCCCTGATGCAGTGCAGTTTCTGTATCATGCAGTGATACAGCATGTTAGGATGCTCTCTACCGCACATCTATAAAATGATGTGAGTATGGATGTACACAGTCCGGATCTCTTCAGACTTCTCTGAAACTAGAGATGTTGGTGAGCTTTCATGATTTTATAAAATGTGTTCTGGGACCATGAGAGGCTGTGCAAGATGTGTGCTCCCAGGAGATGTGGGTCAGGGGTGAGACAATGGCTAGTGAGTGACCCTTAGCCACCCTTTCAAAAAATTCAATATAAAACATAGAATAACATTGGTATCACCATTGGGAGTAACTACAGATGGTGAGGATCTTTGATCATAGGTGTTGGCTTCTTGACACAGCATCTCAAGAAAGCAACATCTATCATGAAAGATCCTCACCATCTGGGCCATGTCATCTTCTCACTGCCACATCAGGCACAAGGTACAGAAACCTATAGTCCCACACCATCAAATTCAAGATGAGCAGCTTCCCTTCAACTGTTTCGTTCTTGAACGAACCAGCAAATCCTTTATCTCTATAGATTAACAACACTTTGATCTCTTTGTATTAAACGAGTTTTTTGTTTGTTCTGATTGTGTTCTTTATTGTAAAATAGTGTATAACATGTTTAATTCATGATTTTCCAGGAAATGCTGCTTACATAATGCTATGTGCCTGTGGTGTTGTATCAAGTCAGGTTTTCATTGCACCCGTACATACATGTACTTGTGGATATGACAATAAACTTGACTTTGACTTTAACATATGTTAGCTAAAATGCTGAAAGCACAGACTGTATCATTCCTGACTGCTTCCTATCCCCAAACCCTCTCAATGGGGTCATTTAGTTAGAGAACTGGTCATCGCGTGGAGCAATTCAGCTGGAACAGAGTCTCCCTGCTGGGCAGCTCCCAATAGGTGGTTAGGCAAGCTAATGAGGATCAAAGGATAATGTTCAATATATAATGTAGGTTCTGCTCTTGGAGGTTCAGAGTCAACCTGTCCTCCCTCACTACCATTCAGGGCTCCAAGCAGTCCTTCCAGGTGAGGCAACACTTCACCTGTCGGTCTGTTGGGGTCATATACCGGGCCCAGTGCTCCCGGTGTGGTTTCCTGTATATCAGTGAGATTGGGAGATCGCTTCGCCGAGACCCTGCGGTCCGTCTACCAGAAGAAGTGGGATCTCCCAGAGGCCACCCATTTTAATTCCACCTCCCATTCCCTTTCTGATATGTCTATCCATGGCCTCCTCTTCTGTCGTGATAAGGCCACACTCAGGTTGGAGGAACACACCTTATATTCCATCTGGGTAGCCTCCACCTGAACATCCATTTCTCGAACTTCCAGTAATGACCCCCTTCACCATTTCCCTCCCTCACCTTATCTCCTTGTCTGCCCCTCATCTACCTCTGGTGCTCCTCCTCCCTTTTCTTTCGTCCATGGCCTTCTGCCCTCTCCTATCAGATTCTCCCATCTCCAGCCCTGTATCTCTTTCACCAATCACCTTCCCAGCTCTTTACTTCATTCCTCCCCCTCTTCCAGTTTCACCTATCACCTTGTGTTTCTCCTTCCCCTCACATCACCTTTTAAATCTACTCCTCATCTTTTTTTTTCTCCAGTCCTGCTGAAGGGTCTCGGCCTGAAATGCCAACTGTACTCTTTTCCATAGATACTGCCTGGCCTGCTGAGTTCCTCCAGCATTTTGTGCGTGTTGCTTGGATTTCCAGCATCTGCAGATTTGCTTTTGACTGTGCTGGAGTTGGAGGCCTGTCTGAGTGTGTGAGTGGGTGAGTGGGACGGTGGGAGGGATAGGAAAGGGGCTTGTTTTGCTGTTGTTGTCTTACTTCCTTTTGTTGTTGGTGTTGTCGTTAATTTGTTGTTCCGTGGAATATTGTGGGCATGCTATGTTGGCACCGGAACATGTAGCAACACTTGCGGGCAGCCCCCAGCCCATCCTTGGGTGTGATGGTTGTTACACATGTTACCCATTTCACCTATGTTTCAATGTACATGTGAAAAACAAATCTGAATCTGAATCTGAACCAAGGGCCGGATGGAATCAAATGCGTGAGCAAGGGAGCTTTTGTCATTCAAGGACCCTTACTCTTGGAAAACTCTCACGCAAGATCCCTGCAGACTCAATAAGATGCTGCAACTGGCTTCTGCCATGTAGCCTAGCCTCTTGCATGCACACCTAGTAGAATTACTGTAAATCAGAACTTCAGTGACAGCACTGGGGTGGCTGCCTGCGGCTACACTTCACTTAAGTGAAGTTGAGACTGTGGGGAAAACGTGCATTCAGCAGTTTAGTGCTTGGGTGGTCATTGCTTTTATCCCTGTCTCCAGGGCAAGTAAACAGAGGATGTAGGGTGTAATCTAACAATAAGTACACACAAAGCCGTGAGACTGGTCAGCGGGAGCACTTTCCTGTTAATTGCATCTACCCTGTCAATCGAGGCTGGTGAGCTAACTGCATTATCCTTCCTAACGAATTTAGAATTTTTTTTTGGTGTTCACAGAAATTGTTTCCTTTCTCTTTTTGTTTCATGACGACAATTTTCTTCACCCTGCTGACAGATTTTTCATGCCTTGAGATTGTAGCATATGGAATGCAATTGCCATAAAAATAATTGGTTACAGCATTTAAGAATGAGCCAATTAACCGACAGACGAATCAGCAAAAGTTCTTTGCATGAATGACACTACCAGATGCATGGGTGCAGCACTGGTCTCAGCGCTGGGTTCAAGGTACATTAGTACGAGGGCTGTTTCTGGAACCCATGCCTCTTTTAAGGGGAGAGCCATGTTGGAGAGAAGTCATGGAACACAGAACACTACAGCACAGTACAGGCCCTTCAGCCTGTGATGTTGTGCCAATCTTTTAACTTACTCCAAAATCAATCCAACTCTTCCCCTCCTACATAGCTGTCCATTTTTCTATCATCCATGTGCCCATCTAAGAGTTTCCGAAATCCCTTAATGTACTTGTCTCTCCCGTCACCCCTGACAGGGCATTCCACACACCCACCAATCTCTGTGTAAAACACCGCTCCCTGACATCCCCCTGTACCCTCCTCCGATCACCTTGAGATTATGTCCCCTTGTATTACTAGTCTCGCTAGTTTAATGGAAAACACAAAAGACTGCAAATGTTGAGATCTGGAGCAAGAAAATAAACTGCTGTAAGATTGCAACGTTCGGGCTGCATCTGTGGCCGATGGTTCAGGAGGAGATCTGTGTGGGAACTAAGAGTGTGAAGGGGATGTAGCCTGTAGAAAGAGGTGGGAGGTGGGAGGTGGGGGACGGGAGACGGGGGAGCGATAATGACAAAGGAGCTGGTAAGGATCCAGGTGGGGAGTGGTTTCTGGGCAGATGGAACCAGGTGGGAGCGGGACGAAGATGGGGGTTGGGGAGAACCTCAGAGACTGAGGGATGTCAAGTGGCAACAAATTATGGAAGTAAAATAACAAGTGAAACCAAATAAGAGAGGGGTGCTGGATGGAAGGGAGCAGCAGAGAGGGGGAAGGAGACAGGGTGGCTGAATGTTTGGGTGATAGGTAGAAAGAACTGGGTAGAGGAGGGGAAAGAAACAACATAACAAAGGGCTTGAAGGTGGGGTGTGAGAAGATCTGGTTGGATCAGAAGGAGGGACAGCTGATGTAGGTAAGCTGAAATTGGAGAAGTCAATGTCCATGCCATTGGGTAGTAGACTACTCATGAGGAATATGATGTGGGGCTGTTCCTTTAGTTTGTGTTTGGTCTCACCCTGGCAGTGGAGAGGACCAAGGACAAGAATATCTGTGTGGGAATGAGGAGGAGGGAAGTTGAAAGGGAAGTGAAGTGATAGATGTTGAATCTCCTGTGGATGAAGGGGAACGAGCTCGCAGAGTGGTGGGGTAAGTGGATGGGGGTGGGGGGGGGGCAGGGATGTCCAAACCAAGAAGTCACAGAGAGACTAATCCCTGAAAATGGGAGGGGGAGGGGAGGGCTGGAGGTAGAAGGGAAGGCGTGGTGGGTGATGGGATCCATCTGAAGTTGGTGAAGGAGGAAATGCTGAATGCAGAGGCTGGTGGTGTGAAAGGTGAGGCCTAGGGGAACTTCATCACTAGCAACACACACAAAATGCTGAAGGAACTCAGCAGATCAGGTAACAGTCGACATTTCAAGCCAAGACCCTTCATCTGGACTGGAAAGGAGGTGTGCAAAAGCCAGATTAAAGGACTAGGGAGAAGGGGAGAAGCAGGGAGGTGACTCCAGCTGTGAAAGGGAAGGCAGATCTATAGATGTGTGGTAGAGAGGATATTGACTGGCTGCATCACAGCCGGGAATGGAAACACCAATACCACTGAATGGATAATCCTACAAAAACTAGTGGAAGCAACCCAGTCCATCAGGGGTAAAGCCCTTCCCACCATAGAGCACATCTACATGAAATGTTGTCGCAGGAAACAAGCATCCATCCTCGTGGACCCCACACCTAGGACATGCTCTCTTCTCACTTCTGCCATTAGGAAGAAGGTACAAAAGATTCAGGACTCTCACCACCAGATT
Source organism: Mobula birostris (assembly GCF_030028105.1). Taxonomy (NCBI): domain Eukaryota; kingdom Metazoa; phylum Chordata; class Chondrichthyes; order Myliobatiformes; family Myliobatidae; genus Mobula; species Mobula birostris. Next base: position 28,500,503 of record NC_092390.1, on the reverse strand, counting down.
CAGGAACAGTTATTACCCCTCAAACATCTTGAACCGGAGGGCATAAATTCACTCAATTCACTTGCCCCATCATTGAAATATTCCCACAACCTACGAACTCACTTTCAAGGACTTCTCATCTCATGTTCTCGATGTTTATTGCTTATTTATTTGTTTAATTATTTATTGCTGTTATTTCTTTACTTTTGTATTTGCACTGTTGGTCATCTTTTGCATACTGGTTGAACACCCAAGTTGGTGCAGACCTTCATTGATTCTAATATGGACTTATTGCATATGCACACAAAAAATTAATCTCAGGGATATATATGTTGACATATATGTATTTTGATAACAAATTTACTTTGAACTTTGAGATGTCTGGATGTAGGTGGGAAGGGGCTGGCAAAGGGAGACAGAAGAGAACCAAGGTATGAAGAGATAAACTTCAACACGAGGAATTCTGCAGATGCTGGAAATTCAAGCAACACACATCAAAGTTGCTGGTGAACGCAGCAGGCCAGGCAGCATCTCTAGGAAGAGGTACAGTCGACGTTTCAGGCCGAGACCCTTCGTCAGGACGAACTGAAGGAAGAGCTAGTAAGAGATTTGAAAGTGGGAGGGGGAGGGGGAGATTCAAAATGATAGGAGAAGACAGGAGGGGGAGGGATGGAGCCAAGAGCTGGACAGGTGATTGGCAAAAGGGGATACGAGAGGATCATGGGACAGGAGGTCCAGGGAGAAAGAAAAGGGGGAGGAGGGAAAAAAACCCAGAGGATGGGCAAGGGGTATAGTGAGACGGACAGAGGGAGAAAAAAGAGAGAGAGAAAAAGAATGTGTGTATATAAATAAATAACCAATGGGATACGAGGGGGAGGTGGGGCATTAGCGGAAGTTAGAGAAGTCGATGTTCATGCCATCAGGTTGGAGGCTACCCAGACGGAATATAAGTTGTTGTTCCTCTAACCTGAGTGTAGCTTCATCTTGACAGTAGAGGAGGCCGTGGATAGACATGTCAGAATGGGAATGGGATGTGGAATTAAAATGTGTGGCCACTGGGAGATCCTACTTTCTCTGGCGGACAGAGCGTAGATGTTCAGCAAAGCGATCCCCCAGTCTGTGTCGGGTCTCGCCAATATATAAAAGGCCACATCGGGAGCACCAGACGCGGTATATCACCCCAGCCGACTCACAGGTGAAGTGTCACCTCACCTGGAAAGACTGTCTGGGGCCCTGAATGGTGGTAAGGGAGGAAGTGTAAGGGGGAAGGTGTAACATAAACTTGGTGGGAAAGAGCAGGCAGAAGCAATTAGACCACTAGGACAATCTTGTTTGAGGAAAGAAACAGGCAGTGTGGGGTTGCGGCACGATCAGGTTGAAGGTCCTACACCACGAGGTTCAGGCTCTTGAATGAGTGCAGATAACTTCACTCGCCTCAAAACTGAACTGACTCCACAACCTACAGACTCATTTTCAAGGACTCTATAGCGCAAGTCCTCAGTATTATTTATTTACTTTTTAAATTTATTATTTGCATGATTTATCCTGTTTTGCACTTTGGTTGTCATTCTTTGTTTATGTATAAGTTTTTCATAAATTCTATTGTCGTCTTGTGGTGACCCACTTTCTAGCACACACGAACCGGCTCACGAAACAGCGCGCGCAGGCAGAGGGCCGGCCCCAAAAAGGGCGCCAGGCCATCTTCACCAGCAGGGGGAAAATCCCGCGTGCGGCAAGGGTCTGGGAATATGCATTCGCCACAACAGTCCCACCCCAGGGAGGGCAGGAACGGGAAGGCTTTAAAGCAGGCCGCGAAGTTTGAATAAACCTCTTTCTTTGCAACTCTAACTCACCAACTACATGTGGTTATTTTAGCGCTGTGTGTAGCACACTGCTACAGTCTTTATTTTTCTGTAAATGCCTGCAAGAAAAAGAATCTCAAGGTAGTGTATGGTGACATTGATATGTACTTTGATAATAAATTTACTTTGAACTTTGAGGCCATGGAGGGGAGATCTCATGATGAGATCTGTACTGGTCCATAAGAATAGTGACCTGCTGTTATGCTATGACCTGCTATTTATGAGTGAGGTGATGAGTCAGTTGAAAGCCTGACATCTAGTACTAGAATGATTAACATTTGGGATGTGTGAGCTGCAGGATCCTAAGATTCACGAACTATAGAGATCCTGAAGTTTGATAGGACTGGAGGAAGTTATAAAGATATCAGATAATCAAACCAGGGTGATTTTAAAGCAAAGGTGAGGATTTTAAAGCTTGAACATTCTTGAATCAAAGCCACTGATCAACAGCTATTGAGACTTGAAGTAAGTTAAGATAGAAACATCATATCTTTGGACGAAGATCACCATGTAATGTGAATGATGGGAGATCTGCCCACATGAGCAGTGGAATAATCACACTTAAGGCAAGGACTGGGTGATATCTCAGCAATAAAAGAGCTGAAGGAAAGTTGGCAATGACTGATGTTATAGAAGATATGAACTTAGTGATGACAGTACATGAATCAAAGCTCATCCCTGGATAAAAACAAAGATCTAGCACTTGTGAGGAAATGCCTGACTGTCTACATACACAGGATGCCAGCAGAAGTTGTGGATGCAGGTTCAGTTTCAACTTTTAAGAGAAGTTTGGATAAGTACCTAGATTAGTAGAGTATGGAGGGCTATGGTCCAGGTGCAGTTTGACGGGATGGGGCAGAACAAGTTTAGCATAGACTAGGTGGGCTGAAGGGCCTATTTATATGCTTTATAGCATGATGACTAAGATGTGCTAAATGTTGGTTTATCAGAAGGCCAGCTTTATCTGATGATAAATACATCTGCCTTTTTTAACCCTACCATGGAGTCAGAAGAGAAACCTGATCATTGCTGTTGTGGCCACCAGTATCAATACACCTCGTGTTCTCCACCAGTATCCTACCTTTTATTTTAAATATCAAGCCAAGTCCCAGCAGAATGGAAACATCAGCTGGGAAAATGGATTGCACAGTATCTGTGTAAGGTGCAGTGTGATCTACTCCTCAATACATCCAAATCACTGGTTAAAGCAATGCTTCACAGTGCCAGCTGTAAGATCGGGGAACGGTTCCCCCACTGTCTGCATGTTCTCTTCATGACTGCATAGGTCTCCTCCCGCTGCTCCGGTTTCATCCTCCATTCTGAAGATGTATGGCTTCAGGTTAGTGAGTTGAGGGCATACTATATTAGTGCTGGAAGCTTTGCAACACTTGTGGGGCTGTCCAGCACAATTCCACTCATTTGATTTGACACATTTCACTGTATGTTTCAGTGTACATGTGACAAATGAACCTAATTTTTTAAATCTTTTTTTTAAAAATTGCAACAATTATTACATGTAAATAAATGTTCCAGGAAGCGTAACATTCGGGGAAATGAGCAAAATGAAAATGGGTGATCTTGTTATTAAAGAATGGGACAAGGGCTGTACAGGGAAAGGACTTCAGCTCAGAAAAATCAGGTTTATGTGGAGCGAAGCACAACAAGAGGCAGAAAACATTGATAGGTATTTAACGGAGACCCTAAGCAGTCACGTTAATGCACAGCATGGTATAGATTAGTTTTCAGGAGTGTAACAAGTGCAATGAGCAAAACAGCTAAGCCGTAGTACTGTGGATGCTGAGCTCATTGACTGTATACAGGATGAATTGTGCTGAGAAAGCAATGAGGTGTGAGGTACTTGTAATAGTTAGTGTGAAAAGATTAATTGATGATCTGCTAGTCAAAGAATCCTTAGAATTATATAAAATATTTAAGTGATTAGTTCTATCTGAAACTCAAGTCTTAAGTTTCAGTAAAAACCACAAAGGCATGAAGTGCAAGTGAGCTACGGTAGATTGGGAAACTACATTAATGGCTCGATAGTATACAAACTAGGGCTAGCGTTTAAAGAATTAATACATGATTTTGTATTTTCTTCCTGACTTGCATTTCCTCCTACATCCCCAAGCCATGCTGGTTGTTGGTTAGTTGGTTGTTGTAAATTGATTCTAGTGCTGTGTAGGTTGATGACAGAAGAATGAGTGTGTGTGTGTGTATGAAAGAAAAAGTTACGGGGTATAAATGGGGAAATGGGATTCAAAGGTTCAAAGGTTCATTTATTATCCAAGTATACAATTCTGAAATTCTTCTCTGGTTGGAATTGATGTGATTGCTCTAATAGACAAATGTCCCCTTTCTCTACCATAAGGAAATATGAACATAAAGATAATATTGAGCAAGAATGTAATGTTGAGGCTTTATAATGCACTGTCAGACCACACTTGGTGTACTGTGAGCAGTTTTGGGCCCCATATATAGGGAAGGATGTGCTGGCATTGGAGAGGGTCCAGAGGAGGTTCACGAGAATGATTCCAGAAATGAAAGGGTTGATGTATGAGCATTTGATGGCTCTGGACTAGTACTTGCTGGAGTTAGAGGGGGGATCTCATTGAAACCTATTGAATATTCTAAAGCCTCGATGGAGTGGACGTGTAAAGGAGGTTTCCTATAGTGGGGGAGTCTAGGACCAGAGAGCATAGCTTCATAACAAAGATGAGGAAGGATTTCTTCATCCAGATGGTAAATCCATAGATTTCATTGCCACAGACCACTGTGGAGAGCAAGTCATTGGGTATACTTAAGGTGGAGGTTGATAGGTTCTTATTTGTAAAGGCGTTAAAGTTTCGGGGAGGAGACATGAGAATGAGTTTAAAAGAATTAACAGATCACCATGATGGAATCGTAGAGCAAACCTGATGGGTCAAATTGTCCAATTCTTGGGATCTTCTGGTCTTATGGTATTTGTTGCCAGTTCTCTCTTGTAAACATGTTTCTCCATCCCTATGAGCTTTTAGTTTCCCCATTACTGGTTCCTGCAAAATTCCCAGTCATCTGGCCCACCATTCTGCTCGCATGTCTTATGATCTTATACTGTAAATCCATTATAGATCGAAATAGAAGAAGTTAATGGGATTAATAGTCAACACACACAGAGGACCTGATGTCTTGCATCCTAGAGTAGATGCACTGGTTGTCAACTTGCAAAATTCTTTAATAGTTGCCTCTAATTGGAAGATAGCAAGTTAAGGAAGAAATGAAGGATTGAAAATGGAGAATTACAGCCATGTTAGCTTGTCACCAGGGAGATTGCTGGAAACTAAAGGAATTTGTAACTGTGCACTCTCTGGTCGAGAGTGTCCTGACCAGCTGTTTCGCCATCTGGTATGGGAACTGCAAGGCATCTGGCCGCAAAAAAACCTGCAATGGATTATGAGGACTCCCAAGAGAATCATTGGGGTCTCTCCCTCTCTCTCCCTCCCCCTCCCAGCCAGAACATGTACCACGAGGACGGTTATGCTGTGAAACTTCTGAATACCCTGCTACCATGCAGCACAAGTATTTAGCACAGTGCTGATAGAATTATACTGTTGTATATTTAACTATACGTCATATATGCACATTATCTCAACTTGTACATTTTCAGATTTTTTTATTATCTGTTAATATTATTGTGTTAATATTTTATGTGCTGCATGTGACATACCTACTGTTTTGCACTTTGGCCCCAGAGGAACGATGTTTCAATTAGCTGTACACATGTGTATGGTTGAATGACAATAAACTTAAACTTGAACTTGCAGAAAGTAGTAATTAGTTACAGTCAACATGGATTTATTTAACAAATCGGAGAGCTTTTTTGAGGTTATGGTTAAGAGTAACCCAGCTGATGAGGTGCCCTTGGACTTGCGACATGGTACTACACAAGAGATTCTTAAACAAAATGAGGGAGAGCTATATTGGGAATAATGTGCTGGCGTGTATTGTGATTGGTTAACAAACAGTATATGGGAGAATAAAAACAAGTATCTTAGTCAGGAATCAGGAGTCAGATATCAACCATTCCAGAAAGTAATGAGAACAATTTTCTTCATACAGAGGGTAGTGAATTTTTGAAATTCCCAAACCAGGAGGCTTTGTCGCTAAGAATAATGAAACCTAACCTTGACAGACTTTCAGATAACAAGGAAATCAGGGATTAGTGCAGGAAGGTGTGCTGATATAAAAGATCAGCCATGATCACATTGACTGATGCAGCCGCACAAAGGAATGAATGGCTGACTCTGAAGACATCATTTTTCTTCTGGAGGAGAATCACAAATACTAATACTTTTAAAATATAGAATGCACCTCCTCCAATCTGGTCCCGACGAAGGGTCTCGGCCCGAAACGTCGACTGTACCTCTTCCTAGAGGTGCTGCCTGGCCTGCTGTGTTCACCAGCATCTTGTGTGTGTTGCTTGAAATTCCAGCATCTGCAGATTTCCTCGTGTTTCCAATCTGGTCCGTTAGGTTTGGTTCTCTCAGTGTGGCCTCCTCTATATCAACAAGATCAAGTGTAGATTGAGCAGTCATTGCTCCATCTGCCAATGGCCATCTTGACCTTCTGGTTGACCATCATTTCAGCTTCCCTTCCCATTCCAGTCTATCTATTGATTCTTTACCTTCTCCACCACCAAACGCAAACCAGAAGAACATCTCATTTTCCACTTGGGTAGCCTACAGCCCAATGGATTGAATATTAAGCTTTCCAATTTCAGGTAATCCATTCCCCCTGTGTTCCTTTCCCACTCCTTCTGGTCTACCTACATTCTCTTGTGTTTCCTATCACTCACACACCTGTCTACCTGCGGACTTCTCCCTCAGGCTACCTCATCTGGTTCCATTTGTCCATCACGCCTTTCTTATCTGGTTCCAGTCATCATTTTCTTTCTTTTCAAATCTTTTTATTACTTTTTTCCAAAATAAACATGAGTACATCGAAGTAAACAACACTTACAATGTCTCAATGTCATCATTTTCTATCTCCTTTCTCTATTTCCACCACACCCACCCCCCATTTTTATCTACTCCCCAGCTGTATCCACTCTCTTGTCCTTGTGTTCCTCCTACTACCCCCTCCCCCAGCCTCTGACTCCACACTACCACCTCCCTCTCCTCCGTCTGGCCATCATCTGCCTGTCATTCATTACACCACCACCCCTCCCATCTGGTTACACCAATCACCTGCAATCCCGTTTCACCTTCCCTTTCACTTCTATATACTGTCCATCTTCCCCCTACATTCCCAGTCTGCAGGATCACGGTCCAAAGTATTGCCTCCACAGATGCTGCCTGACTGCTCAATTTCTTCAGCAGTTTTTAAAAATTTTACATATTCAAAAACCTTAAATGTGTTCACGTCTTCCCTCATTAATTCTCATCAGTTTTTGCTTTTCTTTATAATTTACATATAATTTTTGATTCCAGGCAGCGAATTAACGTCTGTTCAATGCAACATCTGTTTTCATGCAGCATTATGAGGGAAAATAATTTTCAGTACATTGTTCTGGGACAAAGAATTGCTAAATATAAACTAGGCAATCCCTGAGCGACACACACAAAATGCTTGAGGAACTCAGCAAGTCATGGTGCATCAATGGAGGGGATTAAACAGTTGACGTTTCAGGCTGACACACTTCATCAGGATCATGAGTGTGATTTATCTCCCTGAAAGCGCCAATTTATCAAAGCATGGTTCCAGTTCACTTGCCTATATAAAAAGAAACAGCAGCTTTCTCGTGAATACACAAGAGATACAACAGAGGCTGGAGATCTGGATCAACACACACAAAATCCTAAAGGAACTCAACAAGTCAGGCAGCATCAATGAAGGAAAATGAACAGTTGATGTTGCGGGCTGAGACCCTTCACCAGGACTGGAAAGGAAGCGGGCAGAAGCCAGGTTAAAAAATGACATGGGAGAGGGAGAGGAGGAGGAGGAGGAGCAGGCAAGTGAAAGGTGAATCCAGGTGAGAGGGGAAAGCAGGAGATTGGAGATGTGGAAAAGAAAGCTTTTTTTATAGACAGTGTCTTCAATGGAGTTCTTTATTGCACCATTAATTTTTTAAGTGATATGGTGGAAATGAACTACCAGCATCGCAGACACAAGGAAATCTGCAGAGGCTGAGAATTCAAGCAACATAGACAGAAAATGCTGGTGGAATGCAGCAGGCCAGGCAGCATCTATAGGAAGAAGTACAGTCGACGTTTCAGGCCGAGACCCTTCATCAGGACTAACTGAAAGAAGAGATAGTAAGATTTGAAAGTAGGAGGGGGAGGGGGGATCTGAAATAATAGGAGAAGACAGGAGGGGAGGGGTGGATCTAAGAGCTGGAAAGTAGATTAGCAGAAGGGATACCAGGCTGGAGAAGGGAGAGGATCATGGGACGGGAAGCCTGGGGAGAGAGAGAAGGGGGGAGGGGAGCCCAGAGGGTGGAAAGCAGGCAAGGAGTTATAGTGAGAGGGACAGAGGGAGAAAAGAGAGAGAGAAAAAAAAGGGGGGAATAAAAAAATATACTAAATACATAAATAAGGGATGGGGTGTGAAAGGGAGGAGGGACATTAATCTCTTACTATCTCTTCTTTCAGTTAGCCCTGACGAAGGGTCTCGGCCCGAAACGTCGACTGTACCTCTTCCTGTAGATGCTGCCTGGCCTGCTGCGTTCTCCAGCAACTTTGATGTGTGTTGCTAGACTACCAGCATCCTTCATCTGTGGTTATAAGTCTGGTAGAAACTGGGTCTCAGTCATTAATGAGAAGATGGTAAGGATTTGCACTAATTCCTTTTCACAATTCATTTTATTGATTTAGAGATACAGTAAGGTAACAGGCTTTCCAGTGCAACAAGACCACATGCCCAGTCTCTCCCATGTAACCAATTAACCTACTAACCCATATACTTTTGAGACGTAGGAGGAAACCGGAGTACCCAGAGGAAATCTACTTGGTCACGGAAGAGCGTACTATTCCTAACAGAAAGCAGTGGGAACTGTACCTGCGTCGCTGGTGCTGTATTAGGGTTACGCTAAACGCTCGGCTACTGTGCCTCCCCAGGCCAAACTCAGGACATATGAAACACGTTTCAGCCAAAAACACTTGCATACCTTGTTCCCACAAAAAAAAAGCACTGTGAAGACACACAGTAGTCTGTTCTACTAAAGTTGGTTGAGGAAAAAATACTTGTCAGAACACAGAGAAAATCTTTGCTGTTCCCGCACTGAATAGTGCCATGGGATCTTCTACCACCAAAATTATTCAGTTTGCTTTCTCGAGTATGATGACTTAACATCAATTCTTGGTGCAGTCAGTGCTGGTCACATCATCATCATAGTCATGCCTGGCATCAAAAAATAATTGTCTCCAATAAAATGGAATTCTCTCCTCCAAGTCAGGCCCTCACATGTAGAGATGAACTTTGGTTTGAGGCACTTCATACCAGTGATACAACCAGTTAGTGACAGATCACACAGGTACCTCTAGGGTACCACTTAGCACAGCATGATATAAAGTATCAGTTACTGGTGAAATTTGTTGCTGCTTTAATGACATCAACTGCAGTTGTTAACCATATAGGAATCTTCAGGAATTTGCATTCTTCAGTCCCTGTTGGAAGCGACAGCAATAAACTACAGCTTTACCCAAGGCAATCTCAGGCTTAAATCACTTTTAATTAGTCCTCTAACAACACGGAAACAGGGGGCATAGCTTGGCATGAGCTTTGAATGTGATTGTTTTTTTTTGGTGGAATAGCTGGTGCAAAGGACCATGGATCACACTAACAGCAACAGCACAGTTCTCTCTTTGATAAGTGCTGCCCTTAAGGTACATGCAGTCGGCTTAAAGTTGCTTTGTAAGCCTGAAAATATTTTATGAAGAAGCAGCTCTAAGGTTTCAAAGGTCGTGGGACAGAAACTGAAGGAAATGTGCATTCTGGACAGAAATATAGAGTTAATTAAATTGAAGCTGGATGCTATCGGTCATATCCAATTAGATTTACAAACAATAATGATCAACAGCCGTTTCAGAGTTAGGCTATGCTGTTATGAGAAATATGGACTACATTTAACTAATCAGAATCAGAAGAAGCAACTATTACAATGAGTGAAGGAACAGAAATTCACTTGAATTAAGGAGATAAGACCTCTAATTATAGATAAGCAGGGCTTGGAGAAGTCAAGAGCTGAGAAAGAACAAAAAGCATTGAATAAATCCATGTAGTAAAGGAAATAATCAGTTGTAATGGAAGAAAGCTGAAAACATTGGTTTAAGATCCTTGAGCTGCAGCAAGAAATAATGAAGCTGGATCCCCATAACATGGCTCAGTTCAGTGCAGACGGTGGGTCCAAACTCACTAAATAGTCATTAGAATGATTAAATGGTGGAAAAGCATGGAAACGGTATTTATTGATGATAATTCAGAATCAAAGTCAGAAACAGGTTTATTATCACTGTCACACAGTACGGAGTGAAATTTGCTGCTTTGCAGCAGAAGTGCAGTGCAATACATAAAAAAGCTTACTATGTTACAATAAGGGATCTTATATATATATGTATTTATTATATACACACACACACACACACACACACTGGATTCCAGTTAATTGGGCCAATCAGTTAATTGGGGAAGCTGCTTATTTGAAACAACTCGTAAAGAACAGAGTCCTGATCTTAACATCATCAAAGCTGTCTGGGATTACCTAGAGAGACGAAAGCAAACAAGACAGCCAAAGTCTGCAGAAGAGCTGTGGCAGGTTTTCCAAGATACTTGGAACAATCTACCCGCCATTTTTCATATAAAGCTGCACAACAGTGTACCTAAGAGAATTGATGCAGTTTTAAAAAGGGTGGTCATACCAAACATTGATAAATTAGGTTTTTTTACTGTTTACTGCTCTTTATGGGTTTTTTTGCAATTTAGAAACTTTTCATTATCTTGAAGCTAGTAAACAAATCTCCTGAGATTCTAGACTCATTAGCCTGACAATAGTAGGCAAAAGAATGGAAATTATACAAAGGCAAAAAGAGGCAGATTACTTCCAAACTGAGCTATGAAGGGGGACCAAAGGATGATCTCATTGATGAAAAATTATATTTCTTTTTCAAGAGTACCTAATTTCTGAGAATGTTAAAATAACTCAAAGTACAGGAAAATATCAGCAATGTTAAATCGTTGGATTTGAATTAGGGGTCTGAACTCACCAATATCCTTCCAGGAACATCTCTGATTACAATTTTTTGATTAGCTAAAGCAGCTTTGAAGACTGAATGTCCAGCCAGTGAGTAAGCAGACTATCAGTGATTAGCCTTGTTCTAAAATGGCCTTTTAAAATGTACTTTTGAATGACTTATCACAAAAAGAGAATATGTGCAGAATTGAAAACACAATTTGACCAAGGAGAATGAAAACACAAATATGAATCATCTCAAGCTTGAGCCGTGAGGGTTTTAAGGAAATCAATTGCAAAATTACCCTCACTATTCTTGTTCCTTACTTCATCCAGACAGCCGTTTAACATATGCAACAGGGTAGAAATTAACTGTGAGGTAAATTAGCATATGCAGTTGAATAAAAATCATGGAATTATGCTGAATAATAATATTAATTAGCATCAAAGCTTCAGCAAGTATTGTGCTCTGATATCATCAGAGGTATCCTTTTAGTGAGGAAATATGAAGAGAAGAGGAAGTTCAAGGGAATTTGTAACTTCTGCAAAATTACAATCATTACAAGACACAAAAGCTTGGAAGCATATTCCGCTAGGTTTAAGGTCAATTTCTATCCCGCTGTTGTAAGACTACTGAACTTTCCCCTAGAATGATAAAAATGGGCTCTTGGCCTTGCAATCTACCTCATTATGGCTTGCACCTTATCTACCTGCACTACACTCTCTCTGTAACTATAACACCCTATTCTGCATTCTGTTTTTCCTTGTACTTCCTCAATAAAGTGTTGGAATGAAATTATCTGTATGGACAGAATGCACAAATTACACTACTCTACCTTGCTTATGTAACAATAATAAATAAATTATACCAATTACTTTAAAAACTGATCTCACTAGTTTCTTGAAGGAGCTTGTGCTTTATTTTAAATAAACTTTCACTGCAATACCGCAGAATTTTAAGTAACTAAGCCCGGCTTAATGACACTTTCCAGAAACAGCAGATTAGTTTCTGGGATGAGAGAGATATCTATCTAGAATAGTCATATTTCAACCTCGCTTTAGTTCTTAACTGAATAATTTCAGGTCTTTTGCTTTACTGAATGTTTGGAAGAATATTCCAATTATCAATTAGTGGGGAGTGTGTACCTAAACTGTTGAGTTTGAACTGATTGATTATTCATTTAAAACCAAAATTTGAATCAAAATCATAAAATGCTGGAAATACATAGCAAGTAAGTCAGGCAGCAACAATCGAAAGAGAATCAGAGTTACTGTTTCAGTCAATAAATTTATTAGCAAAAGAGGTAATAGTTTATGAGTGGAAGGTGTAGAATGAGAAATGTTGCACATGCCCATGAACAGGCACAGTTTGGAACTCTGCACAATCCAACCAGTTATCTATTTTATTTGGAAGAAGAATAAGGGTTAAAAAAAGGTTGCTCAATATGAGAAAAACAAATTTCTACAGATGTACCATGGACAGTATGCTAACTGGTTACATCACCATCTGTTACCAAAAGACCACTGCACAGGATTGGAAAAAGCTACAGAGGGTTGTAAACATAGCCGGCTCCTTTATGGCTACTAGCCTCCCTACCATCGATAATCAAGGACGCCTTCAAAAGGTGAAATCTCGAGAAGGCAACATCAATCATGAAGCACCACCACAGAGATGTCTCCTTGTCATTGCAACCATCAGGGAGGAGGTGCAGGACCTTGATGTTTGAGAATCATTCAACATAATAGGTACAGTTTCTTCCCTTCTGCCATCAGATTTCACCAACTCATGAAAACCTCAATAATTTTGAATTATTTATTTATTTTATATGTTGTCCAAATTAAATATATTAAATAGATATATTATTTATATATTTTATGTTCTATATTATTAATAATTATACAGTACCTATAAAAAGTATTCACCCTCCTTTGGAAGTTTTTATGTTTTATTGTTTTACAACATTGAACCACAGTGGATTTAATTTGGCTTTTTTGACATTGATCAACAGAAAAAGACTCTTCTATGTCAAAGTGAAAACAGATCTCTACAAAATGATATAAATTAATCACAAAATAATTGATTGCAAAAGTATTCACTCCCCCCCCCCCCCACAAGTCAGTAAATAGTAGATGTACTTTTGGCAGAGGAGGAGAAGATGGCAGTGCAAGGGCAGCGCGCGCAGCCGCTCCGGTGATGAATATCTGTAATCTGTCAAGTCGGGGACTGTGCACAATTCTGATTTGATGGAGACAGACGTGAGAGTACGGAGGAACATCTGGAAAACTTCTGAAATGCCCACTTCGCTGCCGCTGCTACTGCTACTGTGTGGTAACCGGAATCTCCGGAGCAGAAGGCCCCAAATCCTCAGCTTTCCTTGTTTCAGCGGCCAGGGCTAGGTCGAAGGCGCTCGGGAGGCTGCATCAGAGGGGTTGGTCGGAGGCTCAAAGTTTTCGGACGGATGGACTCAGTGTCGGCTGTAGTCAGCTGCTTCCAAGGCATCGGCAAGTTGACAGTGCCTGGAGGTTTATGGCAGGGAGCTTCTCCCTTTTCCCACCTGCTATCTGGGACTTGGGGATTTTGAGACTTTTTTTTACCGTGCCCATGGTTTGTTCTTCATCAAATTATGGTATTGCTTTGCACTACTGTAACTATATGTTACAATTATGTGGTTCTGTTAGTGTTAGTCTTTGGTTTGTCCAGTTTTCTGTGATATCACTCTGGAGAAACATTGTATCATTTCTTAATGCATGTATGCATTTCTAAATGACAATAAAAGAGCACTGAGTGTTCTCATAATCTAATTACAGCCTTTAGTCTGTGTGAATAGGTCTCTATCAGCTTTGCACATCTGGACACTGCAACTTTTCCCTATTCTTCTCTACAAAACTGCTTAAGTTCTGTCAGATTGTATGGGAATCATGAATGAACAGCCCTTTTCAAAACCAGCCACAAATTCTCAATTGGATTGAGGTCTGGACTCTGACTTCGCCACTCCAACATTAACTTTGTTGTTTTTAAGCCATTCCTGTGTAGCTTTGGCTTTATGCTTGGGTCATTGTCTTGCTGGAAAACATATTTATGTATAGGTATACTGCTTGCAGAACCATAGCTTTAGTCAAATTGGTTGGTGTGCTGGAACTTAAAACACAGAACAGTACAGCACAGTAAAGGTCCTTTAGCCCATGATGTTGTGCCGATCTTTTAACCTACTTTAAGATCAATCTAACCTTCCCTTCCCCATAGTCCTCCAATTTTCTATTGTAGGGTCCTTAAGTGTTCCTAGTGTGTCTGTCCCTAGCATCATGTTTGGCAAGGTGTCCTATGCACTCTCCACTCTCTGCATAAAAAAAAACTTGCCTCTGACATCTCTCCTATACTTCACCTCCAATCACTTTAGAATTATCTCCTGTTGTATTAGCCATTTCTGTTGTGCTGCCATTTGAGTTGAATTTGCACATTCTTTCTGTGATTGGAGATGAGATTCTACACATGCTGGAAATCTTGAGCAGCACACACAAAAGGCTTTGATACATTTGAAGCTGCAAACTTCTGACACATTTAAAGAACATAAGGTACTTAATAAGTACCTAATAAAGTACTTTTAATGTGATGTCTAATGTCAAAATGTAGGAAAGCAGCAACAAATCCAAGCAATGCACGGGTTCCCAAGCAACAATGTCTCAATGTGAGAAGTGGTGACAAGGTGTTATTCTGGTTGAAGGTCCGTGACCAGTGATGTTCCATAGGTAGTTGGCTGGGGCCTCTGTTGCTTGTGATGTATATAAATAACTTGGATAAAAATGTAGAATTGAACTGTATTTATTTCTTACATCCTTCACACACGAGTAAAAATCTTTATGTTCTCGGTGGCAGAGTGGAGGTCATTCTAATGTAGCATATCTCCCTGTTGAACATATTTTCACCAGGTGTTTCTATTGAGTGCAATGTTGAATTTTTCAGGCTGATTTTGATGCTATCTTTGAAGTGTTTCTTCAATCCACCAGGGGCTCCCTGATATTCCTTCAACTGGTAGCGAAGAATCTTTCTGGGGAGACATGAGTCAGGCTTCCAGACGGCATAGCTTATCTCTCAGAGTTGGTGCTGCTTTATTGTGGTGGAGATGCTGTTCACATTGCCCTCTTCCAATATGCTGATGTTAGTGCATCTGTCCTTCCAGCTGATTCTCAAAATCTTCCATAAGGATCATTGGTGTTATTGTTCCAGGACTTTCAGGTGCCTACTGTCCGTAGTCCATGATGCAGCTCCATACAGAAATGTTGGAAGGACACTGCTCTATGATCCAAAAATTTTGTTCAGATCTGTAGGTTGCAGTCTTCAAAGACTCTTTTCCTTAACCTTCCATAGGCTCCATTAGTACCACTCAAGCAGTGGTTGATCTCTGAGTTGATGTCTGCTTCTCAGGAGAGAATGCTGCCAAGGTATACCTCCTGTATGTTTTGATAGCCCGCTATGTTCACAACTCCACCAACCTTCATGTGATCTGCAAGTTCTCTGACCTACCAATGGTCAGGAAGGTGGCCTACAGGGAAGAAGTCATCTCTCTGACAGAAGGGTGTCAAGAAAACAACCTCTTCCTCAGTGTTGCAATAACAAAGGAGCTGGTTGTGGATTACAGGAGGAATGGAGACGGGCTAACTCCTATTGACATCAATGGATCTGGGGTTGAGAGGGTAAACAGCTTCAAGCTCCTTGGCATCAAAGACCTCACGTGGTCTGTACATAGATAAATAGATAGATATACTTTATTAATCCCGAGGGAAATTTGGTTTCGTTACAGCCTCTCCAACCAAGAATAGAGTGTAAATATAGCAATACAAAAACCACAAACAATCAAACAACAAAATACAAACTATGCCAGATGGAAAATAAGTCCAGGACCAGTCTATTGGATCAGGGTGTCTGACCCTCCATGGGAGGAGCTGCACGTTCGATGGCCACAGGCAGGAATGACCTCCCATGCCGCCAAGTGTTGTATCACGGTGGAATGTGGCCAAAGTCCAACAGTAAAAAGTTCAATATCCGGTCTACAAACACGTTCCTCGATCGTAATATGACCCGGATTGCACCATCTGTTGTTAATCAGATCAGTAAGCACCCAACTCCTTTATGCTTACCGCTCTCAGTGCACTTCCGGTCAGCCAGCTAGTTTACACACCAGATGAGTGGTGACAAAGGCACAACAGCGCCTCTTTCACCTCAGATGGTTGAGGGAGTTTGATATGGGCCCCTAAATCCCAAGAACTTTCTACAGGGGCACGATTGAGAGCATCCTGACTGGTTGCATCACGTCCTGGTATGGGAACTGAACCTCCCTTAATCACAGGACTCTGCAGAGAGTGGTGCAGACAGCCCAGTGCATCTGTAGATGTGAACTTCCCATCATTCAGGACATTTACAAGGACAGGTGTGTATAAAGGGCCCCTAGGATCATTGTGGACCCTGGTCATCACAACCACAATCTATTCCAGCTGCTACCATCTGGGAAGCAGTAAGAAGAAGAAGAAAGCCCTTAACTCTGAGTGGAGTCATCAGTATGCCGTCGTGACAGTGCTTTTTTAGCAGGCTTTCTTATTTTTACAAGGCCAAGTTGCTAGCTTGACACTCAACCCAGCATGGATGGAAAGCATGCAAGGGAGCCGGCTGGATTCGAACTCGGGAGCCTTTGCTCCGAAGTCCGGCACTGAAGCCACTACGCCACCAGCCAGCGTCTGGGAAACAGTACCGCAGCATAAAAGCCAGGACCATCAGGCTTCGGGACAGCTTCTTCCACCAGGCCAACAGACTGATGAACTCACACTGATTTGAGTGTACTCTATATTATGTTGACTGTTCTATTTATTATAAATTACTATGATTGCACATGGCACATTTAGATGGAGACGGAACATAAAGATTTTTACTCGTGTGTGAAGGATGTAAGAAATAAATACAGTTCAATTCTACATTTTTATCCAAGTTATTTATATACATCACAAGCAACAGAGGCCCCAGCCAACTACCTATGGAACATCACTGGTCACGGACCTTCAACCAGAATAACACCTTGCCACCACTTCTCACATTGAGACATTGTTGCTTGGGAACCCGTGCATTGCTTGGATTTGTTGCTGCTTTCCTACATTTTGACATTAGACATCACATTAAAAGTACTTTATTAGGTACTTATTAAGTACCTTATGTTCTTTAAATGTGTCAGAAGTTTGCAGCTTCAAATGTATCAAAGCCTTTTGTGTGTGCTGCTCAAGATTTCCAGCATGTGTAGAATCTCATCTCCAATCACAGAAAGAATGTGCAAATTCAACTCAAATGGCAGCACAACAGAAATGGCTAATACAACAGGAGATAATTCTAAAGTGATTGGAGGTGAAGTATAGGAGAGATGTCAGAGGCAAGTTTTTTTTTATGCAGAGAGTGGAGAGTGCATAGGACACCTTGCCAAACATGATGCTAGGGACAGACACACTAGGAACACTTAAGGACCCTACAATAGAAAATTGGAGGACTATGGGGAAGGGAAGGTTAGATTGATCTTAAAGTAGGTTAAAAGATCGGCACAACATCATGGGCTAAAGGACCTTTATTGTGCTGTACTGTTCTGTGTTTTAAGTTCCAGCACACCAACCAATTTGACTAAAGCTATAGTTCTGCAAGCAGTAAAGAAGGGACATGGCAATGCTTGCCTTCATTTGTTAGGCCTTAGACTAGAAGAGAAAGGAACATGTTACAGCTATATAAAAACATTGTTAGGTTGCACTTAAAGAGTACAGTATTGTGTGCAATTCACTCCATTACAGGAAAGATGTGGAGGCTTTGGAAAGTGGGCAAAGTTTACAAGGATGCTCCCTGAATTTGAAGACATGTTGTAAGGAGAAGTTGGACAAACTTGGGTTGTTTTCTGGAGTGGTGGAGGCTGAGGGAAGACCTGATTATGTTAGCTACTCTGCTACTGTGTCCCCATCCCAAACAAAAAACATAACCTTAACTCACATTTTGAAATGTTTTCAACATTTATATGACTGAGGCCATGCATAGTACTCCAGCCACAACTGGCTTAAGTTGAAGGGTCCATTACAAAAAGTGTCCAGCTCAGGTTGATGAAACCCAGAGGTGAAACCAAGGACAGAGAGGGAAGTTAGGCACTTTGGAATCTGAACTTCAGCACATTCCATTTTTGAAAGAATTTAAAAGAATAGAGAATTTATGAACAATCTAATTGGTGAGGAAGACAGGCAATTTAGACCATTAGCTAGAACACAGGAGAGAAGTCACCTGCACTTTGAAGTGTTGCCATAGAACTTTTCAGACCCTAGCAATGAGAGTGCCTCAATTCCCTACATAATTGAAAAGATGGCAGCATCCTCTCAGTACCGTCAGCCCAGATTTTGTACTCCACATTACAACTCAGAAGCTAGAACACTTCCACCTGAGCCATTGCTGAAGGAACATAATTATATGCAAGTTCAGGGCAAGTTTGGAAGACAGTTGCGATCCATCACATCTATCTTGGCAGTGTTGTCAAGCATGTTGCAAGTAGAGTTACTGAAAGCTAAAATACTCAATTGACTGACAAATTTAAAGACTAGTTGCATGTTAGATTATTAAGATAATAGGGCAAGAGTTTCAATACTTTAATGCAGCTAACAGACTGCATCCACATGCAAAGATGTCAGGAAGGGGTTAATCTTCACAAAGGGTATAGGCAATTCTCACTTCAAAGTGCCATGCAAATAGCTTGATAGCTATATTTTAAAATAAATACAATATATCATATCAGTCATATGAAGACAAATCAATGATTGCCCACATCCATTTGCAAGATCTAAGTTAGCCTGTGATGTTTGATTTATCTTGTCAATAATGGTAAGTGAAAGTGACTGAGGATAAATTGACCAAAAGCTACATTGATCGGTCTAATTATAACTTGTGGCTCTGCCATGTATTGGGAATTTCCAAGTGCTTCAGTGATTAAACAGGAAAAGTATTCAAAGCAATGTTCTTAGTTTATGCTGAGAATTTTAAAAGTTACAGTCAGAAACCATTGAGGTAATATGATTTAAGTAGAAGCAAATAATAGATTAAATGCATTCACAAGGGAGATGAGAATATATCTTTGATAGCATTTTATGGTTTAGAATACACTAACAAGTGATGGAAGCCAACCTGTTAACAAATAGCTGAATATATATTTGAAGAAAATCATAGGATGAGAGGAATAGAGTAGGGACTGGAATTAGTTAGCCAACTCATTGAAGAGTCTGCACAGGCAGAATGAGCTCAATGGCTTACTATTCATTAAAAATATTAACTAATGTAGTCTCCTTTTATAAAGTCATTTTATATTAGCTATCATTTCAAGAATTTCAATTGATATGGATTATTGTAAGCTTTCCAATTTTATAAAGAAAATAGTAATTGTACACCCACATTAGGATGTGTGTTCCATTAGAATTCCCATTCTGGAATTAGAATTGGTTTATTATTGTCACATGTACCAAGCTACTATGAAAAGCTTGTTTGGCATGCTACCCAAATCATTTCAACAGTGCTTTGATGTAGTACAAAGGAAACCGATAAAGAATGCAAAATAAGGTGCTGTAGCTACAGAGGAAGTGCAGTGCAGGCAGGCAGGCAGACAATAAGGTGCAAGCTCATAGTGAGGAAGATTGCAAGATCAGGAGTCCATCCTATCATACTAGGAGATATTTAATAGTCTTATGAGAGGTATAGAAGCTGTCCTTGAGCCTGGTAGTACATGCATTCGGTCTTCGGTATCTCTGCCTGATGGGAAAATGTCTATTTCTATACTATTCAAACAATCATGTAATACTATCTTATGGATGATATCTCAACCACTTGGCAATGATATTCCAACCACTCTAATCCTTGCTTAACCCCTTGCATATATTTGTCATGGGACTTCCATATAGTAGATAGGATATGCTGGCCTTGGAGTTACAAACCCAAGTGAAATTATATTTCCCCATAGTGTCAATGCAATGAAGACTTACAAGATTGATTCCTAAGACGAAGAGGTTGACCCACATAATGCGATTGAAGCTTGGGCTATGCTTGTTTTTTGAAGAATGCAAATTTTATCTCATTGAGATGAACATATTTGGGGGGGGGAATGTTCGTGTGTGTAGTGCAGTAAGAAAGCAAAAATAGTGAGGTGATGTTCATGGACTATTCAGAAATCTGATGACTGAGCGGAAAGAAGTAGTTCCTAAAACATTGTGCGTCTTCAGGTTCCTGTACTTCCTGCCTGATGGTAGTAATAAGAAGGAGGCATGGCCTGTGTGGTGGGGGATCCTTAATGATGGATGCTGCCTTTTTCAGGCAACACCGTTTAAAGATTTCCTCAATAAAGGGTAGATTGGTAAGCCAATCATGACTGAAATGAGAAATTTCTTTATGCATAAAATCACAAACTTTTGAAATTCACCACCTCAGAAGACTGGCAATGTTCCGTAGTTAAGTGCATTCAAGGCTAAAATCAAAATACATTTGAACATTAAGGGGATCAGGGATCACAGTGATCTGATAGGACCAACCATGACTGGAGTGTTCAAGGACATCTTCAACCTCTCACAGCTGTAGTCAAAGCTTCAGTGTGTACGCAGAATACAACTCTGAGATTCGTCTTCATTAAAGAATCTCATCATCCAGGATATGCCCTCTTCATGTTACTACTGCCCCAGAGAGTTACAGGAGTCTCAAGATCCACACTCAATGTTTTAGGAACAGCTTTTTCATCTCCATCATCAGATTTCTAAACAGTCCATGAATGCATAAATACTTCCTTGCTATTTGCCTTTTGCACTATTTATTCATAGTACTTTTATGTACTTTGCTGCAAAAAAAAATTCACAACACATTAAATGTTAATAAATCTGATTCTGACTCCACTGAACAAACAGCAGGCTCAAATGGTAATGTGGCCTAATCCTGCATCGTTTCTGATGTTTGAAAAGTTAATCAAAAATTGCTTCCCTAATTCCAGTCAGAAAGATTTTTTTTCCAAATGTAATTAGCTGTTCAGCCAGCTCGATCTCATCACAGGCACAGAAATTCACAATTTCTTAGTTTGCAGCTGGCAGCTCATTAAATGAAAAGGAGGGAAGAGTGATCAAAGATGGTTCAATAACTATGAGCAGTTTTCACGGGCAGCAGGAGGTGCTGCCAATTTACCACTGACTGCATGTTCCGTTCTTTTACTGTTGGCCTGTAATAAAATGCATCATCTTTGT
Source organism: Mobula birostris (assembly GCF_030028105.1). NCBI lineage: Eukaryota > Metazoa > Chordata > Chondrichthyes > Myliobatiformes > Myliobatidae > Mobula > Mobula birostris. The sequence continues at coordinate 28,479,191 of NC_092390.1, read as the reverse complement.
AGTTAATTCCCATTAATCGGTCACTCAGCATTGTTTAAGGAGTAACTTACATGGATAATATATGGAACATAATCAACTTCAAGTAATTCCTTGTCTTGTATTTATTGTTTCTACACCACAGTGAGGACTAAGATTTTCATTCTGGAATAATCACACAAACTTTCTCCTTAATTTGTATCAGATATGGCTCTCAAACATGCACTCCGTGGCCACCTTATTAGGCACACTTGCTCATTAATGCAAATGTCTAATCAGCCAATCACACAGCAGCAAATCGATGTATTAAAGCATGCAGATATGGTCAAGTTCAATTGTTGTTCAGACCAAATATCAGAATGGGGAGAAAATGTCATTTGAGTGACTTTGACCATGGAATGATTGTTGATGTCAGATGGGGTACTTTGAGTATCTCAGAAACTGCTGGGCTCCTGAGATTTTCAACACACAACAATCTCTAGAGTTTACAGAGAATGGTGAGGAAAAATAGAACATCATCCAGAGAGTGGCAATTTTGTGGGCAAAAACACCTGGTTAATGAGAGAGTTCAGAGGAGAATTGCCAGGCTTGTTCAAGCTGAAAGAAACGTGGCGGAAGCTCAAATAACCATGTGTTACAATGGCAGTATGCAGAACGTACAGCACTTCGAACATGAAAGTGGATGGGTGACAGCAGCAAAAGAACCACATCGGGTTCTACTCCTGTACCTAATAAGGTGACCGCTGAGTTTATTTCTAAATTTTAATTCAGTAATAAAGCAATGGTCAAATGGTATTTGCATTCGAGACCGAGTATGAATGTAAAAATATTGATCAAAATTAAACTCTCATACTCATTTCACCTGTGTAATGCTCTGGTTAAGTTTTTTTACTGTTATGCTGCAGCTATTTCATTTTAGCAGCTCTGTAAGAGCAGTCTGTGCTGTTTTCAGCTTGTTTGGGTTTGAGCTGAGACAGAAGGCTGTTTTCAATTTAGGGATGTGGTGTCAGCCAATCAGGATCGTAGAATTGGGAGAAGGTTCTAGAGAATGCAGGGTGGAGAGGTCTTTGTTAGTAACTTCAAACTTCCTGCATAATCACTCAAAGAGTTGAACTGCATGTGCATGTAACGAGAGCTGTATAACTCATCTCCTTCTACCTGAGGCCACAAACTTATCAATCACCCCTCGTACAGTGCTGGAGAAGGGGAAGTTTGATAGGAGTGGACATAAGGCCATGAAAGAAAGAAGAAGGGGGAGGAGCACCAGAGGGAGGTGATGGACAGGTAAGGAGATAAGGTGAGAGAGGGAAAAGGGGATAAAGAATGGGGTGGGGTGCATTAATGGAAGTTCGAGAAATCGACGTTCATGTCATCAGGTTGAAGGCTACCCAGATGGAATATAAGGAATGGGAAATTGAAGTGGAATTAAAATGGGTGGCCATTGGGAGATCGCGCTTCTTCTGGAGGATGGAGCATATAGGGGCAGGTGTCCTCCCTCACTACCATTCAGGGTCCCAAACAGTCCTTTCAGATGAGGCTATTCTTCATCTGTGAGTCTGTTGGGGTCATATACTGTGTCCAGTGTTCCAGGTGTGGCAGTAAAATACGTATCCGTGAGACCCGTCGTAGTTTGCGAGACCCTTCACTGAGCACCTACTCTCCATGTGCCAGGAGCGGGATCTCCCAGTGGCCACCCATTTTAACTCCACTTCCCATTCCGATATGTCAATCTATGGCCTTCTCTACCGTCGTGATGAGGCCACACTCAGGTTGGAGGAACAACATTTTATATTCCGTCTGGGTAGCCTCCAACCTGATGGCATGAACATCGATTTCTCGAACTTCTGGTATTGCATCCCCCCCCCCCCTTAACTTTCCCCATCCCCTTTTCCCTCTCTCACCCCATCTCCTTGCCTGCACATAGCTTCCCTCTAGGGCTTCTCCTTTTCTTTCTTCCATGGTCTTTTGTCCTCTCCTGTCAGACTCCCCCCTTCTCCAGCCCTGTAATCTTTTTCACCAACTTCTCTGCTCTTTACTTCATCCTTCCCCCTCCGTTTCACCCATCATCCTGTTTCTCTCTCCCCTCACCCACTTTTTAAATCTGCTCATCATTTTTTTCCCTCAGTCCTGCTGAAGGTTTTTGGCCCGAAATGTCGATGTACTTTTTCCAGATACTGTCTGGCCTGCTGAGTTCCTCCAGCATTTTGTGTGTGGGGCTTGGATTTCCAGCACCCACAGATGTTCTCGTTTGCATTTCTAGAGATGCCCAGTAAAAGGGGTTTTCACCTGTATGCCAAAGTTGTGAATTAATTTATCTAAGTGGAAAAGGCTGCAACATAACTTCCTGACTTTTTTGAACTCAATACCTCGTCTAATAAAGGCAAGCATGTCATATGCCTTCTTAACCATCACATCAGCCTGTGTAACCTCTTTCATGGAGCTTTGAAATTGGGCCCTAAAATCCCTCTGCTCATCAACACTGTTAAGAATCTTGCCCTTATCTATATGCTGCCTCTTTGCACTTGACCTACCAAGATGCAACACTTGATATTTGGCTGGGTTAATCTCGATCTGCTATTTCTCCACCCATATCTGCAAGTGATCTATATCTCGTTGTATTCTTTGCCAGTCTCCTACACTAGCCATAGCACCACCAAGCTTTATATATCACCTGCAAACTTACTAACCCACCCATTTACATTTTCATCCAGGTTATTTATATGCATCACAAACAGAAGTCCCAGTACAGATCCCTGTACAACACCACTAATCACAGATCTCCAACTACAATAAATCGCTTCTGTCTTCTATGGGTAAGCCAGTTCTGAATATAAACTACCAATTCACCATGGCTCTCATGCATCTTAATCTTCTGAATGAGACTCCCAAGAGGCACATAATCAAATGCCTTACTAAAATCCATGTAAACACCATCCACATCCCTACATGCATTAATTGCCCTCATCACCACATCAAAAAAAATCATTTAAGTTAGTAAGACAAAGCTTGCCCTGCACAAAGTCATGCTGACTCTCCCGAATTTGGTTATATTTTTCCAAATGCTCTTAAACCCAATCCCTAAAAATTCTCTCTAATAACTTTCCTATCACTGATGTGAGACTCACTGGTCTAGTTTCCAGTGAGTCTCACGTCAGTATGTAACATCAATATGCAACATATTGATACCTATGCAAATTTGAATATAGAAAAATAAAGATTTAACAAGCTGAGGTTTCAAGGACATCTTGAATAATGGAATAATATTAGCTACTTGCCAGTCTTCCAGGACCTCACCTGTGGCTAGAGAGGACATGAAAATATTGGTCAAGGCCCCAGCAATCTCTTCCCTTGCCTCTCTCAATAACCGTGGATATGTACTATCAGGCCTTGGGGACTTATCCACCTTAATGTTCTTTATGTATAAAATGCCTTGGGATTCTCTTTAATCTTACTTACCAAGGACTTTTCAAGACCCCTCCTGGCTTTCCTCAATTCCCTTCGAGTTCTTTTCAGCTTCTTTATGGTCAAAGGCTGTTTGAATCTAGCTTCCTAAGCTTTACAACTTTTTCCTTTATCTTCTTTTCAAAATTCATTATCTGGTTGTCTACTTCCCAACACCCCCCGCCCCCCAAATTGGTTTTAACCCACCCAAGTAGCACTAGTAACCCTCCTGGCCAAGATATTGGTTCCACTCCAGTTGAGGTGCAGCTTGTCCCTCTTGTACAGGTCACACCCGCCGAGAAAATGTTCCAATTATCCAAGAAACTTAAACACTGCACCAATTCCTCAGCCATTCACTCATCTGTACTATCATCTTATTCCTGCCCTGACTAGTACATGGCACTTGGAATAACCAGAGATTACTACCTTGGAGGTCCTGTTCTTCAGTCTCTTTCCCAACTCCCGATACATTACTCACTATTCAGGACCCCTTCTCTCTTCCTGCCTATGAAATTGGTGCCAGTGTGCACCATGACCTCTAGCAACTCACCCTGCCCCTTGAGAATATCCTGCAACTACTCTGAGACAACCTGGACCCTAACACATGGGAGGCCACACACCACACTGGTGTCTCATTCTCGATCACAGCATCTCCTGTCTGTCCCTCATTCTTTTCAGTCCCTTCATAATCCACATACCCCGATCCCTGACTCTTCGGCCACTATGGAGCTGAAGCAGACTATTTACTGGTTTCATGTCACGTTTGACACTGGCTTGTTTTGAAGTCGCTCCAGGGCATTACCTCTCCTACGCTTTCAGCCTTACAAGTCTCAATTTCTGTAATTCCAGCCTTTTGTGCCTTTGCCTCTAGTAGCCATGCCCCGAACTGCAATAGGTCCTCAGCTCTGCAATTTCCCTTCTAAACTTTTGATGATGCTTCTTAAAATTTAACCTTTTGATCAAGTCTTTGCTTGCCAGAGCTAAAGTCTTACATGGCTGGGTGTCAAACGATCTTTTAAGTATTAACACAACATTCCCTGAACACTTTACTATGTGTAGGGAGAAAGTAATCAGTTAAATTCTCAGTGTGATGGAATTTTGCATGAGATAACATATGCTTTTTAAAAAGGTAAAATACTTTCAGCTAATACCAATACAACATATTGATGTCTATGCAGATTTGAATATTGAAAAATCAAGCTGTGGTTTTGAGGACATCAAGCAACTTCACATTCTCAATCTCTGATGATATTTTGTTCAAATTAATAGATAGATAGTTTATTGATCCCAAAGGATATTACAGTGTCACAGTAGCATTACAAGTGCACAGATATAAATATTAGAAGAGAAGTAGAAAGAATAAAAAATAATTTACCACCGTCTAACAGGAGGAGGTCATCACTTCCCTGCCTACAGGTTGACACATTATAGAGCCTAATAGCCGAGGGTAAGAATGACCTCACACAGCGCTCTTTGAAGCAGCACGGTTGTCTTTAGTCTACTACTAAAAATGCTCCTCTGTTCAGCCAGGGTGGCATGCAGAGGGTGAGAAATATTGTCCAGAGTTGCCAGGATTTTCTGGAGGGTCATTTGTTCTACTACAATCTCCAGTGTGTCCAGTTTGACTACTATAACAGAGCCAGCATTTCTAATCAGTTTATTGATATAACCCGTGTTGATATCATTGCCCCAGCACTCCACCGCAAAGATTGTACTGGTGGTAACAGGCTGGTAGAACATATCAAGGAGAAGCCTGCATACTCCAAAGGACCTGTCTCCTCAGGAAGTAGAGGTGACTCTGGCACTTCTTGTACACAGCCTCTGTGTTGGTGCTCCACTCAAGTCTGTCATGCAGGCGCACCCCCAGATACTTGTAGGTCCTCACCATATCCACGTCCTCACCATCAATAATAACAGGGTGCAGTGCAGGCCTAGTCTTCCTAAAGTCCATCACCATCTCCTTTGTCTTACTAATGATGAGCTGTATATGATTCAGCTTGCACCATTTGACAAAGTCCTCCACCAGCGCTCCGTATTCATCCTCCCGTCCTCCCTTTATATGCCCAACTATTGCTGAGTCATCAGAGAATTTCTGCAGATGTATCTAAAGTCTGAGGTATACAGGGTAAACAGGAAGGAAGCCAATACAGTCCCCTGTGGCTCCCCAGTGCTGCTCATAGCCATATCTGACAGGCAGCTCTAAAGCCGCACAAACTGTGGTCTGTCAGTCAAGTGGATTGAAATGTTAAAATATTTAAGAGGAAACAAATCTTGTGGCAGAAAGACCAATGTGTAAAGCTGAAGGTCTTATACTGCCCATTTAAAAAGCTGATGCACAAGCAAATTGGATCAATCATGATTAATCAGGGAAGCAAAAGAGTTTAAGAAAGCTGTTAGAAGAATTCTTATGAGTTGTTGGTATAGTCACACAATTTTGGCTTGTTTATGGAAATTTCCACACTAAAGAATTGAGGAAACCACAGCAGTATATACACAACAAAATAAATAATATCTATCACAACCAGCTGTTCACAATATACAAATAAAATGATCATTCACTGTCACTTAACCACTGGCATCATACTACTTCCTGGGGCATATGGATGTCCAGGGAGGGGTAGCACCTCTGGTGGAGGGGCTTGCCATGTCCATTCTGGGGCAGCTCACTCACCTTTAGTCCACATCAAACACACAGCTCTCACCTGTGGCTCCAGTTAGCTGTATGCATGTGACAGCGGCCACAACCTGGTACACCACTTTGACAGGTGGGCTTTAGTCAAATAGGTGAGGGTAGCCATCGGGCTTCATACCCCATTGAGAACGGGATATGCCTGCCCTAACACATGAAGTCAGCTCTGGCAAACTGGGCAGATGATATTAACAGTGAGATATAACAGACAGGAAGATGATCCTGCAATGCTTAGTGGAGAGGGAAGGGCATGACAAGGCACAGAAGCAAATATGATCATCCACTGCAACCAAAGACGACCCCAGTTGTGACGACTACTCGTACCCCTGGAACCAGACTTCTGAGGTTGAGAGAGTGGAATATATCTCAGTGCAATGGTTCTTCCGCTTTAAAAACTCTCCTGCACAGGTTTCACTGTCATCGTCAGATACGATGGACAACCAATCATACTAATTCTTTCACATTACAAAAGAAAAAGGAACTACCTAATTTGAATAAGCCTATACAAAATGATAATCAATGACCATAAGGCCAGAATATAGCTGCTGTAGAATTCTTTTCAAGTGACTCTTCCATTTGTTTGTACCTGTAACATCTGGGTGCGAGAGATGACAAATTCAAGACACCATATTTACAGAAAGTTTATTAGTAATTCCATTTCTGCCAAATATACAGCTATGTAATTTATCTAAATATCTTTTCATATTAAATTACAAAATTAAGCAATCTTTCAGTTAGTACGTTTGATTCCTCTGTAAAATAGCACCCATTACATCAGCAATTCCCCTGCATTCCATATGTAGCAAAACAAGTTATGCATATAACTCACAATCAAAACAAAGATATATTAGAAGATAGACTAGTTAGACTGAGATACATTATGTATGATTGATTATAAATAACCACAGTAAATAAATGTGCATTTGCTGCTTTTGTGATACTTTCATTCTACTTCCAGCATCATTTCCCATAATACTAAAGTGTCTGTGTGCATGCTCATTAACAAAAGGGGGCAATGTTACCATTTGTTGGCCCAACTCTGCTGCAGTTAAAATTTTCCTTTATCTGAAATTTCTAAATGCTGCTGTTAAAAGTCATAATTTATCCAAGTAATTAGGCAAGTGTTTTCTTTACCAAATAAACCAGGAAATACAATGAATTTCACATTAACTTATACAAATTTTATTTGGATGTTTTAAAAAATTTGAAATTGATGCAATAGATGATCTATCTCACAAAGAATGGTGAGTATACTGTAACACACATCAAAGTTGCTGGTGAACGCAGCAGGCCAGGCAGCATCTTTAGGAAGAGGTACAGTCGACGTTTCAGGCTGAGACCCTTCGTCAGGACTAACTGAAGGAAGAGTGAGTAAGGGATTTGAAAGTTGGAGGGGGAGGGGGAGATCCAAAATGATAGGAGAAGACAGGAGGGGGAGGGATGGAGCCAAGAGCTGGACAGGTGATAGGCAAAAGGGGATACAAGAGGATCATGGGACAGGAGGTCCGGGAAGAAAGACAAGGGGGGGGGGGAGACCCAGAGGACGGGCAAGAGGTATATTCAGAGGGACAGAGGGAGAAAAAGGAGAGTGAGAGAAAGAATGTGTGTATAAAAATAAGTAACAGATGGGGTACAAGGGGGAGGTGGGGCATTAGCAGAAGTTAGAGAAGTCGATGTTCATGCCATCAGGTTGGAGGCTACCCAGACGGAATATAAGGTATTGTTCCTCCAACCTGAGTGTGGCTTCGTCTTTACAGTAGAGGAGGCCGTGGATAGACATGTCAGAATGGGAATGGGATGTGGAATTAATTCCGCTAAGGCCCCACCTCCCCCTCGTACCCCGTCTGTTACTCATTTTTATGCACACATTCTTTCTCTCACTCTCCTTTTTCTCCCTCTGTCCCTCTGAATATACCTCTTGCCCATCCTCTGGGTCCCCCCCCCCCCGCCCGTCTTTCTTCTCGGACCTCCTGTCCCATGATCCTCTCGTATCCCCTTTTGCCTATCACCTGTCCAGCTCTTGGCTCTATCCCTCCCCCTCCTGTCTTCTCCTATCATTTTGGATCTCCCCCTCCCCCTCCAACTTTCAAATCCCTTACTCACTCTTCCTTCAGTTAGTCCTGACGAAGGGTCTCGGCCTGAAACGTCGACTGCACCTCTTCCTACAGATGCTGCCTGGCCTGCTGCGTTCACCAGCAACTTTGATGTATGTTGCTTGAATTTCCAGCATCTGCAGAATTCCTGTTGTTTGAGTATACTGTCCTCTGTTCAAATTTAGGTGTCCAGTTTTGAGAAGTCAACATTAAGGAGGAAAGTTTTGTTCTTTTCACATGACAATAAATTCCTCATTTTATTACGAATACTGTAGGAAGAGGATGCCACTCACATCTTGGCTCTCAAACCCACAGATCCCACCAAGGCTGCACTCCAACCTAAGTTAACAGCCTTGTTTCACAGCTCTCTGGTACATTGCAGAAGGCTACCATTTGCAACAGGTTGAGCAGAAATCAAACTTGGATCTGGTTCGTACATCGATCTCTGTTTGATAGCATGCTTCAATATAAACAAGTGTGCACTAATGAAAATGGCAACCCAACTTCACCCCAATCCTCTTTTAGTATAAAGAAAAGTGAATGGAGCTTCAGTGTAATATCTGCCACTGTGGAAAAAGTAGCATTTGTATTCATTATTGGTTTACACAAAGATAAAAATTATGCTGCAGCACATACATGAAATAGTACAAAAAGCATTGATTAATGTGAACAGTGACCAATTTAATCAAGATTGTCTGTAAGAATGTGGCTTATTGATAATTTCACCAAAAGACAAGAAACTGTAAAGCATTTTAAATATGAAACGCCAAATATTGTAGCCAGTCAAAAGATGCCATATAATCTACATTTTACATGTTATTGCCATACTTTTCACCTTGCCAAACACACCATTTTTATAACAACTGAAATATACATACATTATCCTTTTTTCTCCAAAATACCTGTTATAATAGTAATTTCTTAGGTATCTTGAGAGAATACCAAAAAATCCCATTCTGCACATTGCAATGCTGTCTTCAATATTAATGATACTGAAGGAATACCTCACAGAACATGTTAGGGGTGGTGATTTTGTAAGTGGTATAGTTCACACTCAGTAAGGCCTTTCTACCATTTCACCGACTGAATATGAGAATAGCAAATGCAGAATTTCTGACACAGTAGAAGACATTGATGAACATCGGATGACCACAACTGTTCAAATATTTAAAGTCTTCTGCAACAGTAGCAAAAGGCAAACAGCCTTACATTAGATGTTTTGCTCACTGCAGTGAAGCTTCTATGGAGAGTTCAACTGTTCTTGCAAAAATCTTTGATCTGGGGACAAAAACATATTGGGCTCAGGGATGCCAGGTGGAAGAAAACCTATCTTTTTTTCCAGATTATCATGTGAATGAATGTAGATTTGTACTGAAATCCTAATAATCCACAGAATCCTATTATATTTACTAACCTTCAACATAAAAATTAAGTTGGGCTACAAAATCCCCATCCATGTAAAATATACCACATCCAGCAGAGAAGTAAAATTTCAGTAGTTGTATGGTGTAATTTGTAAACACGTTTCTTTAATTTACTGGTTGCATTGTATGCTAGGTTCCAATAAAATTTATAGCCCAAAGTGCAAGGACTTTAAACAATTTTATCCAAGATAATGAATTAGAGTGTTTACTGGCACTTGATTACACATTTCCTATGCTTCTTAAACTTGCTTTAAACAATAAGACCCTGAAGAGCAAAACACAAAGAAATACAGTGATATTACTTGCATAATAGACCAATATGAGATGACAAATTGCATCATTTGGAATTCTTAAATGAATGGAATATATTCCTACAGATAAGAAAAGTATAATGGAAAGACCAACTTCTCCAGCTAATACTGGTGTTGGCTAAGTGAAGCCTTTCTTTAGCCGTCTATCCCCTTGATAATTCAATCAGATGTAGGTTCATTGGGAATCATAATTCTTTATTATAAATTGTATTCAAGCAATTATGCTATAAAGCCGAGGTCATAAAAAATCAATTTTAAAAATGAGGTAACTAAATCAAGGAATACTTTATTTTAAACAGATTGAAAGGATATTAAAAAAGACCCTTCATAAACAAATACCTAAGCTTGTCCATCAGGTTTTTCTAAAGGATCAATCCAAAGGTGATGCCTTCAAAACTCACCAGCCTCTGATCAAACTTACAGCAAGCAAAGTCCAATTCCTTACTACAAATGGAGAATGAAATGGTTGGTATAATAGGAAGTTTGAGGAGCAGAGGGGTAGGTGGGAAGAAAGGGAGGCTGAAATCAACATTAAAATATAAAAAACAATAAAATCAGTAGCAAAGCAAGCAAAATTATGAGAGAAAAATTAAGTAAAACTTCATATTCCCAATGTAGTATTTTGTAGCAGCATTTCTTGTACTTAACTGTCTAGATAAAGAAATAACTGAAATTATGTTTTACACAAAAAATACCCTGCAGTTCCTATTTTCTCACCTTTCACCCACCACTCAATTTGGATGCCCATTCTTGTTCAGAGGAATGTATCACTCCAAGAATTTTTTTTATACCTTGGGTAAGAAAATAATTGAATAACATCAAAGAATTAAGACTAGAAGTATTAATTTTTTTGAAGCCTGGATAAATAGTCAATCGTTCAAAGAGATGTAATATGTTCTATAAGAAATGTACAGCTGAATTATGTAAACTTCTGTTAACAAACATACAAAAAAGCATAGTATACAATTAAAAAATATTACAGAAATAACTTTGTTTTTAGAAAAAGCACACATTATTCGATAAATACATTTATATGACTAACATAATCTCCACATGCATTACTCACTTCTACCACATTTTCACTCCACATTTAATGTCACAAAATTCACCCTATGAACCTGGCAAAGCAATAGAAATTAAAATAAATGAAAAATCTTTAAAAGTATATTGATAGTATATCGGTCTGTGCAAATGTAAATGATAAATGAAAGGAACACAAAATTTCAATATCTAGTGCATTTTTAAGAATTACACAAAAAGTTTGCATTTTAGTGCCCATGTGTTATTCTGAAATACACATCTTGATCCACGTCAAGAATTTGGCTATTTTTAATCTTGTAAAAATTTATCAAATATTTCCCACCATCCAAATGCAAATATTTGAAATGAAATAGGCCATCTGATTAGTAAAGATGAAGGCTATCTTATTGGAGTCACAAGTCAGTATTGGTACATATATTTTTTTGTGAGTGCAGTTTCTTGTTTACTTAAAGACATGTCAAAGAGACTATTAGTTATTGATCCCCAAAGTTTAGTGTTCATGTAATGAAAATTCTTACACACATGGTTGGCCCAATGCACCAATTCCCTTTGTACCAGTTTTATAAAAAGTAAATACCAACATACCTTAGCCCAGAGGCTAACTTGAGGAAACAAAATCAATAACTTGGTAAACTGAGTGTTCAAAAAATAACTTTGGAAATAATTAACAAGATAAAGCACTGCTAGCACATACAAAAGGGGTTGTGAACAAGTCAAAGCATGCTCATTTTGAAGAAAAACAAGCACTGGGACTACGACTGATTACAATTTTGGTGGAGTATTTTAATGTTACAAGTTGAACTTCAACAGAAGGCCTGTAGATGGATGGCCTGCACCACAAAGTATTGTCTTTTCCTCCCTCATCGTAGGTTTTGACTACTAATAGACTTTAAAAAAAAGGAAAAGCACTTTAAAATATATCTTTTTAACATGCATGTGTTGTTCCAGACAGCAGAAAATCTTTGCAAATGGGTAACCAGGTGACTCACTCACTGGTGATATTTTGCATTAGCTTTCATTACATTCATAAATTAACAAGCCATTGCAATACTCCATGGATTTCAGCTGAATGCATCAGAGACAACCAACATTTTATATTAAACATTTTATACGAATTGCAAGAATTCAACTGTAAAAAAAGGCTAGTAAAATACACATCTCAGAAAAGTGGCAGCAACATCCTCAAAACAATCAAAAGTCTGACTAACCTGGTCTTCACTGAAGATAGAATTATTCCATAGGCACAAGTTCTATGCCTAGGATTGGCAGGCAGTTGGTTACATATCTGAAAAACCAATTATCATCACTGAAGTCTGTGGGTTTGTTACAAACAGCGGGAACTCATAAATTTCCTTGTCAGTAGTTATGAGGCGTGAGCTGCCCTCTGCAGGTTTCTGGCCCTGTTTCAGCGGCTGTCAATGATGAGTTGATAAATTTTCCTGAGCTATTATAAACATCAAATCAATCACAAGTAGTACTGTACAGTGAAAGAAGCAAACAGTACACCTGGAATCACATTATAAACACAAAATGATGGATCAGAACTTGTGCAGAAATCAATATAATTCCCCTGCATTTATTTGCTTGCCAACAATCTACCCACCAATATTTTTTAAAAAATTAATCATCCAGCATATTTTGTAACACACTGATTAAGTGTTTCAGCCCATATATATACTCTTCATCTTTTGTGTTGCTAGGAAACACATGTGCAAAGTCTATCATTCTTACAGCAACTTCTGGAGGCTCTGGAAACATGCTCGATGCATGAATGAAATCTTTGTCCAATGGTTTTATTTCATTGCCATTTGGCTGACCAGGTGGAATGAGATTTAAGCATTTGCATATCCCATGGTCTTGTTCAGTATTCTTCAGCTGTAGTGGGACCACACTTTGGTGTGCCCGGAAGCAGCCCTTCCTGTGAAGTGCATACATATTGGAGAGGCTTTGACCAACCGAGGCTTCCACTATTCCGTTCTCAGTAGAATCCATCACATGAATATTGTTGTTGTATTCCATCAGCTCTCCAGTTCTCCGTATACCCTTTGGTGCTGCTGGTTTGTCAGCTTTGTTACCTGTCGCTCTCAGCTCAGGTGATCCCTCATACACAAACAGTAAGGAGCTTGCATAGAAACAGAGCTTACTTTGCCTCTCAAACCAGTGCAGTATCTTTTTAATCTCTTGAATACTTGAAGCCATAGCATCTTTCCTCAAGTAGCTTCCATTGTGGAAGAATTTAGACAGACCTACAAAACGACAAGTAAAACACAATCCACGTGAGTAAAACTTTGAATATCCACATCAATAGCCCAGCCCAGTCCATCACAAGCAAAGCCCTCCCCTTCACTGAGCACACTGACAAGGGTCACTGGCACAAAAAATAGCAGCATCCATCAGCAAGGATCTCCATCATCCAGGCCATGCTCTCTTCTTGCTACTACCATTGGGCAGAAGCAGCCACACCACCAGGTTCAGGAAGTTATTACCCTACAACCATCAAGCTCCTGAACCTGTCTGGACAGCTTCACTCACCTGAATGCTGAACTGACCCACAACCAATGGAAACAACAGGAATTCTGCAGATGCTGGAAATTCAAGCAACACACATCAAAGTTGCTGGTGAACGCAGCAGGCCAGGCAGCATCTGTAGGAAGAGGTACTCTACAATGCAAGTTCTCAGTATTATTTATTTACTTTTTTTATTATTTGCAGGATTTGTCTTCTTTTGCACATTGGCTATTTGTCAGTCTTTGTCTGTGTATAGCTTTTCATAAATTCTATTGTATTTCTTTATTTTCCTGTAAATGCTTGCAAGAGAATGAGTCTCAAAGTATAATATGGTGACATATACACACTTTGATAATAAGTTTACACCAACTTTGAGAATCTATTTTCAAATGTAATACTTTCATTGAAAACAGAATGAACAACATTGCGGCAACAATGCAAGCAGCAGTGCTGAAGTTAATCATTCAGGTCTACCTTTGCTGACAGATGCGTCCCAAGGTTTCCCAGTGAAAGCTGACATCGATGAAGTAAAATCTACTATCCCCTTCAAAGCACCCACAAACCCTTTTGTCAATCTAGGGAAAGGATATTTAAAGATCAAAATCCGTAAACTTGCACAAATTTCATGGTTTATTTGGCAGCAGTTACTCCTGCCGTCCTACATATTTCTGAAGCATAGACCATCTACAGCAAGTATCTCAAAGTGCTGCAAAATTTACCAACACTGCCTCCAGAAATTCCTCCAATTACACTGGAAGGAAAAGCCAGCTAATGTCAGAGCTCATCCAGGCCACCATCCACAGTACCGACGCCCAACTTTACGCATATAGGTGATACTGGGCAAATCACATCATGTGCTAGCTCCGCAGCAAATCTCCGGGGGCGAGAGGGGGAGAGGGGAAGAGGGGGAGACACACTAGCCCAAGCTGTCATGGAAGCAAATCAACAGATAGACAAAGAAAGATTGAAAGATGCTCTCAGAGTCTCCATAAAGACGTGCAACATTCACAGTAACTGCCGGGAATCTCTGTTCATGACTAGGTAGGGAAGAAATGTTGAAGATAGTACTGTGAAGGTCAAAACTATGCAATGGGAGTACACAAAAGCTCGGCAGGAGCTGCAGGGAGGGAAGCATGCCACCCTACAAACCAACCACCTGCCAGCATCTACCTTTTGCTGCATCTGAGGTCAGGACTGTCAATTCTCACTTTGGTCACTTCAGTTCCTGGAGACACTACCTGGAGACACATGAGAAGATAGGCTAAAACCAGCATGGTTTCCTGTAAGGAAAATCCTGCCCGACTAACCTACTGCAATTCTTTGAGGAAATTACAAGAAGGGTATACAAAGGAGATGCAGTAGATATGGTATACTTGGATTTTCAGAAGGCCTTTGACAAGGTGCTGTACATGAGGCTGCTTAGCAAGATACGTGCCCATGGAATTACAGGGGAGTTACTAGCATGGGTGGAGCATTGGCTGATCGGCAGAAAACAGAGAGTGGGAATAAAAGGATCGTATTCTGGCTGGCTGCCAGTTATCAGTGGAGTTCCACAAGGTTCGGTGTTGGGACTGCTGCTTCTTACTTGATATATGTCAATGATTTGGACTATGGGATTAATGGATTTTTGGCTAAATTTGCTGATGATACAAAGATAGGTAGAGGAGTGGGTAGTGTTGAGGAAACAGAGAGCCTGCAGAGACTTGGATAGTTTAGGGGAATGGGCAAAGAAGTGGCAAATGAAATACAACGTTGGAAAGCGTATGGTCATGCACTTTGGTGGAAGAAATAAACAGGCAGACTATTATTTAGATGGAAAGAGAATTCAAAATGCAAAGATGCAAAGGGACTTGGAAGTCCTTGTGCAGGAGACCCTAAAGGTTAACCTCCAGGTTGAGTTGGTGGTGAAGGCGAATGCAATGTTGTCATTCATTTCTAGAGGTACAGAATATAAGAGCAGGGATGTGATGTTGAGGCTCTATAAGGCACTCATGTGACCACACTTGGAGCACTGTGAGCAGTTTTGGGCTCCTTATTTTAGAAAGGATATACTGACATTGGAGAAGGTTCAAAGAAGATTCACAAGAATGATTCCAGGAATGAAAGGGTTACCGTATGAGGAACGTCTGACAGCTCTTAGGCTGTATTCCCTGGAGTTCAGGAGAATGAGGTGGGATCTCATAAAAACCTTCCAAATGTTAAAAGGTCTGAACAGGTTAGATATGGCAAAGTTATTTCCCATGGTATGGGAGTCTAGGGCAAGGGGGCACAACTTCAGGATTGAAGGACGTCCATTTAGAACAGAGATGTGGAGAAATTACTTTAGTCAGAGAGTGGTAAATCTGTGGAATTAGTTGCCACGAGTGGCTGTGGAGGCCAAGTCATTGGGTGTATTTAAGGCAGATAGATAGGTTCTTGATTAGCCAGGGCATCAAAGGGTATGGGGAGAAGGCAGGGGAGTGGGGATGACTGGAAGAATTGGATTAGCCCATGATTGAATGACGGAGCAGACTCGCTGGGCCGAATGGTCTATTTCTGCTCCTAAATCTTATGGTCTTATATAAAATTCAGTGCACACATGTTGTTGTTACTGGGCAAAAAATTGCACAGCTCAAGAATTTTGTGCTCACTGGTCATCACAAATTAGAGGGAACATTGCTCTCAACCCCACTCACCTGCCTTCTCCCCATAACATTAATCAAGGACTTATCAACCTGCACTTTAAATATTCAAATAACTGCTCTGAAACTTTGCTGCTATTCATGCCTCTACAACCTCCTTTGTCAGCTCATTCCTACAATTAGTGTAAATTTTATCCCTCAGATCCCCTTTAAATCTCCTCCCTGTCACCTTCAATCTGTATCATCTAGTCTTAGGCTGAATCAAAGGTGGTGACAAATCAGCATATAGGACGGAAATTGAAAACCTGGCTGAGTGGTGCCACAGCAACAACCTCTCAACTCAATGTCAGCAAGACCAAGAAGCTGATTACTGACATCAGGAGGAGGAAACCGGAGGTCCAAAAGCCAGTCCTTATTGGAGGATCAGAGCTGGAGAAGGTCGGCAACTTTAAATTCCTCTGCGTTATCATTTTGGAGGACCTGTCTTGGGCCCAGCACGTAAGGGCAATTATGAAGAGAGCACGGCAGCGCCTCTACTTCCTTAGGAATTTGCAAAGATGCGGCATGACATGTAAAACATGTAGTGCAAAGTATATTGACTGGTTGCATCACAGCCTGGTATGGAAACACCAATGCACTTGAATGGAAAATACTACAAATAGTAGTGGATACAGCCCAGTCTGTCACGAGTAAAGCCCTTTCCGCCACTGAGCACATCTCCATGGAATGTTGCCACAGGAAAGCAGCCCCCCACCCAGATCATGTTGTCTTCTCACAGCTGCCATCAGGAAGAAGGTACAAGAGCCTCAGGATTCACACCACCGGGTTCAGGAAGTTATACCCCTCAACCATCAGGCTCTTGAACCAAAGGGGATAACTTCATTCGCCCCACCATTGAAATATCCCCACAACCAATGGACTCACTTTTAAGGTCTCTTCGTCTCATGTTCTTGATACTTATTGCTTAACTATCTATTACTATTATTTCTTTTTGTATTGGCACAGTTTGTCGTCTTTTGCTCACTGGTTGAATGCCTAAGTTGGCGCAGACTTTCATTAATTCTTTTATAGTTATTATTCTATAATGGATTTATTGAGTATGCCAACAAGAAAATGGCTTTCAGGGTTGTATATGGTGACATATATGTACTTTGATAATAAATTTACTTTGAACTTTATATACTCCTACCATGGGAAACTGACAAGGACTATCTACTCCATCAATGCCCCTCAATTTTACATACCTCTTACCAGTTCACACTCAACCTCCCTCGCTCCAGGGAAAACAGACCCAACCTATCTAATCTCTCAAGCTCTCTACAGAATATTCTTGTGAATCTTTTCTGCATCCTCTCTAATCACGTCTCTTCTAGTGTGATGACCAAAGCTGCACACATTATTCCAAATGCAGTTCAACCAACATTTTGTTCAACGGTAACATTCAGTCCTAAATCTTATATTCAATGCCTTAGCCAATGAAGGCAATAACGTTATATGCTTTTTTTCAAACTATCCTGCCACTCTCAGGAAACTATGCACTTGTACCTCTAGGTCTCCCTGTTCAACAACATGTCCAACAGCCCTTTTCAACTACATTAACTTATTATATGATAAACAAGGTCCAAGCACTGATTCCTATAGAACATCACTGGTCACATGTCTCAACCTCTCCCCTCCACAAGCCAGCATCCTCTGATTACTACTACCAAGCCAATTTTGTATCCAATTGGCAAGCTTACCCTAAATCCTACATGTTCTAACCTTTGAGACTAGTCTACCATGCAGGACCTTGTAAATTGCCTTGTTAAAATCTATGTAGACAATGTTTACTGCCCTGTTCTCGTTAATCCTCTTAGTCACCTCTCCAGAAAACTCAAATCAAATTCGCAAGACACGATTTCTCGCACACAAAGCCATTTTGACTTAACCCCAGTTCATCCTTAAGTTATTAAATGTAAATAGATCCTGTCCCTAAGAATCCCTTCCAGTAACTTTCCCACCACTGAAACAAAGCTCATTGGCCTGCAGCTCCCTGGCTTATCTCCACTGTCCTTCTTAAATAAAAGTACACCCTAGCTGTCTTCCAATCTTCCAATAAATCACCTGTGACAAAGTTTTAAAAATCTCTACCAAACCCTTGCCATCTCCTTCCTTGTTTCCCAGATACAGTTGCCAGGCCCTGGATATTTACCCATATTTATGTGCTTCAGTTTCTCCAACACTTCCACCTTTGCAACATTGATATGTGTCAAAATATACCTGTTCCCTCACAGAATCTCCTTTACTTTATCTGCCAGGGATATCTCATGGCCTCTTTTTGCCTTCCTAACTTCTTGCTTAAGTGTGTGCTTACATATCTTGAACCCTTCAGGGGAATTACTTGCTCCAAGTTGCCTATATCTGAAATATACCTTCATTTTTTTCTGATCAGACTCTCGCACCCCTTTATCTACCAAGTCTTCTTTGATGATATTAAATGGAAACACAGGAAAATTCAACTGCTCTTTAAAGATTTTTTTAAGTTAGTTCTGCTAACATTACATTTCAAAAATAGGACTAATTGTAAGCTTTTCATTTCTCCTCACTCAACAGGAAATTTCTCAAATTTCCTGTTGTGAAGATTTCTCAAAGAACAATTTATTTTAATCAGTGATGAGTCAATATTCATTGCTGACTGAAAATTCTGATTCACAATGCCTATCAAAATGGACTTACAAATTCATCTTAAACACAAGAGATTCTACAGAGTTTGGAAATCTTGAGCAACACAAAAATTGCTGGGGGAATTTAGCAAGTCGGGTAGCATCTATGGAGAGGAATAGACAGCTGACAGTTCAGGCCAAGATCTTTCCCCAAGACTGAAAAAGAAGGGGACAGAAGCCAGAATAAGAAGGTAGGGTGAGGGCAAAGAGTATAAGCTGGTTGATGAGGAGAAAGATGGGTGATGGAGGGTAATGAAGTAAGATGTGAGGGGATAGGTGAAAGAGGTAAAGGGCTGAAGTAGGAATCTAATAGGAAAAGACAGTGGACCATGGAAGAAAGGGAAGGATGAGAGGAACAAGAAGGAGCTGACGGGCAAGTCAGGTGAAGGGAAGGAATGCCATGTTCATACCATCAGGTCAGGGCCATCTATTGCACCCGGTGGCCCCAGTGGGACCTCCTCTACTTTGGTGAGATCGGACACGGATTAGGGGACTTTTGTCAAGCACTTTCACTGTCCACCGCAAAATATAGCATCCCCCAGTGGCCACCCATTTCAATTCAACTTTCCATTACGACATGCTTGGCCATTGCCTCCTCTACAGATGTCAGACCACATTCACGTTGGAGGAGCAATGCCTTATATTCCATCTGGGTAGTCTCCAACTTGATGGCATGAACATCGATTTCTCCAAGTTCTGGTAATTTCCCCTCCCCTCCCCCCATTTTCTTTTCCCCCATTCCAATGCCTTCTCACCCCTTCTTTTCCACTCACCTGCCCAACACCTCCCTCTGTTTTCCCTCCTTCCCTTTATTTCATGGACCATTATCCTTTCCTATCACATTCCTCCTTTTTCCCATTAGTTCTTTTACCTATTCCTTCCTAACTTCTTATTCATCACCTTCTCCCACTCACCTAGCTCTTCCCTTACCTGCTCACCTATCACCTGTCAGCTTGCACTCATACCTCCTTCCACCACACCCCCCCGCCCCGCTTTGCCCATCTCCGAAAATCCACTGTTGATTTCCCTGCATTGATGCTGCTTGACTTGTTGAGTTCCTCCATCACTTTGGTTGCGGTGCTCACAATTCGATCCACTAGATTCAGTGCCTGGAGCTAAAGATTATATGGGGAGGGGGAGGGATGGTAAAAGGACATTCTCTGAAATATATGACAAGCTAGTTTTCCATTTCAAATAATTAAATGTCCCATCCAATTTGGTACTGCAATCAACTCTGCAACAAGAATTAAACAGCAAGTGACTGGACTTGAAATGTGACATAGCTGACATTCAAGGATATTACAGGTGCCTGCACACTGGTGCCTTACCTTGAAATTCAAAGTTCATAGTAGATTCAAGTTCAAAGTAGATTTATTACCCAAGTACATATATGCTACCTATCCATTACTACTCAGATTTATTTACTTGCAGGCATTTACAGGAAAAAATTTTACAATAAAATAGAATTTTACAATAAAACTATAAATACACAGACAAAAACTAAAGGCAAAAGATGACAAACTGTGCAACTGAAAATAACACCAAGAGCGTGAATTGTTAAGGGCCCTTGAAAGTGAGTCAGTAGCATTAGTGGTTCAACTGCCTAATGGTTATAGGGTAATAACTGTTTCTGAACACAGTGGCAGGCGACCAAAGGCTTCTGTGCCTCTTGGACTAGAGAGAAGAATGGCATTAGTGAGAAGAAAGTACATATATCTGGGTGGGAGGGATCTTTGATAATGGATTCTGCTCTTTGATGGCAACACTCCATGTAAATATACTCAATGGTGGAAAGGGCTTCACCTGTGATAGATTGGGCTATACTTTCCACTTCTTGTAAACTTTCCCGTTCCTGAGCAACGGCAGTTCCATACCAGGCCATGATGCAACTATTCAGGATACTCCCCACTGTCCAGCTATAGAAGTTTATCAAAGTTTTTGGTAACATGCCAAATCCACACAAACTTCGAAGAAAGTAGAGGTACTGTCTTACCTTCTTTGTGATGGCAATGATGTGCTGAACCCAGGACAGATCCTGATATGCTGATGCCAAAGAATTTTAAGTTACTGACCTTCTCTGCCTCCGTATCCCTAATGAGAGGTAGCTCATGGACTTCAGCTTCCTTCTGCAGTCAATAATCAATTCTTTCATTTTGCTGATATTAGGTGAGAGATAGTTGTGTGGCACCACTCAACCAGATTTTCAATCTTCCTCCTATATAGATTCCCAGCAGCACCTCTATAAACTTTCAATCTATTTTGAGGTAAGTGGCAATGTCTAAATGGAATATTCTGTTGGATCGTTCCTTTTCTATCCCAAGACATCTTCTTTGTAGGCTGGGTGCCCAAGGGGCAGCAATAGTGTACTTTCAAAGTGATTGGGCCTATTAATAAAAAATTATTAAACCTATCGTTTTCACAACCTTCCGCAAAGAATCAGTTTAGGAAAGATGCAGTGAAATATTTCTCTCATTATACTAACAGGAAAATGCCTCCAAGCTGTCATTTCAATACAATAAATAGGCAAAACTTGCTCACAGTATACTACCAGATGTTTCACAAATTAAATAGTCAGCCTTTATTACTATCCTCATTACAAATCTTTCTCAGTTCATGTTGCAATAAGCACTTGCCAATTAAAGGTGCATGCAAAAATTTACTACTGGAAAGATATTAAATTCAACATCTGTATGTATTCAAATTTTTATGCCTTTTAACTCTCGTTTATTTTACATGGTTTACAGGATACACTTGATTTCCAAAATAAAAGAGGCTTTTTCTGTCATTACAAACCTGAAACCTGAAAGCAAAAGAAGAATAGCCAAATGATTTAACTGTAAAAGCTGGTGTAATGATAGGGTTAAATGCCTTTTCCAACTCAAAGAATGCACATCTCATTAAATCAATCTAGACTCACTTATCTCTAAGCATAACTTCAATAAGGGAAATGGTAGTTTTATGCTTTCAGTTTTTCTTCATTTTCTTATGGTCATTAACTTAAGTAAATCTGTTTTGTAGCTCATTGAGTACGATTTAGCTTCATTGCCTGGAGGCCAGATGACTTTACATATACGACAAGTTGAACAGCCTCTTGGATAAGAATTGAGTCAAACAACTCATAGATGCTGGAAATGCAAAACAAAAACAAGAAATGCTGATTGCACTCAGCTGGTCAGACAACAGGAGCAAGAAAGGTAGCTACAATGAAGGTTCTGGGGAATTTATTCCAGTTTTCTCTTTTGCTATTTGCCCTGTGGAGTGATGGCAGCATTTTGTTAACTGCTGTTGTATATATGAAGTCAGCTGGTACTATCTGATCAGTTCCAAGTTTCTCCTCCTCTGTAATCCTGCATTCATCATGCTTGACCATCTTCAAAAGGCAATGCCTTAAAAAGGTGGCAACCATCTTTAAGAACTCCCACTACCCAGGACATGCCCACTTCTCATTACTACCACCAGGGAGGTGGTACAGGAACCTGAAGACACACACTCAACATTTTAGGAGCAGCTTCTTCCCCTCTAATTTCTTCAGGTTTCTGTACGGACAATAAACCAATGAACACTTCCTCACTATGTTTGCTCTATTTTTATATAGATATATACAATTTATGGTATATTTTATGTATTACACTGTACTGCTGCCACAAAGCAAATTTCATGACGTTTTTATAGTGCTCATAAACCTGATTCTGCTTCTGGTTCCCCACCCAATCCTTACTCTAACTGTTTCTAGACCAAATACATCAAGTTCATTTTCAGAACTCGTGGTAAGATCTTAATCCCAGCTCAGTTGGTTACAGATACTATACCACAGTCAGGCTATCATTCCCAAAATGCAGAAAAGACAGTATGAGGTACAGTAATTAGCTTCAGAGCCCAATTGGTTGAGAGAGAAAACAGTTAATCCTCATGTTTCCCACTGGAAAAGGAAATACAGGATCTGCAATGTGCTTTGTGATTTATTTTTTTTTACAATCATTGCCTGTCCAGGCTCAGCAAGAAGAATGGCTGGCTGGACGGAGAACTTAATACATCCAAAAACGTTTATCTTTTGAATGAAAGAACACTTGGGACAGGTTACGAGAAGATGGCTGGGCTTGGAGGAGCCTACTATTCAAAAATTCAAAACATAACACAAAGATCCCAGGTATTAGGAAACAGACCAGTTCTGATATACAAATATAAAAACTAAATATGTTTATTATATGTGCATCAAAGCCATGCCAGGATTGAGGGATAAATTATTGCTCTGGATGCATCCACATGCAGATCAGATATAACATGATCCAAGGATCGCAGAGTACCCAAACTAGCACAGTTAATGGACTTGTTGAAGTTATAGTCCTCAGTACCTTCCGTCAGGTCCTTCCACAATGATCCAGATCAATCAAAATGAGAAGGCATAGCCAAACAATATTACTGTTTCATAAAAGCAAAACAGTAGTTTACGGCAGTTTGAAATCTGAACTACTCAATCTGGTTGCTAAAGGCTTGTGATGATGGAAAGAGACCACCTTAAGCCTCCCAGCGGGTAGGCTGACTTCAGAACCACTTAAATATTCCGTCTTTCATATACAGAAAGTCAATAGTACAATCATGTGATGGAAGTGCAGTCATGACTTCTCAGTTCATATCATAACAGATCAAAGATGAAAGCCCACAGCACAAAGACACAATGTGAAATGAATTTGGCCAGTTGCTATGTAGTTCCAATTATAAAGTAGAATGCTGCACATAACACAGTAGGGAAGATGTCATCCTCAGTTAGTATGGACATCTACTTCAGTAAGTGAAAAACATTGTGCATCCCTCTGTTAGTCCACAAATCAATCCATAATTAATTTTACCTTTTTATTATGCTGAACCTCACCAGCCAAAAACTGGAAGTTACTGAATCTCTGAGAAATAAGATCTATCATTCTAATGAACATAAATATTTTGCAACTTCTCCATAGCAATTAGCTTTCTGCTTTTACATCTTTTCCATCACAATTATGGATGTGGACCTCTCTGCTCTCTGTATGGGCATTTTGGTGTTACAGAATCAAAACTGGATCCCCATGTGAGGCACTGTAAAACCACGCTAACAATGAACAGATCTTGCTTTCCCACAGGGCAACTTCCATCAGGCTACAGCCAAGTTCCTTGCCTCAAAGGCAGAACAAAATAACTTTTAACTATGGTTCTGTATGTTCTTAAAGGCACTGCAAAAGATAAACGGCAGTTCTAAGATTTTAAAAAAAGTTATCAATAAGAACAATGTATTATAGTGTCCTGGCCAGCTGAAGTGGGTGTTACACACATCTTAATAATGATGGCAGAGGTGGAAAACACAGCAATTGAAAACTCACTTGAAAAATCAGTCATACAACCATAATCCTCCAATCCTGACTCAAATATTGAAATAACACTATGAAAATTCCTCAATCTACACCCAGTATCACCTCACTGCCACTAGCTCCACCCCCAACCCACCCCCATTTTTCTCAATGTGCCAATTAGAAACTCATGCATGAACCAATGTTGTGAGTCATCCATTTCAATAAGGCAAATTATTCATGATTCTCAATCACCTCAAATCCTTAAGATTTTGCTTAACAGAGTAGAATGTAGGATTTCTACATTGATTTGTTCAACACCATTGCAATAAACCTGAGCCAGTCAATCATAACCTCCAACTCTTTCTCAATGAAGCACAAACTTCAAAGCTGTTCTTTTTTTTAATATATACATTTCGATAGTGAAACTACAAGAACCCAGCAGCAAAATGGAAATTTATACAGTGCAAAACAAACAAATCCAATATATAGTTCATAACAGTAAGAAAAAAAAAGTCTAATTATGTAAAATTAATATCCACCCCAACCTCCCACTGAAAAAAGAAAAACCCAGGCCAACCACTTTACATATATATATAAAAAAACAATCAGAACATTCAACCCCAGAGAACTGTAAATATACATAAAAAAATAACATAATGCCCACTACCAAAAGTGTAGTATAATTCATAACAAAAAAAAGTATAACTTTCAAGAAAAAAAAAGCTGAAAGTAAGGGCTTGTAGCATGCTAAAAAAAGATAAACTTACCCTAAAGCACTGTGAACGTATTCAAGAAAAGGTCCCCACACTTTATGAAACTTTATGTCCGAATTAAGAAGTGAATAGTTAATCTTTTTGAGGTCTAAACAGGCCATAATATTATTAAGCCATTAAGCATGAGTGGGTGAGGCAGCATCTTTCCACCTAAGAAGAACCAACCGTCTGGCCAAAAGAGAGGCAAAAGATAATGTTCGGCTTTTAGTCATACTCAAGTGCATATTTATTTCACCCAAGGTGCCAAAAAGAGCAACCAGAGGGATAAGTTCTAAATGACAGTTAAGAATATGAGATGGGGTTAAAAAAACTTCTCTCCAGAATTTCTCAAGACTAGGACAGGTCCAATACATATGAATAAGAGAAGCCTCAGCCCCTTTACACTGTTTAAGCTGTTACACTTTTTAAGCTGTTCTATTGAACTCTGGCTGGGATGTCTAGAACACAGGATCACAGTCTCGGGCTACAGGACAAGAGATTTAGAACTGAGATGAGGAGAAACTTCTTTACTCAGAAGATGCTGATCATGTGGAATTCTCTATCAAAGGGCTTCAGAGTGAAAGTCACAGAATTTTTTTATGAAAATACATTTAAGGACTCAAAAGTCATCTAGGGATATGGGGAAAGTACTTTGTACAAATGTATTATTGAGAAAAATGATAATTTACTGGGAGGAGACCTGAATGGCCGAATGACCTGCTTCCACTATTTCCCATGTTACAGAACATTATGAAGGAACGTGTAAATTTAGTCACTTTGATAGAAGAGTAGAAACAGATACAAGGTAAGGAAATTACTAACTGGAATACCCTTGTACACTAAAACAAAGCTTCTGTGAAAAAGTAAGAAACAATTAATCAAAAAAGTGAAACTGTAAGGCCTTTTTAGCATGAAGGAAGGAAGTCAAGTTAGAATTTTAAAGGGCCAAGGTGAGGAGACTGGTCTGAGGATCGGTAGTTACTTGTACTGGAGTGAATGCAACAAAGATTATCTATTAGTTGTCTCCTATGATGAGTGGGTTATCCAAATTTGGAAGGTCAAGAATAATGAGCCAAAATTCTTAGAAAAGCATTGTAAATGTCCTGAAGGACTTGCCCCCCCAAACTGCAGCTCTCTGACTTGGAGATCACAGCCCTAGGATGAGTGATCAGACATATAGGACCAAACAGAAACAACGTGTGAATTTTCATAATTTGTTTTTTCCACAATGTAACATAGCAATTCAAACCTTCCCATTGTTCACTAAGAGCATTACAAATACTGTTACTTTGTCCATTTTCATATCATTCCACATCAAGCCCAGATAACAAAAATCCATTGATCTCAACCCTTGAACGTATTTCAAAAGCAGTGTTCACTCGCCTCTGAGGTACAGAATCTCAAAAACTATAACCGACGTCAAAAGAAACAACCTTTGCTCAGCCCTGAACAACTAACCCCTTAACCCAAATCTAATTTGGGACTTTACACTGAGAGGGAACACTCTCTCATCATGCACTAGGTCAACCTCAGTGAGACCATTTTCCATTCTTCTAAACCTGAGAGTAGGTTAAGCCACCTCAGCTGTACTTCACAAGACAACCCTTGCACCTTAAGAACCAATTGTGGAAATGTATATTTCTCAATTAGTGTATCCTTCCTGAGGTACGAAGAACAAAACTGTGCTCAAACTTCAAATCCACTCTCCAGCAAAACCCAAAATGATATCAACAACACTTCCCTACTTCTGTGCTCCGAGCCAATGGGAAGGAAGACCAAACTGACCCACTTCATCAACTTGCACATTTAATTTCTGAATTATTGAATCAATTAATCTAGATTCCTCTGTACACCAACATTGTGCAGTATTTAACAAACTATTATTGCTAAAGTGCACAATCACACATTTTCCCACATTGTGCGCTATTATAGAAACACAGAAAACATACAGCACAATACAGGCCCTTTAGCCCACAAAGCTGTGCCGAACATGTTCCTACCTTAGAACTACCTAGGCCTTACCCATAGCCCTCTATTTTTCTAGGTTCGCTGTACCCATCCAGGAGTCTCTTAAAAGACCCTGTCGTTTCTGCCTCCACCACCACCGCCGGCAGCTCATTCCATGCACACTCACCACTCTCTGCGTTAAAAACTTACCCCTGACATCTCCTCTGTACCCACTTCCAAGCACCTTAAAACTATGCCCTCTCGTGCTAGCCATTTTAGCCCCAGAGAAAAGCCTCTGACTATCCACACGATCAATGCCTCTCATTATATTGTACACTTCTATCAGGTCACCTCTCATCCCCCGTCGCTCCAAGGAGAAAAGGCCGAGTTCACTCAACCTATTCTCATAAAGCATGCTCCCTAATCCAGGCAACACCCTTGTAAATCTCCTCTATACCCTTTCTATGGTTTCCACATCCTTCCATCCTTCCTGTTGTGGGGCGACCAGAATTGAGCACAGTACTCCGAGTGGGGTCTGACCAGGGTCCTATATAGCTGCAACATTACCTCTGGGCTCATAAACTCAATCCCACGATTGATGAAGGCCAATGCACCATATGCTTTTCTAACCACAGAGTCAACCTGCGCAGCAGCTTTGAGTGTCCTATGGACTCAGACACCAAGATCCCTCTGATCCTCCACACTGCCAAGAGTCTTACCATTAGTGCTATATTCTGCCATCATATTTGACCTACCAAAATGAACCACCTCACACTTATCTGGGTTGAACTCCATCTGCCACTTCTCAGCCCAGTTTTGCATCCTATCAATGTCCCGTTGTAACCTTTGACAGCCCTCCACACTATCCACAACACCCCCAACCTTTGTGTCATCAGCAAATTTACTAACCCATCCCTCCACTTCCTCATCCAGGTCATTTATAAAAATCAAACAGTAGGGGTCCCAGAACAGATCCCCAAGGCACACCAGTGGTCACCGACCTCCATGCAGAATACGACCCATCTACAACCACTCTTTGCCTTCTGCAGGCAAGCTAGTTCCAGATCCACAAAGCAATGTCCCCTTGGATCCCATGCCTCCTGTCTCAATAAGCCTTGCATGGGGTATATTATCAAATGTCTTGCTAAAATCCATATACACTACATCTACAGCTCTACCTTCATCAATGTTTATGTTTAGTCACATCCTCAAAAAATTCAATCAGGCTCGTAAGGCACGACCTGCCTTTGACAAAGCCATGCTGACTATTCCTAATCATATTATACCTCTCCAAATGTTCATAAATCCTGCCTCTCAGGATCTTCTCCATCAACTTACCAACCACTGAAATAAGACTCACTGGCCTATAATTTTCTGGGCTATCCCTACTCCCTTTCTTGAATAAGGGAACAACACTCAGAACCCTCCAATCCTCTGGAACCTCTCCCATCCTCATTGATGATGCAAAGATCATTGCCGGGGGCTCAGCAATCTCCTCCCTCACTTCCCACAGTAGTCTGGGGTACATCCCATCCAGTCCAGGTGACTTATCCAACTTGATGCTTTCTAAAAGCTCCAGCACATCCTCTTCCTTAATATCTACATTCTCAAGCTTTTTAGTCCACTGCAAGTCATCCCTACAATCGCCAAGATCCTTTTCCGTAGTGAATACTGAAGCAAACCTCCGGTTCCATACACATTTTTCCACTGTCACACTTGATTGGTCCTATTCTCTCACGTCTTATCCTCTTACTCTTCACATACTTGTAGAATGCCTTGAGGTTTTCCTTAACCCTGTCCGCCAATGCCTTCTCATGGCCCCTTCTGGCTCTCCTAATTTCATTCTTAAGCTCCTTCCTGCTGGCCTTATAATCTTCTAGATTCCTTTCATTACCTAGTTTTTTGAACCTTTCGTAAACTCTTCTTTTCTTCTTGACTAGATTTACAACAGCCTTTGTACACCACGGATCTTGTACCCTACCATCCTTTCCATGTCTCATTGGAACGTACCTATTCACGCAAATATCCCCTGAACATTTGCCACATTTCTTCCATACGTTTCCCTGAGAACATCTATTTCCAATTTATGCTTCCAAGCTCCTGCCTGATAGCCTCATGTTTCCCCTTACTCCAATTAAACATTTCCCTAACTTGCCTGTTCCTATCCCTCGCCAATGCTATGGTAATCGAGATAGAATTGTGATCACTGTCTCCAAAATGCTCTCCGACTGAGAGACCTGACACCTGACTAGGTTCATTTCCCAATACCAGATTAAGTACAGCCACTCCTCTTGCAGGCTCATCTACATATTGTGTCAGGAAACCTTCCTGAACACACCTAACAAACTCCACCCCATCTAAACCCCTCGGTCTAGGGAGATGACAATCAATATTTGGAAAATTAAAATCTCCCACCTCAACAACCCCATTATTATTACTCCTTTCCAGAATCTGTCTCCCTATCTGACCCTCGATTATTTCGTTTTCAGTTTGTATTTGCACTGTTTATCTTTTGCACACTGGTTTAACTCATTAGCTGATGTGGTATGCCCGCAGGACAATGAATCTTATGGCTGTATATATGTACTTCGATAATAAATTTACTTCGAACTTTATGTCCAATACCATTTTGACCATTCACACCACCTATACCCACTTGTATTCTCTGACCCAATTGTTTCTGGATCAAATTTAGATGTTATATTCTATCTTTTCATCAGACAATTTATATAAGTATACAATATGAAGGCCCAGTGCTGACTCCTGTGGCATTCTGTGGAAAAAAAATGCACTTAAATCCTACAGCTTTTATACCAATTCTCTGTCCATGTTCACATATTACTCCCAAACAATTGAACTTTAGCTTTATGTACAAGTGGTTTTTCACTGAATGCTTTCAGAAAAAGTAGATATACATTAACAGCTTTCCCCTTATCCTACCCACTAGTTACAACCTTAAATCATGTTAACTGTGTCATTATTATTAAAGATGAGGTCCCAGGGTACTTGAAGGCACATGATAAAATAGGCCGTAGTCAGCATTGTTTCCTCAAGGGAAAATCTTGCCTGACAAATCTGTTGGAATTCTTTGAAGAAGTGACAAGCAGGATAGGCAAAGAAGAATCAGTTGATGTTGGGCACTTGGATTTTTAAAAGGCCTTTGACAAGATGGCACACAAGGTTGCTTAACAAGCTATGAGCCCATGGTATTACGGGAAAGATTTTAGCATGGATATAGCAGTGGCTGATTGATAGGAGGGAAAGAATGGAAATAAAGGAAACCTTTTTTGGCTGGAAGCTGGTGACTAGTGGTGTTCCACAGAGGTCTGTGTTGGGACAGATTCATTTTGCATTTTTTGTCAATGATTTGGATGATGGAATTGATGGCTTTGGTGCAAAGTCTGCAAACAACATGAAGATAGGTGGAGGGGCAGGTAGTTTTGAGGAAGTAGAGAGAAGTTAAGACAGATTTGGTAAGACAGTATGGGCAAAGAAATGGCAGATGGAATACAATACTGGGAAGTGTACGGTCATGCACTTTGGTAGAAGAAATGAAAGGGTTGACCACTTTACAAATGGAGGGAAAATACAAAAAAATGAGGCGCAAAGGGACTTGAGAGTCCTTGTGCAGGATTCCCTAAAGGCTAATTTGCACATTGAGTCTGTGGCGAGGAAGGCAAATGCAATGTAGCATTCATTTCAAGAGGATTAGAATATAAAAATAAGGATGTAATGTTGAGACTTTATAAAGCACTAATGAGGCCTCACTTAAGAGTATTGTGAGCAAGTTTGGGCCCCTTATCTTTGAAAGGATCTGCTGACACTGGAGAGGTTTCAAAGCAGGTTCGTGAAAATGATTCCAGGATTAAATGACTTGTCAATTGAAGAACGCTTGATGGCTCTGTGCTTGTATTCACTAGAATTCAGGTGACCTCATTGAAACCTACTAAATGGTGAAAGGCCTTGGTAGAGTGGATGTAGAGAGGATGCTTCCTATGACAGGAAAGTCTCAGGCCAGAAGACACAGCCTCAGAATAGAGGGTCGTCTTTTAAGAATGGAGACGTAGGAATTTCTTTAGCTACAGAGTGGTGAATCTGTGGAATTCTTTGCCACAGGTAGCTGTGGAGGCCAAATTTTTTTATGTGTATTTAAGGCAGAGGTTGATAGATTTTTGAATGGTCAGGGCATGAAGAGATATGGGAAGAAGGCAGGAGATTGGGGCTGGGAGGAAAATTAGATCAGTCATGATGACATGGGGGAGCAATGGGCCAAATGGCCTAATTCTGCACCTTTATCTTATGGTCTAAGAAAATGGTGCCACAATAAAGGGAATATATATACATATTTATTTCTCACCCCTTATGGGTGGGGTATATGAGTATTTTTCCTTCAATCTCGGGTCCTCTACCAGAAACCTGGGAAGCTTGAGGGTTTGGTGCAGTATTCTTGCTGTTGCTGACAATGCACTATTCTGGATAGTAATCTCAGATGCTGTTCCCGGGATTTGTTGGAGCCACTCTCCCAGTCCAGGTGCTCCTATCACCACCAGGATTACTCTGGCTTTAACCTTCCACATCCTTTCTATCTGCTTTTTCAAGCCCGGGTATTTCTCCAGCTTCTCATATTCTTTCTTCCTGGTGTTCCTGTCATTCAGGATTGTCACACAATTACTATTGCTTTCTTCTGTTCTTGTCCAGTGTTGCTAAGCTGGTGGTTGGCAACTACCTGTTTAACAATCTGTATTTGGATGTCCCACAGCATCTTGGCTTTGTCATATTCCACCACCTTCTTGGGTGTTTCCCCTTTGGACTTGGGAGCGTCTGGTCAGTGCAGATGCTCCTGTGCAATTCCTGCAACTCAGTTGTGCCATTCAGTGTATGCTGTCCCTGCCTGCATCTTCACCCTGCAACTATGTGTAAATGGTTCAGCGGATCCCTTGCAGAGTCTGCATCTTGGGTCTTGTCTGGTGTGATAAGAGCCCTGCTTTTATTGCTCTTGAGCTCAGCAACTGTTCTTTTGCAGCCATGAGCAGCACCTCTGTGCTGTACCTCAGGCCTGCCATTTCCAGCCACTGGTAGGACTTTCTTATGTCAGTCACTCCTGATATCTGGTGATGGTACATCCACATACTGGCTTGCCCTGCCATGACCTCTGGTCCTCTGACTCTGCTTCATACACTTCCATTTCCAGGTCCCATGTCTGCTGTCTGAGGTGTTCTCCTAGATCATCCCTCAGGGGCCATCTTCCTGACATACTCACGGATGTTTCCCATTTCTTCCAGGACTGTGGCCTTGACACATCCAAGATCCCATCCTCCTTTATTCCAGCGGATGTACAGATGCTCAACATGGAATTTGGGTGGACTCCTCCATGTATTGCTAATAGTTTCTGGGTCTTGATGTCTGTAGCTTCCAGTTTGTTCCTTGGCCAGCACATTATTGCGGCTGAGTATTCGATAACTGGTTGGGCAAATATGTTGATAGCTCTGATCTTGTTCTTCCCATTCAGCTGCCTTTTAGAACCTGTCTCACTCTTTGGAAGTACTTGGATGTTGCAGCTTTCCTTGTGCCCTCATCGTGGTGTCCATGCACCTGCAAGATCCCCAGGTACTTGTAGCTGTCCTGTACATCTGGTATGTGGCCTTCAGTTAAATTGACTCCTTCAGTCTTAATGGGTTTGCCTCTTTCAACTACCATCTGACTGCACTTTTCCAGTCCAAACACATCCTGATGTCTCTGCTGTACACCTTCGTAAGGTGGATTAGTGAGTCAATATATATTAAATAGATAAATTAAATAAGTAGTGCAAAAATAAAAAAATAGTGAGGTCGTGTTCATGGGTTCAATGTTGATTCAGAAGTCAGATGGCAGAGCAGAAGCTTTTCGTGAATCATTGAGTGTGCACCTTCAGACTTCTGTACCTCCTTCATGATGGTAGCAATGAGAACAAGGCATGACCTGGGTGATGGGGGTCCTCAATGATGGATTCCGCCTTTTTGAGGCACTACTCCTTGAATGCATGGATCTTCCCCAGGTGCCCTGGTTTCCACAATCCAAAGACAATATATATTTGTGTCTGTATTTGCTTAATATATTTAAGATCTCCAATTTTCCACAAAGCTGCCAACCCAAAACATTAACTATTTCTTGCCTCCTTAACACTGCCAAACTGAATGAGTAAAAACATCTAATTGGTAAGCACTTTGAAATATCCTAAAATTATTAAAAACAATATACAACACACGTGCACTTTTTTATTTCATTAGACTGGAAGTGAACACAATTTTGTCTCAGACCGTCAATTGTTAAAATTATAAAACAACAGTCTTCCTTCCTGTGAAAAGTCTGAAGGCTCCTGTAATTTTTGAGCTAGAACTAATCAAATTCTGAATCTTTAGAGAGAAATGTCATGTCACTTTTCAGATCTCTGACAAATATTTCTGCATTGCAGAATCCTTACCTGTATTATTGTTGCCCCTAGATCATATGCATAACGGTCACAGAATCAAGCTCCATTTAATGCCTGTAAAAAGCAGTTGGCCAATAAATGAAAGCCAGTAATCCTGGCTCAACCTGTTTTTTCCAATGGAACTGTTCTTTTTTAAAGTTTTATTTTTATTAGCAAAGTATCTGGGAACTTTTCAAAAGTAACCTGGTTAATGAGCCAGATGCACAGCACAATTTGGTGTGACAGCATTGATGCCTTCTATTAATTTGGATGTCACATATAAATAAAGTACTGCTACAAAAAGGGACACCATGGTGTCAAGATTTCTATCCTCAGGAGAATAAAAGAAGTTTTGAAATACATGCACACAGACATCAAGGTTTGTACTTGAAAACAGCATTTTACTAAATTTTGAAAATCATCTAACAGTTCAACCCCAGCTCTCCCGTGCCCATTTCTTTCACCACGCTGTAGCTACTGTGCTATACAAAATGCACACCAGCTACAGCCCTGCAGACCCTCGTGCCATGCTGAATTCATCTTATGAGAGACAGCACACCACACAATCAAGATTATCTATGCCTGCTCATGCTATTTCTATGCCTGATGCGAGAACCTACACACTGGATAGAAGCTTCCTTCACTGTGCTATCAGAATTTGGAACAGCCTTCCAGATGCTGTGGTTGGAAACATCTGCGACAATGGGATCCAAGCCTTCAAAAGTCGAGTGCACAAACATCTATCTTCTCTGGGAGGGAAGTCACATGCTTCTTCATAAGCTATCATGAAGGGGACCAGGATGGCAACGCTTGGTTGTTGGTAGATAGGGTTAATACCCGACTTTCAAGAGCACTTGTGAGTTATGTTCCAGCTGGACTTGGTTCTTAAACTGCTGGAGAACAGTGCGGAAAGAACAGGTGCTGTTTTCTCCTGGTAGGGATTAGTTTTTAGTTCCAAGTGCTCCTGCCATGTTTTGTCACCCTGCAACCTTATTCTTCAATCTCTTTGAATTATGGAGGGCAGCATGTGTATAAATGTCTCTCTCCAGCAGACTTCATCACGATCATCATGACTCCAGTATTTCTACTATTTTTTAATATTTCTTAATTGTACATATGATTTTTTTGTGTTCTATCGCTGAGCAGCAGTGAACCATCTGATTAGCCTATCAGAATTCTCTTTGGGAACTAGTTGACTTGATCAGCATTTCTGATCTGGCTATTGTTCATGATTGCATTTAATAAAAAAAAAGACTGCTAAATTGCAGCATGTAGATTTCCTCCGTTGGCAACAGCCACGGACAAAGCTGACCAACTCCTTTGATCCTTTGACCTCATCAGTGGCTTTCTCCCATGCACAAACACATCAAAAGCACTGTAGAACAGGGGACCCCAACCTTTTTTGCACCGCAGACCGGTTTATTATTGACAAT
This sequence comes from Mobula birostris, assembly GCF_030028105.1. Taxonomy (NCBI): domain Eukaryota; kingdom Metazoa; phylum Chordata; class Chondrichthyes; order Myliobatiformes; family Myliobatidae; genus Mobula; species Mobula birostris. The sequence goes on along the minus strand of NC_092390.1, from coordinate 28,444,484 downwards.
ATTCTTGCAGACCAGCCGACCCGGGGGTGGGGGGCAGGGGGCGAGGGGATAGGGTTGCCAAGAGTAGCAGTCAAATATGTTCTGTTTACCCGAGAAAGACTACCATGACCATGAAGCCTTGAGCTGGCATTTGTGTGACTTGTGTGCACATGCGTGTACATGCCGATTTTTTTCTACAAATCGTTTTTGGCGATTCTGTTCGGTGAAACTACACTGTACATACATTATTTCTACTTTATATAGGCTGTGTATTTATCATATCATTCCTGCTTTTACTATATGCTAGTGTTATTTTCGGTTTTGTGTGTTATTTGGTATGATTTGGTAGGTTATTTTTTGGATCTGGGAATGCTCAAAAATTTTCCCCATATAAATTAATTGTAACTGCTTCTTCGCTTTACGCCATTTCGGCACAAAAGATTTCACAGGAACACTTTACCTTAGCGGGGGAAATACGGGACAAGGGCGGTCTCATATGGGACAAACCAATTTAGCCCAATATACAGGATGTCCTGGCTAATACGGGACAGTTGGCAACCCTGGGGGGGACGGGGGGTGTTAATCACGACCGGAATATAGATGATAAATCAACTATAAGTCACTTATAAGTGGTTAATATACTCAATTCCGTTTCTAAAAGGGTTTATCTAACATTTAATATTAAACACACAGCGCATATTTTCCTCGCATGAATATAGTGATAAGTCAATTATAAGTCACTTATAAGTGAATAGCATCATAACATTTTAAGTAATGTTTGGATATTAAACACACAGCACATACTTTCCCTGTATGAACATATAAAATCATTGCAACACACCAATATCGCTGAATCAGTGGGAGCCTGGGCGTGTTTCCCTGCAACAAGACGGTCCCATCGAGGGGTGATGGGAGACAGCGATACTCTAAGGGGGTTCCTTATGTCCAGTCTATTCCACAATTTAGTTTTCATTGCATTCATTGCAGAAAACCCCGCTTCGTAGAGATATGATGTTGGAAACGGAAGCAACGTTTTCAGTGCTTTCATGGCTATCTCAGGATATTTAGCCTTGACTTTGATCCAGAATGCCAGCAGAGATGTTATGCCAAACATACTTTTCAGCCCGCCGACATTTGCAAGCTCGAGGAGTTGATCTTCTTCCCGCGCTGACATGGATGACGCGTGCGTTCAAGTTCAACAGTGGGCGTGACATGGAATGAGGAAAGGTGGAGCTGACTCGTATTGCCAAATCATATTGTTTCCTCATGGCACGGGAGCACATGCTTTGCAGCCCAGTACCGGTCCATGGCCCGGTGGGTGGGGACCACTGCTGTAGAAGGAAGGCATGGTCAGAATGTTCTGAAGCTGTCCCAGAAGAGGATATCCCCATCGATCAATTGTCCATTCTTGGACAAAACTACTGTTGGTTTAAGAAAGAAGTGAGCACTGAGGAGTTGACCAGCAGATCTTTTTCAAATCTGAACCTTCTCAGATTTGTTCCAGGTCAAGCCTTGATGATTTGAAAGATACTCTAGAGTGCCAACAAACCCTGAAGCTCTGCAACATTCCAGTTAAAGCAGCCTGCTTGACTGGTGCTCCACCAATGATTGTATAAATGCATTCCCTCCACCACTAAAGCACAGTGGACACAGTGTGCACCAAAGCAAAAATGTACTGCATTCACTTGACTCAGTAGTTCACCTCCTGTTTCTCGGTGCCAGTGGGGACAGGCAATAAATGCTACTCTTTACAGCAATGCACATGCTGAAAAATTAATCTGAAGATGTTTCAGCAACAATATTTATATTGATCCTCCTAAAGTCGTAACATTCCTTAAGAAGCTTCACAGGAACATAGTGTTGGACTGAGGTGTAGAACTGTTATTTTTACTTGCAGTTTAACTTTCTTATGCTTGCTTGTATTTTTATAATTACCTCTGTACATCTTAATTTTCAGTGAATTTTCCAGCAATCATGGTACAGTTGTTTCTGTATTTTTCTAAAAACTTCTTAGCAACTTGAATCTGGCTTTGTTATAGGTTAATTGTTATCATTGGAATTTACTAATGTCTCTGATCTGAGGAAGAGACTACCGTGGCTACCTTTTCAGTCTGGCCTTTTTTAGTCCAATATTTGCAGTGAACAGTAGTAACACAAGTATTGGCATACTGTTTGAATTATAACAAAAATATTACCTTTGAAATCTAACTTCATTGCAAATCTATTTCTCTACAATAAGCTGCCATTGCCCAATTTAGCCTAGCTTCAACATCCATTCAGCAAGAATAGTGAAGTTTATGAAGTTCAGTAAATTACAAGGGGAAGCATTGTTCGCTGCATTGCCTCATTACAATAAACGTCAAAATAGTTTCTGCGTTGTTATCAGACTAAAGTCTTCAGCAGTAGCATTCCCCGAAGCAATCTACAGAACAAGCACTATTGCCACTTGTTCACTCAGTCTCATCACTGTCTGCAATAAAAATTTTCCAATTTTCAGACCATTACTGAAAGAATCAATGTATGAAAGCAGACCAAAAATGGATAATGTCACATTAAAAATAGGTACCAGGACAAAGTAGGAAACAGGCTGTCCAGAAATTGCTCAAAAATAATTTTGACTTGAGGCGGGAAAATTACAGCAGACCAGGCAGGTATAAGCTGTATAGCTTGGAGATCTAAAAACCAATACATTTATGATTTATTCAACGCACATGTTGATCAAATTCAAGTTCAGAAAGACAGTGTATAATACTTAAGAACTTTCACTTATCCACAAAACCCAAAGATAAGTTAAAAGCAAGAGTTTACTGATGATTTTCCAGTAATTTTAATTAAAATTTCAGCTCTTACCTCAATATGGAACTGAGTGAGAAGAATCCAGATTCCTCCGACTAGCCAGATTAGATAGTCAATTATCAACAGTTCCTTGAAATATTGTGATCCAACCTGCTTCAGACATAGTTTTACTAAACCTACCACATTAGATTAACAATGTTCAAAACTACCATTACCAAACTTCCATTTTCAAGCTAGTTCAGTTCCAAAAGATTCTTTGCTCCTCTTTTTCATTTATGACCCTAGTCTAAAGGAGATCATCACTCATCATCATCATCAGGTGCCGTGCCCAGTTTGAGCTTTGACTGTCATGTTCCACACACTCCTGTTTCAGATTGTGGATCAATTCATTGGCATTCCATTTCCAGTTCTCTGGCTCCTATCTCCATCATCATTTGTCTTTGCCTTCCTTTTGCTTTCTTCTCTTCAATCGTTCCCATAATTACCATGCATTCTAATTCCTCTTTCCTAATCACAGGTTACGTTGCCTTTTCACAATCTCATACATTATTCCTCTTTTTGTGCTTGCTTTATTCATGACATCCTTGTTAGATATTCGTTTCGTCCATGATATTCTTTGCATCCTCCTCAAAAACCACATCTCTGCCTCTCCAATTCGTTTCCTCATGTTAGAAGATATAGTCCAACATTCTGATCCACAAAACATAACTGGATAAACGTTAACATTTCAGTACTCTGAGGTGGGTTGTCATGTCTAGTTTAGTGATGGTCAGTATACTCTTCATTCTCGTAAAGGTGTCTTTTACCAATCCCTATTCTATTGATGTCCATGTCGCACCTGCCATCTGATCTTACCCAGCTTCCTAGGTAGCAAAAGTTCTGTACTTGTTTTATGTTTACCCCACTTATTTTCAGCCTGCAGATAGGATTCCCTTCTTTTTGGATATCACCATACACTCTGTCTTTTTGCAATTGATAGATAGACCCATTTTTGCACTTTCTTCAACAACTATATCAATTAAGTTTTGTAGTTCTTCCTCCATACTTGCAATTAACAGAGTATCATCCACGTCTGAAATTATTGATGTTTTCCCCACCAACTTTGATTCCCAAGATGTCTCTTATTTTTTGTAATATTGTTTCACTGTACACATTAAACAAATCAGGGGAGAAAACACACCCTTGTCTAACGCCCCTCAATTTTCATAAACTGACTCACTTCTTCATCTATTCTTACAGCGGCAGTTTGTTCCCAGTACAGATTTCTGATTAGGTGGAGGTCTTTCGAATCTAGATCTAGAATTTCCTGTAGTATTTCAAATAATTATTGTGCTTCACTGTATCAAATGCTTTTGCGTAGTTGATAAAACAAACAAATCTTTTTGCACTTGAATAGTTCGTTCTGATAGTACCCTTAACATCAATATCACGTTTCTTGTACCTTTGTCTTTCACAAAAACACATTGTTCTTTACCTATTTCAGCTTGTATCTTGCTCTTGTCATCAAAATTCTTCGAAGTACCTTAGTGATACGGCTCATCAAACTTATGGTCCTATGTAATTCACATTCTATTGCTCCAGGTTTCTTAGGAAGCCTGATAAATACTGATTAATGATCATCACTAGCTGATCATTAGACAACTAATCAACTTTTGAATTCATATATAATATCCTATATATAAAACTCCAGCACGGACAGTACTAAGCCCAGTTGCAAAAGGAGGGTTGGGCATGGAGCCAGCATCTCTATACCATAAAGGCCCAGTGCTACAGAAACGCCTCATCTCTGGGAGAGGAAAGGTACACGAAGAAGATAAGTCACACTTGGAGAAAATATGAAAAACAGAGGACTCTGGTGAGCTACTGTCAGCAGACTATGCCCTAGTAGTGGTGATGGGCATAAGCAACCCTACATACAACAACACATAACAGCATATTAATTACATTTTTACACCTTGGTCACTTTTGAATAGATTAAAAAGAGGCTGTTCTCCCAATTACAGTGACTTGCAAAAGTATTTAGCCCAAACCCTTTGTTCATATAACTGAATATAACAACCAGGGATTTTGATCAATATAACTGAGAATTTTTATTTGTGAATAACATGCACCTTTTTCACCGCAACAGAGCCCAATAAACAGGGAAATTTGTAAAGAATGAAAAATAATTCAAAAGTTTTTTTAAAAATCCAACTGAAATGTCCACAGATCAAAAGTATTCATCCCCCTTTGCTCAATACTTAGTTGAACCACCTCTCACAACTATCTCAGCCAGTAGTCTTTTTGGACAAGTCTCTACTAGCTTTGCACAACATGATGGAGCGAGATTTGCTCATCCCTCCTTGCAAAATTGCTCAAGTTGTGCCAAGTTAGTTGGGGAGTGGTGGTGGACAGCAATCTTAAAGTCTTGCAGACATTAAGACATTAAAGACATTTGATCAGGTTAAGGTCAGGACACTGACTGGACCACTCAAGGACATCAATTTTCTTCATTTGAAGCCACTCCACGGTTGCACTGACAGTGTGCTTTGGGTCATTGTCCTGCTGAAGGATAATTTCCTCCCCAGTTTAAGCTTTCTGGCAGAGGCTAGCAGGCTTTATCCAGGATCTCTCTGCATTTAGCAGCGTTCATCTTCGCCATCAATTCTGACCAGCTTTCCTGTCCCTGCTGCTGAAAAGCATCCCTGTCGCACGATACTATGCTACCATACCAGGACGGCACAAGTAGTGGTTAGCACAATGCTTTACAGTACAGGAGACTCAGGATCAAGTCCCACCACTGCTGGTAAAGAGTTTGTATGTTCTCCCTGTGGCTGCAAGGGTTTCCTCTAAGTGCTCCAGTTTCCTCCCACAGTCCAAACTGTTGGTAGGTTAATTGGTCATTGTAAATTGTCCAGTGATTAGACTAAGATTAAATCAGTGGATTGTTGGACAGTGTGGTTCAAAGGGCTAGAAGGGCCTATTCCTCGCCGTATCTCAACAAATTAAACAAATGCTATCTCCACCATACTTTACAGTAGGGATGGTGCTATCTGGTTGATGTGCAGTATTAGATTTACACCACACATACCACTTAGTGTTGAAGGCCAAAAAGCTCCAATTTAGTCTCATCTGACCACAAGACCACCTTCCACATATTTACAGTATCTTCTAAGTAATGCTTTGCAAAGTCTTCACAGGTAAAGGTATGCCTTTTTTTTAAACATAGCCAGGGCTTCTTCCTTGCCACTCTTCCAGAAATACCCAGAGTGACTGTCGGCGTCACAAGTGCCATTCTTCTGCAGCAACTAAGCTTAGAGGGGCAGTGCTTTCATAATTTTTTCTACTTTTTCCACAATGGACTCCAATGAGCTCCGAGGTGCTTTTGAGATGGTCTTGTACCCTTTCCCAGATTTGTAATTCTCTATTATCATTTCCCTGACTCGTCTTGAATGCTTTTTGTCTTCATTTTGATTTGGTCAGGTGAAAATCTACCATACTGAGAGAGGGGGTACTTATTCTTATGAGTTCATTGAAAGCAGCTGATTCTCCAATTTTTTTTTTACAACAAATTGGATGAGTTGGTAAGGTAGTATACTGTACTGCACCCAATTACAAAGAGGGTGAATACTTTTTCAGCCTCACAATTTTGGTTTTTAATGTTTAGTAAACTGTTGACAGGTTTTGGATTTTTCTTTTGATTTGACATGATGCACAATGTTCTAAAAAATCCTACTTCAATATATTTCAAATTTAGAAAATGCGACAGTAAAATATGAAAATAATTGCGGGGGTTGATTACTTTTACAAGGCACTATATTTCACAATAGATCATTTTAATTTTAACATTTCCAAGTTGACATTTTTAAAAGATATTGTTACCTAAAGTAGTTAATCAAAATTCAGATAAAATGCTTCAAATGGAGAGTTCTGATGAACTTATGATACTGAGCTGTTAGTGACCATGGGTAATTCAAATTTAACTGCTCCGGATTGCCAAAATCAAAGTTCAGTCAGACAATTTGAGAGAAAGCAGCCAAATAGCATTAAATTCCCAAATTTCCTGGACAAGACATACACAGACTTCTAAGTGTTTTTTTTTTATTTGCAGGTATGAAGGGAAGCAGGTTCTTGTGGAACATCCATATTTGGGAGTGGCCACATTGCTGCAGCAATCGGTGCAATTGAGTATAAACATTAAGGCTTTGGTTCAGCAGGCTGAACAGCTAAGAACAGGAAGGTGCAGGTAAGGTTTTCCCTAAACTTATTGTTCCTATTAAGTAGCTGGGATGGGAGTTAAGAGCAGTGGAGTTAAGAACAGTGGTATGCTCCTCCTGCAAGATGTGGGAGACCAAGGAGACTGGCAGTGTCCTTGTTGACTTCACCTGCAGCAAATGTGCACAGTTGCAGCTCCGAGCTAACTGTATTAAGAAAAAGGAGCTGAAATTGGACCTAACTCGGATTGTCTTACAAAAAGATAATGAGCTGGTCACACATACAGGGTAGGCTGCAGATAGTTGGGTAACCACTAGAAGTTGTAAGGGGAAAAAGACTGACTGTGCAGTCTCTTTCTTCAGCAACATGTGTACTCCTTTGGATACTATTGGCTGGTTGGGGAGACGTTTCTGGACATAGCAGCAGTAGCCAGGATGGTGACACCGACATCGAGTCTGAGGACCAGAGGGTAAGGGAGTGTGTCAGGCAGGGTGGTAGTGATAGGAGACTCTGTAGTTAAGGGGACGGACAGAACATTCTATGGCCACATGGAGATGTCAGGATGGTGTATGCATCCTGGGTACCAGGATCAGGGATGTCTTGGAGTAGCTACAGAACATTCTCTAGGGGGAGGGTGTACAGCCAGAGGTCATGGTGCATGTTGGCATTAAGAACATAGAGAGAAATCAGAATGAAATTCAGATGTATTATTACTGACATGCAGGTGCAATTTGTCACTTTGTGGCAGCAATACAATGCAAAGATATATACATTAAAAATTAAATGAATAATGTAAAAAAAAAAGAGGAATAAGGAAGTGATCATGAACCATTCTGAATTCCGATGGTGTGGTGGGAGGGAGCATGAAGCTATTCCTTCAGACTTCTGTACCTCTACCCTGATAGTAGTAGTGAGAAGAAGTGGTGACAGTGCTTAATGATGGATGCCACCTTCGAAAGGCTGATTTATACTTGTGCGTACCAGCTTACGCCGTAGCCTACAAAAGTGGGCTACGCCATTGTGAGCATTTATACTTGTGCGTTGGTGTGTCTGCGTCGCTCTGCAATTCGGGCACGTACACACATGTGCACGTCACGTATTCACACATCATGCATGCGCACACACCTGCCCATGCAAGGCTTCATGGTCATGGTAGTCTTTCTCGGGGTAAACAAGTTTAAAGCGAACGTCTTTTTTCGTAAAAGCGAAATGTGTCCTCCATAATTTCGGAGGTCTGTAAAGCTTTATGGAAAGCATTGCAGCCAGAGTTCCTTCCTGCCCTTCATTGGTCCAATGAGAAGCTGCTGCAGTGTAGGAGGAAATGCGATGCTACCAAGCGGACCAATCACAGTTGTTGCGGTCTGCGTTGCCGCAACGCATAGTTACATTTAAGGAGAGGTGCGCGTCAGGCTACAGCATAGGGATCCACGTAGGCACTGCGTAGGGTTCGCAGCTACGCCATTCCTATGGTGTCAATTTGATGCACAAGTATAAATCAGCCTTTAGAGACACTGCCTCTTGGAGATGTCCTCAATGGTGGGGAAGGCTGTGCCCATGTTGGAGCTAGCTGAGTCCATCACCCTCTACAGCATCTGCACTCCTGTATATTGGTGGGTATATACCAGGAAGTGATGCAATCAAAATGCTCTCCTCTGTGCACCCATAGAAATTTCTGTAGAAATTTGCAAAAGTCTTTGGTATTTCAGGATACGGTTACTACAGGTGTGACAGAGGTGCAAACAAGGGAGGAATAGTTGCTATCTTGATGAAAAAGGACATAACAATGGTCCTTAGCAAGGACATTCTTGGGGGGGAATCATCCAGTGAATTCATATCAAACTTAGAAATAGAAAGAGGATAGTTACTCTGATGAGTTTGTATTATAAGCCTCCCACTAGTCAGTGGGAATTGGAAGAGTAGATATGTAGACCGATTGCTGATAAATACAAGTTTAGTAGGGTAGTAGGTGGTTTTAACTTCCCTAATACTGACTGGGCCAACCATAGTGTGTTCGGCTCTCTGCAGAGTGGATTGAGAAATGTATCCAAGAAAGCTTCCTTGATCAATATATATAGAGCAGGGAATCCCAACCTGGGCTCCACGGACCGCTTGCTTAATGGTATTGGGCCATACAGAAAAAAAGCTTGTGAACCTCTAATATAGAGGGAACCACTGGAGAGGATGCAAAATTGGACCTCTACTTGGGGAACAGTGGAAGATTCAGCAAACACTTTGGGTCTAGTGACCATAATTCTATTGATTTTAAAATAGTTATGAAGGATCTGGTTAGTTCACAGGTTAAGCTTCTGAAATAGGGTAGAGCAAATTTTGGAGTCATCAGGCAAAATTGTTTGTAGGGAAAGCAGCATTTGTCAAGTAGGAAGCTTTTAAAAGTGTAACATCAGGCATTTTGGGCCTGAATGTTCCTGTTAGGGTACAGGACAAAGTTGACAGGTTTACTGAACCCCAGCTGATAAAAGATATTGAGGCACTAGTTCAGAAAAAGGGGGAGGTATACACTGTGCATGAGCAATTATAATCAGTGAAGCCCTTGATAACTACAAGAAGTGTAGAAGTGCATTAAAGAGAGAAGTTAGGTCAAAAAGAGGATATGATAAGGAGCTGGAAAGCAAGGTGAAGAAAAAAATCCCAAGATTAAAGGTATGTTAAATAGGTGGCTAGAGAGAGAATAGGTCGTCTTAAAGGACAACATAGCTATCTGTGTGTAGAACCAAAAGGAAATGGGTGAGATTTTTAATGAGCATTTCTCTTCAGTTTTTAATTGTGGAGAAAATGATGGAAGTTTAAAAAATGGGGGAAATGAGTGGTACTGTTTCGGACCACTTACAAATTAGCAGGGAGGAGGTATTGGAGGCTTCACAATGCATTAAGGTGGATAAATCCCTACGATCTGGCCTGGTGCATTCTCAGACCTTGTGGAAAGCTAGAGAAGAAATTGCAGAAGCCCTTGCAGAGATATTTACTTTATCTCTGGTTACAGGCAAGATAACAGAGGACTGGAGAGTGGATAATGTACTATCATTGTTTAAAAAGGGTTGACAAACAAGCCAGGAAGCTACAGGCTGGTGAGTCTGACAATGGTGGGTAAACTACTAGAGGGGATGTTGAGGGATGTAACCTACCAATGTTTGCAGAGCTAAGGTCTGATTTGGGACAGTCAGCATGGTTTCGTGCATGGAAAGTCGTGCCAAACAAATCTCTTTAAGTTCTTTAGGGGGTAACCAAGAGGATAGATGAGATTAAGTCACCGGATGTTGTTGATGTTAACTTTAACAAGGCTTCTGACAAGATCTTTCATGGCAAGCTGGTCTGAAAGGCTACATCACATGGAACTTGGAAAGACAGCAGATTGGTTTCATAATTAGTTCATTGTGGTAGGAAGCACAGTGTGATGATGGAGAGCTCTTTCTCAAACTGCCACAGGGGATGGTGTTGGGATTTTTGATGCTTTCAATTCATAAAATATTTGGATATAAATGCTCAAGGTGCGGTTTGCAAGTATGCAGATGATAAAAAATAGGTGATGTTGTAGATATTATAGTAGATAATGAAAAACAACAGGGTGATTTGGATCAGCCAGGTATGTGTCTGTGGTTAGCAAATGGCTTTCAATCCAGATAAATGTGAGGTTTTGCATTTGGGAGACCAAATCAGGGTAGGGCTTATCCAGTAAACAGTGCAGCCTGGAATATAGTATGAAACAGAGGGACCTAGAAATCCAAGTGTATTGTTCCCTGAAAGCAGTGTCACAGATAAGTAGGATGATTAAGGCAGCATTTGAAAGGCTGACCTTCGTCAGGATACTGATTATAGGAGTTAGGAAATAGCTTTATAATAACTTGGTGAGGCTACACTTGGAATACTGTGCATAGTTTTGTTCATCCTATTATAGGAAAGATGCTGGTATAGTTGAAAGAATACAGAATACATTTACCAGGATGCTGTCTGGTCTTGAGGGTCTGAGTTACAAGGAGAGGTTGCGTACACTTAGGCTTTATTCCCTGGAACAAAGGAGATTGAGGGAATGCTTCAAGCAGGCTTCAACTAGATGGGTGCCTGAGAAGAATGTGGTAACCTGCCTCAATGATCAATAGGACTTGTATCCACTGTGATGAAGTGTCTTAAGAGGTTGGTGATGAAATACATCAACTCCTGCCTGAGATGTGACTTGGATCCACTCCAATTTATCTACAGTCACAACAGGTCAACAGTAGATGCCATTTCATTAGCTTTTTGTTCAACCCTGCAACATCTGGCCAGCAAAGGTGCATACATCAGAATGTTCATTGACTACAGCTCAGTATTCAATACTATCATCCCCTCAAAACTAATCAATAAGCTCCAAGTCACGGGCTTTGATACCTCCTTATGCAACTGGATTCTTGAATTCCTCACTTGCAGACCCGTCAGTTTGGATTAGTAACAGCATCTTCCCCACAATCTCCGCCAGAAAAGGTGCACCACAAGGCTGTGTATTTAGCACCCTGCTCTACTCATTTTATACTGGCTGTGAGGCTAAGCACAGTTACAATGCAATTTTTAGGTTTGCCAACACCTGTCTCATTGACTGAATCAGCATATTGGAGAGAGGTTGAAAATCCGGCTGAGTGGTCCATACTGCAACGTTTCACTCAATGTCAGCAAGACCATAGAGATGATCATTGACTTCAGGAGGAAGACACCAGAGGTCCATGAGCCTGTCCTCATCAGGGGATCAGATGCGGAGAGGGTCAGTAACTTTAATTTCGTCAGTGTTATCATTTCAGAATGTCTGCCCTGGATATGGCACGTAGGTGCCATTATGAAGAAAGTACAACAGTGCCTCTATTTTCTTGGAAGTTTGTGAAGATTCAGCAGATCATCTCAAACTCTGGTCAGATGTGTTGTGAAGAGTATATTGACTGATTACATCATGCCCTGGTATGGAAGCCCTTTGTATGGAAAGGCCGATAAAAAGTAGTGGATACAACCCAGTTCATCACAGGTAAAGCTCTCCCCACTACTGAGCACATCTACATGGAGCACTGTCACAGAAAAGAAGCATTCTACATCAAGGTCCCCACCATCCAGGTCATGCTCTCTTCTTGCAGCTGCCATCAGGAAGCTGGTACAGAAGCATCAAGACTCACACCACCACGTTCAGGATCAGTTACAGGTGTCCCCGCTTTTCGAACATTCGCTTTACGAAACCTCACTGTTAAGAAAGACCTACATCAGCTACCTGTTTTCGCTAACAGAAGGTGTTTTCACTTTTACGAAGAAAAGCAGCGCGCGATAAAAAAAAGGCAGCGCGCGCCCCAAGCAGCCGCTCTCCCCCGGATTCGGAACGGCATTCTAGCCGGTATTGCTTTAACACATGCCTGTGAGCAGCCATTTGCAAGATGAGTTCTAAGGTATCGGAAAAGCCTAAAAGAGCTCGTAAGGGTGTTACACTTAGCGTAAAACTAGATATAATTAAGCGTTTTGATCGTGGTGAACGAAGTAAGGACAAAGTGAGTTTGGCTTGTGGAAGTTGACGAAGATGCTGTGGAAGAGGTTTTGGCATCCCATCACCAAGAACTGAGAGATGAAGAGCTGATGCAGTTGGAAGAGGAAAGGACAACAATCGAAACCGAATGAGTAATGATAAAGTACGACTTTAATTTTGAAAGGGTACGTCGGTTTAGGGCATATTTGCAAGATGGTTTGAGTCCTTACGAAGAACTGTATGATAGAAAAATGCACGAGGCTCAGCAGTCAAGCAAGCCTTCCACATCAGCCACAGCAGACAACAAACCTCAACCTTCGACATCGAGGAAAGCAGAGATAGGAGAAGATACCTGCCTGCCCTGATCGACGATGAGATGACACCCCAGTGTCCCACCACCTCAAACCCTGGGCCGCGGATAGATACCGATTCGCAGAGAGTGCAGCGGTAGCCCGGAGGCACACAGCACATCTTTAAGAAAAAAGCCGAAATAAACATGCTAATTAATTAGGTGCCGTCCGGCATGTAATTGTCGGCCCAGATCAAAGGCGATTGCCGATTGAGTCGCCTCTGATCTGGGCCGACATTTACGTGCCGGGCAACACCTAATTAATTAGCATGTTTATTTCGGCTTTTTTCTTAAAGATGTGCTAGATGCGTCCTGGCCACTGCTGCACCCCTGCATGCTTCATGGATCGGTATCGGTTCACTGTCCAGAGGGTGGGGGCCACTGCACCACCCCAACCTCCGGTGACTCAGCCTAACACACCATCATCAGTGTGCTCGGCGCTGTCTTCCCGATTCCCATAAGTGATACTACACTGTACATACATTATTTCTACTTTATATGGGCTGTGCATTTTTATGTGTTATTTGGTAGCTTCATAGCTTAAAGGTTACTGGAGAGTGCTTGCGCCATGTTTTTGCCGAGAGTGCTTGCGTGAGATTTTCGCTACGGAGAATAGTTCAGGCAATGATTATGGAACAATATTTCTACTTTATATAGGCTGTGTATTTATCATATCATTCCTGCTTTTACTATATGCTACTGTTATTTTAGGTTTTGTGTGTTATTTGGCATGATTTGGTAGGTTATTTTTGGGTCTGCGGACACTCCCACAAAATTTTCCCATATAAATAATTGGTAATTGCTTCTTCGCTTTACGACATTCTGGCTTACGAACCGTTTCATAGGAACACTCTACCTTCGGATGGCGGGGGAAACCTGTATTACCCTTCAACGATCAGGTTCTTTAAAGGGGATAACTTCACTCGCCTATCACTGAATTGTTCCCACAACCTACGGACTCACTTTCAAGGGCAGTTCACCTCACGTTCTTGATATTTATTGCTTATTTATTTATTTACTGTCTCTTTTGTTTTGTGCCTGCAACTTATTTTTCTGTAAATTGGTTGTTGTCCACTTTAAGTGCCATTTTTCATTGATTTTATTGTGCTTCTTGTATCTACTGTGATTGCCCATAAGTAAATAAATTGTATATGGTGACATATATGTACTTTGATAACAAAATTTTCTTTGAACTTTGACCCGATAAAGGTATATAAAAAGATCTACAAGATCATGAGGGGCATTGACAGGGTGGAAGTACATAACCCTTTTCCCCAGGGAGGGAGGTGCTAAAAACAAGAGGGCATTGGTTTAAGAGGCAAGAGATTTAATAGGGCATCAGGAGCAGCTTCTTCATGCTAAGGGTGGTGCAATGAGCTGCCAGAAATAGTGGTTGCGGTGGGCACATTAGCAACATTTAAAAGCCATCTAGATTAAGTACATGAATAGGAGGGAGTTAGAGGCCTAAGGGCTAAATGCAGGCAGATGGGACTAGCTTGCTCAGTAACACAAATCAGCATGGACGAGTTGGGCCAAATGGCCTGTTTCCAAGCTGTAAAACTCTATGACTTTAAACAAGTTCCCCTGAGAATTCTGCCAAAACAACACATTCATCATAATGAACACTAAACCTATGAAGTTCAACACAGATCAACACCATCAGAGGGATGAACTTGTTCAAGATCCTGTATGAAAACAATCAGGGAGATTGCACACCTGAATCCCTCACAAGACCTAATTAATGCTACTATTCTCTAAATAGCCATCTTTCTACTTCACAGTTTAACTACACACCAGGGACCAATGAAAAATAATCTAATTTATGCATACATAAACATGCATAAGCAGGTTGAGTAGATAAAATTGATTTTGTTCAATACTGGTTTTTAAAATTAGCCATGTTTCTTCAAGCAGTTCGAGTTATCACAGCTCAATGTAGGTTACACAGAACCAAAGTGAAAACGTAGGAACTACTCAGTCAAGCAGCACCAGTGCAGAAAGAAAAAGTTAACATTTCCGTTCAATAAACACAAGAGATTCTGTGGATACTGGAAATCCAGAGCAACACACACAAAATGGTGGAGAAACTCAGCAGGTCAGTCAGCATCTGTGGAACTGAATTAGCAGTCGAGGTTTCGGGCCATGACCTTTCATCGGGACTGGAAAGCAAGGGGGAAAATATGAGAATAAAAAGGTTGGGGCAGGGGAAGAAGCATTAGCTAGAAGGTGATAGGGGAAGCCAGGTGGGTGGGGGGTGGTGAAGTAAGAAGTTGGTATGTGATGGTAGGAAAAGGCAAAGGGCTGGAGAAGAAGGAATCTGACAGGAGAGAAGAGTGGACCATGAGAGAAAGGGAAGGAAGAGCAACACCAGGGGGAGGCAACAGACAGGTGAGGAGAAGAGCTAAGAGACCAGAGTGGAGAATAGATGAAGAAAGAAGGCAAAGGAGAAATCAATGTTCATGCCATCAGGTTGTAGGCTACCTAGGCGGAATATGAGGTGTTGCTCCTCCACGCTGAGAGTGGCCTCAATGTGGCAGAAGAGAAGGCTATTGGTGGATGTGTCAGAATGGGAATGAGGATAGGAATTTAAATGACTGATAACCGGGAAATTCTGTTTTTGTGGATAGGGCAGAGGTGCTCAACAAAGTGGACCCCAATTTACATCGAGTCTTTTTGATGCCTTCTCATCATAAAAAGCCATCAAACTGAAACATTAACTCTGTTCCACTTCGTAAAAGTCCTGCAATATTCTGTTGAGAATTTCCAGCATTTTCTATTTGCTTCAGATTTCCAACATTCCAGGAAGCTTTTGAAAGGTCAAATCAGAATAACTTAGTGTTCTCGCTCTCTCCTCCTTCTATGCTGCACATTTCTTTTAATTTTTTTTTAATTTGTCAATATTAAGCTCATGTTTTCATATTTCTTAATTAACTTTATGGGACCAGACATTCATTGGGAAAGTGAGATT
This sequence comes from Mobula birostris, assembly GCF_030028105.1. NCBI lineage: Eukaryota > Metazoa > Chordata > Chondrichthyes > Myliobatiformes > Myliobatidae > Mobula > Mobula birostris. The sequence continues at coordinate 28,428,710 of NC_092390.1, read as the reverse complement.
GAAGTAACAAAAAGAAAGTGGGTGGTTCATTAATCAAATTAAAAACTTTTGCTTTCCAATTTATGACTAACTCAGCTCTGATTTAAATAAAATATATTTTTATATCAACTGATTTTATTTTCCATATTGTTCAGTGCTGAGTGCAAAGTAACATTAAATATTAAGCTCTCAACTCTGGAAAAGCTGGACTAATGGCTTCCTTATAAAGCTAGACTATAGCACCACCTGTGGGCCATCATGAGCACAAGTTTGCCATTCAGGCCCCAGTACCGGTCCTACCATTCTAAGAAAGATCCTAGCTGATTCTTTACCTCAGTGTCACTTTCCCGGATTGCCATCATAACCCTGGATTCTCTTATTATCTAAAAATCTTTTAATTATTTGAAAATCTATTATCATCTAAAAATCTACTGACCATTATCTAAAAATTTATTGATCCCTATTTGCATATACACAGCAAGTGTGCCACCTTAAAGCCTGGTTTATACTTCTGCGTTAACTGGACGCCGTAACCTACGCGCGTTGGGAGCATTTATACCTGTGCGTTGGTGTGTCTGCGTTGCTCAGCAATTCGCGCAAGTCACGCATGCGCACTCACCTGCCCGCGCAAGGCTTCATGGTCATGGTTGTCTTGGGGTAACAAGACGCGATCGTCTTTTTTCGTGCGAAATGTGTCCTCCATAATTTCGGAGGTCTGTAAAGCTTTATGGAAAGCATTGCAGCCAGAGTTCCTTCCCTGCCCTTCAGTCACCCAATGGGAAGTTACTGCAGCATAGGATGACATGCGATGCTACCAAGCGGACCAATCACAGTTGTTGCGTTCTGCGTTGCCGCGACACGCGGTTACATTTTGGGAGAGGTGCGTGTCGCAGCAACGCAAGCTCTTGCATAGGGCTCCGCGTCGGCTTTGCAGCGACGCAGACCTTATGGCAATGCGTTGACACAGAAGTATAAATCAGCCTTAAACCTCTAGATAGAGAACTTCTAACTTTCACAACCCTCAAGGTAAAGACATTTCTTCTCTTCCATTAGTTCTAAACTCCAGTATCCCCAACCTGGTGAATACTCTCTCTGCATTTGCCTTGTGAACAAGGAAGAAGAGGAAGCCTTCACCTAGGTCTTAGCACAGATTTCATATGAACTCTCTGAAACCAATGTTGTTTACATGTGTGCTGCCACCTGGGCTTTCCCTCCACCCTGACCCAGCATTTCACCATATGCAGATACAGCCTCTGAATTAATTTCAGTGTCCTTCTGAACTGGTAGCTGGCAGTTAAAGAATGGTGATAGGTGAGTGAAGAAGGTGTAATGCAATATACAATAGATGAGGCTACAGGAAAGGCTGATGGGAGTATGCACTTTATAAAAATCTACTAACCACAATCATTCACAAGGTTACTGGATCAGCTTGATAGTACCTTGGGACCTGCCTCCAGAGCCCCACACAATCCTCCACAGAAGGCAAGGCTGGAGACAGAGTTTTTGCCTTTGTCAAATCCTGTCATTTCTTCTTACACTTGAAGCCATTTAAGAATATTCAAAGTAGTGCAAAGGATCAGAATCAGATTTATATATCATAAAATCTGTTCTTTTGCAGCAGCAGTACAGTACAATACATGAAATACTCAATAAATTGCAAAAAGAAATATTTATTAAAAGATTAAATAAGTAGTTCAAAAAGCAAATATAGCGAGGAAATGTTCATGGGTTCATTGCCCATTCAGAAATCTGATGGCGGAAGGGAAAAACTGTCAATAAAACATTGAATGGGAATAAAATGACAAATCATTTAAACGTTTTAATAAAACTAGAACTAAAATGCCTTGAAATACTTAAAAATTATTTTTAAATCTTTAAGGAATTTGATGTAAAAAAAATTCCATTCCCACTGGCTGAGTATCATTGTTGAAATAATGATGACCCTTAAAACATTCTAAGTTTGCCTGAGCATAGGATAGAAGGTGATTCCATAATGAGAGTCTGGGAAATCACAATACTATGTTCTACCACTCGATATGCTGAGTCCAATGACGGAATAAAGGGATGTGGGATTAGAATACGAAAGTAGCAGTGAGTCATGAGTTTACTGAATGGCAAAGGAGCACAAGGATTTGAATGATCTATTTCTGTTGCTCAAGCTTAGGCACTTTTGTCCTTGATGATGACCAACCATTTTGCTGTTCAACGCTACCCTCTGGGATGTTGATGGTGGGAAAATCATGCATTCCAATGTTATCTCTATTGATGGAAATTATCACTGTCTGGGATGTTTGTGGCACAAGTGTCACTTGCCATTAATCAGACAATGCCAAAATTATTTTTTGGTCTTGCTGCATGAAGCATGGCCTGCTTCATTTGTTGAGTCAAAAATTATGCAATCATCAGGGAACATCCTCTTTTTGATCTTTAGATGAAAGGAAGAAGCTAAAGAACAGTAAAGTAGCTTTTCCGATAAATGTATCATGAAAAGTTAGAAATCAAACAATCTTAAGTTGTATAGATGGGGAAGGTACAGAGAAAAGAAATGGCAAGATAACAAGGCAAAGACCAGAGAGATCAAATTGCACAAGTGGTAGTGGTGCTGGCTGAAAGAGAATGGTGAAGATCTGTCTGGAAAAGGTACGAATGAAATGTGAAAAAGCAGGACAGGAAGAAAAGAAAGATGAAGGCAAGAAAGTGAGACATGACAATGGAATGCTTCAATATCTAAATTTATTTATTTAGTGATACAGCATAGAGTAGGCCCTTCAAGCCATTTTGCCTCAGCAACCCCACAATCCTGATTAATCCTAACCTAATCAGGGGACAATTTACAATGACAATTAACCAAGGAAACCCAAGCATTCCATGGGGAGAACGTACAGAGACTTCTTACAAAAGGTGCCAGAATTGAATTCCAAACTCTAGAACACCCCGAGCTATAATAGCATTACGCTAACCACTACGCTCTTATTGAATCATTTAATGTTGAAACCAGAAGGCCAGAAAGTGCTCACCTCTAGATGAGCTGCTGCTTTTTGAGCTTTTATCAGCCTGGTTAGTAGGGAGAAAAGACAAAGAAATCAAAGGAGGAGTTCAGAATTAAACAGGCAACTGGAAGCTCATGGCCATCCTCGTGGACTGAACTGTGGTGTTCCACAAAGTGGTTAATCAAACCCACTCTCCTAGTCTCCAACCAAAGAACTTCCCTCTTGTTCTCCTTGCCCTGCCTCACATTCTGCAATTTAGAGCTTGCTTTGTTTCTAATTTTCCCAATTCTGTGGAAAAAGGTTATCCACTTTAAAAAAATTACCTGTTTCGCTGCCTGACCTGCTGAGAAATTCGAGCAACTTTTTTTTTAAAAAACGATACCAGCACGTCAATTGGGAACTCATTAGTCAATTTTCAGTGCAAGAATGATAGATGGTAGTACAATTTTTTTTAACACAAATCTCAACAAAAAGGAAAATATTTGCACTGTAGTAGGAGTGTTTAGATTTCCGTTGTAAAAATATGCTAACAGGAAGCCAGATTTCATCACAAATGCAAATAATTCCACTCTAGTTACAGGGATTGCTACTGAGATTGAGCCAACCAGTGAGCATTTTTTAAGCAGTGAGCAAAAGGAGAATATAAAATAATAATGGAAATAAAATAAAGAAACAATTTTCCCTTTTTGTGGGAACTAACAAAAAAAGCTGAGAAAATAATCCCAAAAATAATCTCAACATGGAACGGACAGACCCCAAACATCTGTGAAGTCAAAGTATTTATAGATTTAATCCACAGATTTCATGCATATTGTACTTTTTTAATGTAGCAAAATCCCTGCACTATAACCTATGTACTTTTCACTTAACTAGTGATAATTTTTGATTAAATTAATAGTAATTTCAAAGCCACATAAATTACTCACACTGTCAGTAGTTTTCAAAAAATATTCTAACCCAAAGTCTCAGCTTCATCTCCATACAACACTTAAAAATAACAATCCAAGTTTTCTGACTCACAGAATTATTCATTGTTCAAAATATTTAATGATTAACTTTTGGAAAGTATTCATTTATTTCTGACCACTGCCTGATTCTTTTTCTAATCATGCTGTGATGGATATCTCATGGATAATGAAGAATGTGGTCATCTCATTACCAATTAAACTGAAGTTGTCTATAGCAGTATTTTTGTAACATGGAGTTTCCAAACCAATTGACATACCATTGGCAGCATCAAATATCAGAATATTCTTTCAGGAAAGTTAGCAAAACAGGATCAAACAAAAACAATTAAGACAAAAAAAAAGACTAGGTTGTCTTAAGCAGTTATAATGCTGTATTAATCACTACTAATGCACCTTTAAGTAAATCTACTGCCATTATTCACTTAAGTGTGGGTAAGTGTGGGCATGCAGTTTTATTTTGTTCATTGTAGTTGGTCCTCTTAATTCTACAAGGATTTCATTGATCTGTTGAGGACACCACATCCAATGCTTTCTGTAAAACCAAGCTGGTCATATCTATTGGATTATACTCTTTCACTAATCATATTAATTTTTGAAAGTTTTTTTTAAAAAAAGGATATTTTCTACCAGTCATGCCTTCATAACAGCTTCATGATGCAGTTTGCTAATATTCCTTTATCAAATGAATAATCAAAAATATTTGTATTTGTAATAATTTTAGAATGCATTCAACTAGAAGTTTAGATGACTGCTGTAAACAATTACCTTGTTGCCATAGTCTAACACTGTATATAGGTAAGAACACTTTCAGCACAGCTTTGTGAGCCAAAGGGCCTGTATTGTGCTGTAGGTTTTCTATGTTTCTAAAAAAGATGCTATACTGAGAAACTGGCACGTATACTTTCAATGACAATTCTAACTAATGTTAGTTTATTGTACATTCCAGTTTTTCACACAGTAATTATCGACTAGCATGGAGAAGACTTGGTTAAATAAATCCAGTTAATATCCAAAACATACTGTGGAGGAGAAGATGGCGACGTGACGCAGTGCGCAGCGGCCACTCCGGTGAATGGTATCTGTAATCTGTCAAGTAGGTGCCGTGCACAATCCTGATTTGATGGAGACAGACATGAGAGAATGGAGGAACATCTGAAATGCCTTTTTTGCTGCCACTGCTACTGTGTGATCCAGAATCTCCAGAGGAGAAGGCCCCGAGTCCTCAACTTTGCTTGTTGCTCGGCGGCTGGAGCAGGATCGAAGCTCTCAGCAGAGATGGTGCTCGGTGTCGGAGGCTCGAAGTTTTCGGACGGACTCAGAGTGGGCTATGGTTGGGTGCTTCCAAAGCATCGGCATTTGTCAGCACCTGGAGGTTTATGGCAGGGAGAGTTTCTCCCTTTTGCCGCCTGCTATCGGGACTATCAGGAGTCAATCGGAACTTTAAGACTTTTTTTTACCGTGTCCATGGTCTGCTCTTTATCAAATTATGGTATTGCTTTGCACTGCTGTAACTATATGTTATAATTATGTGGTCTTGTCAGTGTTAGTCTTTGGTTTGTCCTGTTTTTTTTGTGATATCACTCTGGAGGAACATTGTATCATTTCTTAATGCATGCATTTCTAAATGACAATAAACGAGGACTGAGTGTCCTCATAATCTAAGATCTAAGATACTGCTCTCTCTGCAATAAGGTACTAATGTTAATGTGGGCAAGACTGAGGTCAGATATCATGAAGGTAAATAACAAGCTTAGAATACGAACATGGAAAATAATTGACAATACAAGATTCCACAGGACTTTAGACCCTTGGAACAACCGTATGAGCATGAACCATTTTAGTTTAAGGAGATGTTTTCAAAGCATTTCTGTATCTATGTTGTGAGACATGTGTACCATGGAACAAGGCTTTTGTGTTTTTTTAAATGAGTGTTTAATATACAACATCTGAGCATTTTTTAGAAATAATAATGGTGTTTGTGGTGAGGATCCAGTACAAGCATGCATTAAAACTTGACTACTCCTTGTTTTAGTATTGGGGAATTCGTAATTCAATAGACCTACCTTTTCCCTTTCACATGTATTCTTAATCAAACTTTAGTTTTAAAGACTGTTTATTCTTCCCCTTCCTTTCCAGTGCTGATAAAGAATCTTAACCTGAAACGTCGAATATGCCTCTCCACAGATGCTGCCTGATCTGCTGAGTTCCTCCACATTTTTTAGTTTCACAACTCTGCAGTCCAGTACTTATTTCAGTTCAGTAATAATTATGAAGCTTGTGGAGAAGGCTCATAAACAAGATGTATTTATCATTGAGTTCCATTATAATCTTAGCTTACATAAAAGAATCTCATATAGGTGCATGATGTTTAAAAAAATTAAGATTAGAATCTCACCATCTTTCAAAGTTTCCTTTGTTAAGCCTCTTCCATAGTGCTGATCATATGCCACATAGCTATCAGATGAAAACTGGTAGACCTGGACAGAAAAATTAAAAATAGAATCAAATGCCAGCATTTATTTCAATTAACACGATAAGCTGAATGCCAATCATTTGTTAACCATTTAAACAGAAACCATTAAAATTTACATAAGATGTTTCAGCAAAAATATTTCAATGCTCAAATGCACTCAGTAAGATAAGGGAGGACTGAGACCAAGACAAAGGATTTATTCATGAATCCTTCAGTTTCAGATGGGTAAACTTGAATTCCCATCAGTTCAACTGAACTGATATTTCAATCAGATGCATAGCCACACTGCCTGATGTGCACCGAAACTTTGCAGTGAAACCAGTGCTTTGACATGTTGATAGAACCTCATGTAACACACAGTGCTATCAGTTACACCAGTGCTACCACACTTCAAAACACAAATTAATGCAAGAAATTAACTCTTCTGGTCTACTGCTCTAAAATCACAGCTTGAAAAGCAGCACTTCATAAGCCTATGGAGAATTCCCTGTGTTACAAAAGGCTACAAGATAGGAATATGAATTATGAAACAAAACACTGGAGAACAAATTATCTTGACCCACTCTCCTGGAATTAGTACAGGTAGCAGCTATTCAACTCAACAAGTCTGAACAATCCCCATTTTCCCTCTAGCCTTCATCATTAATTTTGCTTCTTAAGTGTTAACCAATTTGCCACTGAAAGCCATCATTGAACATAATAAACATGAAATGGTTTTCTGGTCCCTCATGCTAGCCCCACAATTCAGAAAGACATCGACTGCCCACCTAACTTGGTGTTACTTACCTGCACTAACTTCAAACTCCTTGGTTTCTTTTCAAAAAATCCATCACTCTGTTGTGAATAGATGGAGCCTCAACCACCTTCTTGGACAGAGAATTTCAAAAACTGCCCACATAATGGAAGAAAAATTTCTTCTCATCTGTCCTGAATAGCTCCTTATCTTGAGTCTTTGATCACAGGATCTAAATACCTTTGCAAGGGGAAATACCATTCCTCCATCCACATCACAATATCTATAACAATTTTGCAAGTTTCACTGAGATCACCACTCATTCTGCTAAACGCAAAAAAGTTAGGTCCAGTGTGCTTAGTGTCTCACAGAAAACAACCTCCCAGTCCTAGGAACTAATCTGGTGAAGTACCTTAGGGCATGGGATTGTTCCAAGGGCATGAAAACTTGCTCACAATATTCCAGAGGGAGTCTTGCCAAAGTCCCATATAATTTTAGTACAATGCCTCTGCTTTTGTGCTCAAGTCCTTTTGCAGTCTTCCAAACAGCATGCTGTGTCCACATATACATTGCGTCTTGCGTCAAGGCACCCTTCTGAACATCAAAGATTTTTGTTCTCTTACCATTCAAAAAAATATTTTCCATTTTATTCACCCAAAGTGTGTGACCTCGCATTTACACACATTGCATTCTATCTTCCATGACCTCACCCATTTACTTACCTGGTCTACACAGCGCCTTGAAAAAGTATTTAGTCGTCACAATAATTTCCATGTTTTACTGTCTCATTTTCTAAATTTAAAATATATTGAAGTAGCTAATCTATAAAACACTGTACTGTATGTCAAATCAAAAGAAACATTTCAAAACCTGTCAACAATTCACAAAAAATCAAAACCAAACTTATGAGGCGTTAAAAGTATTCATTCCCTTTGTAATTACTATACTAACTTTTCTCAGATGCAATACTGTATATTACCTTACCGACTCACCTAATTTTTTGATGTAGAAAATTGGAGAATCACCTGCTTTCAATGAATTCATCAGAATAAATATCCCCTCTCTCCGTAAGATTCAAAAGTATGACAGATTTTCAATAGACCACCCAAAATGAAAACAAGAGAGCATTCATGACAAGTCAAGAAAATAATAACAGAGAAGCACAAATCTAGGTAAGGGTACAAAACCATCTCAAAGGCACTGAACATTACTTGGAGCTGATTCCAGTCTATTTTCAAAAAGTGGAAAAAATAGGAAACTACAGCCACACTGCTGAGGTCAGGCTGTCCCTTTAAACTTGCTGAAGAACAGCACCTGTAAGAGATGATACTGTGACACCAACAGTCACTCTGAGTGAGCTGCAGAAGTCAGTGGCTGAAACTGGAGATGAAGCTTATGGCTCCACAATCTCTAAGGCCTTGCACAAAAAAAATGGTATTTATGGAAAAGTGGCAAGGAAGGAGGCCTGGCTAAAAAAAAATATCCTTGCCCATGAAGTCTTTGCATGGTGTCACTCAGAAGATACTGCAAAAATATGGACCACAAATGTCATGTGGTTGGATGAGACAAAAAAGTGGAACTTCTTGGCCTCAACAGAAAGGAGTACATGTGGGATGAATCTAATACCACACATCAGCTGGTAACACCAGCCCTACTGAAAAGTATGGTGGAGGTAGCATCATGCTATTGGGATGCTTTTCATAGCAGGGACTGGAAATCTGGTCAGGATTGATAGGAAGATGAATGCAGCTAAATAGACAGATCCTGGATTTAAAAAAACCTGCTGGCCTCTGCCAGAAAGTTCAAACTGAGGAGGAAGTTTGCCTCTCAGCAAGACTGTGACCCAAAGCACACTGTCAAGAGCAAGCATGGAGTGGCTTCAAATGAAGAAAATTGATGTCCTCGAGTGGCCCAGCCTGAGTTCAGACTTTAACTTGATCGTACGTCTCTGGCAAGACCTCTAGGCTGCTCCCCAACTAATCTGGTACAATTTGAGCAATTTTACAAGGAGGAATGGGCAAATTTTGCTGTATCATGTCATGCAAAGCTAATGGAGACTTAACTAAAAAGATTACTGGCTGCAACAGCTGCAAGAGGTAGTTCAACTTGAACTGCTAACATTACAGTTACTGAATTTGCAATTTTTCATATTTTACAATTTTCCATTTATAACCATATAACAACTACAGCACAGAAACAGTTCCTTTCCTGTCCATATAACTATCCAATTTAACTTTAAATGACAACATTGAACCTGCCTCAACCACTTCTGCTGGAAGCTCGTTCCACACAGCTACCACTCTCTGAGTAAAGAAGTTCCCCCTAATGTTACCCCTAAACTTTTGTCCGTTAACTCTCAACTCATGTCCTCTTGTTTGAATCTCCCCCACTCTTAATGGAAAAAGCCTATCCATGTCAACTCTATCTATCCCCCTCATAATTTTAAATACCTCTATCAAGTCCCCCGTCAACCTATGTTCCAAAGAATAAAGACCCAACTTGTTCAACCTTTCTCTGTAATTTAGATGAAACTCAGGCAACATTCTAGCAAATCTTCTCTGTACTCTCTCAATTTTGTTGACATCTTTCCTATAATTCGGTGACCAAAACTGTACACAATACTCCAAATTTGGCCTTACCAATGCCTTGTACAATTTCAACATTACGTCCCAACTCCTATACTCAATGCTCTAATTTACAAAGGCCAGCATACCAAAAGGTTTCTTCACCACCCTATCCACATGAGATTCCACCTTCAGGGAACTATGCACCGTTATTCCTAGATCCCTCTGTTCTACTGCATTCTTCAATGCCCTACCACTTACCATGCACGTCCTATTTTGATTAGTCCTACCAAAATGTAGCACCTCACATTTATCAGCATTAAACCTCATCTGCCATCTTTCAGCTCACTCTTCTAACTGGCCTAAATCTCTCTGCAAGCTTTGAAAACCTACTTTATTATCCACAACTCCTTAGTATCATCTGCATACTTACTAAACCAATTTACCGCCCCATCATCCAGATCATTAATATATATGAAAAACAACACTGGACCCAGTACAGGTCCCTGAGGCACACCACACCACTCACCGGCCTCCAATCTGACAAACTGTTATCCACCACTACTCTTTGGTGTTTCCCATCCAGTTACTGCAGAATCCATTTTACTATTTCAATATTAATAACTAACGATTGAACCTTCCGAACTAACCTTCCGTGTGGAACCTTGTCAAAGGCCTTACTGAAGTCCATATAGACAACATCCACTGCTTTACCCTCGTCAACTTTCCTAATAACCTCTTCAAAAAATTCAATAAGGTTTGTCAAACATGACCTTCCACGCACAAATCCATGTTGATTGTTCCTAATCAGACCCTGTCTATCCAAATAATTATATATACCATCTCTAAGAATACTTTCCATCAATTTACCCACCACTGACGTCAAACTCACAGGCCGGTAATTGCTAGGTTTACTCTTAGAACCCTTTTTAAACAATGGAACAACATGAGCAATACACCAATCCTCCGGCACCATCCCCGTTTCTAATGACATTTGAAATATTTCTGTCACAGCCCCTGTTATTTCCACACTAACTTCCCTCAAGGTCCTAGGGAATATCCTGTCAGGACCCGGAGACTTATCCACTTTCATATTCCTTAAAAGCGCCAGTACTTCCTCTTCTTTAATTATCATAGTTTCCATAACTACCCTACTTGTTTCCCTTACCTTACACAATTCAATATCCTTCTCCTTAGTGAATACCGAAGAAAAGAAATTGTTCAAAATCTCCCTCATCTCTTTTGGCTCCACACATAGCCTTCCACTCTGATTCTCTAAGGGACCAATTTTATCCCTCACTATCCTTTTGCTATTAATATAACTGTAGAAACCCTTTGGATTTATTTTCACCTTACTTGCCAAAGCAACCTCATATCTTCTTTTAGATTTCCTAATTTCTTTCTTAAGATCCTTTTAAACTCTTTATATTCCTCGAGCACCTCATTTACTCCAAGCTGCCTATATTTATTGTAGATCTCTCTCTTTTTCCAAACCAAGATTTCAATATCCCTTGAAAACCATGGCTCTCTCAAACTTTTAACCTTTCCTTTCAACCTAACAGGAACATAAAGATCCTGTACCCTCAAAATTTCACCTTTAAATGACCTCCATTTCTCTATTACATCCTTCCCATAAAACAAATTGTCCCAATCCACTCCTTCTAAATCCTTTCACATCTCCTCAAAGTTAGCCTTTCTCCAATCAAAAATCTCAACCCTGGGTCCAGTCCTATCCTTCTCCATAATTATATTGAAACTAATGGCATTGTGATCACTGGACCCGAAGTGCTCCCCAACACATACCTCTGTCACTTGACCTATCTCATTCCCTAACAGGAGATCCAACACTGCCCCTTCTCTAGTTGGTACTTCTAAGCATTGCTGCAAAAAACGAGCTTGCACACATTTTACAAACTCCAAACCATCCAGCCTTTTTACAGAATGGGCTTCCCAGTCTATGTGTGGAAAATTAAAATCTCCCACAATCACAACCTTGTGCTTACTACAAATATCTGCTATCTCCTTACAAATTTGCTCCTCCAATTCTCGCTCCCCATTAGGTCTATAATACACCCCTATAAGTGTTACTACACCTTTCCCATTCCTCAATTCCACCCAAATAGCCTCCCTAGACGAGTCCTCTAATCTATCCTGCCAAAGCACTGCTGTAATATTTTCTCTGACAAGCAATGCAACACCTCCCCCTCTTGCCCCTCCTATTCTATCACACCTGAAGCAACAAAATCCAGGAATATTTAGTTGCCAATCACACTCTGCCTGCAACCATGTTTCACTAATAGCTACAACATCGTATTTCCAGGTATCAATCCATGCTCTAAGCTCATCCACCTTTCTTAATGCTCCAAGCATTAAAATAGATGCATTTAAGAAACTCTCCACCTCTTACTCTCTGTCTATCCCTAATGGTGCAAGCAACTTTGTTATCTTTTTCTTCCTTCTCCCTTACATCTTCAGTCTGAGTGCTCCCGTTCTGTCCCCTGCCTATCCTCCCTCACACACTGTCTACTAGCTTTCTCTATTTGTGAACTAACCACCTCTCTCCTTGTCTCTTCAATTTGATTCCCACCCCCCAACCATTCTAGTTTAAAGTCTCCCCAGTAGCCTTCGCAAATCTCCCCGCCAGGATATGGTCCCCCCAGGATTCAAGTGCAACCCATACTTTTTGTACAGGTCACACCCGTGCCAAAAGAGGTCCCAATGATCCTGGAATTTGAATCCCTGCCCCCTGCTCCAATCCCTCAGCCACACATTTATCCTCCACCTCATTCCATTCCTACTCTCACTGTCGCGTGGCACAGGCAGTAATCCCGAGATTACCACCTTTGCAGTCCTTCTTCTCAACTCCCTTCCTAACTCCCTATATTCTCCTTTCAGGACCTCTTCCCTTTTCCTACCTATGTCATTGGTACCTATATGTACCACGACCTCTGGCTCCTCACCCTCCCACTTCAGAATATCTTGGCCTCTACTGTGAAAAAAGAAGCATGTGATTCCCAAATAAAAACAGTCATATAAATTGATCAAAATCCATGGGTGTAATACTCACTTATGTGACCAAAGGGTTGGGGGTTGAATACTTTTGCAAGGCACTGTATCCCCTTAAAGCAGGGGTTTCCAACCTGGGGTACACAGATTCCTTGCTTAATGGTATTGATCCATGGCATAAAAAATAGCTTGGGAACCCCTGCCTTAAAAGCTCTTTATATTCCATACTTCTGTATCATCAGCAAACATACACATACCAACTTAATGTCCTTAACTAAATGTGTATGCAACCCCCTATGAGGCACTGCATTCTAAATTATCAACAGTTATTATGCTCCAATCCTCTCAAGCACATCAGCCTCAACCTTATGGATCGAAACCATGTTTATGATTGCAATACACGTTCTTGGCAGCTGGATCCTTCTGACTCCACTATAACCCATGAGTAACAAGAGGAGGTGCTTCAGCACCACTTCAATGATAAGTGGCTGAAGCACTTCCAATGCTCATCCTGCCTTACAAGAAACTTGCAGAAGTAGCTTTGTCCATAGTTTATGGGGTGACCTTTGCACCATAACTCCAGAAACCAATATGGTGCATGTAGACTCCACTGGTGTCATTTACTAAGGCAAACAGAGGTGGCGGTATAGAAAAATAACATCCTTCATTGAAGGCAGTTCAATGCCCAACAGCAGTGAGGGGCAAATCATTATATTGAAGGTCATCCTGCAAAGTATCCTGGGCTCTGAAAGGCATCACCAATCTCTAACCTAATTCTAATGTTAAAATGTATCAACTGATTTTCTGCACCAAGAATTATGCCGATGTGTATTTAGGAACAACTGGTGAGGATAATTTGGAGACCAAGAAATGGAAAGGAAAATATAAAGTAGTACAAAATCTAAACTAAAGGAGGTTCTGAATTAAAGCTTTACTACTAATCAAGAAGCAGAGGAATTCAGCTCATGCAATTGTAAATCTTAGACTACTGGAACTGTATTTGAATGCCTCAGGTAGTAAATGATATTTGAACAAATTATTGTAGAAATCATTACAGCATTAGTCCACAGTATCAGTACAATTAAGAGTAAATTGGGATAAGAGACACTAAATTACTTGTAAGTCTGTGATAAATAACATGATTAATTATTCAAAAAATGATAATGCTAGGAAAGATTCAAATCAGAGTACTTACTGAAAGCCATGCATCTAGACAATACAACTGAACCAATTGTCAATGACTGCTCAGATAATATTGACGATTTTCAAAACCACAGTATATCTGTGGAATTCACCATCAAACATAATCACAGCATGGTCATTTTCATCTGAATTATCTATTTTGTAATAAATTTCAGAGCACTGAACAGTTAATAGATCCTCATGCATTCTTAATTAGTCATTAGGATACAATTTTAACAAGCTAGCTGGTATAAAGCACACAGCTCACATCTAATGAGTTGCACTTTAAATTTGTGATCAGAAAGAAAGGCAAAGAAATCACAGCAGATCCAAAAGTGCAATGGTTAGTGACAGAGCAAGTAACCAAATCAGAGTCTAAAGCTCGATCGGATGTCAGGATCAAAGCTTGAAGGTCGATCGGAAATCCAGAAGTTGAACCCTGATGGCGAATCTCTGTGAGTCCACTGGGTAAAGTCAGGGCTCAGTGTCTGCTAGTCCATGAGTCCACGAGATTGAAGGCTGAAGATGGCTTGTCCTGGGGTAGAGGACTGTGTATGTCCATGGGTGGGTAGGTAGGTGGGAGGGAGGAATGGGGTTTGTTTCACTGCTGTTGCTTTGTTGTTGGTATGTTCTGCTGAGCATTGTGGGCACGTTATGTTGGGGCTAGAATGTGTGGCGAAACTCGTGGGCTGTCCCCAGCAAATTCTTGGGTAAGTTGATTGTTAACAGAAATGACACATTTCACCGTAGGTTTCAATGTACATTGATAAAATAAATCTGAATCTGAGAGTGGCTGGTGATCAGCAACAAATGGGTATTTCTACCTTTCTTTAAACTCATTCAAGGAGTCAACGACTGATTTTTTTTGTAGCAGCTAAGATCCCAACCATAATCAGTGCAATAACTTAAAGGAAGGCTGAGTCTAAGGGAGTGGCAGAACAGACTCGATGGCTGAATGTCCAAATTCTACTCCTATGTCTTATGATCTTATAATATGGACACATTGAATGCTCTTCAAGCAGGACATGGGAAACCTGGGAGATTTCCTGTGTCCCTGGTGACCATGTGTACAAGTGTCCAGATGTAGCCCCTGACTGACTGCATGTGCATCTGGAGCTCCAGATGAACTCACAGTAGAACATCCATGATGCTGAGGACATGGAGCATTGTATGTTTAGCAAGTTGGTCACATGACAAGCAACATTTGAGGGAATCCACCAAGAGTGGTACAGAGATAGGACAGAAAGCCCCCTGTGATCATGCCCCTCTCAAACAGATGTACTATGTTGGTGATGGAGGGTCAATTTCAATATCATTAGATAGGACCTTGCAAACGTAAACAAGGGGTAGACAGATCTACATTCTGGAAGTGGGAATTGCTTTAAAATGAAATTATGAGAATTTAGGTCTATCATGCTCCCATAAAGGTGGCAAGTAAGCATAACAAATTCAGGAACCTCTGGATGTCAAGGGTTCTAGAGAGATTAAAAAGAGAAAACAATTATTTTGGAGAACTGAAAACTGAGGAAGTTCTTTGAGATGCGAGAGGTGTTTTTAAAAATATTAGGGCAAAGATGGGTTATGAAAAATCACTGGCAGATAAGATTACAGAAATCCCAATGATATGTACAAGCGCAAAGAGGAAACCAAAGAAAAATGGGGCTGTTTTGGGACCCAATGGGCAATCTATATTTGGAGCCACAGGAAATGGATGAGGTCTTAAATGAATATTTCTCTTCTATATTCAGAAAAGGATAAAGACATTGTAGCTAGAGATTCCATGGAGGAAGATGGAGATATTCTAGTGCATATTGTCATTCAAAAGAGGTATAATGCTGCTTAGTGTGCTTAAAGATGGATAAATCCCCAGGATCTGATAAGATATTTCCAGACTGCTATGAGAGACAAGGAAGATAAATGGGGTCCTGACATAGATTTTGATCCTGACTAGATTTGACAAGTCACAGAGGAGGAACCAGATGACCAGAAGACAGCAAATATGTTACTTTTAGACACGAAAGCCAGCAGATAAATGCGAGGTAATTATAGGTTCAAAGACTGTTCATCAACTTAATTATAGGTTCAGAGACGATTTAAGAACTATGCTTTGGAATATTTTGAAATGCTGGAAGTTGATTTATTTTTAATTTACAAATAGATCTTTGGGAACCTAATGGATGTTAGTCCCTTTACACTCTGTTATTTCTTCAGCCAATTAACACACTGTTATTTAAATATCTCAACAACAGGCCTTGGGAAGTTATTCACTCTGATTTTTTTCCCCCCAGCATGAGGAAGAACATAGTTCATAAATGTCAGCAAAGATCTCTATTAGAAGATGGATGTTGATGAAAAGCTATGAAATGATGAATCACTGCAAAAAGTCACCTGTAACCCAATAGACACTTGTTTCTAGTTTCTAAAGGTAACTTCTTTAATAACCCAGAAAAATAACCTGCAAAATCTCCATCTGTCAATTTGAAAGAACAATTATAAATATTAGACCCAGATCTAATTGCAAGTGTTATAGACGGCTGCAGTGATTTGTGGATTCAAAGGGAATAAACACAGTATAAATTCTACCCAACAATATTGAAAGTACCAGAAACTGTCAAGACAAAATGATTTAGGAAACTGAAAATTGAAATAACCTTGGAAAAATAATGATGTTAGTGATGACATCATGCTTAGCAACTCTTTTTAATAACGTATCAATTCTGAAAGATGTATGGCTATACAGCTTCACAGTAGGTGATCAATAAACATGGGAATTTCCTGTACTGTGTGTTGAGACCTTCAGTATTGCAAATTTATACAATTATAAAAGGAGGATCCACAAAGCATCATTTTATCTTAAGTTTGAATATTTGATTGAAGTCTTACTTTTGGAAAAGTTAATTACTGGCATATTTCAATTATGGTAAAAATCACAATTTTTTTTAAAAAATGATTAGAATGCCAATATGGAATTTTATATTTTAGTTATAGCTTTGAGTTCAGTCATATCAGTAATTTCACAAAATGACCAGAAGATTGCGAATAGATTGCCTAAACATTTTATACTTGTACCATATGATACAGCTTATAACATTTGCAAACATGTTTAGAATTTAAAATTTCAAATTACTCATTATTTTTAAAAGTACTAAGCATTTAGCAATTCCACAATATAAAATGCAATTGACAGTCTCAGAAAGGAAGTTCAAAAATTCAGTGCACATACTTCAATATATATTACAACCATTACTGGGGTGCAAATCAAACAGCACAAACTATGAAATCCGCAAGAGGTTTCTTTAAAAGACAAAAAAAACTTCGCAAGAGCAGATTTGTGATCTCTTATTGTGTGAAAAGCATTATAGAAAGGGTGGTATAGCTGTGAAAAACACGTACATGAAAGATACTGTTGAAGAGCTGTGTTAACACAGAGCATTCATTGATAAAAAAGAGCTACTCATGCCAAGTGATGCATCTTCCAGTGTCCGTGTATAGTGTGCTGTTTGGATTAGCATTACTTGTAAGTGAATATGCAGTAATGTTAACATACCTGTCAATTATTGGTCTGAATTGAATTTTACCCATTTATACAATACTTTTCTGTACTGCTTTTTCCATTGGAAGATGTAACCTAGAGAAGGATGAAGCAGACTAACTGTCAAATATTACCTGCATCTTTTGAGACCTTACCCAGACATTCTGAAGCAAACTGATCTATTTTCCAAAACAGTGTCTGTTTAAAGACTGCTTTCACAAACAATAGTAAAATTCAGAAATTATATTGCAAGTTAACTGCTCTGAAGTTAACAGTTTTTAATTTATATACGAACATTTACAAAACCAAGAGAAAATAAACAGCAGCTTCTTTTAAATTATCGTTTTACTCTAATTTCATCTACTCAGCTCCGTGAAACCACCAAACCACGCAGACCAAATAGGCAGAGGTTGGATCCTCAACTACGCAGGGTTACACAATATCAAATTTTGGCTGCTGGAAGTTATCTTAGTATCTGTGGGTAAGGTGTAAGAAAAGTAGTCAAGGGCCTTTCATTTTCCAACAGGCGGCAATGCAGGCAACAGTTACGGCCTGTCGACTTGGTGCTTTTCATCCCTACCAATGCTCAAGAGGGATAATGAACACCAAACAAAAGCACCAGAAGGCAGCTGCCTCTTGACCCAAATATAACAGGATCTCAAAGTCAAATTTGTTGTCAAATGCATAAGTACATGTACGCACAGGTATAATGAAAAACTTGCTGGAGAATCACAGGAACATAGCATTGTAAAAGCAGTATTCACAAGAAAAACAAATTAAACATAAATTATACACCTTTTCAAAGAAGAAAGAAAAACAACATCCATTCTAGTGCAAAATAGCTATCTAAGCAACAGCGGTCACTTAAACAAATCTAAACAACATTCAGGTATGGGCTGATGTATGGCAAGTCACACAAATATGAGGCCATCTTCAACAAGAGACGACCTTGCTTGACCTTCAACAGCATCAATATTTCCATGTTCACCAGTGGGAGGTGGGGGGGGGGCACTGAAGGCAACACTAACTGCCTCATAAATATATAGTTGTAACAGCAGGCAATAAGCTGGGTATCTTCTGACTAACACAACAAAGCCTTTTTACCTGCAGGGCACCAATCAGAAGCATGATGGAATACTCTAAACTTTCCTGAAGAAATGCACTTCCAAAAACACTCAAGGAGGTCTTGGTGATTAAACGCTAGTGCAGTTAAATCAAAACAGAGATGCATTGACTAGCTTCAAACATTCCCTAAATTCTGAAATAATCCCAGCAGACTGGAAAACCACAAATAAAAATAACCAAAGGAAAGAAAGAGAAAAATGCAAGAAACCATAGGCCAGTTAATCCAACATTTGCCATCAGGAAATTGCTGGAAAATGATGACTAATCTATGCAGAGATTGGAATGACTGGCCTTATATTTTCTAGAATTTAGATAAATGAAAAGGGACTTATTCAAACTTATAAAATTCTGACAGGACTAAACATATGATGCAGAAAAGATATTCCAGACATTGGGAAGTCCAAACTTGGGATTATTGGCATTGGTTTATTATTGTCACCTGTACCAAGATACAGTGAGAAGCTTGTCTTGCATAGTGTTCATCAGTTCAAATCATCACACAGAACATTGAACTACAATAAGGTAAAACAATAACAATGCAGAATAAAGTGAAAAAAGCTGAAGAAAAAGTGCAGTGTAAGTAAACGATAAAGTGCAAAATCATAATGAGGTAGATTGTGGGGCCGAGTCCATCTTATCGTACAAGGTCAGGGTGGCATGGTAGCATAGCAGTTTACAGCAGCAGCAATCAGGTTCAATTTCTACTACTGTCTGTAAGAAGTATGCACATTCTCCCGTGACGGTGTGGATTTCCTCTGAGTGCTCTAGTTTCCTCCCAGATTCCAAAGATGTACAGGTTAGGATTAGTACATTGCGGGGATGCTGTCTTGGCAACATTTACGGGCTGCCCCCAGCACATCCTCAGACCGTGTAAATCATTGTCACAAAGCAACCCATTTTGCTGCATGTTTTGATATAGAGGTGACAAATAAAGCTAATCTTTATAAGGTTCGTTCAGTCTGATTACTGTGTCTTGAGCTGGTGGCACGTGCTTTCAAGCTTTTGTATAGGAGAGGGCAGGAAAGAGAATAAACAGGGTAGGTGTGGTCTATGATTCTGTAAGCTGATTTACTGAAGCGGTGAGAAATATAGACAGTCCATAGAAGGGAGGCTCACTCTTCTGGTGTGCTGAGCCATGTCCACAACTTTCTGCAGTTTCTTGCAGCCACATACCGAGCTGTTGCCATGCCAAGTCAATATGCATCATACACTGATAAAAACTGGTACGAATCAATGTAGACATATCAAATCTCTTCAGCCCCCAGGAATTGAGCTTTTGTGGCCATGATGTCAATATGGTTGGACCGGGACAGGCTACCGGTGATGTTCATACCTTGGAACTTGAAGCTCACAACACTCTCAACCTCAACAATGTTAAGATAGATAGGAGCACGTACAACACCCCCCCCCCCACCTTTCTGAATGAACTGGGAAATTGATTGATGAAAGAGTTACAGGACTGGAGAAGGGGGAATCTGATAGGAGAGGACAGAAGGTCATGGAAGAAAGAAAACTGGGAGGACCACCAGAGGGAGGTGATGGGCAAGTAAGGAGACAAGGTGAGAGAGGGAAATGGGAATGGGGAATGGTGAAGAAAAGGGAACTGGGGGCGAAGGCATTACCAGAAGTTCAAGAAATAGATGTTCATGCCATCAGGCGGAAGGCTACTCAGACAGAATTCAAGGTGTTGCTCCCCCAACCTGGGTGTGCGTGGCCTCATTGCGACAGTAGAGGAGGCCATGGACTGACATGTCAGAATGGGAACGGAAGTGGAATTAAAATGAGTGGCCACTGGGAGATCCCACTTTTTCTGGCGGACAGAGTACAGGTGTTTAGCAAAGTGCACCCCAATCCCTCTCCCCGCAGGGATCACTCCCTATGTGACTCTCTTGTCCATTCATTCCTCCCCACTGATCTCCCTCCTGGCACTTGTCCTTGGAAAAGGAACTAGTGCTACAGTTACCACTACACCTCCTCACTCATTACCATTCAGGGCCCCGAACAGTCCTACCAGGTGAAGCGATACTTCACATGTGAGTCTGTTGGGGTCATCTACTGTGTTCAGTACTCCTTGTGTGGCCTCCTGTATGTGAGACCACTTAACCAAGCACCTATGCTCCGTCCACCAGAAAAAGCAGGATCTCCAAGTGGCCACCCATTTTAATTCCACTTCCCATTCCAACATGTCAGTCCATATCACTTTACACAGCATTAATGAGACCATATGGAGTACTATGTTGATTGTTGATCACCTACTTTAAGGAGGCAGATACAGTGGATTCCAGTTAATCAGGGCAGCCACTTATTTGGGACAGTTCTTTAAGAACAAAATCTAATCAAGGAAACAGCCAGGATTCCCTTCATTTATTTGGGACAGGAGACAGTTGCCAAACAGTTTCTAACTAGCGTCAGTCGTGTGCACTTGAGTGGCCATTATACGCTACACCATGCTTAGAGTGAAAAGTTTTTAAATAGCGTCAGTTGTGTGCTCATGTTATCCATTTGGACCAAAAGATGCCGATTCAAAAGGCTGTGATTTTTTAATATTTTGTGTCAGGAAATTTATTGTTAGATTTTGACACTACTTCACACAGGAAAGTAATGAAGGCAGTCCATTATCTACACCCAGTGTCTGTGCTGATTTTGTTCATTTACAGTCAATCAAAAGAACACAGCAGCATACACTGGATGAATTCCTCTGTCAATAACTATTATAAACTAATACAGTTTTATAGGACTGTAGTATTGACGATGTTCTAATTTATTATGTACTCAGTTAAACAGTAGCTTTGTCTTTGTTTTATTACCTTTAACTATTCCCATGGGAGGGGGAAGGGGAGCAATAGCTTGACTAGGAACATAATTTCACATTGATTCTGGTACTATAGTGCAATTGTGTTAATAGGGATCAGATAAAAAGTGGTCATACAAAATTAAATTAACACAAACTTACTAAACGGTGGGTAATTCACAGAAACATATGACCTTATTCCTGGCCTTATTTTTTTACGTTCCTACGCTCAGTATTATCTAGGACACGGTAATGTGGCATCACATCCACACCCCCCCAAAAATTCAGGACCTTCACCATATAGCATTCGGGTAGCACCTCTCACGCTAACGAGAATAAAGAAACCAGGGTAAAGCAGCGCCACCAACTGTTGTGACTGTGATCGAAGACACCAGAAAGACACTGAAGCTGGTGATGCGAAAGTCTTTAATTATCACAGCAAGCTGGCATCATTCTGGAGACACTATCAGTGCTAAGTGATTCAATAAAACTTCAGTAGTTACGACAACATTGTTTTCTTTAATACTTTGGGTTGACAAATGATTCTTTTGAGATACAAAGTAGAAGCACATTGTAATTGATTAAACACCTCTGAAAGTCAAAACATCTTTGCTGGCAGAAACTAATTAACACATATATTCTAAAGACTTCTGACAACAAAGAGCTAGACAACCAAAATTAGTTGTCAGGGGTGTCTGAGTATAAAAATATCATAAATACACAAAAACAATTAATTACCTACACCTGTGGCCATGTTTGAAATGCTAAATGACAACATCAAGCTGGTCTGCCAGTTTGAACTCAAGTCACAATGGTGCAAATAACCTAGCCATGTTGCCTAGTTGATGCAAGCGAATTAACAACTTCAGTGTCTCAACGTTAGGCTGCTACATTTACAGTCTATTGGCCAGTTCAACTTCAAATTACTGATTTCCATTTAAAATAAGAACTGAAGGCTAACTTCAAGTATCCTGAACCTATGTACATCTACAATAAGAAATAAAGACTGGTTCTTGTTTGGGCAGAACTACGATAGTGTTAAAGAGCAACTTCTTCAAGCTCATCTGCAGAAACAGCTTAATTTCTACCTTTAATGCCTTTTTTTTCCCTTTTCAAGGCAGATGGGTTCTGTCAGCTGCACTCAAACTGTGGGTCTTAACGGCAATGGTTTCAGCTCCCAGGCTGACTGGCCGTTTTTCAAAATCCCAAGGGTGCAGCCTAGAAGAGGAGCATGCCTTTGTGGCCCTGTGGATAAGCCAGTTCTACTCCAGTGCCACCAACTGAAGTGTCACAGGAGAAAACAGAAAATCTAGAACAGCAGATCAGATGTCAGGGGTCTGTGTAGTCAGCAAATATCTCTCCCCCACCACCAACCCCCCCCCCCCAATTGGAAGAGTTTACTGGCAATTCTCAAGTCGGAGAACTTGAAAAAAGCAACAGGGCAGACCTTAACACCTTAATGAGTTGTTTTGTTTTTGTTGGTCTCCCCTCTTGCTGTGTGCCACCTCTCTGCCCCTTTATTAGGGAGAGAGAGGGAGCCTGTGGTATGTCGAATTGTCGGGTGAATGATTAGTTTTTCTGTACTGCAGATCATGGTCTTTCTTGGAGGCTTTGCTGTTGCTTCTTTGGTGGGTGGGGGGGTGCTGATGCTTTGGTGGGTGGGGGGTGCTGATGCTTTGGTGGGTGGGGGGTGCTGATGCTTTGGTGGGTGGAGGGTGCTGATGCTTTGGTGGGTGGAGGATGCTGATGTTTTGGTGGGTGGAGGATGCTGATGTTTTGGTGGGTGGAGGGTGCTGATGCTTTGGGCTGCAGTAAGTGGGGCAGGGTGGAGGGTGTGGATGCTCTGGGCTGCAGTAAGTGGGGCAGGGGTAGGGTTGATGCTTTGGGCTGCAGTAAGTGGGGCAGGGGGAGGGTTGAAGCTTTGGGCTGAAGTAAGTGGGACAGGGGTAGGGTTGATGCTTTGCTGCTGCTTATGCATGGGGGAGGAGAAGAGGGTTTTGGGGGTTCTAACGTCTTTACTGTCATTCATTTTTTTGTTTTCTGTCTTCGTGGATGTCTGCAAAGAGCAAAAATTTCCAGTTGTATATATTCTCTGACATTATATGGAACTATTGAATTAATATCTGCTATATCCACGTAACTCCAGAATACTCCCCAACACCAACCACAGACTGTCCTCCAAATCACATAACATCCTGATTGGAAGATACACTGTCACTGGTCATCATTACCTGGTCAAAATCGTAGAACTCCTTTTCGAATAACACTGCAATAGTATGTGGACCAGAAGTTCTGAGGAGGTTCCGAAGACAACTTACCACTGCCTTCTCTTGGGCAATCAGGAATGGACAAGAAACACTGGCCTTGCCAGTGACACACAAGGTAAATCATACACAAAACTAGCAACAGGTTTTGATGTGGTAAAGATAAGACAGCAGGAAAATAAGTATACTTGCAAAAAGATTTATAATTAAACACTGCAAAATATTTTCAGTCACTTCCATTCAAAGATGATTGAATGCCATGATATGAACTTAACTTCATTTTTATTTTCTAAGGAGATAATCAAAATGATTCCTAACCAGTGAAACAGAAGAAGGTCGTTGGCAAAACTACATTGAAACAAAGTAGTGTTTGAGAATCCCCAGTCAGAGTCTACAAGAACTACACTTACTGTTAAATATAATCAAATCCACCAATAGACTGTCTCACCATATCACTGCAAAAATTGCAATAGATTTTATAGTCAGCGCTCCAAATGCAAATTTTAACCTATACTTCAAACAAATATATTTGAACAATACTAAATGAATTGTTACAATTGATCTAAGGTGTTGAGACACGAGAAAAAAAATACTTAAAAATAGTTAAAACTAGTATTAATTAATTGGTGGGTCAAGAGTTCCCTCTTGAATGTAAATGTCCACCCTGGCATCCCTGCTCATCATAGCTTTCAAAATATTACCTTTCACAGGGAAATAACTTACTTTGAGGGCCAGTAATTGCTGAGAATTTTATTTTTTCCAAATGTAACAAACAATGAAACTCTGAAAGCACTTCTAAGATAGCTTCTGCAGGCTACACGCAGATGCTTAAAATACGAATGCAAAATTAAATTTATTGGTATGTTAACACTGTGCTTAAGGAAGCAGCAAGGTATCCAGAGGTCTGCACTGTTGTTCCAGAAACGTGGGTTTCAGCCCCAGTACACCAACTGAGAAATTTAAATTCATGTATTAATCGAGAATAAAGGGCTACCATTCACACAGGCAAGTATGAAACTACGATTGACATAAAAACCTTTTAGGTTCATTAATATCTTTTATGGAAGAAGATCTGTCATCTTTACTCATTCTAGACTACAGAATTACATGATTCCAGACCCACCAATGCAGTTAACTACTGTAACTGTCCTCTGAGGAATAACTGGGGAAGGATAATAATTGCAGGTCTTCTCACCGACATCCACTCCCCTTGCAAAAGAAAGAAACACTCATATTTATCATCATTTGAGAATTTAGACCATAGGACATAGAAGCAGAATTAGACCATTCAGCCCATCAAATATTCTTCATTCAATCATAGCTGATTTATTTTCCCTCTCAACTCCATTCTCCTGCATTCTCCCCATTACCCTTGACACCCTTACTATCAACCTCTGCTTTAAGTAACTTATATCCAATGCCTTGTCCTCCACAATTGTCTGTGGCAATGAATTTCATAGTTTCACCACCCTCTGGCTACAGAAATCCCTCACCTCTGTTCTAAAGGGATGTACTTGTATTCTGAGGCTGTGCTCTCTGGTCCTAGACTCTTTCACTATTGGAAACATCTTCTGCATGTCCACTCTACCTAGGTTTTTCAATATTTGGTAGGTTTTAATAACACCTCTCCCCCCTCCCATTCCTCTAAACCCCAGCAGGTACAGGCCCAGAGCTATCAAATACTCATATGTTAACTACTTCATTTTCGGGATCATTCTTGTAAACCTCCTCTGGACACTCTCTGATGCCAACACATCCTTTCTTGAATAAGGGGCCTAAAACTGTTTAAATACTCCCAATGTGGTCTAACTAAAGCCTCAGCATTATATCCTTGCATTTATATTCTAGTCCTTTTGAAATGAATGTTAACATTGCATTTGCCTTCCTTACGACCAACTCAACTTGCAAGTTAACGTTTAAGGAATCATGCACTAGGACTCTCAAGTCCCCTTGCACTTACAATTTCTGAATTCTCTCCCCATTTAGAAAATAGCTCATGTATCAATGTGCATGTCCAGTTACTTCCCCACACTGTATTCCATTCTCCACTCCTTTGCCTATTCTCCTACTCTGTCCAAGTCCTTCTGCAGACTCCCTGCCTCCTCAACACTACCTGCCCATCCACCTATCTTTGTATCATCTGCAACCTTAGCCACAATGCCATCAATTCTATCATCTAGATTATTAACACAAAACATGAAAAATACCAGACCCAACATAAACCCCTGCAAAACAGCACTAGTCACCAGCAGTCAATCTAAAAAAGTGCCCTTTATTCCCACCTACTCCAAGCCTCCTACCAATCAGCCAATCTTCAGTCCATGCAAGCAAACATTAATTAATTACACTTGGGTTGTCTGGAACTTTTTAAAAATAATTTCAAATCACTATCGTTCAGCATAATTCTGTAACCTAATACTTTTAAAGTGAGGCGATAAGCAAAAGTAAGACTACTTATCTGAAAAATAAATATTGAGTTGAAAAAATGGAACAGAAAGCATCTGCTAGTACAAGCTATGTGTCATCATATACATAGCCGAGTACTTAACACACTTTTGATACATGTTGAAGCTCAAAGTAAATTTATTATCAAAGTACATACAGGTGTCCCCCACTTTTCAAACGTTCGCTTTACGAAACCTCACTGTTACGAAAGACCTACATTAGTACCCTATTTTCGCTTTCAGAAGGTGTTTTCACTGTTACGAAAAAAAAATCAGCGTGCGATAAAAGGCAGCGCACGCCCCGAGCAGCCGCTCTCCCCCGGATTCAGAACTGCTTTGCTTTAACACATGCCTGTGAGCAGCCGTTTGCAAGATGAGTTCTATAGTATCGGAAAAGCCTGAAAGAACTCGTAAGGGTGTTACACTTAGCGTAAAACTAGACATAATTAAGCGTTTTGACCGTGGTGAACGAAGTAAGGACAACGTGAGTTTGGCTTGTGGAAGCTGACGAACATGATGTTGAAGAGGTTTTGGCATCCCATCACCAAGAACTGACAAATGAAGAGCTGATGCAATTGGAAGAAAAAAGGATAACAATCGAAACCAAGTGAGTAATGATAAAGTACGACCTTAATTTTGAAAGGGTACGTCGGTTTAGGGGATATTTGCAGGATGGTTTTGAGTCCTTATTAAAGAACTGTGTGATAGAAAAATGTGCGAGGCTCAGCAGTCAAGCAAGCCTTCCACATCAGCCACAGCAGGTGACGAACCTCGACCCTCGACATCGAGGCGGGCAGAGATAGAAGAAGATGAGCTGCCTGCTCTAATGGAAACGGACGACGAGATGACACCCCTGTGTCCCACCATCCCAACCCCCAGGCCATGGACAGATACCAATTCGCGGAGAATGCAACAGTAGCCGGGAGGCACACAGCACATCTTTAAGAAAAAAGCTGAAATAAACATGCTAATTAATTAGGTGCCGCCTAGCATGTAATTGTTGGCCCAGATCAGAGACGACGCAATCGGAAAACGGCACTGATCTGGGCCGACAATTACGTGTCGGGCAGCACCGAATTAATTAGCTTGTTTATTTCGGCTTTTTTCTTAAAGATGTGCTGTGTACCTCCCGGCTACCGCTGCATTTTTGCATGCTTTGCGGCAATGCATCACTCGGCGGCCTGGAGGGTGGGGGCCACTGCACCACCCAACCTGCAATGACACAGCCTAACACACTATCATCAGTGTGCTCGGCAAGCTGTCTTCCCGATTTCCGTAAGTGATACTACACTGTACATACATCATTTCTACTTTATATAGGCTGTGTATTTTTACGTGTTATTTGGTATGATTTGGCAGCTTTATAGCTTAAAGGTTACTGGGGAGAGTGTTCTTGCCAACAGTGCTTGCGTGAGATTTTCTGCCAACAGCGCTTGCATGAGAGTTTGGCTACGGAGAACAGTTCAGTAATGATTGTGGAAAAGTATTTCTACTTTATATAGGCTGTGTATTTATCATACCATTCCTGCTTTTACTATGTGTTACTGTTATTTTAGGTTTTATGTGTTATTTAGCATGATTTTGTAGGTTATTTTTGGGTCTGCAAACGCTCACAAAATTTTCCCATATAAATAAATGGTAATTGCTTCTTCGCTTTACGACATTTCGGCTTATGAACCGTTTCATAGGAGCGCTCTACCTTCAGATGGCAGGGGAAACCTGTATACGTCACCATATACAACCCTTAGATTCATTTTCTTGTGGCTTACTCAATAAACCCAAGCAGCATAATAAATCCACACCAACAGGGCAGATAACAAAGTGTGCAAAAAACAAACTTTGCAAATACAAAAAGAAAAAAAAGCAATAAATATCGAGAACATGATATGAAGAGTCCTTGAAAGTGAGTCCATAGGTTGAGGGAACAGTTCACTGATAACTTCTGCACGTCCAAAACTTCCCCATAGACTTGAAGAGCTGGACCTTTGCTGACTTAGCTGATATCAATAGGTTAAGGACAGGACAGCCAGCTTCCTTTTGTAGGCATCATTATTTTCCATCTCCTAATGGACACTGTGCAAGAGTCAGCAGGCCAAACTGTTTTACTCCTGATAACATGGTGATGAAACAAATCACTTTCAAGCCTGATGTATAAATGTGGCGAAATTTCAGTAGACTTGAATACTGCATTCTGATCTGGTCACCACAGTGCAGTCCAGATGTGATTACACTGGAAAGGGTGCAAAGAAGATATTGCTAAGGCTGTTAAATTTTAACTATGAGGAAAGTTGCCATTGTTTTACTTGAAACAGAAGAAGCTGAAGGGTAGACTCAAAGGAGATGAGTAAAATTGTTAGCAGCCTAGACAGAAGAAATAGAACAAACCTATTTCTCTTTTTTCTGGGGGGGGGGTCATAAACCAGGGGAACTGATGTAAAGCAACTAAGAAAAAGTGAGCCAGATAAAATTAAGAAGCCTAAATTCACTAGGTGAAAGAATAGCACAGAAGCAGAAACTTTCATCATATTTGGGTGAATATGGACACATACTTGAAGAACTATGAACTAACAGTTAGTTAGTCCTTCAGTTAGTCCTGACGAAGGGTCTCGGCCTGAAACGTCGACTGCACCTCTTCCTAGAGATGCTGCCTGGCCTGCTGTGTTCACCAGCAACTTTTATGTGTGTTGCTTGAATTTCCAGCATTTGCAGAATTCCTGTTGTTTGCATTTTAAAAGAACTATGAACTGTTGGTTTAAGGACCTAGTGACAAATGGGACAGAACTCAATAGCTCTTATCAATCGCCAGAAGCAATGGGGCAATTGGCCTCCTCTTGTGTCACAAATCTTTAAAACTCAAAAAAGATTGCAATTCACACTAAATCGTAAAATAAAGAGATGAGAAATCAAGAGGGAAAATTCTTCATTAGTGATATAAACAATATTAAAATGATCACTAAGTCCTGAATAAGAATTTACATTGTGGAAAAAAATGCAGAGAATGCTGGAAACACTCCACACATAGGCCAGCTGGTGGTGTAGTGGCATCAGCGCCGGACTTCGGAGTGAAGGCTCCCGAGTTCAAATCCAGCCGGCTCCCTTGCACACTTTCCAACCGTGCTGGGTTGAGCGTCGAGCTAGCAACTTGGCCTCGTAAAAATAAGAAAGCCTGCTTTAAAAAAAGCTGTCATGACGGCGTCCCGATGACTCTACTCGGAGTTAAGGGCTTTCTTCTTCTTCACTCCACACGTGCATTTGAAAATGCCACAAAATATTTATCAATACAATGAGGCCCAATGACATCCATATATTTGTTACTCTATTTCTGAGTTAAAATAACATCCTGGTCAAAGACAAGCCAGAAACGGATGTTTGAGCTAATCACTGTCAAATAAAATTGATGGGCTCCATGAAGTGTTTGATCCTCAGCTAGTGATCAACGATCGTTTTGAAACATAACACAAGAACAAAGAGTCAATAAGCAGCTATAAATGGGTACATTTCTTCTCAAAATATTTGAAATGCCACTTCTCTTTTCACTTGGAGGAAGAATGAGCAAGGAAAACAAAAATCACTGAATTATTTACTACTGAAACAAACATGTCTATTTGAAAGAGTTTAAACAAACATGCTGTAAAAAAATATAATTTTCAATGGACATTCAGACTTTAAATCTGATCCCTATCTCCCTGCCAAACTAGTAAAATTGTAAACATCATTTAATACCCAAGAAAACCAGTGTAACAAGTAGCTTCACAATCTTTGGTTTAACGTGGATATTTAAAAGTTATCCTATAAAATTTGTCTCTAAAAGGAAGAGGGCTGGCTGGGAAATACATCTATGACAAAGTATTTTGCGATCATTTGCTTTCTTTAAAAAAAATGTAATTTAGAAAATCTCCACATTTCAGTATTATCTTTGAACTTCGTAGATCTGACATTATGACCCAAACCATTTAAGGCGTTTTGCAATATTTGGTTTAACATGGTCATTTGAGAGTCTTTTTAAAAAGTTATCATTTCAAATTAATACTTTTGATTTGTCTCTTAATGAAACAATGAAACCTGGGAAATACTTCTACAACAAAATACTTTGCATTCACTTGCCTTGTTAAAAACAATGAAATTTAACATATTTAAAAAACTTGACAGTTGTGACCCAAATTATTTAAAGCTTTTGTAATTACACACACGTGCTGCATCTGCACACGATGTTATTTCTGCTTCTCTGTTCCGCCAATCCTATATCCTGTTAACTATTTAAAGAAATTGGAATAGAATTTCAGTAGCCAGTCAATGCAACAGACACAAAAAGTATGACTAAATATATTCAAACAATCTGTTGCAGGATAGAATTTCCAACCCCACGAAAGGGAGGCTATAGAGTTGAAGAATCCCCATCAACTGCTTGTCATGCATTTGCATTGGAAATAAAAGTGGATGAAATATTAATAAATGACAACAATTAAGACAGCTGAACATCAATTTCACCTTTCAAACTATTCATCAAGCAGAAAATTTACAATATTCTGAGGAGAGTTAAAAGGGCATGTGTCTTGTAGCCGTTTCCTCTGGCAGGGTCAGTTCTATTTTGTCCAGGAACAAGAGAAATCTCCTCACATAAAGTACAGATGTTTTCTCGTTATTATGGATGCTCTGACCTTAAATTTTGGAGAATTTCAATTGTTGAAAAAATAGAGCCAAGGCTCAGGATTGGGACTGATCATAGCGAATGTTAAAGCTAGGTCAAAACGACAGGCCAACTCTTGAATCCATTTCCTATGCTCTTACAGCAACACTTAAATTAACCTATAAACAAGTACTTAACACTGCGTCCCCTGCCATCTTCCTTCATTAGCGCAATCCTCCATTTCCTTTAATACCTGCATAATTATCATATTATTCACTCCAAACCATCTGTAGAAGAAAACTACTCGTTCTCAGCACACCCAGTGAAATTCCTACTGGATTTCTTAGCATGGATATTGATGACTTCTAACTGTGATACAAAACACTGCCATGCTGAATAGTTATTCCTTGCTCCAAGGTTTTCCTTTCTGCTTTGCATCTCAATAGCTAGCCATTTTAAGACAATACTGAATTCAACAATATTAAGGACAAAATTCAGAAAGACCATAAGACTGTAAGACACAAGAAGCAGAATTAGGCCTTTCAATCATGACTGGTTTGTTTTCCCTCTCAACCTCATCACTGCTAGTGTCTCCTTTAGTCTTCTTATAAAACTCCCATTTGGGTCTTTTTTACCCTTGAAACTCTACCAACAAGGACACTATATCTTCTGATTCTACTTCACTTCTTTCTAAGGATTTGAATTCATTTTTTACCCACAGAGCCTCCCACCCCTCTATCCCCTGCCTGTCCTTTTGATACGATATATATCCTTGGATGATAAGTTTCCAATTCCGATCATTTCAGCCATGACTCAGTGATGCCCATAACGTCATATGTGCCTATTTCAAACTGTGTGACATGATCATGTACCTTATTATGTTTACTACATGCATTCAAAGATACTGCGTGCATTGAAATGGGAGCCGACTCTTGTGCAAAGTCAAAAGGGTTACATTCTCAGGCAAGACTGAAGAAAAATCTTGAATACGAATTACAGATCATTATGAGAGTGTTCTAACAAAGGTATTCAAAATGAAAGAAAGATTTGACCATCAAGGACAAAAGTTTGGAAAGCTGTATTAAACATTCTCCCAAAAATTAAACTCATCAAACACATATCCAGGAGGCAGTACAGCAGGTGTTCCCAACCTTATTTATGCGATGAACACCTGTCTTTAATCAAGGGGTCCATAATTCCCAGGTTGGGATCCCCTGCATTGCAGGAACAAAATGAAATTCATATAACACTTGTAATATAACTTATATGAGGCCCAGAGCCCCTAACATCCAACAAAGTACCTTTATAATGTGATAGAACATAAGACTTTGGAACAGAATTAGGCCATTCAGCCCAATGAACTTGCTCCACATTCCATCATAGCTGATTTACTATCTCTCTTAACCCCAATCTCCTGTCTTTTTCCCATAAACTTTGATGCATTTACTAATCAAGAACGTAACAACCACTGTTTTAAATATTACCAGCGACTTGGTCTCAACTGCCATTGATGGCAAATGAATTCCACAGATCCACTCCTTCTTACCTCTGTTCTAATCTGGGGCTATTCCTCTGGTACCAGACTCTCCCCCACAGGAAAGATCTGCTCCACATCCACTTTATCTAAGCCTTTTGATATTTTGATCCCCTCTCATTATTCTAAACTCCAGCAGGTACATGCCCAGAGCCATCAAATGCTCCTCATCCCGGGATTTTCATTCTCTTCAACATTCTGGATGCTCTCCAATGCCAGCACATTCTTTCTTAAATAAGGGACTCACAATATTCCAAGTGCAGTCTGACCAATAAAACCTCAGCATTACATCCTTGTTTTATATTCTAGTCCTCTTAAAATGAATGCTAACATTGCAATTCAGTTCCTTACCACCGACTCAACCTGCAAGTTAACTTTTAAGTAATTCTGCAAAAGGTCTCCCAAGTCCCTTTGCAACTTTGGCTACTGAATTTGTTCTCCATTTAGAAAATAACCTATGCCTGTTTCTTCTATCTAAGTGCATGACCATACACACCCTTACACTGTATTCCATTTGCCACTTCTTTGCCTATGCTCCTAATCCAAGTCCTTCTTGTGGATTCCCTGCTTCCTCAACACTGTCTGCCCCTCCACTTATCCTTGTATCATCTGGAAACTGAGCCACAAAGCCATAATTTCTCCTATCCAAAACACTGACTTATTAAGTGAAAATAAGCAGAACCAACACTGACCCCTGCGGAATACAGCTAGTCACCGTCAGCCAATCATACAAGGCATACTTTATTCCCACTCATTGCCTCTTGTCAGTCAGCCAAACTTCCACCCATACTTGTATATTCTCCGTCATACCACAGGCTCTTATCTTAAGTAACAGTGTCATGTTCTGAACTTTGTCAAAGGCCTTCTGAAAATCCAAATAAATAACATCCACTGTCTATCCTGCCTGTTATTTCCTCAAAACAATTTCATCAGATCTGTCCAGTTAAGATTTCCCTTTAAGGAAACCATGCTCACTTCAGCCTATTTTAGAATGTGCCTCCAAGTACCCCAAAACCTTATCCTTAATACTGGACTGC
This sequence comes from Mobula birostris, assembly GCF_030028105.1. Classification (NCBI taxonomy): domain Eukaryota; kingdom Metazoa; phylum Chordata; class Chondrichthyes; order Myliobatiformes; family Myliobatidae; genus Mobula; species Mobula birostris. Next base: position 28,395,461 of record NC_092390.1, on the reverse strand, counting down.
AACATTTTACTAACCACTGAAGTCAGGCTAACTGGCCTGTAGTTTCCTGTCTAGTGCCTCCCTTCCTTTTTGAAAAATAGTTTCAAAGTTTCAAACTAAATTTATGTCACGATATACAACCCTGAGATTCACTGTCTTGCAGGCATACTCAATAAATCCATACAATAGTAACCATAACAGAATCAATGAAAGACCACAACAACTCGGGAGTTCAACCAGAGTGAAAAAAAACAAACTGTGCAGATATAAAAAGAAATAATAATAGATAAAGAAGCAATAAATATCAAGAACATGAGTTGAATAATCCTTGAAAGTGAGTCAATAGGTTGTGGGAACATTTTAATGATGAAGTTCATTGAAGTTATCCCCATTGGTTCAAGAGCCTGATAGCTGAGGGAATAACTGTTCCTGAACCTTGTGGTGTGCGTACTGAGGATCCTGTACCCTCTTCCTGATGGAAGCTGTGAGAAGAGAGTATGGTCTGTGTGGTGGAGGTCCCAGCTTTCCTACGACAGCATTTTGTAGAGATTTTTTCAATGCTGGGGACTTCTGGCTACTCACCCTCCCCCTTTTAGAATGCTGTGAACCCTGTCTGAAATGTCCCTGACTCTGGAACCTGGGATGCAACATACCATCTTTTTCAGGTCCACAGAAATTCCTTTCTGCTCTCCTGTCGAATCTCTTATGACGAGACTCTTCTTCTCCACCCTTCCCTTCCGAGCCACAGATACAGACTCAAGTGCCAGAGACCTGTTCATTGTGGCTTTCCCCTCGTAGGTCATTCCCCCCACCCTTCACCTACAGTATCCAAAATGGTATACATGTTATTGAGGGGAACAGCCACAGGGGCATTCTGTATTGTTCGTCTATTTCCTTTCCCTCTCTTAATAGTCACTCAACTACTGCCTCCTACACCTTAGGCATGACTAACTCCCAGTAGCTCCTATCACTTCCTCATTCCCCGTATGAACCAAACATCATCTGGATGCACTTCATGCAAATGCAGTTATCAGGAAGACTGGAGGTCTCCCTGAACTCCAACATCTGAAGACACCACTGACCCTGAACCCATTCTCACTACACTACTAGGCAGTAGTAGACAAAGAAATAATAAAACTTGCCAGAAACTTACCTTAGCCTCTGCTTCTTTTCACCAAAGCCACTCTAACACTGTCCCACTCCAACAGTGGTGACCTCATACAACAGCCGTTCCACTTAAACCTAACGTTTTTTATTAGCCTTTGTGCAGTGACTAAGTACTTGGTGATCACAGGAGTGCCAAATGATTTGACTGGCCCCAGTCTTTTTTCAAAACTCGCTCTCAAAATCTGCAAAATCAATGTTGCAACAATCCTCAAGACACTTCACCTTATTTTTAATCAAATAGAAAAAAATTTAGTAAGTGTTAAGGAGAGAATCCCAATGTTTAGCCTTGGTTGCTGGCAGGCAAGTAATGATGGGGTGCTGAAATCTGGGGATCAGCAAGAGGCCAGAATGAGGGAGTAGAGATTATAGTGAAGGAGGGAGATCAGACAGAGGGAAACACAGGACAGTGGAAGGACATGAGAACAACTACTACAATAGACCACTAGACAGGTATATGGAGGAATCTAAGGTGGGGGCTTATATGGGAGGCAGGGTTTGAGGGTCGGCACAACATTGTGGGCCGAAAGACCTGTACTGTGCTGTACTATTCTATGTTATAATATTGAGCCTTGAAGGGACTACATCTGCAGAATCTTGTTTTGTTTCATGAACAATGATATTGTGCCATAGACAGCAAGCAATGAAGTTGCACTAACCAGTTCCAGGGATGGTGAGTTTACCCAATGCAGAGAGATTTAGTAGAATCTCCCCACATAGGGCAACAAGTTCCACAGTGCAGAAAGACAAAAGATGTCATTGAAACTTACAAAATTATTACAGGGCTCAAAAGGCTGGATGCAAAGAGGATATTTCCTATGCTAGGAAAAAAAATTCTACACAGACAGGTGTAGAGATACAGGCATCCAGTTCATCCACAATAGAGATCAAGAAGGTTTCAAATAACTAGGAGCCTCAGTAAGATAGCAAATACAAAGATGGCAGGTAGTGAGAGAAATTTTCAGTTTGATGGCTTTACCTTAAATTCTGCTCTGTCGCCATTAATTTCATCACATTCTCTAGTAATAAGATTAATAAATTTCCCAAAATTTCAATGGAGAAAAATTTCTGTTCATCCACAACAGAATTATAGGCAAACAGTCTGATTAGCGGAGAGTCTAAAGGTAGCAGCACAGCAAAACTGTGCATTATTACCTAACATCTGGAAACCAAAGGACAGCAAGAAAATGAGAAAGATGAGGATCAAGTATACAGTTACAAGAAAAAGTTTGTGAACCCTTTGCAATTACCCGATTTTCTGCATTAATTACTTATAAAATGTGGTCTGATCTTCATCTAAGTCACAATAATAGACAAACACAATTTGCTAAGCTAATAACACACGAACAATTGTACTTCCTCTCATCAATACTAAGTACACCATTTAAATTAAATCACAGTCTATGTGAGCCTCTGGGGTAATGCCTTCTACAAAAGCTATTTTGAGTCAGATGTTCGAATCAATGAGATGAGATTGAAGGTGTGGGTTATAGAGGTGCCTTGCCCTATAAAAAGACACACAAAATCATGCTACTGACAGAGCCTGCTCCTCTTTAAATAGATCTGTTTATGTGCACTATGCTTCGATCAAAACAACTTTCAGAGGACCTTAGAAGAAGAATTGTAGAGGTGCATGAAGCTGGAAAAGGCTACAAAAGCATTTCTAAAGACCTGAGTGTTCATCGGTCCACGGCAAGAGAAACTGTCTACAAATGGAGGAAATTCAGTACTGTTGCTATTCTCCCTAGGAGTGGGTGTCCTCCCAAGATCACACCAAGAGTGCAATGTGCAATGCTGAAAGAGGTGAAGAAGAACCCAAAGGTAACAGCAAAAGACCTGCAGAAATCTCTAGAACTTGCTCAAGTCTCTGCTTTTGTGTCCACTATAAGAAAAACGCTGAACAAGAATGGTGTTCATGGATGGACATGATGGAGGAAACCACTGCTCTCCAAAAATAAAAACATTGCTGCTCGTCTCAAGTTTGCAAAAGACTACCTGGATGTTCCTTAATGCTTCTGGGACAATGTTTTGCAAATAGATGAGGCAAAAGTTGAACTTTTTGTCACAAATGCACAGCACTATGTTTGGAGGAAAAAGGGCACTCACTGCACACCAACACCAAAACCTCATCCCAACTGTGAAGCTTGGTGGAAGGAGCATCGTGGCTTGGGGCTGCTTTGCTGCTTCAGGATCTGGACAACTTGCAATGATTGAGGGAATGATGAATTCAAAATTGCACTAAGACATTTTACAGGAGAAAGTCAGGGTAGCAGTCTGTCACTTGAAGCTTAATAGAAGTTGAATGATGCAACAAGACAATGATCCAAAACGCACAAGTAAATCAGCAAGCGCGGTTTAAAAAAGATTTGTGCTTTGGAATGGCCATGTCTGAGTCCACACCTTAACCCAATTGAGATGCTGTGGCATGTGCTGAAGGGGGCTGTTCATGCAAGGTATCCCAGAAATATTGATGAACTGAGGGAGTTTTGTATGAAGGGATGGTCTAAAATTCCTCCTCGGCATTGTGCAAGTCTGATCAGCAGCTACAGAAAACATTTGGTGGAGGTTATTACTGCTAAAGGAGGTTCTACCAGTTATTAAATAGAAGGGTCGACATATTTTTTCCAGTCTGGACTGTGAATGATTAAACAATGTTTTCAATAAAGACATGAAAAGTACGATTGTTTGTGTGTTATTAGTTTAGGCAAATTGTGTTTGTCTTTTTTTGTGAGTTAGACTACATTTTATGAATAATTAATGCAAAAAATCAGGTTCTTGCAAAGGGTTCACAAACTTTTTCTTGCAACTGTGCATCCCTGTGATAACAATGCAGACAAGTAGAGAAGAGATATTATTGAGATTTTATGGCTATAACTGGATCAATTTGAATAAACAGGCTAGAGCAGCCCCCAAACAGCAAACAGTGGAGAGGCTATGGAAGATGGCAGGGTGAATCAATCACAAACTAGAAGATGCAGAAGAGAATAAGAGATTATGTTCATTTCAGTCTTGCAGGATTTTATTCGTGACTTTGATTAGACCAGTTTAGTATTATGGTAGTGTACAAACATAGCTTTTATAAGAAAGGCATCCAGGATATAACATTATCGGCACATCAACAAATAGAAAATCAGACTCAAGCTCATAAAAAAAGGACATTACTTGAAGATAATGACAACATTGGGAGCCTTCATACAAGGATAATGGGTTTATCAAATTCAGTTTTAGGAATACAACACAAAAATGTAACAGGAAGCTATTGAAGCACCAGGAAGTGTGAACACTGCATGCTGAAAGTACAATTTTTATGCCTGTTTTTAAACAGCGCTATGCTATACTAACATTATCAGTATTACTTTTCAGTATTAGACCACAGATTATGGAAAAAAAATCTTCCCTTTTCTTCAGAAAATATTTTAAGACACTTAAGTTTCTAAATTAACACAACTACTACTACGTCCACTCAGGCCTAGAGAGACAATATGCATTTGTGCTGACAACTTACAGCCTGATTAATCCATGAGAATAAAATGGAAATTCATGTAAAAAGACCCATGAATAAGTCTAGGTACTCAAATTTAAAACGTCTGGTCATAGAATTGTAATGCTCTGAAAAACTTCATTTTCTCTCAACACCAAATAACTGGTGAGTTCATTTTTGATTCTTTAATTTTAATGGATTTATGTATTTTTATTTGGTTCTCAGTTCAAGTAGTGTTATTGTAATTAAATGCATATTCTTTATTTGTTTACATCAGTTGGTCCACGTTCTGATCATCACAGCTCACAACAGCTGCACTTATGTTAATCTTGTCCAGGCAACAATGACTTCATCCAGAACACCACCCTTTGAAAATTAAATTTATCTTTAATAACCAAAAGGCAAAAACAAATACAAAACAACACACACAAAATGCTGGAAGAACTCAGCAGATCAGGCAGCATCTATAGAAATGAATAAGCAATTGGCATTTTGGGCCAAGACCCTTCTTCAGAACTGGAAAGGAAGGGAAAGACACTAGAATAAAAAGGTAGTGGGAGGGGAAGGAGGATAACTAGAGGAAAAGGGAAAGGTCAAGGGCTGGAGAAGAAGGAGTCTCATAGGAGAAGAGAGTGGACCATACGAGAAAGGGAAGGAGGGGAGAACCCAAGGGGAAGTAATAGGCAGGTGGGCAGAGGTAAAAGGTTAGAGTGGGGAATAAACAAAGGGGGTGGGGGAATTTGTTTACTGGAAGGAGAAATTCATATTCACGCCATCAGGTTGGAGGCTACCCAGACAGAATATAAGGTGTTGTTCCTCCACCCTCAGGGTGGCCTCATCACTGCTCAAGAGAAGGCTGTGGACCAACATGTCGGAACGGGAATGGAAGATGTATTAAAAGGTTTGGCCACCAGGAAGTTCTGTTTTTGGAGGATGGAGCAGAGGTGCTCAACAAAGCAGACCTCCATTTTAAGACGGTTCTCACCAATGGAGAGGAGGCTGCATCGGGAGCACTGGACACAATAGATGAACCCAGCAGATTCGTGGGCAAAGTGTTGCCTCACCTGGAAGGACTGCTTGAGGCCCTGAATGGAGGTGAGGGAAGTGAATGGGCAGGTGTAGCACTTTGACCGCCTACAGGGATAAGTGCTGGGAGGGAGATTAGTGGAGAGGGACAAATGAAAAAGGTGCGATTCCTGCAGACTGCAGAAAGAGAGTGGGGGAGGTAAAGATAAGCTCGGTGGTAGAATCCATTTGGAGATGGTAGAAGTTGCAGAGAATGATGTGTTGGATGTAGAAGCTCATGGGGTTTTAGATAAGGACAAGAGGAACTGTCACTATTAAGGTGGTGGGAAGACTGGGTGAGCACAGATGTTCGGGAAATGGAAGAGACACGGGTGAGGGCAGCAGCAATAGTGGAGAATGGAAATTCTGTTCTTTGAAGAAAGAGGACATCTTTGATGTCCTGGAAAGGAAAGCCAGATCCTGGGAACAGATGCTGCATAGACAAAGGAACTGAGAAAAAGGAAATAGCATTTTTTTTTAAACGGGAGACAGGGTGGGAAGATGTATAGTCAAGATAAATGTGGAATTCAGTAGGCTTATTAAAGATATTGGTCAACATTTGTGTCCAGAGTTGGAGACAGAGATTGAGAAAGGGGAGGGAGGTATCAGAAACGAACCAAGTGAATTTAAGGGTAGGGTGGAAGTTGGAAACAAAGTTGATGAAATTGACGAGCTCAGCATTTGTGCATGAAGCAGCACCAGTGCTGTCATCAATGTAGTGGAGGAAGAGTTGGGAAGGCTCAGAACATGGATTGTTCTACATAGCAAACAAAAAAGCAGGCACAGCTGGAGCACACGTGGGTACCCATGCCTACCCCTCAAAAAAATGAGTCAAATTTATTGGTTTAACATTAAATTTATCTTACCCTCATGCCAAGTACCAAGAAGCCGATTTCTTCCATCAGTGGGTATTTGCTGATCTGTTGTTGTATTTTCTCAGCTGAAGCATCGGGGTCATAACTCTTCTTCCCAATTTTAACATCCATGATGCATGGCTTGCTGAAACAACGCGTCACATCTTCCAGTTTAAGATACAGTTCTGAACTCCAACGTTAAAGAGCAAACCTGCTCCAGTAGATCCCATGAAATATATATCTTAGTTTAAGCAACACACACAAAATGCTGGAGGAACTCAGCAGGCCAGACAGTAACTATGGAAAAAAAGTACAGTACACGTTTTGGGCCGAAACCCTTCAGCAGAACTGAAGAAAAAACACTGAGGAGTAGATTTAAAAGGTAGGGAGAGGCGAGAGAGAACTGGGTGATGTGAAACCTGGAGGAGGAGGGATGAAGTAAAGTGCTGGGAAGTTGATTGGTGAGATGAGGTGAGAGGGGGAAAAGAGGATGGGAACTGGGGAAGGGCGGGAGGGAGGGTTGGAGGGCATTACCAGAAGTTTGAGAAATCAATCTTCATGCCATCAAGTTGGAGGCTACCCAAACAGAATATAAGGTTCTGTTCCTCCAACCTAAGCATGGCCTCATCATGACAGTAGAAGAGGCCATGGATGGACATATTGCAATGGGAATGGAAAGTGGAATCTTAGTTTTGTTTACTTTCCAGGTAAAGGCACTACAATGTACTTCCTTTACAGGCCATATCACATTATTTATCCATTTATAATTTAACACTGGGAATGCACAGATCAATTAATCATAATGAAAAATTAAAGAGCAGATTTTAAATGGTGCTTCCTTTAATGTAAGATCTAGTTCATCAGCCAGGAAAAGGTGCAGTTAAGGTGAGAGGGCATAATTTCAAAGGACATGTGAGGCACAAGTTTTTTTTATATATAGAGAGAGAGGTGGGTGTCTGGAATGCGCTGCCTGAGGTGGTGGTAGAGGCAGAAACATCAGAGACTCTTAGGTGTCATTTAGGCAGCTACATGAATATGTGGAAAATGGAAAGACATGATATTGTGTAGGGAAAGAAGATTAGTTAGCCATTTGATTACTAATTTAATTGGCTCGGTACCACATTGTGAGCCAAAAGTCCTGTTCTCATGTTGTACTGTTCTATGTTCTATATAAAAGTACAAAAAGCAGCAATGTGATTTCTGTGCATTTTTTAAACTTGTGACACCTTGACCATTCAGATGTAATCAATTCTACTGATTATCTTCAGCTCAGAAGCACAGAAGCATTCTCAATGCAAGAAAAGGGCCTTCCTTTAAAAGTAATCACCTGATCATATATAAATAGGTTTCAAAGCCATGCCGAGGAAGGGAGGGAATGACACAAGTCTACTACACTGAAACAAAAAGAAATACAATGCAAAATAAGAAAATGTGAAGACTGAATACATAGAGAACATGTTTATTATATTCAGGCATAAAGTTGGCAAATTAAACCCATTAAGTCAGTCACGAAAATGGGAACACAGTCACACTCAATACCACAGCTCTGTGCAAAGGATACCATTAGGTGCAGTTGTTGGTGCCCAGGTACCAAGGAACTGTGGCAGGAATTTACGAAGTTCCAAGAATGCCGGATCATGACACGAAGAACCAAATACCTGGAAACAGAAAGAAAAGAATGTTGGAAATTTAAATATTTAAAAATTAAAACTACAAAGCAATTTATTTTGTGTCATGGGATCATTTATCAAATGATCTCCAAAAAAACATTTTATAAAAATTAAAACATTTGGAAAAATTAATGCCATTCATAATCAAGAGATGTACATATATTTTTGAACTATAGAACTTCTTGGACGTCAATTGCTAAACCAATAAACATTCAGAATTGGTCTCAATATTAATAGGGTCCATTTATTCCTATTCAAATCTTCAATGTACAGCAGCAGTACAGATTATAAAAATTAAACAAATGTAACTTCAGAAAGATGAATTAAAATGAACAAATTTAACTCTTGACTGTAAAACATTAAATTAAACCACGTGGCAAAATCGAAAACTTCTACATAAGAGCAATCTGTGTAAGAAAGAGCCAACACCAAATATAAATATTCTCTAATTGATGCAATGTGGTAGCACAATGAAATCAGCAGTAAATTCGCCATCTGTGCATCATTGCATTTAATTGCAAAGTCACATTCTAAAAATGAAACAAAAGATGCTGGAAAAATTTAGGTCAGCAGTATTCATGGAAATTGAAAAGCACAATTATAGTTTCAGGTACACAGACTGCCCTTACTTGATAGTGTATTTCTCAAGCATCTTGATTTAATTTCAGATTTCTACTGTCTTTAATATTTTGTTAAAAGGCATTTTTATTTTCTGTTCCTATGGAACCCTTTTGCTCATTGTACAGCTGCTTCTATAGCAACTGATCTATATTAATATTTCAAGGTGGGTAAGAATCCTAGTGATTAAGAAAAGTACTCCCCACGAAGAAAGGCAATGCCGGTTTGAAACAACACAAGGTGCTGGAGGAACTCAGCAAATCAGGCAGCATCATGGAGGAGAATGAACATTCAACGTTTTGGGCTGAGACTCTCCATCAGGACTAAAAAAGAAAGAGAAAGAAGCCTAGAGGAGGTTGGGGTGGGGTGGGGGGGGGGGAGGAAGAGAAGAGAGTACTATCTGGCAGGTGATAAGTGAAGCCAGGTGAAGGGTAAGCTGGGTGGCGGGGGAGGGGCTGAAATATGAAGCTAGGAGGTGATGAGTAGAAGAGGTGAAGGGCTGAATAAGAAGGACCATGATAGGAAAACAGAGTGGATCATGGAAGAAAGGGAAGGGGAAGGCAGCAGAGGAAGGTGATGGGCAGGTGAGGAGAAGAGAAGAGGTTCTGTTGTTCCGTTCTTCTGTTGTTATGTTATTCTGCTGAACAGTGTGGAAATGCTATAGTGGCAGTGGTATATGTGGCACTTGCAGGCTGCCCTCAGTATATCGTTAGGTTGTGTTGGTTATTAATAGCACATTTCACTGTATGTTTCTAAGTACTGTACATGTGATAAATAAATGAATCTGAATTTTAAAGGGGTGAGAGAGAACCAGAACTGGGATGGGGGGGGGGGGGTAGGAGAGATTACCGCGAGTTAGAGAAATCAATGTCCATGCCATCAGGTTGGAGGCTTCCAGACATAATGAGCTGTTGCTCCTCCATCCTGAGTGTGGCCTCATCATGCAGTACAGGTGGCCATGGATCAATATGCCAGAATAAGAATAGGAAGTTGAAACAGCAAACCCCACCTTTTGAGGCAGACTGAGCGAAGGTCCTCGACGAAGTGCTCTCCTAATCTACATTAGTTCTCACCGATGTAGAGGAGGCCACACTGAGAGTGCAGGGTACCATTTTTTCAAGTTTCATATGATGAACAAGGTAAGAGATGAAACATGGGAACTAAGCTGCAAAGTGCACCCGTTGATAATCAATACATCCATCTCAAAGAAGGCCACTCACAGACGTAAAATATCTTTTGCATAGTGGTACAAACTGGCTCTTGTAGGCTTAATTACTTGCCGGGTTATGCTCCTCTCCCCTCCCCCTTTTAATTCTGGTTTCGAGCTTGTGCCCTCTTCCTTTCCAGTCTTGATGAAGGGTCGTGGCCCAAAACATCTGTTCACTTCCCTCCACAGAACCAAGGAGTTCCTTCAGCATTGTGTGTGTGTTGCTTTTGAATAATTTCTTGCTTATTTTATTACCATATCTACAGCAACCAATATTGTGAAACAGAATAACACAATGATACGTTTGATTTCTAATCTCTTTTCCTTGAATGTTTTGTCAGTTTAATTTTAACAAAAACAAATCAATAGTGCCAATTACATTCAATATCTATTAAGTCTATTTTTTATCACTTATTACACCAGAACTGCCAGAAAATAAAACTGAGAGGTAATTGAAAAAAGACCTGTAGAGTTTGAGGACATGCTAACTCTTTCAAATTACAAACACGGTCAAACTGTTTCCTTCCGCATTGCAATGATTACAGATTGCAGGAGGACTTACAAAGATCAGTATACATGTGTAAGGGGTCAGCCCATTCTAAACCAGGCCACAATGAAGAACACACTTCAGAGCAAATCTTTATCAAAAAATGATTGTGATAGTTTTCATACGAATTTCAGGTCAATTGCTTTCAAGGATATACTTCAAGCAAATCTATTATCATCTGGCAAAACTGTTAAATAATCAGATTATCCGTGCAGGCTCAGCATATCTAATCCTCTTTTCCGCTTTTCTACAATTACGGTCCATAGAAATTAAACTGTTTCCAATTCTGCAAAGCTATACAAATCCCATCCAATCAGCTATAATATTTACTTCTTTTGGATCTAATCCTGTTCAGCCCTCAAATCATATGTGATTCAACTGCAGTATTTCCTTTGGGTAACACAAATATCTAAAATACAAATCAAGTATTTCAGCTAAACTTAATGAAATATGGTTGAGAAAGACCTAATTGTAATTTACAGAAACAAATAATGACAGGTTCAGTTGGTCCTCATTGGGGGGGGGGGGGGGGGGGGGGAGGGGATTGGTCAGTGGCAGTGGTGGGCAGGATGAGCATCTTCAAGCTCCTGGCCATCAACGTTTCAGAGGATCTGCCCTGGGCACAACATAGCAAGGCAATCATGAAGACACACCAGCAGCTCTATTTTGTTAGGAGTTTGTGGAGATTTGGTACAGAAATTGCTTAAAAATTTGTAGATGTACTCCAGGAATTCCGTGTGGGCAGGAGGCACAAGCCAATGAGACTGGAGCTCGAGAACCTAGTGCCCCAGTCATCAGAGCGTCTGGGGTTCAGGTCTTCATCTATCATCATCGATACCGAAGATCGAAGCCCGCAGGTCAATCGGAAGTAAGGAAGTCAAGAGCCGATGGATGAAGCCCTGTGTCTGCAAGTCTGTCAGTCCACTGGGGAAGTCGATGCCCAATGTCTGCGAGTCTGCTGGAGGCTCAGAGATGGCCTGTCCTGGGAGTTGAGGACTGTGGGTGGGTAGGTGAGAAGGATGAATGGGGTTCACTTTGCTCGTGTTGTTTTGTTGCTGTTGTTCTGTTGTCCACAAGGTTCAGCAGAACAGCACAAGCAACAATGACATGTTATGTTGGCACTTGCAGGCTAGCACATCCTTAGGTTGTTTTGGGTACTAACACAAACAATACATTTCACTGTAAATGTGATAAGTAAATCTGAATCAGACGTTCCAATGCACAGGGCTCCAAGAGGCTGCAGAGGGTTATTGACTCAGCCAACTCGAATATGGGCACAACCCTCCCCACCACTGAAGACATCAACAGGCTGTGCCTCAAGAAAACAGCATCCATCATTCTTAATTTGTTTGTTCAGAAATGCAGCAGGGGAACAGGTCCTTCAGGCCCAATGAACCCCCACCACCATATTCTATCCATGCAACCAATTAACCTGCTAACCCATATGTTTTTGGAAAGGAAGAGGAAAGCGGAGAGTCCAGAGGAAACCCACACAGTCACAAGGTGAATGGACAAACTCCTTATAGACAGTGGCAGGAATTAAACCTAACACTAACCACTACACTGCAGTGCTCCCCCATTAAGGACCCTCACCATGCAGGACATGCCCTCTTCTAATTACTGTCATTAGGGAGGGAATGCAGCATGAAGATGCATACTCGCTGATTTAGAAACAGCTTCTTCTCCTTTGCCATCAGATTTCTGAGTCATCCAGGAACACAAGTTCATTGTTCCTTTTTTTTGTGCAATTTATTATGAGTAATTTATAGATTTTTATGCATTTGTACTGGACTGCATCCACAAAATAACAAATTTAAGGTCATGCGCCAGTGCTAATATATCTGATTCTAATTCTGAATCTCTTTCAGGCCTCTGCATTTTCATTCGGAATTTAATTTGAAGCTATAGCCCCTGAGGTTATCTGAAATTGAATCCCATCTCATTTATTACTTGAAAAGTGCCAGGATTGAACCTTTATACAAAAGTGATTTAGATATACTTTTTTTTAAAACTCTGAATTATGCATTTCAAGCTTGCCTTCCAGTATGAAACAAGGACTGTTTGTTTTATTCCCTCACACAAATTAAATAACAATTTTCAGCAATTTGAATGGGATCGGAGTTTTCCAAATAATTCAGTGAATTATTCTGAATCACGAGAGGAATCCATTTAATTTATATTACTATGCTAATTAAAACAAAGTCTCCAGTTTCTCTCTAACCTCCTGTGGAGATGATTGATCTTTGCTGAGAATACAATGTAAATACTAAAATTTGACCTAAATATCATTAAAAAGAGAATATCGTTAAAAAGAGGTCCACAATCACCATCACAAGGGCACAAGCTGTGTGCATAGCCCGCAGCCCTACTCACATTTAACTTATGACTGCGAAGCTAAGTACAGCTCCAATGCCATACTTAAGTTTGCTGACAACACTACTGTTACTGGCCTAATCAAAGGTAGTGCCGAATCAGCGTATAGGAGGGAGATTGAAAATCTGGCTGAAAGGTGCCACATCAACAACCTCTTACTTAATGTCAGCAAAACCAAAGAGCTGATTGTTGACTTCAGCAGGAGGAAAGCAAAGGTCCATGAGCCGGTCCTCATTAGGAGATCAGAGGTGGAGAGGGTTAGTAAATCTTGCCCCCACCCCCTCGATGTTATAATCTCAGAAAATCTGCCCTGAGTTCAGCACCCAAGTGCCATTACAAAGAAGGAGTGGCAGTCCTTCCACTTCCTTGAAAGTTTCTGAAGATTCAGCACATCATCTACAAACCCCATTTCCAGAAAAGTTAGGATATTTTCCAAAATGCAATAAAAACAAAAATCTGTGATATGTTAATTCACGTGAACCTTTATTTAACTGACAAAAGTACAAAGAAAAGATTTCCAATAGTTTTACTGACCAACTTAATTGTATTTTGTAAACACACACAAATTTAGAATTTGATGGCTGCAACACACTCAACAAAAGTTGGGACAGAGGCATGTTTACCATTGTGTTACATCACCTTTCCTTTTAATAACACTTTTTAATCATTTTGGAACTGAGGACACTAATTGTAGTAGATTTGCAATTGAAAATTTTGTCCATTCTTGCTTGATATAAGACTTCAGCTGCTCAACAGTCCGTGGTCTCCGTTGTCTGATTCTCCTCTTCATGATGCGCCATACATTTTCAATCGGAGATAGATCTGCACTGGCAGCAGGCCAGTCAAGCACATGCACTCTGTGTCTACAAAGCCACGCTGTTGTAGCCCGTGCAGAATGTGGTCTGGCATTGTCTTGCTGAAGTAAGCATGGACGTCCTGGGAAGAGACATCGCCTTGATGGCAACATATGTCTCTCTAAAATCCTAATATACGCCTCAGAGTCAATGGTACCTTCACATACATGCAACGCACCCTTGCCATGGGCACTGATGCACCCCCAAACCATCACAGATGCTGGCTTTTGCACCTTTCGCTGATAACAATCTGGATGGTCGTTTTCATCTTTGGCACGGAGAACTCGACGCCTGTTTTTTCCTAAAACTAGCTGAAATGTGGACTCATCTGACCACAGCACACGGTTCCACAGTCTTTCGGTCCATCTGAGATGAGCTTGGGCCCAGAGAACGCGCTGGCGTTTCTGCATAGAGTTGATGTATCGCTTCCTCCTTGCGTAATACAGTTTCAAGTTGCATTTCTGGATGCAACGACGGACTGTATTGAGTGACAATGGTTTTCCGAAGTACTCCCAAGCCCAGGTGGCTATAATTGTCACAGTAGCATGACTTTTCTGTGCACTTTTCAATCTTATTTTAACTCTGTCCCAACTTTTGTTGAGTGTGTTGCAGCCATCAAATTCTAAATTTGTGTATATTTACAAAATACAATTAAGTTGGTCAGTAAAACTATCGAAAATCTTTTCTTGCAACACACATCAAAGTTGCTGGTGAATGCAGCAGGCCAAGCAGCATCTGTAGGAAGAGGCGCAGTCGACGTTTCAGGCCGGGACCCTTCGTCAGGACTAACTGAAGGAAGAGTGAGTAAGGGATTTGAAAGTTGGAGGGGGAGGGGGAGATCCAAAATGATAGGAGAAGACAGGAGGGGGAGGGATAGAGCCAAGAGCTGGACAGGTGATAGGCAAAAGGGGATACGAGAGGATCATGGGACAGGAGGTCCGGGAAGAAAGACAAGGGGTGGGGGGACCCAGAGGATGGGCAAGAGGTATATTCAGAGGGACAGAGGGAGAAAAAGGAGGGTGAGAGAAAGAATGCGTGCATAAAAATGAGTAACAGATGGGGTACGAGGGGGAGGTGGGGCATTAGCTGAAGTTAGAGAAGTCGATGTTCATGCCATCAGGTTGGAGGCTACCCAGACGGACTTCTCTAACTTCCGCCACATGAACATCGACTTCTCTAACTTCCGCTAATTCCCCACCTCCCCTTCGTACCCCATCTGTTACTCATTTTTATGCACACATTCTTTCTCTCACCCTCCTTTTTCTCCCTCTGTCCCTCTGAATATACCTCTTGCCCATCCTCTGGGCCCCCCCCCCCCCTTGTCTTTCTTCCCGGACCTCCTGTCCCATGATCCTCTCGTATCCCCTTTTGCCTATCACCTGTCCAGCTCTTGGCTCTATCCCTCCCCCTCCTGTCTTCTCTTATCATTTTGGATCTCCCCCTCCCCCTCCAACTTTCAAATCCCTTACTCACTCTTCCTTCAGTTAGTCCTGACAAAGGGTCTCGGCCTGAAACGTCGACTGCGCCTCTTCCTACAGATGCTGCTTGGCCTGCTGCATTCACCAGCAACTTTGATGTGTGCTGCTTGAATTTCCAGCATCTGCAGAATTCCTGTTGTTTGCGTGAAAATCTTTTCTTTGTACTTTTGTCAGTTAAATAAAGGTTCACGTGAATTAACATATCACAGATTTTTGATTTTATTGCACTTTGGAAAACATCCCAACTTTTCTGGAAATGGGGTTTGTAATATTTTGGCAAACTTTTACACACACATGCTAGAGAGTATACTGACTGATTGCATCATGGCCTGGTATGGAAACACCAATGCCCCTGAATGGAAAAGCTTACTAAAAGTAGTGGATTAAGTCCATAACAGATGCAGCCCTCTCCACCACTGAGCACATCTACAAAGAGCGCTGTGGCAGGAAAGCAGCATTCATCATCAAGGACCTCCACCATCCAAACCATGCCCTCTTCTCACTGCTGTCATCAGGAAGGAGGTACAGGAGCTGAGGGTCCCACACTATCAGATTCAGGAATCAACCATCAGGCTCCTGAACCAGAGTGGGTAACTTCACTCACCTCAACACTGAACTGATCCCACAACCAATGAACTCACTTTCAAGGCCTCTGCATCTCATGTTCTCAGTATTTATTACTTATTTATTAATATTTTGTTTTTTTCCCTTTTTTTGTATTTATACAATTTGTTGACTTTTGCACATTGGTTGTTTATCCGTCTTTGTGTGCTGTTTTTCATTGATTCTATTGTGTTTCTTTGTATTTACTGTGAATGCCCGCAGGAAAATTAATCTCAGGGTAGTAAATGGTGCCATACATGCACTTTGATAATAAATTTACTTTGAACTTTGGATATAAAATTAAAACACTAACTGAATCATGCTCAAAAACAACACCCAACTCATTATAACATATACAAAATGCTGGAAAAACTCAGATCAGGCAGCATCTATGGAGAGTAATAAACAGTTGACGATTTGGCCCAAGACCCTTCATCAGGACTGGAAAGGAAGGAAGAAGAAACCAGAATGTCTTCATTTACACTTTAGTACCTAATTTGATACCGACATCAACACATGTAATTGAGTCCCATCGGAGAAGGGTCAGGTTAGATAGTGATACCCTGTATTGAGATTCAGATGATTTATTATGAAGAAATGACCCAACCCAATCTAAACTGAGCCAAACCCAGCAACTTCATTTTTTCCCCCGGCACCAGAATTGACCTATTGAATTCAAGTTAGTTAGCCAGCCTATAACGTAATCATTTATGAAAAATGCCAAGTTGGCCATAATTATGTCTAATTCGCAGAAATTCAACATAGGTGCTGTAAAATCAAAAGTACTACAAAAATATTTGCGGTTGTTTCCTAACTCTTTCCTATTCTCAAGCTTGCTCATTATCTAATCATCTTTGTGGAATTAAGGTTAATCTTTTAGTTAGCCACCAAGGGACTAAGTTTCCCTGAGAGTTCATATTTCTCAATGAAATGTACATTAAAAGCTATTCATAATTCCAAAAGGGTGGTAATTGCCTATTTCTTGGAACACCTTTTCACCTAATTTCCCTAACTTAGCAAATCCACTCCTTGTAATTTTTTTAATTGATATTAAATTCAAAAATTTAATTTCTAATGAACTGCATACATCTCAAATCTCTTATACCCCCAGACTGGTCCTATTTCCTGCTTCTCAGTACCAGTTTTACCTCACTGTCCATTATCAAGGATACCCCACCACAATCCCCTATCATCTAGTTTGTCTGTTGGAAATACTTCCTAACAGTTTTAATTACACTGCTAAATAATCACAGAACATAATTTTTGGATTGTTCAATGCAATGCACATTATTGAAATAATCAATAACATTTTGTGTATGTGCAAATCCCTCTCCAATTTTGCTCTCTTCTATATCCCTTAATGCCTTTGTCCAATCATATGCAAGTGATTAAATTTAAATATCAAATAGCTTGAGTGAATAAATGTTAAACTCTCAGACTATGAATACAGATTTCTGAATCAAATTATCAAGTTAAACAAACAAACTCAAACAAATATGGTTAGGGCTAAATAGATCTTTGTGGTTTCTCTGAATCACCTTACTTTTCAATATTAATGTGTTTAACATATTAAAAAGTGACTTGATTTGTTGCTGCATTAGTGAAGGTGTTTTCTGTTGAGCTCGTAACCTTCCCTTAGCCCAAGATTAATGTATATAATTGAAAATCAATTTCCAAACTTACAGCAGTCAAATTACAAAACAAAATTACAAAAGAAGTGGAATTTATACAGTCAGTGGCTCCTTTATTAGGCATCTCCTGTACTGAATAAAATGGTCATTGAGTGGATGTTCGTGGTCTTCTGCTGCTGTAGCCCATCCACTTCAAGGTTCAATGTGTTGTAGTTTAGAGATGTTCTTCTGAACACCACTGTTGCAACTTCCTGTCAGGTTGAACCGATCTGGCCATTCTCTTCTGTCCCCTCTCATTAACAAGGCATTTTAACCCACAGAACTGCTGCACACTGGATGTTTTTTTTGCTTTTCACGCCATTCTTTTCGAAACTCTAAAGACTGCTATTTGTGAAATTCCCAGATTAGCAGTTTCTAAGATATTCAAACCACCTTATCTGGCACCAACAACTATTCCACAGTCAAAGTCACTTAGGTCACATTTCTTTCTTCCCCATTCTGACGTTTGGTTTGAACAAAGACTGAACTTCTAGACCATGTCTTTTTTTTATTTTATATTTTTATTGAAGGAATGACACAATATAGAATATATAATGGATTAGATTTTCTTCCATTTTGCTTTAGTATCGTACCCCCAAAACAAACCTCCCCCCACCCGCCCTCCCCGAACATATCATGGCAGCTAATATATTTACAACACAACAATTCACAAATACAAGTACGGACATTTCACAACCATACCCCAACACTACTTCAAGACGACGGCTCACACACATCTGCAACATGTCAGATGATCCAAACTACGCTCATATTTACAATTCATCAACCACCCTGTGAGGTAAATTATAAGCGTGTTAAATGGGAGGCAACTTCCCAAGTACAATCAAATGCCCTCAACTAGTAGGTAATTCCTTAAGACTCCCAAAATATGATAAGAAAGGTTCCCATTTCGAATAGAACTTTTTCACAGATCCCCTCAAAGTGAATTTAATCTTTTCTAATTTCAGAAAAAACATTACATCTTCTAACCAAGCAGCAGCAGTTGGGGGAGTGGCAGATTTCCAAACCGGCAAAATTCTCCTACGGGCCAATAGCGATGTAAATGCAATGATATCCGACTGGCTTGCATTTAAACCCAAATCATCATCTGCCACACCAAATACAGCTATAAGCGGGCAAGGTCTCAGTGTCACCCCCAAAACCTCACTGATAATTTTAAAAACCAGTGCCCAATAGTCATCAAGCCGAGGGCATGACCAAAATGCATGTACTAAACCAGCCGGAGAGAAGGCATACCTGTCACAGTCAACGTCTGTCCCAGGGTATATGTCTGCAAGTCTGGCTTTACTTAAATGTACCCTGTGTAAAACTTTAAATTGTATGAGCCCCAGTCTAGTACATGATGATGAGAAATGGACCCTATTCAATACTTTTACCCAATATTCCTCCGAGATCCATACCACGGTCATCCTCCCACCTACTCTTAGTTTTGTTTAGATCTTGAACTCCCAAAGACATCAGCTGAGAATAAAGTTCAGAGATCAGCCCCTTATTGTTAAAGCTAAGAGTGAATTTTTCCCATAACATAGCAGGTGGTAGAACAGGAAAAGAGGGAAATTTTTCCTTGACAAAGTGGCGAATCTGCAGGTATTTAAAAAAATGATTATGCAGAAGGCCATACTTACCGCGCAGGTTATCAAAACTATCAAATATGTTATCAGTATACAAATCCTTAATGCGCATAAGACCGTTCAAACCCCATTGTCTGAAAGCTGAATCAAATGTGGAGGGAGGAAATAAGTGGTTTTTATGAATGGGGCCCAAAACTGAAGCTGATATGAACTTATAGTGGCAGCGAAATTGATTAAAAATTTTGAGGGTGGAGAGCACGACCGGGTTAGATGTGAATTGAGAGGATTTCAATGGTAAGGAAGAATACACTAAAGCTGGGAGAGACGAGGAGTGGCAAGACCGTGACTCAAGCGGTCACCAGATTATATCTGGCCGGTGAAGCCAAAATAATACTTTTTGAATGTTCGATGCCCAGTAATAATGAATAAAGCTGGGAAGACCCATTCCAACTACGTCATGACCTCTTTGAAGAGTACGCTTATTCACCCTTGGGACCTTGATTTCCCAAATAAAGGAGGTTCTACACCATGTCTGCATGTTTTTATGCATTTAGTTGTTGCCACAAGATTGGCTAATTAGATATTTGTATTAACGAGCTAGTCTACAAATGTACCTAATAAAGTGGCCACTAAGTGTAGGTTAACAGTATGTCCTTTGAAGTTGGTCTCTGTAATCTAAAGATTAAGGTCAACCATCACACAATTCCAGCACCTTTATGTGACAACATAACATGTGGGGACCATATTTCTTATCGTAATTTACAGTATGTTTTATTTATTGTAGTGGATTGCTAACGTAAAACAACTAATTTCACAACACGTCAGTGATAATAAACTGATTCTGATTTAGCAGGGAGCATAGTGAATCAATAATTTTACAGAAAATGTAAATCCAATTGCCAAAATCATTACTATCCTCTGCCCTATAGTTTCACCCCAGAATATTTTTAACTGTAGACAGTGTACTTGCTGTGAACTGAAATTTCTTGTCTATGATTTTTCTCTGGTTCATTGCTCTTCTTGTCATAGGTTTCATGACATTGTTTTTGCTTTAATAACAACTGCACAATTCTTTAATATTTTAAGGTTGATTATCATTCTTCTACGTTCAGCGTTTTCTTCTTTTTCCTCAGCAAATATACTTGCATTTCTGCGGAGAAATTACTTTAGTCAGAGAGTGGTAAATCTGTGGAATTTGTTGACACGAGCGGCTGTAGAGGCCAAGTCATTGGGTGCATTCAAGGCAGAGATGGATAGGTTCTTGAGCAGCCAGGGCACCAAAGGGTATGGGGAGAAGGCAAGGGAGTTGGAATAACTGAAAGAATTGGATCAGCCATGATTGAATGGTGGAGCAGACTCGATGAGCCGAATGGCCTACTTCTGCTCCTATATCTTATGGTCTTATCCTTTTATGCACGAATTCAAACCATAACAAACAGAAGAGTCTTATTACAGGTAAAAACCATAATTATTCTTTCTTCACCAAGAATGAAATTCAAAATTTCTGTAGTACTTTACAGTAAGCACAATAACTATCTTTGAGACTGGTCACACTATCAGAATCAGGTTTATTATCACTGGCATGTGACGTGAAATTTGTTAACTTGGCAGCAGCAGTTCAATGCAATACATAATCTAGCAGAGAAAAATAATAATAAACAAGTAAATCAATTACGTATATTAACTAGATTAAAAAACGTGCAAAAACAGAAATACTGCATTTTAAAAAAGTGAGGTGGTGTCTAAAGATTCAATGTCCATTTAGGAATTGGATGGCAGAGGGGAAGAAGCTGTTCCTGAATCGCTGAGTATGTGCCTTCAGACTTCTGTACCTCCTACCTGATGGTAACAGTGAGAAAAGGGCATGCCCTGGGTGCTGGAGGTCCTTAATAATGGAGGCTGCCTTTCTGAGACACCACTCCCTGAAGACATCCTGGGTATTTGTAGGCCAGTACCCAACATGGAGCTGACTAGGTTTACAACCTTCTGCAGCTTCTTTCGATATGTGCAGTAGCCCCTCCATACCAGACAGTGATGCAGCCTGTCAGAATGCTCTCCACGGTACATCTACAGAAGTTTTTGAGTGTATTTGTTGATATGCCAAATCGCTTCAAACTTCTAATAAAGTATAGCAGCTGTCTTGCCTTCTTTATAACTACATTGATATGTTGGGACCAGGTTAGATCCTCATAGATTTTGACACACTGGAACTTGAAACTGCTCACTCTCTCCACTTCTGATCCCTCTACGAGGATTGGTATGTGTTCCTTCGTCTTACCCTTCCTGAAGTCCACGATCAGCTCTTTCGTCTTACTGACGTTGAGTGCCAGGTTGATGCTGTGGCACCATTCCACTAGTTGACATATCTCACTCCTGTACGCCATCTCATCACCACCTGAGATTCTACCAACAATGGTTGCATCATCAGCAAATTTATAGATGGTATTTGAGCTATGCCTAGCCACACAGTCATGTGTATATAGAGAGTAGAGCAGTGGGCTAAGCACACACCCCTGAGGTGCGCCAGTGTTGATCATCAGCGAGGAAGATACGTTATCACCAACCACACAGATTGTAGACTGAGGGAGGAACAGAGGCCCAGGCTCTGCAACCTCTCAATCAGGATTGTGGGAATGATGGTATTAAATGCTGAGCTATAGTCGCTGAACAGCATCCAGACGTATGTGCATGTGCTGTCCAGGTAGTCTAAAGCCATGTAAAGAGCCACTGGCATTGCATCTACCATTGCCCTATTGTGGCAATAGGCAAATTGCAATGGGTCCAGGTCCTTGCTGAGGCAGGAGTTCAGTCTAGTCATGACCAACCTCTCAAAGCATTTCATCACTGTTGATGTGGGCGCTACTGGATGATAGCCATTAAGGCACCCCACATTATTCTTCTTTGGCACTGGTATAATTGTTGCCTTTTTGAAGCAAGTGGGAACTTCCGCCTGTAGCAGTGAGAGGTTGAAAATGTCCTTGAATACTCCGCTAGTTGGTTGGCACAGGTTTTCAGAGCCTTACCAGGTACTCCATCGGGACTTACCACCTTTCGAGAGTTCACTCTCTTTAAAGACAGCCTAACATTGGCCTCTGAGATTACAGGGTCATCAGGTACAGGAGGGATCTTCACAGCTGTAGTTGTGCTCTCCCTTTCAAAGTGTGCATAGAAGGCATTAAGTTCATCGGGTAGTGAAGCATCGCTGCCATTCATGCTATTGGGTTTCGCTTTGTAGGAGGTAATGTCTTGCAGACCCTGCCAGAGTTGCCGTGCATCTGATGTCACCTCCACCCTCATTCGAAATTGTTCCTTCGCCCTTGAAATAGCCCTCCGCAAATCATACCTGGTTTTCTGGTACAGGCCTGGGTTGCCAGACTTGAATGCCATAGATCTCGCCTTCAGCAAATGATGTACCTCCAGATTCATCCACGGTTTTTGGTTTGGGAATGTACAGTAAGCCTTTGTGGGCACACACTCACCCACACAGGTTTTAATGAAGTCGGTAACAACTGCAGCATACTCATCCAGGTTCGAAGACGAATCCCTAAATACAGCCCAGTCTACCGATTCAAAGCAGTCCTGTAGGTGCTCCTGTGCTTCCCTTGTCCATACCTTCTTGGTCATCACTGCTGGTGCTGCAGTCTTCAGTCTCTGCCTATACTCAGGGAGTAGAAGTACAGCCAGGTGATTAGACTCTTCGAAGTGAGGGCGTGGAATAGCATGATAGGCATTCTTGATGATGGTGTGTTGCTTCCTCTGGTATTGCAAGTGACCTGTTGATAGTAGTTGCTTAGTGATTTTTTTCAGACTGGCCTGGTTAAAATCTCCCAAAACGATGGTGAAGGCGTTAGGGTGCGCTGTTTCGTGTATGTTGATCCCTTTACTCAGATCATCTAAAGCCTGCTTGACATTGGCCTGAGGTGGAATGTAAACTGCTACCAAAATGACCGCAGAGATCTCCCGTAGTAGGTAAAAAGAATGGCACTTTACGTCTGGATATTCCAGGTCTGGTGAGCAGAATTGGGACAGCACTGATATATTTGTGCACCAAGAAGAGTTGACCATGAGGCGTACTCCTCCACGTCTGTTTTTGAGAGACTCTATAGATCTATCCTGATGGTGTATAGTAAACCTATTGATTTGGATCGCTGCATCCGGTATGGAAGGGGTTAACCAGGATTCCGTGAAACAAAGGACACACGTGGTCCTAATGTCCCTCTAATTCAGCACCCTGGCTCTGAGATCATCGATCTTATTCACCAGAAACTGCACGTTCACCAGCAAGATAGTCGATGTAGGGAATTTAAAACCCTGTTTCCTTAAACACACTTGTAATCCTGATCTACACCCACACTTCCTCCGAGGTGTCCTCCATGGGCATTTCTGACCACAATCGGTGTTGTTTCTGTCAGTTTTGAGCAGCAATAGTCTGTTTAAATGCATTAAGACATCTTTGTTGACTGTACTGACCTTGGAAGCAGTTGTGTTTTCAGCTGTATCATACCGAAACAGGAATATTTAATTGTATCCATTGAGTGTACTGCTGCTACTCGAGTCATGCCTAGGCACCCCAGACCAGACTATTTGAAAGTTGAAAAGTCTGTGTTCTTGCTGAATACACCAAGTCTGTCATACAGAATTAAAACTTCAGAAAAATAAACACTGGCCTGGTACACGCTGTGAAAGGCTTGCCGATCACACTCATCACTGAGGTGTTTATTAGTTGGCCACCTACCAGAAATATATACACTAAACTGAACATGCTGAAATTTGGATCCAAGATGCTGAGGCCCTGCCATCAACGCATTTTACAGCAGTAAGTGGATAGCTGAAAGCAAGCTTTGCTCAACTAAGGAGAATGTTAACACTTGACAAAGACATACCAACAAGCTTTATTGCATTAAGTTGTTAATGAGACAGCTGGAAGATGACAAGGATTGGCTCCATTTCCCTCCCCTCCTCCCCAACACACATCCATTACCATACCAAGACCTGCTGTTTACAACACAATACTTTTGACACCCTTTAAGCATTTCCTGTTTCAGATTTCAGACATCTTCAGTTTTTTTAACATTTACAACTATATACAGTCAAGATCAGACCAAATCAGCTACTACCAGTCTATCTGCACGTCTTCAAGAGCCTCTCTTGATTGCCCAATTCTTCTAACCAACTCAGCACTGTTCAGAAGAACAACAATGGATGACAGGCTTGCCGCTGTCTCCACCCCAATACACTTACCTGGGCTGCATGTGGAAGGCTGCTTAAATGACTTCCACACCAGGAATTTGCCAGCAAGGTGTAGTGAAGCCACAACAGTCACTGGACCCCAGGATACATATTCTTGAGACACTAACCCTAGATTACCATTACAGCTTTTGACTGGAGGCAAGGCTGGAGTGGGGCTTCAAAATTGGCTTCTAAAAAACTATTTAGAATAAAGAATACTATAACTCAAAAGAAATAACTAAAAACATTAGAATAAAATTAAATAAATGAGAAAGTGAATCTCCGGAATGGGCATCACACTCAAATAAATAGGAACTTCAGACCTGACTGCGTGGAAGTGATGGATTCGGCATCGTTGGGGAACCTTAACACAACCATTCACAAAGGGGAAAGCGAGCAGCCAGAAGTCATTGTGTACACTGGTAGAAATGACAGAGGTAGACATAAGGATGAACTCCTGCAGAATAAATATAGGGAACTAGGGAAGACGTCAAAAACTAGTACCTCCAGGGTTGCAGTCTCTGGATTGCTTCTGTGCCACAAAGTATTGAGGAGAAAGGAGAATACAGCAGATGAATATGTGGCTGAAGAATTGGTGTATGGGGCTATGGTTACAAGGGAGGGTTTGAACTAGATTGGTGGGGGGGGGGTTACTGAAGCACAAGAGGCAAGATAGTAACAGAGAAGACAACAAAGAGTGAGAAAGGTTAGGACAGAATAGATCAAGACAGAAGTCTATGTGTGGAGCCTCTGGATATCAGTCAAGTTCTCAATGAACATCTCTCCTGTTTTTACCATGGAGAAACATATGAAGACTTGAGAACCTAACAGAATGAATGAATGTGCTTTGGGGAACAGTCCATAATAAAGTAGAGGAGGGGTTCCATGTGTTAAGATGTAGAAAGGCAGACAAATCTCCAGGTCTGGCCAAAGTATATCTGAGATCACCATGGGAAACAAGAGAAGAAACTGCAGGAGCCCTTGCTGAGGTATTTGCAACATTCTGACCAAGTGCCAGAAATCTGGAGAATAGTAAATATTGTGCATTTATTTAAGATGAGCTGAAATCACAGAATCATTATCTTAACATTCATGGTAGGCAAATTGCTGAAAGCATTCTGAGGGATAAGATACATCTATATTTGAAAGCCATGGGTTGATTAACGATAGCCAGAATGGCTCTAGGCGAGGGAGATCTTGTCTTATCAATTTGATTGGGTATATTTTGACGAAGTGATGAGGAATATTGATGAAGGGAGGGCATTAGATAAAGTATAAATAGATTTCAGTAAGGCTTTTGATAAAGGTTTCACATGACAGTCTGCTCTGGAAGGTTAGATCACATGGCATCTAAGGAGAGCGAGCAAACAGCATACAAAATTGGTTGAATGGTAGTGAACAGAGGGTGATGATGGAATGACGCTTCTCAGATTGGAGGACCATGACTCATGGCGCGTCCCAGGGGCCATTTGTCACATATTAATGACTTGGATGAGAGTATACGATGAGCAATTGGTAAGTTTGCAGATGACACTAAAGCACGTGACATCACAGACAGTGAAATATCAAGAATTGCAGCAGCAACTTGATTGGCTGGTTACGTGTACTGAAGGATGGTAAAAGGAATTTCATTCACAGAAGGGCAAAGTGCTACATTTTGGAAAGACAAATCAAGATAGGATTTTTTATGCTGAATGGAAAGGCCCTGGGTACTGTTGTGGAACAGAGTAATCTTGAAGTACAGGTGTATAGATCCATTAGAGTCACAGGTGGATGGATCAGTGAAGCAAGCTTCTGGCACACTTATCTTCATCAATCACTGCAGTGAATATAGAAGCTACAAGGTTATGTTGTGATTGTACAAGACACTGTTGAGATCACATTTGGAACATTAAGACCATAAGACATAGGAGCAGAATTACGCCATTTAGCCCATCGAATCTGCTCCACCATTCAATCACAGCTGATCATTTTTATCCCCTCCTGTAACCTTTGATGCCGGGGCCAATCAAGAACCTATCAATCTCTGCCATGAAGACACCCAACAACCTGGCCTCCACAGCTGCCTGTGGTAACAAATTCACCACCCTTTGGGTGAAGAAATTTCTCAGCATCTCTGTTTTAAATGGACACCCCTCTATCCTGAAAAGTTTGAAAAGTTACAATGAGCTCCCCCCCATCCTTCTAAATTCTAGACAGTACAACAGGCCCAGAGCCATCAAACACTCCTCTATAACCCTTTGATTCCCAGAATCATCCTTGTGAACCTTCTCTGAACCCTCTCCAATGCCAGCACATTTTTCCTTAGATAAGAAGCCAAAAACTGTTCACAACACTCAAGGTAAGGCCTTACCCCAGTGCCTCACAAAGCCTCCGCATCACATCCCTGCTCTTGTATTCTAGAAATGAATGCTAACATTGCATTTGCCTTCCTCACCACTGATCACTCTGCAAGTTAACCTTTAGGGTGTTCTGCACAAGGATTCCCAAGTCCCTTTGCATCTCAGATTTTTGGATTTTCTCCCCATTTAGAAAATAGTCTGCACATTTATTTCTACTACCAGAGTGCATGACCATGCATTTTCCAACACTGTATTTCATTTGCCACTCTATTGCTCATTCTCCTAATCTGTGTAAGACCGTCTGCAGCCTTCCTGTTTCCTCAACACTACTTGGCCCTCCACCAATCTTCATATCAGTGGCAAACCTGGCACGGAAGCCATCTATTCCATCTTCTAAATCATAATATACAGCAGAAAAAGCAGTCCCAACACCAACCCTTGCGAAATATCACTAGTCGCTGGCAGCCAACCAGAAAAGGATCCTTTTGTTCCCACTCGCTGCCTCCTACCAATCGGCCAATGTTCTAACCATGCCAGTAACTTTCTTGTAATACCATGGGCTCTTAACTTGGTAAGCAGTCTCATGTGTGGCAACTTGTCAAAGGCCTTCTCAAAGTGCAAATATACAACATCCACTACATCCTCCTTTATCTATCCTACTTGCAATCTTCACAAAGAATTCCAACAGGTCGTCAGACAAGATTTTACCTTAAGGAAATCATGCTGACTTTGTCCTATCTTGTCCTGAATCACCAAGTATTCCATAACATCATCCTTAACAATTGACTCCAACATCTTCCCAACCATCAAGCTCAGGCTAATTGGTCTATAATTTCCTTTCTTAACAAGTGGAATGGCATTTGCAATTTTCCAGTCCTCCGGAACCATGCCAGAGTCCAATGATTCTTGAAAGATCATTACTAATGCCTCCATAATCAATACCACTTTCAGAACTCTCGGGTGCAGTTCATCTGGTCTGGGTGACTTATGCACTTTCAGGTCTTTCAGCTTTTTGAGCACCTTCTCCCTTGTAATAGTAACTGCACTCACTTCTCTTTCCTCACACCCTTGAACACCTGGCACACTGCTTGTGTCTTCTACAGTGAAGACTGATGCAAAATACTCATTTAGTTCATCTGCCATCTCTTTGTCCCCCATTAATACTTCTTTGGCCTTATTTTCTTGTGGCCCTATATCCACTGATCTTCCTTTTACTTTTTAATATACTTGAAAAAGCTTTTTCTATCCATCTTGATATTGTCTCCTAGCTTGCTTTCATATTTCATCTTTTCCTTCCTAATGACCCTTTTAGTTGCTTTTCATAGATTGTTAAAAGCTTCCCAATCCTTTATCTTCCCACTAATGTTTGCTTTGATGTATGTCCTCTCTTTTGCTTTTACATTATGCTCGACTTCCCTTGTCAGCCACAGTTGTACTATTTTGCTATTTGAGTATTTCTTTGTTTTTGGAATACATCTATCCTGCACCTTCCTCATTTTTCCCAGAAACTCAAGCCATTGTTGCTCTGCTGATGTCCCTGCCACCATCTCCTTCCAATTTACTTTGGCCAACTCCTCTCTCATACCACTGTAATTTCCTTTACTCCACTTAAATACTGGTATGTTAGACTTTACTTTTTGCCTATCAAACTTCAAGTTGAATTCAATCATATTGCAATCACTGTCTCCTAAGGGTTCCTTTACCTTAAGCTCCCTAATCTCCTCTGGTTCATTGCATAACACCCAATCCGGTATCACCGAACCCCAGGTAGGCTCAATAACAAATTGCTCTAAAAAGCCATCTCATAGCCATTCAACAAATTCACTCTCGAGATCTATTATCAATCTGATTTTCCTCAATCTACTTGTATCTTAAAATCTCCCATGACAATCATAACATTGCCCTTTTGACAAGCCATTTCTATTTCCTGGTGTAATCTGTAATCTACATCCCAGCTACTGTTTGGAGGCCTGTATACAACTGCCATCAGGGTCCTTTTACCCTTGCAGTTTCTTACTCAACCCACAAGGATTCAAGAACTCTCGATCCTACGTCACATCTTTCTAATGATTTGATACCATTCTTTACCAGAAGAGTGCACGCTACCCCCTCTGCCTACCTTCCTATCCCTCCAATACAATGTGTAACCTTGGACAATTAGCTCCCAAATACAACCATTCTTCAGCCACGACTCAGTGATGGCCTTAACATCATAGCAACAATCTGTAAGAGTGCAACAAGATCATTCACCTTACTTCTTACATTGAGATATAACACTTTGAGTACTGTGTTTACTACCCTTTCTGATTCTGCATCCGTTATGCACTGATACTCACCATGCTGGATGTAATTTTATCCCGTCATCTGCCTGACAGTCTGACTGCTTGCTATCTTTGCTTTTTTGCCATCCAACCTATCCCGAGTCCCTTTACTCTGGTTCCTATCCACCTGCCAAATTAATTTAAACCCTCCCCAACAACTCTAACAAACCTACTTGCTAGAAAATTGGTCTCCCTTGGGTTCAGGTGCAAGCCAACCCTTTTATACAGTTCAAAGTACCCTCAGAAGAGATCCCAATGATCCAAGAACCTGAAGCCCTGTACTCTGCACGAGCTTCTCAGCCACACATTTATCTGCCAAATCATCCTGTTTCTATCCTCACTGGTGTGTGGCACAGGTAATCCAGAAATTACTACCCTGGAGGTCCTGCTTCTCAGTTTTCTACCTAGCTCTCTAAATTCTCTCTTTAGGACCTCTTTGATTTTCCTTCCTATGTCATTGGTACCAATATGTACCAAGACATCTGGCTGCTCTTCTTCCCCCTCCAAAATGCTGTGGACGTGATCCGAGACGTCTCTAATAGGAAGAATGTGATTAGACTGGAAAGAGTGGAAAAAAAAGATTTGCAAGGATAACGCCAGGACTCTATGCACTGAAAAGAGAATAGATAGACTGGGCTATCACTTGGAGCATAGGGTGATCTCTTAGAGAAATATCTCATGAGAGGCACAGATAGGATGAGTCATCTTTCTTTTCCATAGTTGGGGAATTGAAACCCAGAAGACAGTTTTAAGGTTTGAATTAAAAGCTTTAATTAGAAGCTGAAGGGCAACTTCTTTGAAAACACAGCAGATGATAGATATACGGAACCAGCTGCTAGACTAGGAAGTGGTTGAGGCCACGACCTTAGATGTATTTGAGAAGTATGAGACGGGATGAGAAGATTTTAGAGGGATATAAGCCAAGTGCTAGGAAATGGGATTAACTTGAATATATACCTTAATTGACCTGGATACATATAGGTTGAAGGGCCTTTTTCCATCGTGTACAACTCTATGACCAGAAACGGCAGATTTTATCCCAATATCTTAGGATGAAATATTTGTATCAGGATGCACATCTTTTGATTCCTCCACTTCATATCTTTTAATTTGCAACTTAAGACTATATGGTACTTCGAGTTTTATACATGGCTGAATAGTTATTTCCTCATGCATTTCATACATGTGTAGTTGCGCGCAAACGCGCTAGTAAAGAAACACATGGAGGCAGAGAGAGCTGAACTCAGAATGCCTTTACTGATTCAAAATCGCACGCTTAATTTCCCCTCCCATGGGCCCCTGCGACCCGCTGGGCAGACGTGACGTCAGACTGCCCCCGAAAAGTCCACCCTGAGCCGGTAGTTCCAAACACGCTACCGCGTGTCTGCCCACAGCTCCCGATGGTGGTTCGAGTCCCACGTGTGTGGGCCGCCACACCATCCACCCCCCCTAGAAATGCCCATCGGGGGAGTGGAGCCCCCAGTCTGTGTGGCTTGCCCAGGTGGCCGGCCTCGCCGGCGCAGTGCGAGTACCCTCACTGGTTGCTCAATGTCCAAGTGCGCCGGTTTGAGGGGGTCCACTGTAAAAGTCTCTTCCCAGCCACACATCTCCACGACACACGTGGTTCCTTTGTGCCAGATCACCTTGAAGGGTCCCTCGTACAGCTGCTGTAGAGGTGACCTGTGCATGTCCCTGCAAATAAAAACATACTCAGTCTCGGAGGTCTTTGGGAGTGAAGAATGGCGTGGGACCATGCCTGGAGGGGCTGCCCGAAGTGTCGGTCCCAGAGGTACAGGAGGCTGTCTCAGTGGCCAGCCGTCGTAGCCGTTAGCGACGGCTGGCCCTGGCGTTTCCCGGAAAAGCACATGGTGGACGGCAGCGGCGCGTGCCTAAGCCCCATCTTTGGTGATAGAAACACCATTGTTCCGAACTTTCGTCTTTTTTCTACGTGGGTCTCGAGGGCTTCAGTTGTGGGGCCTGGGCTTTGGGGTGCTTGATCGTGGCTAGGCCAATGGAGGCTGCACCACATTGCTTACTCTGCCAAAAGACGCCTGCTTTACCCGCGACCCTGCGTGGGTCGCTGAAATCCTCACTCGCGAGGAGGCAGCAAATGTCCTCTGGCATTTGCTCGAGGAACAACTGTTCAAATAAAAGGCACGGCTTATGGCCGTCCATGAGCGCCAGCATATCATTCATGAGCTCGGATGGCGTGCAGTCGCCCAGGCCGTCCATGTGTAGGAGCCGCACGGCCTGTTCGCGGTGGGAGAGGCCGAAGGTACGGATCAGGAGCACCTTAAGCTCAGTGTATCTGTCCTCCATTGGTGGCTGGCGTAGGAAGTCGATAATCCAGCCTGCCGTCTCCTCGTCGAGCATGCTGACCATGTAGTAGTACCGCATGGTGTCAGCTATAATGTCTCTGATACTGAACTGGGCCTCAGCCTGCTCGAACCAAACGTGGGGCTGAGTGGCCCAGAAAGTGGGGAGGTTCAGAGAGACCACGTTGTGCAAGTTGCTCGAACTCATGGCAGGTCGCTGAGTCGCCGGTTCCAGATGCCGTCTGGAACGTCGGGGTCATCAATGTAGTCGCGCACAAACCCGCTACTAAAGAAACACACGGAGGCAGAGACAGCTGAACTCAGAATGCCTTTACTGATTCAATCTCCCCTTCCATGGGCCCCTGCGACCCGCGGGATGGACGTAACGTCAGACTGTCCCCGGAAGGTCCGCTCTGAGCGGTTAGTTCCAAACGCGCTACTGCGTGTCCGCCCGCAGCTCCCGATGGCGGTTCAAGCCCCGCGTGCGCGGGTCACCACACATGTATTATTTGCATTCCGCAATAAATTTTAGATTCCTGAAACACTTCTTATCAACAATCCCTACTGATCTCCCCAGCAATGAGAAATTTAGGTAGAGAGAAAGGAGAGTGAGAGATAGTTGATTTTCATATGGAGTGGGATTTCAAATTTTTAAAACTGTCATAATATGCATTACTGTTTTGCATCATATTTTGTACACTCAGTACATTATGCAGTTACATTTATCAGAAGTAGAATGTTTGAGAATAGTTTTAACTAAATTACAACTCGTTTTCAAATTTATAGAAGCCAGACTTTTCTAAATTTTTATGCTAGATGAGGAAGACAAAGAACATCACTACCAGTTTGAAGCTTTATAAAGCATTAGTCAGACCACACTTGGAGTATTTGAGCAGTTTTGGCCCACTTATCCAAGGAAGGATGTGGTGGTTTTGGAGTGGGTCCAGCAGAGATTCAAGAGGATGATCCTGGTAATGACAAGGTGAACATATGAGGAGTGTTTGATGGCACTGCACTGGTAATCACAAGACTTTAGAAGAATGAGTGGGGAGCTCATTGAATCCTATCGAATATTGAAAGGCCTAGACAGAGGGGTTGTGGAGAGGATATTTCCTTCAGTAGGACCAGAGGGCACAGTCTCATGATAATAGGATGCCCCTTTTGAACACAGGTGCGGAGGAATTTCTTTAGCCAAAGGATGTTGAATCTGTGGAATTAATTGCCACAGACACCTATAGAGGTCAAGGTTGATAGGTTCTTGATTAGTAAGGGCATCAAAAGTTATGGGGGAAAAAGGCAAGAGAATGGGGTTGAGAGGGATATAACTCAACCATGATGGAATGGTGAAGCAAACTCAAAGGTCCAAATGGCCTAATTGTGCTCCCATGTCTTATGGTCTTGCATGCAAAACCACAGCATTTTGACCCTCCACTCGAAGACAAACATCTAAGCCAAGCAATCTTTCTTACTGTGCATGTATGCAAACTGACCTCCCACTGCAGCATCTATTTTAAATTACATCGCTTAAGTACCATGACATGTTTTGGTCATAAATGTCTGATAGGTAATGTATGTACTTTACAGGTTAAACATTCAAGTTGTGCACTGCAGCAGCATAAAGGAAAATAATACATACAATATATTTTGATAGACTGCTTACTCAAATCAAGAATTACATGAAAATAAAATCAGAAAATGCTGGAAATGCTCAGAAGTCAGACTACATCTGTGGAAGAAGAAGCAATGTTGAGATTTTAGATCAAAGACCTTTCATCAAAACAGATGGGTTCTGATGAAAGATTAATTGTTTCTCTTCCCACATATGCAGTCACACCTGTGGAGTTCATTCAACATTTTGCTTTTATCTTAGATTTCAAGCATCTGTAGATTTTTTTTCAATTTTCATTACCTGTGAAAAAAAGTTTTATTTTAATCTGCAGCAATTGAGACAGGTCACCTACAGCAAAATAGCAGTGACCAGATAAATTAACGTTGTGGTGACATGGACATATTTTGATAATAAATTTACTTTGAACTTCTGCGTTTTTCTTTCTAGAACTGTGTCGTATTTCTCAGGGATTTCTCAGAGTAACCATTATCTCTTGAAAGAATCCAGAGAAAAAAAAATCAGGAAATGCAGGAAATCTACACAAAACCAGAAAAAAATCTTAAAATTAGTATGTGGCCATTAAGAACTGAATAAAGGAAGCCCCCCACCCCTCCCCTACAATTTGTCATGGAAATCTGAACTCTTTCTCCCAAGAGGCTTCAGGTAGAAGATTAATAAAACATTAAGACAAAGATCAAGATCATTATGCAATTTGCTATTGGAGGCCATGGCTCAAAGATTGCCAGAAGCAGCTGAGAAACACATCTGCCATTGTCTAGTCGAGGACCAGGGTCAAGGATCCAAAATGCATCCTATGTCTCACAATTTCCCAGCCACATATACTGGACATAAAGTTCAAGTAATAAAATTATTGCATTGTCTTCAGCTTACAAACCATATGATTTTTTTTGGCTATACAAACTCTTAATGAAGAGAGACAAAAGTCACATTTTGGGTACGGGGGGAGGGCAAGGGAGATTAATCAGCAGAGGCTGAAAGAATAATGCCTCTCACTTTACAAAACACACTGTTCAAGGTAATACAAGATGGTTGCATCACAAAGCAGCTTCAAATCATTACCTATTGTGTAAGTGTACATCATTTTGATCAACAATGTAGTTATTCATTATTTATAAAAATGATTAGGATGTGAATGCACAAAGCATAATCAGCACGTATGCAGATAACACAAAATTCAGAAGTGGTGTTGACAGTGAAATGCTTATAATGGATTACAGGGGGAGCTTTATCAGTTAGAGAAGTGGGCAGAGGAGCAGTAACTGAATTTTTGATACAGTTAAGTATGAGATAATAGCCTTTAGAAAGTCAGAGTAGGGCTTATACCATGCATGGGAGGGCAACGAGGAGCATAATGGAAGAGAGGGATCCAGGAGTACAGCAGCATAGTTTGTTAAAAGCAGCGTCATGGTAGATTGGACATTCATGTATCCATGCTGTATTGCTCTGAGACGCTGTGTTCTATTTTACCAATATACCTTTCCGTTCAAAATTGCTTAACATTTTATTACACACAGTATCTTGTGGAAATTTGAGATCTTTTTGAGAAAATTAAATTTTCAAAAATTGTATGTTCAGGTAAAAGTCAAGGTAATGAAATTCTACTCTCAGCCAGATTTCAGATATTCCTTTTTAGTGAAGTGATTTACTCAAATACATTGCCTGTGTCTTTTATAAACCTCTGAAGAACAAATTGGAAAGTGTGCAAAA
This sequence comes from Mobula birostris, assembly GCF_030028105.1. Taxonomy (NCBI): domain Eukaryota; kingdom Metazoa; phylum Chordata; class Chondrichthyes; order Myliobatiformes; family Myliobatidae; genus Mobula; species Mobula birostris. The sequence goes on along the minus strand of NC_092390.1, from coordinate 28,360,762 downwards.
AAAGTGTTGATCATTGTTGGAGTTCAATAGGACACAGAATCAATCAATAAACAACTACTGCAATCTCGAGTTTTATTGCACCTGCTGTGTAATAAAACAAATACTGAAATTAAACAAATGAAATTCAATGAAGCATTTAACAAAACCACTTTGTGTTACATGACGTGCTTGTCAAACAATAGATGTTTTGTTAAAAACCTTCACCTATAGATCTTGAATAGTGAGTGGCACTGAACAGAACAGGAAATTGGAAATGTTGCTTGATCTGTGGAAAGAATTGTGCTCAAAGGAGTATTTCAGGTTTCGAAAACTTAAGGTGAGATTAACAGGGAAATGGACATATTTGATATCATTACCGAGAAACAAATATTTAAAAACAAGGAGGGACCAGAAATATGTGTGACAAAGATAATTAAATCTCCATTCTAATTCACAATTTTTTTTCCTCAAAACAAGCTGCAAGATAAAACAAAAGGAAGTCTTATCAAATGGGTTGCTGTCATAGAATCCTAAGACGCAGGACAAAATTTTCAGCTCATCCCAACTGTACTGCCTGTGGAGAGCTATATGTTCAGTCTTTATCTTAACTTGACATTCTTCAGAAATTAGGATGTTCCTTGTGTAATGCCCTGGTCCATATTTTTACTGTTATGACGTATGTATTTCATTTAGCAGTTCTGTAAGCGCAGTGTGTTCTGTTTTCAGCTTGTTTGGGTTATTGTTGAAGATAAAAGATGAGGAGAAATGTGTGCCATTCAATTTGGATGGTTGAATTAAGGGGAGGTTTCTCTGGTGAGGGAATAAGATTGGTCTTGGGCTTGTGTTCGGCAGGAGATGGAGAGAGAAGACGCTGCGGGGAACCAGTTGTAGCATAAGATCCAGTGGGAGACCCGTTTGTTTGAGATGGATTGCGAGTGACATTCGGAAGGTGGTGTGTGCTTTCACATTGACTGAGGGGCCAGTGTGTGAGTGACAGAGAAGTTCAAGATGAACTCCAACTTGTGCACATTTGACTGTTTAATTAGAAAGGCCCTTTTCTTTTTGTTATTCTTTTACCCGAGAAGATTCATAAATATAATTCCTTTAATCATTTGCAGTGTACTGTCTGTTATTTCGTGGCACTAATTTGTAACAGGATAGCAAATTACACAACATCCACAACACACTGGGGTTTGGGGGTGGGACAAGCTGTCTCAATCTCATGAGTTTGGTGGGAATTGAGAGCGTCTTCCCCAGGCTTACACAGCCAAAAAAACGAGGGTGTTACACTTTTATTTGTTATTTCCTATTTTATGATATATATATTTTATGATATCATATATTTTATATATATATATATATATATATATATATAGCGCCAGTAACCTCCCTTTGAGAATTGAGCTTTTGAACCACCTATATGACCTGGCATTTTTTGCAGTGTGAACTGAAGTCTCAAAGGTGCGGGATGGTTGCGGCGTGGCAGAGTCCAGATCTGAGAGCAAGGAATGTTGCAAAGTTTGGATGATTTAAGCACCAGTCTGATTGAATGTACTTTGAAGTTTGAAAAGTAGTGCTCATCGATGCTCCTCTAGATTTAAAGCAAATTTTGTACTCTGTGTCTCAATTAATAAAATCTATGAGTGCGTGGTTATGTCTTTTTAAAGAAAAAGTCTAATTTCAGTACCCACCTTTGAAAATTTATTGACCTGAGCCCTATCCCCAATCTCTATTTTTTAATCTTTCATCATGTTCCTCGAATTTGAGCAGGTATTTATTACCCCTCCTTACAAACACCTCAGGAACGACAAGTTTTATTCAATATCTGGACGACATGCAACTGCATTTAAACTAGTTAGGGTGGAGTTTATTGACAGTTTACTGAGAAGTCTTCTGGCAATGAACATGCATTTAACTGAAATTTCATAATTTAAAATGTCATAGGGAAAAAAAGTATTAGGTCTATCTGACCTACGAGGGTTCAAAGCTACTTCAAATATTCCCAGAATACAGAGTACATATTGATACTGATGACAAGTTGATAGCATGTATGCAAGTCATATCACACAGGTCTATTCAGGTTTTTTTTATAATATATTATAATAGAGTACAATAGTTTACAATTGTAAATAGCTTCAACTTATAGATTGACTTCAGAAAATTGTACATAATGTTTCTTCAACCATACAAGTTGTCCAAAAGGGGTTCCCTGTATTTGAAGGTGATGCTAAGTTTTGCATGTTAAGATTCCATGCAATCCTAATGGAAGCAGCCCAGTTGCACCTCTTGTACTGATACTTTGACTCCATGAAATTGCACATACCACCCCGAATGCTAAGTTATTTTTATCCCTCTCTACAACTACAAAACCTTACCACAATATTAATATCAAATAGCACCACTAACACAACCAATATCATATCACGCCAGCATGATGATACTTTGAGAAAAAAAATTACTTGCAATTTTTTCTTGATTTTTCTCATGGAATTCCTATCAAGTTAAAAAGCTTGAGTCCTGCTGAAGGGTTTCGGCCTGAAACATCAACTGTGCTTTTTTCCATAGATGCTGCCTGACCTGTTGAGTTCCTCCAGCATTTTGCGTGTGTTGCTCAGATTTCCAGCTTTTATTCTCGTTTGATTTTCTCTTGTTTGTGAATAGACAAGGCAAGGTTTTTTTTATATAGAGGTAAATTTAAATTTTGTTTGTGGTGCTTATACCATATCCAGCGTCGGGAGCTCAATACATTGACAAGCTAGGAGAATTGAGCCAAAGTAACAGGAAAGGAAAACATTCGGGGTCAGGCACCATCCACCGAAAGCAATGGCTATAACAAAGCCAACTCAAAGATGCTCTGCTGGTGAAATCCCAAGTCTAAGCAGCATCTCATACCTGTGATTAGTGGTGTGCTGCAGGGTTTGGTGCTAGGTCCGTTGTTGCTTGTCATCCATATTATTGATTTAGATGGTAACATTTTAAGCTGAATCAGCAAATTTGGGGATGATGCCAAGGTTGATGGTGTAGTAGACAGTGAGGAAGGCTGACAAGGCTTGCAGTGGGTTCTGGACTAGCTGGAAAGAGGGGCTGAAAATAGCAGATGGAATTTATTGCAGATTTATTGTACTCAGGCAGAACAAACCAATGTAGGACTTACTAAGTAAATGGTAGGGCTCCAAGGTATGCAGTAGAACAAAGAGATTTGGAAATACAGATTCACAATTCCTTGCAAGTGACATCACAGGGTTATATAAAGCACTTTTGGAGCACTAATCTTCAAAGATCAGAGTATCGAGTATAAAAGTTAAGAATTACGCTGAAGTTGTACAAGACATTGCTGGAGATGAATCTGGAGTATTGTGTTTTGTGCTGGTCACCTACCTACAGGAAAGGTATCAATAAGCTTGAACGAGTAGAGAGAAAATTTACAAGAATGTCTGAGGACTTGAGCACCTGAGTTATAGGGAAGGGTGAAACAGGTAAGGGCTTTATTCCCTGGAGTGTAGGAGGATGAGGAAAGGTCTTATTGAGGTATACAAAATTATGAGGGATTTGGATAGGGTAAATACATGCAGACTTTTTCTCCCGAACTTGGTTGAGACTAGAACTAGAGATCATATGTTTAGGGTGAAGGGCGGAATATTTAAGGGGAACCTTTGGGGGAACTTCTTCATTCAGAGGGTGGTAAGAATCTAGAACAAGCTACCAGTGGAAGTGGTGAATGTGGATTTGATTGCAACATTGAAGAGAAGTTTGGATAGGTACCTGGATGAGAGGGGTATGGAGAGCTATGGTCTGGGTGCAGGTAGATAAAACTAGGCAAAAAAAACAGGACAGCTCAGATTAGATTGGGGTTCCCAACCTTTTTTTATGCCATTGACCAGTACTATTAAGCAAGGGGTCTGTAGACCTCGTTGGGAACCCCAGGTCTAGATGGACAAAAGGGCTTTCTTCTGCGTTGTAGTGCTCTAGGATTCTGACAGTTTTAGGGCTACCTGACCTAAAACTTGGAACTTAACTATGTGTGCCAGGTGTACAGAAATTATAAATGCTCAGGCTCCAATGAAATCTGAAAATATTTCTAACACAGATGAGAGATAGATCAAATAGACCAGCGGTCCCCAACCACCGGGCCGCGGACCGGTACCAGGCTGCAAAGCATGTGCTACCGGGCCGCGAGGAAACGATATGAGTCAGCTGCACCTTTCCTCATTCCCTGTCACGGCCACTGTTGAGCCATTACGCATGCGAGGTCATTACCCGCGCGTCATCCGTGTCAACGCAGGAAGGAGATCAACTCCTCGAGCTTGCAAATGACGGCGGGCTGAAAAGTATGTTTGACATAACATCTCTGCCGGCATTCCGGATCAAAGTCAAGGCTAAATATCCTGAGATGGCCACGAAAACACAGAAAACGTTGCTTCCATTTCCAACATTTTTCTGCGAAGCGGAGTTTTCTGCAATGAGTGCAATGAAAACTAAATTGCGGAATAGACTGGACATAAGGAACCCCTTTCGAGTATCGATGTCTCCCATCACCCCTCAATGGGACCGTCTTGCTGCAGGAAAACAAGCCCAGGGCTCCCACTGATTCAGCGATATTGGTGTGTTGCAATGATTTTATATGTTCATACGGGGAAAATATACACTGCGTGTTTAATATCCAAACATTACTTAAAATGTTATGATGCTATTGACTGATAAGCGACTTATATAACCACATAACAATTACAGCATGGAAACAGACCATCTCGGCCCCTCTAGTTCGTGCCGAACGCTACTCTCACCTAGTCCCACCGACCTGCACTCAGCCCACAACCCTCCATTCCCTTCCTGTCCATATACCTATCCAATTTTTCTTTAAATGATAATATCGAACCTGCCTCTACCACTTCTACTGGAAGTTCGCTCAACACTTACTCCAAGCTCCCCTGATAATTGAAATTGACTTCTCACTATATTCATGCGAGGAAAATATGCGCTGTGTGTTTAATATTACATACATTAAATAAACCCTTTTAGAAATAAAATTGAGTGTATTAGCCACTTATCACCTATATTTCAGTCGTGATTAACATCACCACCCCCGCCCCCCCCGGACAGAATCGCCTAAAACGATTTGCAGAAAAATAAATCGGCAGGTACACGCAAGGGCACACATGCGCACTGGTGCCAGCACAATGCTTCATGGTCATTGTAATCTTTTTCTGGGTAAACACAACGTATTTGACTGCTACTCTTGTCCATTGGCAACCCAACCGCGCCCCCCCCCCCCACAGTCGGCCGCTCCGCAAGAATATTGTCAATATTAAACCAGTCCGCAGTGCAAAAAAGGTTGGGGACCCCTGAAATAGATGTCCCCTCTAAATTGGAAGTAGTCCAACGCTGCTACCAGCTCTTAACTCACACAAACCACTAGAACCCAAGTGCACCCCACTGCAGTCCAGAGAAGTCTTGTCAGAAGTGGTCTTCTTAGGAGAGTTGCTGCCAAAAAGCCATTCTTCCGAACTGGAAACAAAGCCAAGAGACTCAAAAACACAAGGACAGGGGTGCTGAATAAGGGCAGCAGGTGTTTTGGACTGACCAGTCAAAACTTGAAATTTTTGGCTCAAACAGGAGGTAGTTGGTCCATAGAAGAGCTGGAGCATGTTACATTGATGAGTGTCTGCAGCCAACAGTGAAGCACAGCAGAGGTTCCCTGTAAATGGAGTCGGTGATCTGGTCAGAACTAATGGAATTCTCAAAGCTGAGAAGTACAAGCAGATTCCCATCCAATACCATCAGCGAGGTGTCTAATCGGTCCCAACTTCATTCTGCAGCAGGACAATGACCTTAAACGCATGACCAAGGTCATAAAGAACTACTTTCAGTGAAAAGAGCAACAAGGAGTTCTGCAGCAGATAGTACAGCCTCCGCAGAGCTCTGATCATTGAGACTATCTGGGACTACCTGGAGAGACTGAAGCAAGCAAGATAGCCAAAGTCTGCAAAAGAATTGCGGCAAGTTTTCCAAAATGCTTGGAATAACCTACCAGCAGATTTTCTTATAAAACTGCATGACAGTGTACCTTTGAGAATTGACGCAGTTTTAAAGGCAAAGGGTGATCACATCAAATAATGATTTGATTTCGTTTTTTTACTGTTTACTGCTAGCATCAACTCTGGCCTAAGTAAGGATTTACACCCACTGCAAATTGCCTATTGTCACAACAGGTCTATACAGGTTGTGATCTCCTGGGCTTTTCACACGGCCTTGGATCACGTGGACAATACTAATACTTGTGTCAGACTGCTGTTATTGACTACAGCTCAGTGTTTAACACAATCATTACTACAGTTCTGATTAAAAAGTGCCAAAACCCGGGCCTCTGTACCTCGTCTACAACTGGATCCTTAACTTCCTCAACGGAAGACCATAATCGGAAAAAACATCTCCACCTTGCTGATAATCAACACTGGCGCACCTCAAGAATGTGTGCTTAGCCCGCTGATCTACTCTCTCTACATACATGACTGCGTGGCTAGGCACAGCTCAAATGCTATCTATAAAATTGCTGACAATATAACTATTGTTGGCAGAATTTCAGACGGTGATGAGAAGGCATACAGAAGCAAGATAGATCAAGGTGGAGTTGTGTCACAGCAACAACATCACACTCAATGTCAGTAAGACCAAAGAATTGAATGTGGACTTCAAAAAAGGTAAGATGAGGAACACACACCAGCGCTCATCAAGGGATCAGAAGGGGAAAGGGTGAGTAAATCAAGTTTCTGGGTGTCAACATCACTGAGGATCTATCTTGGGCCCAACATATGAATGTAGTTACAAAGAAAGCAGGACAACAGCTATATTTTATTAGGAGTTTGAGATTTGGTATGTCACGAAAGACTTTTGCGCGTGTGCGTGTGTGTGTGTGTGTGTGTGTGTGTGTGTAGTTTACAGTTTTTATTATGCATTGCAATGTATTGCTGCCACATAACAAACTTGATGACGTATGATTAAACCTGATTCTGATTCTTTATAGTAAATGCTATGATATTTAGAAACATTTCATTTCATTTTTGAAAAAATCTTTGCTTTAACACAATTTTTTTGCAATGTACCTCAGCCTCTTGCACAGTGCTGTATGCCTAAAACAATAAACTTGTATTAAAAACAAGAGAGCCTGCAAGCTAAACCGAATCTTGTTTATAAAACTAATCTTGTTTCCCATCCAGGAATCTGAAGGAAGCGAGAGAAGGGCGCCTCCAGATACTTGAAGGAAGCAAAGTCTTAAGAGTTAATGAGCAGGAAGCCTATTTCAGCTTAAATGTAATTAGGCTTATGTAATTTTACTACTAGATTTCCAATTATGGTCATAAGAAACCAAGAATACCAAAAAGTGAAAAAAAAGGTTGAAAGCAGATCCAAATGTTAAAAGAGTTTAGTGCTGACTAAAAAAATAGATTTGAGGACCTGAAAAACCAAGATATTGACTGTTCCATTGAAGAAAGAATCAAGATATCATACTTACAATTGGGCCCTGCAATAGAGAGACTATGTGCAAAGTGAGTGATTGGGAAAATGTTCAAATAAAGACATCCAAAGTGGAAGTTGGGTTTTATTGTCATATGCACAGGTGAAATGAGAAACTTACTTGCAGCAGCATCATCGACACATAGCATCACATGACGCTCCTGTAAGATGGTGTCGCGCTTTGTCACAACGGCCTCTCTGGGTACAAACAATGGTGTAATTGTTCGTCCTTTACACCTTTTTTTTCCTAGGGAAAAGGGCTTTGGAAAGCAGTCAGAGCAAACAGATCAATGGGCAGCCTCAGTATTAAAAGAGTAAGGAGTTGGCAACCAGAGACGGAGGAAGCAGTGTCTGGGTGTATGACAATCAAGCCGAAGGAATGGACTAAGAAGGTGAGTAAAGCAGATTTGGGGTTTGTGATGAGGGGTTGGGTCGGGGGGGGGGGGGGTCAGAGAGGGACAGTGACCAAGCAATGAGGTTGTTATTGATTAGAAAGGGATAAGACAGAGGCACATTAAAAGAAAGGACCGGCATGGAGGACTGAAAGAGACAGCTGAGAAGAGTGTGCAAATATTGCAGCTGTGTTTATGGTGAGTAACTGGTCAGAGTACATATGTGTGTAGGTAGGTGTTCATGTGTAGCACTGCCTGGTCCCTATAGGTCTTGGATCTCCATGCCAGTGGACTAACTACTCACTATCAGCATCACAGGATGACTGGTTTCCAATAACTATCTCACATTACAAGAAATCACACAAAAGCAGCTTCCACTCCTTAGTGAAAGCAAGTCAAACTCAGGTCCAAATAAGTGCCCAAGAAAAATTAAACACATAATGCAAAATAAGAGATAAACTTTGGGAAGTGGTCAGGATTTCTGAAAGAAAGCAAAGAAAAACTGTGTGCCAGCATCACTATATAAGGTACATGAATCAAAGGAAGAAAGACACTCCAACCTGATGGCATGGAAATAGATTTCTCTAGTTTCTGATTATTTCTCCCCCCACTGCTCTTTTGCCGTTCCCTTTTTGGCTCCCCTCTTACTCCTTCGCTTCTCCTCACCTGCCCATCACCTGCTTCTGGTGCCTCTCCTCCTTCCCTTTCCCTCATGGTGCATTCTTCTCCCCTATCAGATGCCTTCTTCAGCCCTTTGCCTCTTCTACCTAACACCTTCTCACTTCATCCCCTCCCCCCCGACCCACCCATCAATCCCCCTCACCTGGTCTCACTTATCACATGCCATCTTGTACTCCTTCCCCTCCTCCCATCTTCTTATTCCAGCTTCTCCCCCCACCCTTCCTTTCCAGGTCCTGATGAAGGGTCTTCCTCCCAAATGCCAGCAGTTTATTTTTCTCCTTAGATGCTGCCTGACTTGCAGAGTTCCCCCAGCATTTTGTGTGTTCAAAGGAAGAAAAGCTGGGAATCTGTAACTTCAGATGGCATAGCAGAACCAATGCCTCACGTTGCTAGAGGCATTTTCAATCCTGACCTCGGGTGCTGTCTGTGTGAAGCCCGCATGTCCTCTGTGTGATCACGTGGGTTTCTTCCAGGACCTCTGGTTTTGTCTCACATCCTTAGGACATGCAGCTTGATTGGTTAATTAAGCATTGTAAACTGCTCTTAGTGTGTAGGTGAGAGGCAGAATCAGGGAGAGCTGGTGAGAACTAGAGTGCACAAAAATCAGGATTAATATAGATTTAGTGTAAATGAGCATGGACCAAAAGACCCATTTCCATGCTGTATCTCCATAGCTAATGATTTACTTCTGAAATTTCCATGTGCTTCACGCATGAACAGAGCTGATGGAGCCATGGAACAGTGTAGGTCAATGGTTGAGTAATTCAGTAGTTTCATAGAAGTTAATTAGCAGACAGATTAAACTCAATTGGCAGGAGTACGGGAGCCTTGAGCAGTTACAAAAGGGAAAGGTAAAATCAGATGCCAAATGTTGCAGGTTGGTTAAAAAATGTCTGGAAATGAGGAACAATTTTGAAAAATGGTACAAGAGGTAAAAAAAAAAATTGCATTGTATAATAATGTGTACTTTAATGCAGGGAATCATGAAAATATGAGTGCAGATAAGCATGTTGGGCTATAATTTAATGACTATGAATGAAACAAGGCTTAAGAGGGCAGGAATGGCAACTCTAGTTTGTAAGTCCTCCAAATCCACAAGTAAACTGCTAAACAAACCAACCAGTAGATCTGACCACTCCATATTGACTAAGAATTTACTTAGAGCTGTGAGAAGGGATCATGTGCTATTGCAGAGGTTCCCAACCTTTTCATGCCATGGACCAATACCATTAAGCAAGGGGTCTGCGGACCCCAGGTTGGAAACCCCTGTGCTAGGAAGATCAACAAGTGAAGCCATGTGGGTTGAGGACGAGCAAATAAAATGGGGCAATCACATTATCTGAAGTCAACTTCAGGCCCCCTGAAGTCAGGCAGAGATAGAAAAGCTTACAGGATGCTTTCATTATGTACACCCACCTTCTCCCGCCATGGGTGCCTCCTTGGCCTCATTTACCATCTTAGAACTGCAGTGGAAGAAAATCATCCTCAATTTCAAAGGAGTGAATAAACAGGAGAATAAATGTAGAGGCATACTTACCTGGATGTGTACTTCAACAGCCATGATCTACAAGTCTACAGACTGAGCACTGTCTATATTTATCCTAGAAATTAAATCTTTAAAAAACTGCAAATTGCTGGAAATTTGAAATAAAAGCGGAAAACATCAGAGATACTCAACAGGTTATGCAACATCTGGGCAAGGAAAAATAGAGTTACTATTTCAGGTCAAGGTAAATAGCTCTATCTTTGCTCACTGACCCTTCTGCCACTGAATGGGTTTTCTCCTTAATTATTCGTCTAAAATCCTTGCACTTACAAATAACACACATCAAGGTTGCTGGTGAACGCAGCAGGTCAGGCAGCATCTCTAGGAAGAGGTACAGTCGACGTTTCGGGCAGAGACCCTTCGTCAGAACTAACTAAAGGAAGAGCTAGTAAGAGATTTGAAAGTGGGAGGGGGAGGGTGAGATCCAAAATGATAGGAGAAGACAGGAGGGGGAGGGATGGAGCCAAGAGCTGGACAGTTGATTGGCAAAAGGGATATGAGAGGATCATGGGACAGGAGGCCCATGGAGAAGGAAAAGGGGGAGGGGGGAAAAAAACCCAGAGGATGGGCAAGAGGTATATTCAGAGGGACAGAGGGAGAAAAAGGAGAGCGAGAGAAAGAATGTGTGTATAAAAATAAGTAACAGATGGGGTACGAGGGGGAGGTGGGGCCTAGCGGAAGTTAGAGAAGTCGATGTTCATGCCATCAGGTTGGAGGCTACCCAGACGGAATATAAGGTGTTGTTCCTCCAACCTGAGTGTGGCTTCATCTTTACAGTAGAGGAGGCCGTGGATAGACATATCAGAATGAGAATGGGATGTGGAATTAAAATGTGTGACCACTGGGAGATCCTGCTTTCTCTGGCAGCCAGAGCGTAGGTGTTCAGCAAAACGATCTCCCAGTCTGCGTCGGGACTCGCCAATATATAGAAGGCCACATCGGGAGCACCGGACACAGTATATCACCCCAGCCGACTCACAGGTGAAGTGTCGCCTCACCTGGAAGGACTGTCTGGGGCCCTGAATGGTGGTAAGGGAGGAAGTATAAGAGCATGTGTAGCACTTGTTCCACTTACAAGGGTAAGTGCCAGGAGGGAGATCAGTGGGGAGGGATGGGGGGGACGAATGGACAAGGGAGTCTCATAGGGAGCGATCCCTGTGGAAAGCGGGGGGGGGGGGGGAGGGAAAGATGTGCTTAGTGGTGGGATCCCATTGGAGGTGGCAGAAGTTACGGAGAATAATATGTTGGACCCGGAGGCTGGTGGGGTGATAGGTGAGGACCAGGGGAACCCTATTCCTAGTGGGGTGACGGGAGGATGGAGTGAGAGCAGAAGTGCGTGAAATGGGGGAGCTGCGTTTGAGAGCAGAGTTGATGGTGGAGGAAGGGAATTCCAGCTGTATTGTGCCTTTTATTATGTACAGCCTTGTCTCATTATCCCTACAAATAAGTATGTACCCCTTCACACTTCCCTGCAATATTGGTCCACTTCAACATTCGAAAATTCTTTCCCCCCCCCCCGCCCCCCGTTACTACTTTTCAGAAACTATCTTCTACAAGCTATGACATTATACCATGGAAACCCAAGTCAATAATAATTAACAAAGCATGGCAGTAGTCCAAACATGGACCCTTGGCGGAACTGCTGAATATTTATCCTAGAAAAGAAAACTTTAAAAATCTGCAAATGCTGAAATTTGAAATAAAAGCAGAAAACATCAGAAATACTGAACACGTTATGCAATATCTGGGGAAGGAAAAACCACGTTACCACTTCAGGTCAAGAACCTTCATCAAAATTTCTAACAATTTTCGATCTCAAATGTTAACTATTTCCCTTCCACAGATGCTGCCTCATATGCTGAGGGTTTCTGATATTTTCTGCTTTTACTGCATATTTCACTCCAGGCAAAATAGGCAACCGTATCTGCTTTCAAGATTCAAGATGTTTAATGTCATTTCCAGTACACAAGTGTAAATGAGAACAAAGTAATTGTTACTCCAGATCCGATGCAGTACAAAAAGAAATACAATAAGATAAAGAACGCAATAATAATAAAAGAAACAATAAATATAAATACATAAGACAGCTTACATACGCATGTCGGTAAAGTTAGACATGGGTGTCTGACAGGAAAAGATAAAGTAGTGGTGTTGGGGTGTGGAGGGATGGGTTAAGCTGGAGGTGCTGATCAGCATTACTGCATGGGGAATGTAACTGCTTAACTGTTAAAGTAACTGTAAGTATGACCTTTGGCCAATTTAACATTAGAGCTTTGATAACTTGCACTTCAGTTTTGATGACTTGTTGTTTATATGACATTTTAACAAGCCTTTTGAAAGGTTCTATAAACATCAACAGCAGTGCCCTCATTATTGACTCATTTCACAACTTTAATCAGACACATCTTGCCACTAACAAATAAAACTGATTGTTCCCTGTTAACCCGTGTTCTTAAAACTGACAATTAATTTTGAACTAGATTAAAGTCTCTTCACCACAGTTAACTCCTACACCAACCATCATGTTGAGCTGCTATTTTTGAATTATTTAGAACAGATGTTTTCAATTTTAAGTTTTGCAGTCAGTGGCCACTTTATTAGGACAGCAGTGGAAACCGATGCAGTCTTGTACGACTGAAGCCCATCAACTTCAAGATGCGTCACGTGCATTCAGAGACGCTCTTCTGCTCACCACCGTTGTTACACATGGTTGAGTTACTGTAGCTTTCCTGTCAGTCAGCTTGAACCAGTTTAGCCATCCTCCTCAGAAATCTCTCATTTTCGCACCATTCTCTGTAAACTCCAGAGAATGAGGTGTGTGAAAATCCCATCAGATCAGCAGTTTTGAGACACTCAAAGCAACCCCTCTAGCACCAACGCCGATCATCCCAAGGTCAAAGTTACTTAGATCACATTTCTCCCCTATTCTGATGTTTGGTCTGAACAACAACTGAACCTCTTGACCATGTCTGCATGCTTTTATACATTGAGTTGCTGCCAAATGATTGGCTGATTAAATTTACATGAGCAAGCAAGTCTACAGATGTACATAATAATGTGGCCTAAATGTATATCTAAAGAGGATTGGAAACTTCTGACCCAAACCTCTGCTATTTTTACCCTTCCATGCCTTCACAAAACACAGGGCAGATTTACAAACAACTCAAAGGAACACCAATGGGATCAGATACCCAGCTTCATTATCGAGGCCGTCATGCAAAAGCCAAAAAAGATAATACTACCAGTCCTCAAACCTAAACTCTGGATAAAATATGTAAATGATACCTTTGTCATACTCAAACGAAATAAAATAGAGGATGCCTTAACCACCATGAAGCCGCAACATGAAGAATACCACAAAAAGTGGATTGAGTTATTTTGAAGGTATTTTGGAAAGGTTTTGTTTTTGTTTAAACTTGTACTAAAGCAGAATAAACCTAAATATAAGCTTCTTTGTTGTAATTTAGGTGACACAGTAACATAGAGGTTAGCACAACGCTTTACAGTACCAATGACCTGGGTTCAATTCCCATTGCTGCCTGTAAGGAGTTTATACGTTCACCCTATGAGTGTGTGGGTTTCCTCCAGGTGCTCCGGTTTCCTCCCACAGTCCAAAGACATACCAGTTGGTAGGTTAATTCTTCATTGTAAATTGTCCCATGATTAGGCTAGGGTTAAATTGGGGGTTGTTGGGCAGCACAGCTCGAAGGCCAGTAGGGCCCACTCCGTGCTGTATCTCAATAAATAAATAACTAAACAAAACAAATTTGCACGCAGCATTGATTTGATAACAACACTACCTTTCTGAAGCATACCCGTATCCACTTTAGACCTCGCACAGTTGAAATCAAGCAAATCTGTAATGAATACTTAGCCCAATATGAAAGGATCAACCACTCACTGTTTGGTTGCAGGCTGTTTTTATTTTCTGGCTGTGCTACAATTACATTAGCATTTGGTGTTTCCTATGGTTATCTGAAGCACATTTCTACAGAGAATGTTATGATAGGTGCTGAAGGACATTTTGCTAATTTCAAATTTCATAGACAAGCCCCAGAATACACAATGTCTGGAAGAATAAGTAGAGGCATGCAGAGCAAGATGAACTGCTAGAGGTGTCCAAAGGAGAAAGGATCTGTTAAACCTCTTACCATAACGTCGGCAATGAATAGTGAGACATCGGAATTTCAAAAATCTCTGCAATATCTCACTTGCTACCATCTTAACCAGAGCAGGACAGGTTTACCTTATCAGTAACTGCAGCCATAAACCAAATGTGTTACTCCAAGGCTAGAGCTAGACTTAGAACAACATTTCGTGCTGCTGTCTAAAAAAGCATGCAGAAGTTTACTGAGACTCTATCTTCGAAGATAAGGAACTACTTTTCATTCACACTTGCCAATGGAAGCTAGGGGCACCGCAGCAACATAATAGCTCGGGATGTCAGACTTCAATTCCAGTATTCTCTGTAAGAAGTTTGTACATGAGTGTGGGGGTTTCATCCAGGCACTCCAGTTTCCTCCCACAGGCCAAAGATGTACTGGTTGGTAGGTTAATTGGTCATTGTAAATTGTCGTGTAATTAGGCTAGGGTTAAATAAACAGGTTGCTGGGTGGTGTGCAGCTTGTCAAGCCAGATGGGCCACACTAGCTCTAAAATAAAAATAAAATTAAGTTACAAACAAGTGTCTCTGTTACTACTCTAAGATTCCTTGTGGTCCACAGAATAGATTGCTAAGTGGACATCACATACCAGCTCTATCATATACTGCAGCCAAAAGGAATGTTATGTCCTTAACATTCAGCCATTAGGATAGATGACAAAGGTCAATGCCTGTTTTCCAGTGCTGTGGCAATGGTATTGAGGTCATCAGTCTACAGTTATTCACACATAAGCACAGAATGAATCTATATTTCTCCAAATCTTTAATGCAGGCTTAAGAGAATAGCCCAGATATTTCTGAACAGGTCATTTTTCTTTATTAATTTTAAAAGGATTAAAGAATTTTTAAAAAAATTTTCACAATATATAACAAAATCCGAACTAGGAATCAGAGACTAGAAGTTCAGTGTGTACAAACAGAAATTGTTTAGAACTATTATTTTGATTATCAAGACTCAAACACTAACATACTTGAGATGTGGATTAATTATCAATGCTCAAGAAGATTTTGTTATCAGGATCTTGCAGCTCAAGGAACCTAACAAACTTGAGATGTAAACAACTGGAACAGCACCATGCAATGTGTATAATGTTCTAACAGAAAAACAATAAACCTACTTCTGGATTAATACAGCGAAGATACTGTTGTTTTCATACTAATTAACCAGCTCATCTGAAATTGCTGTGGAATGCTTGTTTATTTGAGATAAAATTAAATTCAATCAATTGTATATATGAACTTCTACTCTCCATATCACTATACTACGAACTCAACGATGGAGCTGGCAAAAGATGTCGACATATCACAATAGCAGAGAAAATGAAGGAAGGCTACAGCAGTGAAGGGTTCCAGTCATCTTGCACTCCACACCAATGGACCCTGACCCCCGATCTGTCAAAGACAGTGTCGGGGATGCCCAGGGATCAGCCTCCCAATGTTAAACAACAGGATGAACTGGCGTTCTCCATTCAGGCTAACATCATACTCAACATGATCGCACTTCTACTACCCAATATATGTATAGTTATCAGACTAATGGTTATAGGCTTCTACATACAAGAAGCTTCCCATTTCATAAGCACACATTTAGAAGACATGCCCAACTTTTCTATAACGCTAAGCCTGAATCAATAAGTCTCATGACAGCACCGCGGTTCGACTTGCAAAACAACATTCATTCCGTATCGGACCAGCTGGGATAACCCAGTCACACAAAACTAAGTCTATTTATCCATTGTTTCAGATAGCATCCGCAGACACAAATTTTCAGCCCCACTTTAGTTACAACTTAGCAGTATTAAAAGCCAAATACACCTCATGTAATTATCTGCAAAAACAGCAATTACCATGTTGTAGAAATTCATCTCTCTGGGTCCACGAGGAGGTGGTTGCAACTGTTTTAATACCGTCCCATCTGGATGTTGTAACATACCTAGAAATAAGATAAATCACTTGTGAAATTATGCTTTCATATATCCAGCACTCTTATGCAACTCCTAAAATAAAGTCATGCAATCAACGTGTTTGAACATGGTTTTTGCCATTCACTCATATTTGACTAAACCACATTCTCACTGGCCTGCAATAGTACTCACTGGCTTCATTCTCCCCAATGTTTTCTTTAACCCCACTCCTATGTCCTTCACCTCATACCCACAGAGCAGTGGCTCTGGACAAATTCAACATCAAGATGTCAATCTGCTCCTTCTGTTGTACCACATCCCTTTCTTCCCTAAACCACAAGTCCAAATTCTAATGTTTCTTCCAGGCTTAATGTACACTTCTACTTTTTTTTAAAATCCAGTTTCTGCAATTATTTGCAAAACTTCTGCAAATGAATTCTGTCCAATAGTCCCCCTCTGGCTCAAATGACTATAGAACGGTATAGTATATAGAATAGTATAGTAGCATATATATACAGACCATTTGGCACATGGTTGTGCCGAACTTTTAATCTGCTCCAAGATCAATCTAGCCCTTCCCTCCCATATAGATCTCCATTTATTTTTTCATTCATGAGCCTATGTTGCTTAAATATCCCTAATGTATCTGCCTCTACCATCCCCACCATGACAGCACATTCCACACACACACTGTGTAAAAAAACCCTGTCTCTGATATCCCTGTTAAATTTTCCTTCAATCTCCTTAAAATTATGCCCTCTCATATTAGCCATTTCCACCCTGGAAAAAGTCTCTGGCTGTCCACTCTATGCCTTTTATCATCTTGGACCATATGGACCTTAAACCCATAAAAGTAATGAGCACCCTCCTGGCCACTATGTTAGCTGACATTATTAATGGTTCAACATTCACAGATTGTCCTCGTTCAAATCTGCTCTTGGCACCACTCTTGAAAACAAAACAACCAATGCTCTTGGAGAGACAGGGAATGTTGAAGTAGGGAGTCTGCAGAAGGACTTGGGACAGTTTAGGAGAATGGGCAAAGTAGCAGAAGGAACACAGTGTGGGGAACTGTATTTCTTCACCAAAGTGCATGTCCATAAAGGCACAGACCATTTTCTAAACAGGGAGCAAATTCAAAAATCAAAAATGCACAGGGACTTGGGAGTCTTTTTGCAGGATTCTCTAAAGGTTAATTTGCAGATTGAGTTGGTGGTAAGGAAGGCAGATGCAATGTTCACATTCCATAAGGGCATCAAAGGTTACAGGAAGAAAGCTGGAGAATGGGTTGAGAAGGCTAATAAATCAGCCATGATGGAATGGCGGAGCCGACTCGATGGGCCAAATGGCCTAACTCAGCTCGTCTTCTGATGTAGCATATCAAAAGCCACATCCACTTTAAACGAACCCTTTGCTCAAGACTTTCCAATCAGGATTCTACTCTGCCATTGTACCAAATTTCTCCTATCATTCCATATGACTGTAACAGAAGGACTGCATTTACTTGCCTCCATTCTTATCCACACAGTGGCAATTACCCTGTGCTACCACTGTTATAGTCAAAAAAATTTTAAAAATCAATACTTGGCTACTTCCTATTTCTCAACTACATACATCTCCTCAGTGACAATATCCAATAGCAAAGGTGAATGGCCACATCTGTGTTGATTTCACCTACCAGCACTTATCTTACCATCTCTAAACTGGTGAATTTGATGTGTAGTATAGTATGTGCAGAAATTTCTACAGACTATTTTCAATCCCTGCTACAAACTTATCACTCTTTTCTGAAAACAAACTGTTTACAACTCTGGTGCCAAATCTGACTCAGAGCAAAGTTTTGGATTTAATTTTCACCCAACTCTGGCTCACTTCCAACTACTGAATTCTTCATAGGACCTTAGCTTTTAACACATTCCCTGGCTGGCCTTGTTCTAATTTCTGCAAACAAAATGTGAATACCAGTACAGGTCAGCAAACCGGATTCTGAAATTCATAAGGCAAGATTTCAACTATAAAAACGGAGAGTTATTGATTTTTTATTGAATAATTATTAGGCCACAATGGTTAGAACTGCCGGGCTTCCATACAACCTTGCCCAGGCCTGCGCCCTTGAAACTTCCAGGCGCAGATCTATGGTCTCGCGAGACTAACGGATGCCACCAATACAATGGTTTAGTATCCAATTCCAGTTACCTCACTTTGGGAAAGACATCAAGGCTCTGGTAAAGTTGAAGTCAACATTAATGTTAAAGCAAACAAGTCTAACAGGCAGGGGCAGGACAGTGAACATGGTGGATCTGACAGGCTAAGCTGTATTTATTCTAATATAAGAGGCATGAAAGGTAAGGAAGGTGAATTCAAGACATTCACCTGTCATGGTGAATGTCATAATTGGGATCATGACATTATCACAATTATGGAAACATGCTTGAGGGATGGGCAGGACTGGCAACTCAAGGTTTTGGGCTAACGATGTTTCTGGCATTACAGAGAAGATGGTAAGAGAGGAGGAGGAGTTGCATAACACTGAACCCACTTTCCCAGCCACCTCATTTCAAGATCATACTCATCCCAGACCTTAC
The DNA here is from genome assembly GCF_030028105.1 of Mobula birostris. Lineage (NCBI taxonomy): Eukaryota > Metazoa > Chordata > Chondrichthyes > Myliobatiformes > Myliobatidae > Mobula > Mobula birostris. The sequence goes on along the minus strand of NC_092390.1, from coordinate 28,342,001 downwards.
AACAATGAAGACTCCCAACACTGGAACCTGCCATGGAAGATATCTCCAGGAGAATGTCTAGCATGGTCATATGGGTAAAACTAAGAAATGGAAATAAGAAAGGAATGACTTTGATGGGATTAACTCTTTATTAGTAAGAGGGAGTTACAGCAACAAATATATTGGAAGATCACAGATAAATGTGGGGATAATAGGGTTGTAATGGAACGTCCAGAAGTTTTCTGAAGCAAACCGTCGATGTCCCTACCAGAGAAAGGGCTAACCTCCATCTCTTCAAAGGAAGCAAGGCTGGGCGAGTAGTCTATATGTCCTTGAGCAAGCACTTTGGGACAAATAATCATAATTTTATTCACTTCGAGATTGTTATGTAAAGAGATGAGACTCATCCTCAAATTAAAGCTGTAAATTGAAATGTAAAGGCTGATTTTGAAGGTATCAGACTGGAACTCACTAAACTTAATATCTGGAAGTGCAGTACTGCACGACATGGATTAAATAAAAACTGATCTTGATTTCTGACATGAAGTAAATGAACATATGCTGCTTTGACCAATATTCCTCCTTAACTAACACCTGCCAAAATATACCAAATACTGAGAACTTCTTCACCCACCCCCACCATCTGGTTTTATCTGCCCTTCATCTCTTCACTAATGGTTCTCATTATCACCTTCTTTACTCATCAGATTCCAGCACTGGAAGCCTCCTAGCTGTTGCATCATGCTCCCACCTATCTCCACCTTCACCCTCCCACTACCTGGTTCTAATGGCCTTGTTTTACCTGTTTTCAGAATCAATATCTATCATCCATCAGCCCATAAGCATGCTTTCTTGGCACCAGAACTTGGCACAAGCCTGTCCAGGTGTAAAACAGCTCTAACTCAAGGACGGTATAGGTGGAGCCATGATAAGGTGCTTCTGGCTCTTGCTGACACACTAGAGCGAGAAAGATGCAAGATGACGACGGCTGGCACAGATTTGAGGAAGACCATCACCTTCATCAAACAGGAAGCCAGGCCTTCCATAACCAAACAACCAAAGCCCAATCTGCTGCTAACGGCCAGGTCCTGGGAGATGAGGGTCGATGTGGGAAGGAGGCTGCAGTTCCCAGACATGGTGCACACAACCCTATGCCTGGATTTTGTACTGTGGTCAACTGAAGACAGGAAAGTAATTCTGGTTGAGCTGACTCTGTCGTGGGAGGAGGGATGGGAAGAGGCCCGGGGAGAAAGACCTTGAAGTACCAGCCCTTAGTACAGGGGTACAAAGACAAGGAATGGCAGGCATGGTTGTTCCCTGTGGAGATCAGCTGCTGAGGTTTCCCAGCCAAATCAGCATGGCCGTTGTTGTCAGCTCTGGGCCTGGACGAAAGGAGCAAAAAAACAAGCAGCTCGTAGGATGGGGGAAGAGGCAGAACGAGCCTCTTGTTGGATTTGGAGTAGGCGAGAGGAGGGAAGCTGGAAGCCAGGAGCAGATGGGCAGCAATTTGGCCACCACTGCCAGCCCACCAACTGGAGAGTGTCGTGGTTAAGGGTCGAAACACTCGGTGAAAGCTGGGAACTGCCTGATGACATCTGCTCCTGGCTGAAGGCTACGGTTACCTTATAAGGTATCTGGAGAATGCACCCTAACAGGTATATGTAACAGTAAGCATGCTTTGTTGGCACCAGAACTTGGCACAATCCTCGCTGATTTTATACAAATCGTGTATTTCACTGCATGTTGATGTACATGCAACATATCCTTTGATCTTCCTCTTTTTCTCCTCCCATATATACCTTGTTGCATCTGCCTGTCATGCTTCTCCTTCAGTTTACTAACACCTGTCTCGCCACTCCCCATCTCCTTTACTGGCTACCATCCCTTTGTACTTGTGATGCACAACCATATTGAGAAAAGTTGGCAGTTCCTTCCTCAATACAAACCACACCCTCCCCCAAAGATGCTATTCAACCCAGTCAGTTCCTAGTTCCTCCAGGAGATTGATTGTTACCCCAGAATCCAGCATCTACAGTCTTTCTCATGCTCTATTCCTTGCAAGTTCATATGTCAGTCTACATGCTTCAACACTGCTGTTAGAGCTAATTCTACCACTACATCTGGCAGCATGTTCAATGACATTTTGCCTCTTAATTCTCTTTTTCAACTTAATTTCCCCCTTTCAACTTCAACCTATGTCCACCAGTAGGAAAATTCCAATGAATTGATAGAAGGTGAATCATAATCAAAAATGAGTATTTCTAGCATTTTGGCTTCATAACTGCAAAACAAAGAACAGTGCAAACACCAGAGTCTACAAATACTGGAAATCCAGAGCAATACACACAAAATGCTGAAGAAACTTAAAACGTCAAGCAGCATTTATGGAGAGGAATAAATAGTTGCTGTTTCAGGCTGAGACCCTTTGTCGGGACTGGAAAGGATGGGGGAAGAAGCCAGAATAAGGTGGAAGGAGGAGTACAAGCTGGCAGGTGATAGGTCAGACTAGATAGGAGGGAAGGTGAGTGGGTGGGGTAGGGAAGTGAAGACAGAAGTAATAACTTAGGTACCATTTAGTAAACTTTACTTATCCAACACAAGAAACTATATCTAAAAATATAAATGTCTGCAAACCTCCTTACTCCAAGGATAACTCCAACTTTCCAGCTACCTCAATCTAACCCTATGGCGCTGAAGTTCATCTTGGAAACAATATTACAAATGATTGGAGAGAACAAGAATAGAGGCTGTTTGGACAAGAGAAAGTTGAGGTGTAATCAGTAGAACCCTAGCATTTGAGGAGGGGTCAATATGGATGCCAAGGGAGGTGGGGGGGGGGGGAGTTCACCATTGGGGGCATCAATAGTGCGGTCTGGCCAAGTGAGGTAACAGCGGTTGGGAGGCTCCAGAGTTAGGGGTCTTTATTGTTGTAAGGTCTGGGATGAGTGTGATCTAGTAATGAGGTGACTGGGAAAGCGGGTTCAGTGTTGGGGGAGGGTCTGGGATGCTTGTGATCTACCCGAGGATTGGTATCGGAGTGAAGGGGGATCTGGGGTGTTGTATGATTGGCCAGGCTATGGGAATAGGGTGAATGAGATGACTGGTTTGATATTGCTGGAGGTAGAGAGGGGTCATTGTTGAGGTTTGCATGTGGTCAGTCTATGTGAGTGGGGATTCATTGTCTGGGGTGTGTGGTCTGACAAAGGTACGGGTATAGAATTGGGGGATAGGTGGTTTGGAATTGAAGGATCTGAGCTATGCGCGTGGTCTAGTAACAGTTGGGGTTTCGGTGTTGGGAAAGGGTGTCTGGTGCTGGGGAAGAGTGCGAGAGTCTGGGGTGCAAGTCGGCGGAAGTTGGGTGACGGGTGTGGTGTTGCGTTGAGGGGCGGTATCCACCGGGGTGGAACCCCGGGGGTGTCCCTGTCACTGCTTCCCCGGTTGCATGTGGAGCAGTGGCGGCTCCGGAGCCCGCTTTGCACTCACCCAGCTCCGATTTCCCATACTTGTGTCCGGCGACCTGGTGGCTAAGAGGGGTGCACCCGTTCGGGAAGCGGTGGAGCCCCAGGCCCGGGCTCGGGGCCTGGCCGCCCGCGCTCACCCCGCTCTCCATTGCCGACTGACCAAGTGATCCTATCCGCCGAGCGCCCCGACTCTCCAGGACAGGCCGTCGCTCGGCCGCCGCCGCCTCAAACCCATGAAGACTTCTCCGCCCCCGGAGCCTGGCGCTTCCGCGTCCCTCCCTGGACCCGGCCGCGCGCCGCCGGAACTGACGCTGCGCGCACGGGCACGAGGCTGGGTGCGCGCGGCCTGTGCAAGGTCCAAGAGCTGCAATAATACAGCCAGTGCAAAGTGTTGGGGTTCAACGTGACTCGGGGCAAGTGGGGATGGGATCATGCATCCTGTATCAAGTGTTGGGGCTAACTGTGGATGAGCGGAGCTCCTTTAGATGGGGGTGGAGAAAAGGAGCATGTGCAGTCTGCAGGTAAACCATGAGTACAGGGGTAGGGTGATGGAGAAGAAAAGAAAGAATTTTACTTGGTAATTTACTGTATATACAAACTGTCCTAGGTCTGGGGGCAACGTTGATAAGAAATACAACTGCACCAGCCGCTTAATTTATCAGAATGCAAATCGCTCTTATCGCAGGATATGCAAGTTAAGCACAGCACCAAAAAAAACCTAAAGAGGTTTGACATCAAGCAGGATAACCCAACTGTACCTCTACACAATAAACTGTGGTTTTTCACTAGGCTACCCAACAGCTCCTCACAAACCACAATATTTACCACGGGGGAAGGGGGACCAAAGCCAGCAGGTACATGGAATCTCCTTCGCCTGTAGGTTCCCCTTCATACCGGTACCATCTAGACTTGCAAATGTAACACCTTCCTCATTATGGTCTACATCCTGGTTCTCACCGCCCAACCACTCTTTGGAAGTAACTCTATTAAATGAACCGTAGCAGTTTAAGACTTGGTTTATCACAGCCCTCTCAAGGATATTTAGACATGGAGAACATAGGGCAGATTTGCCAACAGTGCCCACATCCAGACAATGTAATACTAAAGAAAATTACCCATAATTGAAAATAGCTTGAAACCTGATTGATTCTTTGATTCAAGAACTTGGCTCAAATGCATTCTATAAAAGTCATATGCCAAACTACTCAACCACTTTGTAATATTTAAGATTAAATGTCCAGAGTTATTTCTATCTCTGTTTAAAAACTCCTCTTATCTCTTAATTAATTGTTTCTACTTAATATTGTTATTGGCTGGCTGTTTAAACTAAACCTACATGTTTGTTGGTATAAAGTTTTACATCCTGATCTACCCAGGCAAGACAATTCTTCATTATATACAGTACCACATATAATCATTTATTATCACAGCCAATTCCAAATCCCTTCTTCCTTTTCATTTACCCTGCAATACTTTATTCCCAAACTCAATTTACCAAGCAATCATGCTTTCATAATAATTATTACCCATGGAAAGATGGGATGAATCAATATTTAGTTAATCAAGGATAATCTGTGTTGATTTGTTTCAGAAAGGTCATGTCTGACCAATGATTGTATTTTTAAGTAGTAGTATACAGTTGACGAGCATGGAGTATTTGATGGAGCATACTTTTATTTTAGCATGGCATTTGACAAAATTGAACATTGCAATTGAATCAAGCAAGTAGCAGCCATTGGCTCCAGAAGGAAGTGGTATTGGATTAAAAATTGGCTAAGAAGTAAGAGGGTAATGATAAACAAGAAATATAGTGATCGAAGGGCTTTATCCAGGGAGATTTTTTGGATTCACCCAGTTTAGGACATGGAACAGGACAACACAGGAAAAAGCCCTTCAGCCTGAAGATAGTGCTGAACTAATTACGTAAGTAATCAAGTACCCAACTAAACTAACACACACAAAATGCAAGAGGAACTCAGCTGCTCAGGAGTTCTGGAGTTGCTGCTCATGAGTTGGACTGCAGCCAATTTCTGAGCAGGCGTATGAGAAGAGAGCTACCTTTTCAGTCAGATTCGCGTTCAAGATTAATAAGGCAGAACTTCATGGCAGTTTCTCAGAGTTGGACTGCGACCAGTCGCTGAGCAGGAGTACGAGAAGGCAGCTACCTTTTCAATCAGGTCCACACTCAAGATTAATAAGGCAGATCTTCGTGGCAGTTTCTAGGAGTTGGACTGCAACCCATTGCTGAGCAAGATTCATTAGAAAGGGTGAATAAAAATAACACAAGTGGAAGTGGAGCAGCCATTGTTGTGAGTGGGCCAGTGTTTGGAGTGGCTTTGTCATGAGTGGGCCAGTGTTTGGAGTGGCTTTGGCTCAGCAGGCTTCAGTGAGATCAGGTTTGGGCGAGATAAATATCTCGTACATTTCTCATTTTCTTCATTCCTCCGTCTGTCAGAGCATAGTAGTGCAGTGAGAGTGACTTCAGGGCAGTGTCTTGTACTGTGGGTGAGATGTGGGAATTCTGTGAGACCTCCAGTCACCCGGATGGCCACATCTGCCCAAGTGCACCGAGCTGCAGCTCCTCAGGGAACGTGTTAAGAAACTGGAACTGCCACTCGGTGACCTTGGGTTTATATGGGAGAATGAGGAGGTGATAGAGGTACAGGAAGGTAATCACCCCTTAGGTTGCAGAAGGCAGGTAACTAGGTGACTGTCAGGAGAAGGAAGGGAAATGGACAGCCAGTGCAGAGTACCCCTGTGACCATTCCCCTCAATAATAATTACATCATTTTGGATACTATTGAGGTGGACAACCTACCAGGGAGGAACCATAGTGACCAGGTCTATGGCACTGAGTTTAGTGCTGTGGCTCAGAAGAGAAGAGAGGTGAAGGGGACTGCAGTGGTGATTGGAGATTCCATAGTCAGAGGAATAGAGCCAAGATTCTGTGAGTGCGATAGAGACACCTGGATGATATGTTGCCTCGCAGGTACCAGGGTCAGGGATGTCTCATATCGGGTCCATGGTATTCTCAAGGGACAGGTGAGCAGCCAGAAGTCTTGTTACATATTGGCACCAATGACATAGGAGGAAAGGTGAGGAGGTCCTGAAGAGAGAATTTAGGGAGCTAGGTAGAAAGCTGAAGGACATCCAGGGTAGTAATCTCTGGATTGCTGCCTGTGCCACACTGGTGAGGGTAAGAATAAAATTATTTAGCAGATGAATGCATAACTGAGGAAGTGATGCAGGGGGCAGGGGTTCAGATTTATGGATCATAGGGATCTTTTCTGGGGAAGGTACGACCTGTACAAAAGGGACCAATTTCCTTGTGGGCAGGTTTTTTAGAACTATTCAGGAAGGTTTAAGTCTGGGGGTTGGGAACCAGACTGATAGCGTTGTGGATGAGGTAGTTGGTTTACAAACGGTCAGTGTGTAGTGAGACTGCTAGCAAGGAGAGGCTGAAGATGGGGCAAAATTGCAGTCAACAGGATGAGTTGCAATGTAAAAGACAGCCAAAATCAAAAAGAGTGCATACAGGACTGAAGCTGTTGGATTTGAATGCATATGGAATAAGGTAGATGAACTTGTAGCACAGCTACAGATTGGCATGTATCAAGTTTTGGGCATCACTGAATTATGGCTGAAAGAAGATTATAGCCTAGAGCTTAACATCCAAAGAAACACATTGTATTGAAAGGACAGGCGGACAGGCAGAGGGGGCAGCATGGCTCTGCTGGTAAAAAATTAAATCACATCATTAGAAAGAGGTGACATAGTGTTGGAAAGTCTTGAATTGTTGTGGCTAGATTTAACGAACTGAAAGGGTAAAAAGACCCTGATGGGAGTTGTATACAGACCCTCAAACAGTAGTACAGATGTGGTCTACAAATTACAACAGGAGATACAAAATGCATGCCAAAAGAGCAATGTTACAATTGTCATGGGAAATTTGGATATGCAGGTAGATTGGAAAAATCTGGTTGGTGCTGGATCCCAAGAGGGGGAATTTCTAGAATGCGGACGGAATGGCTTTTTAGAACAGCTGATGGTTAAGGCCACAAGGAGATCAACTATTCTGGATTGTGTGTTGTGCAATGAACTGGAATTGTTTAGCAAGCTTAAGGTAAAGGAACCCTTAGGGTTGGTCATCATAATATGATAGAATTCACCCTGCAATTTGAGAAGGAGAAGCTAAAGTCTGATGTATCAGTGTTACAATGGAATAAGGGGAATTACAGAGGCATGAGAGAGGAGTTGGCCAGAATTGATTGGAACAGAATACAGGCAGGGATGACAGCAGAGCAGCAATGGCTGGAATTTCTGGAAGTAATTCGGAAGGCACAAGATATATGCATCCCAAAGAGGAAGAAATATTCTAACGGAAAGGTGACACAACCATGGCTAATAAGAGAAGTCAAAGCCAACATGAAAGCAAAAGAAAAGGCATATAATAGAGCAAAAATTAGTGGGAATTTAGAAGATTGGGAAGCTTTTAAAAAACAACAGAAGGCAATTGAAAAAGTCATTAAGAAGGAAAAGATGGAATACGAAGGTAAGCTAGTCTGTAATATTAAAGAGGATACCAAAAGGTTCTTCAGATATATAAAAGGAGAAAGAAAATGGTGGATGAACTGAATAAGCATTTTGCATTAGTCTTCACTGTGGAAGACACGAGCAGTATGCCAAAAGTTCAAGTGTGTCAGGTGGCAGAAGTGTGTGAAGTTGTCATCACTAGGGAGAAGGTTCTTGGGAAACTGAAAGGTCTGGGGGTAGATAAGTCACATGGACCAGATGATATACTTCCCAGGGTTCTGAAAAGGGTGGCTGAAAAGACTGTGGAGGCTTTAGTAATGATCTTTCATTACTAATCAATTAATTCTGGCATAGTTCTGGAGGAATGGAAAATTGCAAATGCCACTACTCTATTCAAGAAGGGAGAGATGCAGAAGAAAGGAAATGATAGACCAGTTAGTTTGACCTCTGTGATTGGGAGGATGTTGGAGTTGATTGTTAAGGATGTGGTTTCATGGAACTTGAAGGCACATGATAAAATAGGCTGTAGTCAGCATTGTTTCCTTAAGGGAAAATCATGCCTGACAAATCTGTTGGAATTCTTTGAGAAAAATAACAAGCAGGATAGACAAAGGAGAATCGGTGGCTGTTGTGTACTTGGATTTTCAGAAGGCCTTTGATAGGTGCCACACATGAGGCTACTTAACAAGTTAAGAGCCCATGGTATTACAGAAGAGATGTGACCATGGATAGAGCATTGGTTGATTGGCAGGAGGCAAAGAGTGGGAATAAAGAGAGCATTTTCTGGTTGGCTGCCAATTATTCATGACGTTCCATAGGGGTCTGTGTTGGGACCACTTCTTTCTACGTTATGTGGCAATGACTTAGATAACAGAATTGATGGCTTTGTGGCTAAGTTTGCGGATCATATCAAGACAGGTGGAGGGGAAGGTAGTGTTGAGGAAGCAGGGAGGCAGCAGAAGGACTTAGACACATTAGGAGAATGGGCAAAGAAGTGACAGATGGAATAGAATGGGCAAAGAAGTGACAGATGGAATACAGTGTGGGGTCGCATATGGTCATGCACTTTGATAGAAGGAATAAAAGCGTAGTCTATTTTCTAAATGGAGAGAAAATTCAAAAATCTGAGGTGTAAAGGAACATGGAAGTCCTTATATAGAATTATCTAAAGGTTAACTTGCAGGTTGTGTCGATAGTGAGGAAGGCAAATGCAGTGTTAGCATTAATTTCAAGAGGATTAGAATATGAAAGTAAGGGTATAATGTTGAAGCTTTATCAAGCACCGGTGAGGCCTCACTTGGAACATAGTGAGCAGTTTTAGGCCCCTATCTAAGAAAAGATGACCCAACATTGGAGAGGATTTAAAGGAGGTTCACAAAAATGATTCCTGGATTGAATCTCTGGGCCTGTATTCACTAGAATTCAAAAGAATGAGGGGTGACCTCATCAAAACCTATCAAATGGTGAAAGGCCTTGAAAGAATGGATGTAGAGAGGATGCTTCCTATGCTGTGGGATATTATGATCTTACAATCAAGCAGCATCTATGGAGAGGATGGATGCATGGAGTTGGAGGAAGTGTTTTGGCATGGATAGTGGATTGGTTAACCGATAGAAGGCAGAGAGTTGGTATAAATGGGTGTTTCTCTGGTTGGCAGTCAGTGGTGAGTGGGGTGCCGCAGGGGTCGGTGCTGGGCCCGCAGCTATTTACCATTTACATTGATGATTTGGAAGCGGGGACTGAGTGTAGCGCAGCAAAATTTGCTGATGACACTAAACTGAGTGGAAAAGCAAATTGTACAGAGGATGTGGAGAGTCTGCAGAGGGATATAGGTAGGTTAAGTGAGTGGGCCAAGGCCTGGCAGATGGAATGCAATGTTGGTAAATGTGAGATCATCCACTTTGGAAGGAATAATAGAAGAGCAGATTATTATTTAAATGGTGAAAGATTGCAGCATGCTGTTGTGCAGAGGGACTTGGGAGTGCTTGTTCATGAATCGCAAAAAGTTGGCTTGCAGGTACAACAGGTTATTAAGAATGCAAACGGAATGTTGGCCTTCATTGCTAGAGGGATTGAATTCAAGAGCGGGGTGTCACGCTGCAACTATACGGGGTACTGGTGAGGTCGCAGCTGGAGTACCATGTGCAGATCTGGTCTCCGTACTTGAGGAAGGATATACTGGGTTTGGAGGCAGTGTAGAGGAGGTTCACCAGGTTGATTCCAGGGATGAAGGGGTTAACCTATGAGGAGAAATTGAGTCACCTGGGACTATATTTTTTTTTTAGATTATGAGGACACTCAGTCCTTGTTTATTGTCATTTAAAAATGCATGCATTAAAAAATGATACAATGTTCCTCCAGAATGATATCACAAGAAAACACAGGACAAACCAAGACTAAACCTGACAAAACCACATAATTATAACATATAGTTACAACAGTGCAAAGCAATACCATCATTTGATAAAGAGCAGACCATGGGCACAGTAAAAAAAGTCTCAAAGTCCCAATAGACTCATCATCTCATGCAGGCGGCAGAAGGGAGGAACTCTCCCTGCCATGAACCTCCAAGCGCTGCCAACTTGCCGATGCAGCACCATTGGAAGCACCCGACCACGGCGGACTCTGAGTCTGTCCGAAAACTTCGAGCCTCCAACCAGCCCTCCGACACAGCCTCTCCGAGCACCATTCTCTGCCGAGTGCTTTGACCCTGTCCCGGCTGCCGAGCAACAAGCAAAGCCATGGACTCGGAGCCTTCTCCTCCAGAGATTCTGGACCACACAGTAGCAGCAGCAGCGAAGCAGGCATTTCAGAAGTTTCACCAGATGTTCCTCTGTGCTCTCACGTCCGTCTCCATCAAATTAGGATTGTGCACGGCACCCTACTTGACAAATAACAGACATCACCACCGGAGTGACTGCTGCGAGCTGCGTCGCGCCACCATCTTCTCCTCCCGCTTGTCCGGAGGAGAATATTCTCTGGAGTTCAGAAGAATGAGAAGGGATCTTATGGAAACATACAAAATTTTGAAAGGGATAGATAAGATAGAAGTAGGAAAGTTGTTTCCATTGGTAGGTGAGACTAGAACTAGGGGATATTGCCTCAAGATTCAGGGGAGAAGATTTAGGATGAAGATGAGGAAAAACTGTTTTTCCCAGAGAGTGGTGAATCTGTGGAATTCTCTGCCCAGGGAAGCAGTTGAGGCTTTCTCACTAAATATATTTAAGAAACAGTTAGAGAGGTTCTTACATAGTAAGGGAATTAAGGATTATGGGGAAAAAGCAGGTAGATGGAGCTGAGTTTACGGACAGATCAGCCATAATCTTATTGAATGACGGGGCAGGGTCGATGGGCCGGATGGCCTACTCCTGCTCCTATTTCTTATGCACTTCTGTTCTTATGTAGGATTAAACATAGACTTTTCGAGCCAGGAACCTTCATCCAGACCAGAAAGGAAGGGGGAAGAAACCATAATTTAAACTTCTTCCTACACTATATCCTTATAGGCATCCATTATACTTACTTTATACTTTATTGTCGCCAAACAATTGATACTAGAACGTACAATCATCACAGCGATATTTGATTCTGTGCTTCCCACTCCCTGGATTACAAATCAATAGTAAATATTAAAAATTTAAATTATAAATCATAAATAGAAAATAGAAAAATGGAAAGTAAGGTAGTGCAAAAAAACTGAGAGGCAGGTCCGGATACTTGAAGGGTACAACTCAGATCCGGGTCAGGATCCGTTCAGCAGTCTTATCACAGTTGGAAAGAAGCTGTTTCCAAATCTAGCCATACGAGTCTTCAAGCTCCTGAGCCTTCTCCCGGAGGAGAGAGGGACGAAAAGTCTGTTGGCTGGGTGGGTCGTGTCCTTGATTATCCTGGCAGCACTGCTCTAACAGTGTGCAGTGTAAAGTGAGTCCAAGGACGGAAGATTGGTCTGTGTGATGTGCTGCGCGTGTTCACAATCTTCTGCAGCTTTTTCTGGTCTTGGACAGGTCAACTTCCATACCAGGTTGTGATGCACCCTAGAAGAATGCTTTCTACGCTGCATCTATAAAAATTAGTGAGGATTTTAGGGGACAGGCCAAATTTCTTTAGTTTTCTCAGGAAGTAAAGGCGCTGGTGGGCCTTCTTGGCAGTGGACTCTGCTTGGTTGGACCAAGTCAGGTCATCTGTGATATTGACCCCGAGGAACTTAAAGCTTTTGACCTGTTCCACTTGCGCATCACCGATGTAAATTGGGTTGTGCGATCTGCTACTCCTTCTGAAGTCAACAACCAATTCCTTCATCTTGCTGACGTTGAGGGATAGGATATTGTCTTCGCACCATGCCACCAGGTTCTTAATTTCCTCTCTGTACTCAAACTCATCATTACCCGAGATACGGCTTACAATTGTTGTGTCATCAGCAAACTTATATATTGAGTTCGATGGAAACTTGGCTACACAATCATGGGTGTACAGTAAGTATAGCAGGGGGGAAGTCACCAGACCAACTAATTAAAGCAATTCCGCTCAGTGACAGCTCTGCTCAAAGACAAAAAGCTGAGATATCTGAGAATGTGAAAGATGTATTGTGCAACATACTTAGGACAACAGAATTTGCTCTATAATTAGATAAGTCAACTCTGCCACGCAATAAATCTTGGCTTCTTGGTTATGTTCACTTCATAAAAGGTGAAAGCATGGCTCAAGAGTTGTTATTTGCAAGGGGATTAGAAACAGATATGAAAGGGAAGTCAATATTTCAGATTGTTGAGCAATTTTTCAGAGAAGGATATTCCACCTACTAACATTCTTGCTTCTGCAACAGATGAGGCACCATCAATGACAGGATGTCACCATGGGGTTATTACTTGCTTGAAAAAAGCTGTATCTAACATATTTATCATTCACTGTGTAATTCACAGACAATATCTTGTCACAAATAAACCTAAGTGTTTGGCTGCACAAACCATTAAGTACTGTTATCACAGTGGTAAATAAAATCAAGTCCCACGCTCTCAATTCTTGACTATTTTGAGAGGTTTATACTGAGAATGATGAACAGTTTGAATACTTGCTGTTGCACACAGAATTCAGACAGCTATCAAAAGGAAACTGTCTGAGATGCTTTTATGCACTTTTTGAAACTGCTGATATTTTTTGACGACTTGATTCTGTAGTCAACTAAAGAATATTAGGCATGACCTTGCTTATTTGTCAGAATCATTTGCAGAGTTTAATGAAATCACCCCTCAATTGCAAGGAAATGATCTGAATCTTATCCAAGTCGAATCAGTCATCTCCACATTTCTGTCCAAGTTAACCCTTTTCAAGTGCAACTTTGGCCAGCATGACCTTTTCCAATTTCCAAGCCTCTCTGAGTTGGAAAAGAAAGAAAGAATACTAGATGATGATCTTCAACTATACTGTGCCCACATGGGTGAGCTACATAAAGTCATTTCAGAGAGATTTCAGGATCTTCGCTCGATCCAAATTGCTGAATGTGGGGATCTCCTTCTGAGTGACATCCAGCCTGATGTTGAGAAGCTGATATCACTATATCAAGCCCATCCATCTCATTGAAAGGTGAAAAAGCAATGAATTAGTAAATAATTGGACTATAAATGCATGCTCTAAGATTGTTGATAAGAATTGTTTTTACTGTAATTAAACAAATAATTTCATTTGTAGCTTTAGATTTGAATAATTTTTGTGATTAACCACTGATTTGAGTTTGCAGTTCCTATTTTCTTTCGGGGTATATCGTAAATCAATATTCTTTATAGTTTTTATGTAATGGCTAAAAAGGGAGAGGGGATGCTGAGGATGTGTTCTGGGAGCCAAGGGGGCAGTAACCCTAAAACATTTGGGAACCACTGATCTACTTAAGGCATTGGATGAAGAGACCTATTGTAGCAAATGCATTGATGATGCAGAACTGGGTACAGTTAGCATGTTATTAGGAAGACATGATGTGTACAAATGGATACACACAGTTTATGTAAGGGGATAAAAAGTTGGCAAGTGGAGAATAATGTGCAAAATCAATATGTTATCCACTTTGGCAGGCAGAATGAAAGAACAAATAATTTAAATGTAGGGACTAGATGGGACTAGCTTGGATAGGCATCTTAGTTGGCATCGATGGATTGGGCCAAAGTGTCTGTTTCAGTGCCGTATAGCTAATGCTGAGTGAGATGACAAAACATTTCAGTACTAGGGACTGTAGCTTCGCCTGAAACATCGACTGTCTATTTCCCTCCGTGAATGCTGCCTGACCTGCTGAATTCCAATAGCGGTTTATTGTTTGCTTCAGTAGATTTGAAACGGGTTGATGATGGCTGACTGGACATGTAAAATAACTTAATTAGCTATTCCATGGGGACACTTACCAGACCTACAATAATGGTTTTACTTACTTAGCTTTTTTGGTTCATAGGGATGGTTTTTGGGGACAGTGTGGGAAGTTAGGGGTCATGTAATGGCAGGGATAGGATAAGGGGAATGTGAGATCAGGGCTAGTAAATGAAAGGTTGGGGTAGGAGCTGCGGGTTGGAGTGCTCTGAGGTTGAAGGATAGCGATCCACGAGGACATAGGCCTGAGAAGCGAGGTCTGTCAGGCCCAGTGATCCCCGAGGCCAGTGAGTCCTGGGAAACAGAGGTCCCAGGTCAGCAAGTCTCAGTATTGGAGGCCTGAGGTCAGTTGGCAAGTCCTGAGATGGAAGCCTGTGATTGACGAGTCCTGAGGTCAGAGATCAAAGATCAGTGAGTCCAGAGTTCGAAGCCCTGAGGATGGCGAGTCTAGAGGTCAAAGCCTGAAGGTTGAAACCCCTTGGTCAGTATATCCTGGGAGGCCTGAACTCTGTGAGTCTGGGGCCACAGACTGGAGTTCAGATGCTAGGAGGAAGACTGTCTTGGCTGTGGGAGGGTGGGGGAGATGGGAAAGGGGTTTGTTTGTTGTTGTTGCTTGTTATATATTGGCTGCATATTGTTTTGCTGAATATAGTGGGCATGCTGTGTTGGCACCAGTTTATACAGCAACGTAGCATGCCCACAGCGCATCCCCAGATTGTGTTGATTGTTAATACAAATAACACATTCCGCTGTATGTTTTGATGTAGCTGTGATTAATAAATAAATCAAAATCTAAATCTAACTGTGTCAAATCCAGGTCTGACAGGGATTCATGTATGGAGCCAGGCAACATTTCAACAATACCTTCATTTTCATGAAGACTCAGATCATCTATCAACCATCACCAATTGAGACAAATCGGATAGAACCATCAATTCAACTTGGCGAAACAACCCTGGAAAATGTGGACCACTTTCTGAATCTTGGAAGTCACCTCTCCTCCAATGTTGACCTTAATGACGAGATCCAACATAGTCTTAAATGCGCTGGAACAGCTTTTGGACGTCTCCGAACAAGAGTCTTTCATGATCGTGACATCTGAACAGACACCAAAATGTTAGTGTACAAAGCAGTGGTAATCCCAATGCTCCTGTGTGCATCAGAAACCTGGACAACATACCAACGACATCTGAAGGCGCTTGAAAAGTTCCATCAACGCTGTCTTCGAACATCTTAAATATCAGCTGGAAAGATAGAAGAACCAATGTCAGTGTGCTAAATGAAGCAAAAACAACAATGCCTACATCATCAAGAACCAACTAAGATGGGGCGGTCCTGTTGTTCGGATGAAAGACCAACATCTGCTGAAACAAATCTTCTACTCCCAGCTTAAAGAAGGCAAACGTAAAAGAGGCGGACAACAGAAGAGATTCAAAGACGTCTTAAAAGCCAACATGAAGAAATGTAACATCGACATCAACAATTGGGAAACCAATGCCAAGGACAGGAAACTCTGGCAAGCCATCATCTGAGAAGGAACAGCAACTTTCAAAGCCAACAGATGTGCAGAATTAGAAGAAATGAGAAGAAAATGGAAAGAGAGGCAGCAACAACCAAAACCCGATCTGCCATCTGGAACTACCAGTCCTGAATGCGGAAGAACTTTCAAAGCCAAGATTGGACTCATAAGCCACTTGAGAGCCCATAAGTAGATCAGCAGAACGGAGACCATCATCCTTGACCTCGAGGGATAGCCACAATGACGACGATTTTCATCTCTCCAATAACTTGTGGATGAAACATAGAGTCATTACTATGTCCCATCAGCTGCAAGTAGTGATGGATGACAAACTACCTCTGATAAGATTAGGACCCTATCTCAAAATTCACAGTAGATAATATAAATCATTATTCTCATTTATTATTCACTCTGAGTAGAATGTATTTCATTTATTAATAAACTAGGTCAGACATTTTGGAAGTGGCATTGTTGAACTACAACAAGGCTTGCATATGAAATTAATACACATTAAATCAACAAGAATTCAGAGTGCTGATACAGTATGATCTATATTGCCATTATTTTTATTACAATTTGGCAAAATTTACAGGTTTACAAGCTTAACACAGTTGGAAGGTTTAAATGCAGGAGCTTAGTCTTGTATGAACATAGGAGCTGAGATTGTATTATTCCAATCTGGGTTAGAATTCTTCTTTTTAGAAGTTTTTCTTTGGAGTTTTGATAGGAGTGTGTATAATTTGGTCGGACCTGATTGACCTTGATGAACATTCAGTGAAGCTTGGCAGTCTATTTCACCAGCAAAGCCCACATTGTGTTGATTCCATCGGCATGTACAAGATAACAGGTGACCAATCCTTGTGTGTAGTGATGACATAATCTTCATGGCATTTTCTCTTTCCCCGACACATCTGTGCAGATACTTGTACTGATCTTGTCATTGGTGTATGCCCAACTATATGAAACAAGTTGTAGCAATGGAAAATACATAAATGAATTAATGAGAGAAAGCTAGAGTTCGAATAATTGATGAAATTAGATGCAATTAGATGCTTTTATTCAGAAAAAAAGGTATGAACAATCTTTGCGGCTGGTTGCTGCCATAAACTGATTTGCTGAATTTCTTCCATTGAGATATGTTTATAGATTACAAAAAGTAGATAAGACTTGAACTCCTTACAGAGGATTCTGGGATTGAACTCAGAACTCCAAAGACCTAAGCTATAATAGCTAACCGTTATCATGGTGCCCAATGATATGTTGGATTAGTTTCCATCACCTGAGTGTGGAGGGTGGGTATGAGAATGAAATGTTTCCTCATATTCTCACAGATGGGTCTGGGTTTTTCATCTACCTTCTTGTCACCCTGAACACATAGCACCGGACTGAGATGCACAAAGAGAGCCAGTGCATGGAATAAGAGGCTCTTTCTCTTTCAAATGACAGCTGACATTCCCGGAATCTGTTTAAACAACCTCATGATAAGTGAACAAAAGAACAATACAGCAATTACATCCTGGGGCCAGAGATCTTGCAATATCCGTCACCACCAGAAAAGGGACGATAAGATCTTAAGTTTCTAATCTTAAGGAATGAAGTAATAAATGAATTAAATTATCTGCTACCCAGTGAGGAGAAGGCTAAAAATAGTTTTCCACTTTCAAAGCATCACAATGTTGTCACTGGAGAAGAGCTGTATATCTTACCAGTCCCCTGGTAGCTGGAGAGTGACATGAGAGTTCCTCCAATGGAATCCGATGAGTAAGGAGATGATGCACTCTACCACAGGGGCTTGGATTCACTCGGTAGAATTCTATAGAAAAAAATGGGAGTCCAGAATGGTCAGAAGCAAGTCAGTCCTTTGTCTGGGGATTCCAGGCTTGGGTTCTCTGTCACTCATGACAAATCATTGGTTAAACATTTAAAGAAGTGATTCCCCATTCTGCCTTCCCTCACAGCCCTTCTTTTTCCTCACCTATCACTTTTTCCAGTGCCCCTCCTCCTTCCCTTTATCCCAGGGTTCACTCTCCTGCCCTAACAGATTCCTTTAACTTTTCCACCCATCACCTCCACACTTTAAGAAGGGAGGAAAGCAGAAGAAAGGAAAATATAGGCCAGTTAATCTGACTTCAGTGGTCTATTATTAAGGATGAGATTTTGGGGTACTTGGAGGCACATGATGAAATAGACCAAAGTCAGCATGGTTTTCTCAGGGGGAAATCTTGCCTGACAAATCCGTTGGAATTCTTTGAGGAAATACAGGCAGGATTGACAAAGAAGACTCAATGGATGTTGTTAATTTGGATTTTCAGAAGGCCTTTGACAAGCTGCCACACGAAGATAGGAGTCCATGATATTACAAGAAAGGTACTAATGTGGATAGAAGATTGCCTGACTGACAAGAAGCAAAGAGTGGGAATGAAGGGGCCCTTTTCTGGTTGGCTGATGGTGACTACATGTGTGTGCCCCAGGGGTTGATGTTGGGACCGCTTCTTTTCACATTATATGCCAATGATTTAGATGAAGGAATTGATGGCTTTGTGGCCAAATTTGCAGATGATATGAAGATAAGTGGAGAGGCAGGGTGTTGAGGAAGCAGGGTGTCTGCAGAAGGACTTAGACAGATTAGGGAAATGGCAAAGAAGTGGCAGATCGAATAGAGTGTAGGGATGTGTACGGTCATGCAATTTGGCAAGGGTAGACTAATTTATAAATGGAGAGAAATTTCAAAAATCAGAGGTGCAAAGGGATTTGGGAGCCCCTATGCAGGATTTCCTAAAGGCTAACTTGGGTGGTAAGCATGCAAATACAATGTTGGCATTCATTTCAAGAAGACTAGAATATGAAAGCAAGAATGTAATGCTGAGGCCTTATAAGGCATTGGTCAGATTGCACCTAAAATAATGAGTAGTTTTGGGCCCTTTATCTAAGAAAAGATGTGTTGGCATTGGAGAGGGTCTACAGGAGGTTCAGGAGAATGATCCCAAGAATGAAAGTGTTAAGATATGAGGGGCATTTGATGGATCTGGGCCTGTACCTGCTGGTGTTTAGAAGAATGAGGGGGGATCTCATTGAAACCTGTTGAATATTGAGAGGCCTAAATAGAGTGGAAGTGGAGAGGATGTTTCTTATTGCGGCGAAGTCGAGGACAAAAGAGCACAACCCCAGAATTGAAGGACATCCATTTTGAAAAGAGATGAGCAAAAATTTCTTTAGCCAGAGGGTGGTGAATCTGTGGAATTCAGCTGTGCAGTATTTCATTGGATATAATTAAGGTGGAGGTTGATATGTTCTTGATTAGTAAGGGTGCCAAAGGTTATGGGGATAAATCAGGTGAATGGTGGAGGCAAATGTGAAAGAGGGATTCAAGAGGCTCTTAGATATGGAAGGATATGGATATAGTGTTCGTCTAGTGATTTGAAGGTCGCTAGTTCAAGTCTTGGCTGAGGCAGCGTGTGTGTCCTTGAGCAAGGCATTTAACCACACATTGCTCTGCGACGACACCGGTGCCAAGCTGTATGGGTCCTAATGCTCTTCCCTTGGACAACATTGGTGGCATGGAGAGGGGAGACTTGCAGCATGGGCAACTGCTGGTCTTCCATACAACCCTGCCCAGGCCTGCGCCCTGGAAACCTTCCAAATACCTAATGTCCATTGGCTTCCCTATATCGACCTTGGATATCCCCAAAGAACTCCTGCAAACCTTTCATAAAACAGTATTGATTCTGCCTGACTGTATAACGTTCTAAATAACATTCTCTTGCCTCCTTAAAAATGAGTGTGTACAATTTTTCAACCCAAAAGGTTAAATGCAAAATCAAGGGAGTTTTGGAAATTTGTTAGGGCATCTTTAAAACTTAGGGACGTTGTCCTAGGGATGAGTCACCTCTTAGTGCCAGTATTTTCTTCATCACTGTTCCTAAATTGACATGACCTTTGGATGTGGCCTGCATTTGTCCTGAAGATGTCAAGTACACTTCAAATATTTACTAAATAATCCATATGAAAGTTAAAGTGCACCCTTGTTGAAATTAATTACCTTTGCGTAATTTGTCTAATTTCGACAGAGCTACTAAAATAAAACCATCAGAGTCCTGAATCCTGGCCTATTTCTTATTTCTACAAAAATCTTAACTGCTGGTAAACTCTTGACATTTCCAACCTAATTATTCCTAATTGTTTCACGATTCCTCATATTCCTCTTCACAATCTTTCCCATAAACCTCAAAATTTGATATATTTTGACCCCCAGGCTAATAGTTTGCAGCATGAAGTTGTGAGTCAATTTCACTCAGTTTGTTCCTTGATACCATGCGATTGCATAAATCACATTATACCTTGTCTACGTACTTTATTGCTATTGGAATTGGTTTATTATTGTCACATGTACCAAGATAGAGTGAAAAGCTTGATTTGCATACTATTTATACAGATAAAATCATTACACAATATATTGAACTAGATAAGATAAAACAATAACAATGCAGAATGAGGTGTAAATACTAATGTAAGAGAGCAGCGCACGTAATCAATAAAGTGCAACATCATTGTGAGGCCAAGAGTCTATCTTATCATGCAAGAGCTCTGTTCAAGAGTACGATAACAGCGGGATACGCTGACCTTGAGCTTGGTGATATGTACTTCCAGCCTTTTGTATCTTCTGCACAATGGGAGAAGGGAGAAGAGAGAATGTCCGAGGTGGCTGGGGTCTTTGATTATGCTTTACTCAGGCAGTGCGAAGTATAAAACCAGAGTCCATAGAGGGGAGGCTAGTTTCTGTGATACGCTAAGCCGTGCTCTACAGTTTCTTGTGGTCACGTGCAGAGTAGTTGTTATACCAAGCCATTATGCATCTAGACAGAATGCTTTCAATTGTGCATCAATAAAAATTGGTAAGATTTGTCAGAGAGATGCCAAATTTCTTTAGCCTCTCATGACGACTTGTATTTTTCCCTTGGTTTAGTTACTGTTCATCCTTAGGTATTCCCCTCTCTGTAGAGCAGGAAGTATTACTCCCGGTTATTTGCAAACCCCATAAACTTCCATTTGTTTGGCATCATTTACCTGAACCTCTTTCTCCAATTCCAGCAATTTACAGTGGCAAGGCACAGATAGAAGTGTACAAAGATCTAATGAAGACCATTTCAAAGGTACATTTAATGTCAGAGAAATATATACAATATACATCCTGCAATGCTTTTTCTTCACAACTATCAATGAAAACAGAGGAGTGTCCCAAAGAATGAATGACAATTAAACGTTAGAACACCAAAAGCCCTCCCTCAGCTCCCCCTTCCCACGCATAAGCAGCAGCAAAGCAACGATCCCTAATCCCCTCCAGCAAAAAAAGCATCAGCGCCCCCACTGAGCACTCAAGTGTGCAGCAAAGCATCAATAAAGACACAGATTTTCAGTACCCTAAAGGCACTCGTTCAGCTGGTTATTCAACCAACCACGGGTTCTCTCTCTCTCTCCCTAATGAAGAAAAATTGGTGTCCCCGTTTCACAGCAAGAGGAGAGACATAACAAACAACTCACTGACTTACGAGGTTAAAAGTCTGTTGCATCGCTTTTTCCGAGCTCTGTGCCCAAAGGACTCAGGTTCCCTGGGCACACAGCCAGCAGCCAGCTCACTGCTGCTTTCGATCTTCCATGTACTTCCATGACACACCAGTTTCCTGCAGAGGCACTGACCTCCAGTCCACCTGCTCCCAGAGCCACAAAATCCCAGAACCCTGAAGGCGCACTAGTCTTCTAGGCTGCATCCTTGGTACATCGAATAGCGGTCAGTCGTGAGACCCAGAGAACGGGTCCCGTTCCTGTAAAGAACCAAAGTCAGCGTGTAACTCCAGGTCAGGGTGTTCAAAAGAATCCTGAAAGGGAAAAATAGAGATATTAAAGATAGAAATAGAGCTGTTTCCGAAGATGCAAACAAAGGAGTTGCCATTAGGCGTGATCATCCTCCTAAGCTCCACCCATGTATCAACTTAAAATGGCAGCACATTTTTACCAACAGAATAGAGGCAATAAAACAGTGTGATTCCATTGCAGAAGCAAAGTTTTCACTGAGGGAAGCAAGTACTAAAGCAGTTGTCAACAACAGAGAATTGGGCTAATGTAGCACATGCGGCAGCAGCTGCCATGTTGGAAAGCTGATCAACTTCAAGCCAAAATATGATCAAGAGGTCAGTGCACTGACAATGAGCATCAACACAGAGGCGGATTGCTCAGTTAAAGTCAAGGTACATATCGAGGTTTATCAAGTATTACTGAACAGTACAGCAAAATTTAAAATACATTCAGAAAAGATATTGAAAACTTTAGGCTAATTGAAATGTTTAGTGCACCACAGTGGTCATCAAATAGAACAACAAATGTTTACAACTGATTACACTAATTGAAGAATATTGACGGGAAAAGATGCACTCAGAACATAGAAACTAGTCTGGAAAAATTATATTCATTTGGATGCTTCAGAATTGTGTTTCAGCATACTAGAAGGGGAGTATTTGGAGAGGCCTACACTGGGATTATAGGTTACATAGTTGTATTGAGTTGAGTATAAACCCACCTACAGTACGCCTTGATTTGTCACATATTTGTTGAAGAGCCAAATGGAATAGTTAAATGAATTATAACAAATGGAGTTCTAATGAAGACAAGCCAAGGCGAGTGGGCACCACCAGTAGTAAAAGGACCTAAAGTGGAAAAGATTGTTTAATTAAGTGAAGATTACAGGATGATATTGACCAAGTGAAGTGATCGCAAACAGTACCCATTACCACACTCGTTTTCAGGTCTCCTTCTTTGGCTGTGTATCAAAGTAGTTTTACAGCATTCCTGTAAAGAACCTTGTCATATTTTAATATCTTTAAGAAAATACAGAAATGTATGCTGTTGTAGTAATAACACTACTGCCACCTAGGCCATTTCCAATGCAAATAATATTACACTAACCCAGACTCAGCAAAATGCCTCTGGTTTCCTTTCTTTTGGGCACTCATTTTTAACTAAATGTGATCCATTAATTTAATAACTTAGATTCCTGTTGGACTTCCTTGTGTTTTAGCTGATGACCTGGATTGTAAATTCATTA
This sequence comes from Mobula birostris, assembly GCF_030028105.1. Classification (NCBI taxonomy): domain Eukaryota; kingdom Metazoa; phylum Chordata; class Chondrichthyes; order Myliobatiformes; family Myliobatidae; genus Mobula; species Mobula birostris. Next base: position 28,319,065 of record NC_092390.1, on the reverse strand, counting down.
TGAGGTGACACAGAGGGCTTGGGCCACTTTTGGAGAACTTGTTGGATTAATTTGAATAGATGACATAAAATGAAAGACGATTGCTTTTTCAGATGCTTGTGAAAGATCCCATATCACTAAGGAAGTTCTCCTGATCAATACTTACCCTCAACCAAACGTTTAAGAACCATTTGGTTTTCACATTACAGTTTGCATTATTTTTCAAAGTCTGTGTTGTCTGTATGACAATCATGTCGACACTACAAAGTTATCATTGGCATTGGGATGCCCAGAAGTCTGAAAAATAGAAAATTTGGTGGAGGGAGACTACTGCTTTTTTTTTAGCTTGCTATTTTTCCACAATATTCACTTGATACCAACTGTAATGGTGAAAACTGATCATTAGGAAAATGTTTTTTTTTACACAGTAACCGGAGTAAATATAAAGTAGGTGATGGACGATAAATATAATTGCTTAATTAATAATCTCAACAGGCATATTTGAATTATCCAAGATTTTTGGAAATGTTTCACCACGATAAAGCAGTACGTAAATGCCTGTATTCCTCGATTCAGTCACTATTTTAATGCTCATTTTTTGGCTGTGTATAGAGGAAATCCTATTCCCAGATGGAGTGTCCATAATTAGACAACACTACCATCATTCAAGTTCATGCTGGTACTAATATACGTGGCTGAAATCAATATGTTCATAATTCATGTATAACAATGACCTGCTCCTTGTGTGTCCAGTGAAAAACAGATTACTTAATTGGGTGGAGTTGCTGCATTTCCCTTTGAGTTATTTTACATATGTAATGCCCTGGTTAAGATTTCTACCGCTGTTTCTGAAAAAGCAGTGTGTCCTGCAGGTAGAATGTTTTGGTTTCGGCTAAAGATAAGCCCTGCTGTTCAACTTTGGACTTTTGTGTCGGCTAATCATGATGGTGGGACCTGGAGAAAATGCTAGAGGGAGCAGGGCAGAGAGAGATTGGTTACATACAATAGCCTGGTTCGTGTCCCTTTTGGCCGGAACTGTGGAGCAGACCAGAAAGGAAGATGCCACAGAATGCTGTAGGAGGAAGAGACCCCGTTGCAAGAAGTACTTCGTGCTCCAAAAAGGAGGGCCAATACTCCAGAGAGTATTGAACACCTACACTCTGTCTGCTAGAGAAAGCAGGATCTCCCAGTGGCCACACATTTTAATTCCACATCTCATTCCCATTCTGATATGTCTATCCACGGCCTCCTCTACTGTAAAGATGAAGCCACACTCAGGTTGGAGGAACAACACCTTATATTCCGTCTGGGTAGCCTCCAACCTGATGGCATGAACATCGACTTCTCTAACTTCCGCTAATGCCCCACCTCCCCCTCGTACCCCATCCGTTATTTATTTATACACACATTCTTTCTCTCTCTCTCCTTTTTCTCCCTCTGTCCCACTGACTATACCCCTTGCCCATCCTCTGGGTTCCCCCCCCCCCCCTTTTCCTTCTCCCTAGGCCTCCTGTCCCATGATCCTCTCATATCCCTTTTTCCAATCACCTGTCCAGCTCTTGGCTCCATCCATCCCCCTCCTGTCTTCTCCTATCATTTTGGATCTCCCCCTCCCCCTCCCACTTTCAAATGCCTTACTAGTTCTTCCTTCAGTTAGTCCTGATGAAGGGTCTCGGCCCGAAACATCAACTGTACCTCTTCCTAGAGATGCTGCCTGGCCTGCTGCATTCACCAGCAACTTTGATGTGTGTTACTCCAGAGAGAGAGCTCGATTGTTTGAGGTGGACTTCACTTGCTTGTTACATATACCTGTTAGGGTGCATTCTCCAGTTACCTTATAAGGTAACCGTAGCCTTCAGCCAGGAGCAGATGTCATCAGGTGGTTCCCAACCTTCACCGAGTGTTTCAACCCTTAACCGTGACACTCTCCAGTTGGTGGGCCAGCAGTGGTGGCCAAATCACTGCCCATCTGTTCCTGGCTTCCAGCTCCCCTCTTCTCGCCTACTCCAAATCCAACAAGAGGCTCGTTCTACCTCTTCCCCCATCCTACGAGCTGCTTGTTTTTTACTCCTTTCATCCAGGCCCAGATCTGACAACAACCGCCATGCTGATTTGGCTGGGAAACCTCTGCAGCCGATCTCCACAGGGAACAACCATGCCTGCCACCCCTTGTCTTTACACTCCTGCACTAAGGGCTGGTACTTCAAGGCCTTTCTCTCGTGGGCCTCTTCCCATCCTTCCTCCCACGGCACAGTCAGCTCAACCAGAATTATTTTCTTGTCTTCGGTTGACGACAGTACAATGTCCGGGCGTAGGGTTGTGTGTACCACGTCCGGGAACTGCAACCTCCTTCCCACATCAACCATCATCTCCCAGGACCTGGCTGTTAGCAACAGATTGGGCTTTGGTTGTTTGGTTTCAAAAGGCCTAGCTCCTTCTTTGATGAAGGTGATGGCCTTCCTCAAATCTGTGCTGGCTGTCCTCTTCTTGCACCTCTCCCGCTCTAGTGTGTCAGCAAAATCCAGGAGCACCTTATCATGGCACCAACTATACCGTCCTTGAGTTAGAGCTGTTTTACACCCAGATAGTATATGAGCCAGTGTCCCCTTTTGACCACAGAGCTTACAGTTCGGGTCCTCTCTCATCCCCCATGTGTACAGATGTAATGGTGAAGGAAGGGTGTCATACACGGATCGCAAGAGGAAGGAAATACGGAAGGGCTCCAGTCTCCATAACTCTGCCCATGAGATCTTGCGCTTAGGCAGATCCCATTTTGTCCAGGCACCCTGGGACCCTTGTTCCACTGCCTTTGAAATCCGCTTCTCTTCCTCATGGATCCGTACTTCTGCCTGTTTCATGTCTCGCCTGTTCCTTATGCTTACGTTTCCCCACTTCTGGAAGTGAACTGAGCCGAGGGCTTGCCACCTGACGCAGGGGTTGCCGATGATATCGCGCAATTTCAGAGAGCACACTGCCTCCTCCACAGCTGCGTTGGCTGCCCATTTGCGCCCAGATCTGGTTGTAACGCCTGCTTGCTTTACCAAGACGTCATTGGAATCTCTCAAGCTTAATAAGGCTCTGCATTTTGCCACCTTGAATTCCTCCACAACAGATGACAGGGGAAGTTGCAGTTGCCCAGAACGAATGTAGAGGCCCACTGAAGAGAAGCTTGGGGGAACTCCCAACCATCTCCGCAGGTGCTTGTTGGTTTTCCTCTCGATGCCCTCCACGGCAGTCATGGGGAACTCATAAAGTGTGAAGAGCCAGAAAAGCCTGGGCAGAATGCCGTGTTGGTATAGCCAGGTCTTGAATTTACCCCGAAGTCCGGATTTCTCGATCTTCAAGAGACATTCGGATTGTGGCGGGTGTTTTCATGCAGATCGTGGGTTGAGCGCTGTGAATAATGGTTATACCCAGCTTTGGAAGATATGAGCTCCAAAGCTTATGTGCACAATTAGACTGGTTTAACTGTAATGGGCCCTTTTCTTTCTCTTAATGACTGTTTGATAGAGCTGAAATTAGTAAATACACTTTCTTTATAATTTTATGTGGAGTACGATCTGTTATTTCTTGCTGTCCAATAATTGTGTATGGTATGGACAGTGTTTACACAGTATTCACTCAGATTGAAGTTTCTTTAATCAGAGCACCACGACACTCCTGTTCAGTTGAACCCTATATCATACTGACCCTTGATGTGTATTGTTTGTGGAAAGGAGGCCTCGTCACTGCTGAATCATGTGGCTGTTAGCAGAGGTAGCTATCGAGCCAAGTCTGCATGTGTGCCCAGTGAGGGAGTTACATATATGTTTATTAAAAGCACATAGTTCAAAGTTCAAAGTAAATTTATTGTCAAAGTGTCTATATGTCACCATATACTACTTTGATATCCCTTTTCTTACAGGCATTCTCAGTAAAGCAAAAGGAATACAATAGAGTCAGTGAAAAACTATACACAAAGACTGACAAACAACCAATGTGCAAAAGAAAAAAAAAACAGCCGTGCAAAATAATAATTATAAATAAGTAAACAAGGTTAGTTGTTAATTAGTTGTTTAATAGAATGTTTATGCTACGCACAGATATGTGTCCTACCCCATGTCCAACTCAATTGCTTGGAACAGGAAGGTCCAAGACTATTTTTTAGTTAGGAGTATTGGTTACTTCCACTCGGTGCCCTTTATAGCTAAAATTAATTCTTTTGGTAGGGTAACTTTTTCCTACATCTATTCCTGACACCAGAGGGCATTCAAGTGCTACTTTCATCAAAAGCTCTGCTGAGATAGATCAGCATGGATGGTTTCTGCGAGTGATAACTAGCAATAAACCTCTATCTGACAAAAAGCAACTAACAATGTATCTACTTATTTATTTCCTGGAAGGCACAATTGGAATGCAAGCTATTTAATGAAATGTAGAAAGGTTTGTTTTGGTCAGCAGTAGAATCAGTATTCTGTAGGTGCTCCAGAAGAACAGGGTGAGCTGTCACAGTGACTCTCACCCAGCAGCACTCATATCTGCTACACTGATGTAGTACTTTGAGAGGTTGGTTATTCCCAGAATTATATACGAGCAAGAACCTGGATGTACTGCAATTTGCCTACTGCCACAGTAGGTAGGTATACAGTGAACGCAATCTCACTGGCCCTCCATTTGGTCTTGATACACCTGGACAACAGCAATACTTATACCAGGCTGCTGTGTATTGATTAGGGCTCAGCATTCAACACCATACTTCATTCGGAGTTTGAGGAGATTTAGTACGTCACTGAAGACTCCAGCCGATTTCTACAGGTGTACTGTGGAGAGCATTCTGACTGGTTGCATCACCACCAGGTATGGAGGCTCAGGAGAACAGAATCAAAAACTGCTGCAGAGCGTTGTAGATTCAGCCAGCTACATCGTGAGCACAAGTCTCCCCAGCATCGAGGGTATCTTCAATAGGTGATGGCTTAACCAGGCAGCTTCCATCATTAAGGACCCTCACCGTCGGACACATACCCTTCTCTCATCAGCAAGAAGGTACAGGAGCCCAAGGACACACACTCAATGTCTTAGGGACAACTACTTCCCCTATGCCATCAGATTTCTGAGCAACCAATAAACCCATGAACACTACCTCACTCTTATCCCTCTTCTTGCACTATTTACTTATTTTTATATATTTCTTATTGTAATTTATGGTACTCGTTTATTGCACTGTCATCATCATCATTATGTGCTGTGTCATAATTTGCAGGTGATCATGGTCTCATGACCATGATTGTTCTTGGCAAATTTTTCGACAGAAATGGTTTTCCACTGCCTTCTTCTGGGCGATGTCATTACAAGACGGGTGACCCCAGCCATTATCAGTACTCTTCCGAGATTTTCTACCTGGCAACAGTGGTCGCATAACCAGCTGCGAATACCAGCTGACTATCCACCAGTTGCACCCATGGCTTCACGTGACCCTGATCGAAGCGCTAAGCTAAGGTTTTACACCTTGCCTAAGGGTGATCTGTGGGCTAGCAGAGGGAAGGAGCGCCTTACACTTCCTTAGGTAGTGATGTATCTCCACCGCGCAACCCAATTTGCACTGTATTGCTGTCATAAAACAAACGTCATGACATATATCAGTGATAACAAATGTGATTCTGAATCTGAAATCAAAGCAGCTCACTGCTCATTTGATTATACTGTACATATGTGGTACAGCGGACCTGTCAGATGTCAATACCACTTTCCCTTTATATTCCATTCAAAATTTGGGTACAACATGTCTCTGCCTTAAACAGAGTTTGACTTCCTGCTCCACCACCCTAACCTGATCACAGACCAAACTCAGAACATTAACTTCTTGGTGCCAATATTTACTTCTATTGTTTCATGATGTATTTCAGTCCGGCCTGTGCACCTGGTTTCACTTGCATTAACCAGTCCTCTCGTGTTTTATTCGCATTTGGAAATCTGGAAACAATTTGACTGTCCTCAGGAGGCAGAAACCTCAGCTTCAACTTGCAACCCTTGCCTCAGTAGTCTAATTTCTTGAAATACTTGGTGTTGGATTAACCATGTAACTTTCGAGCAGTTCTAAAACAATGAAGTCCATTACATTTCAGAAACAATTCGCTGTCCTCCACTAACATTTTTACTATATCCTCTGCAGGTGACCGTGGCAAAGTTTTCTCACCCTTTATCGATCTTCTGATCGTATCCCAATCTCCATTCCTGCTTGTATCATTACATTTGCCCAGGGGGAGCAAGTCCAAGGCACCTGTGTAAAGATAATTCAGCACATGAACAGGCCCTTCAAGATTCAAGATTGTTTAATGTCATTTCCGGTACACAAGTGTAAAGGAGAACAAAATAATTGTTACTCTGGATCTGAAGCAGCACAAAAGAATAAGATAAAAAACACAATAATAAAAATCATGATAAATATAAATACGTAAGATAGTTTATATACATAGATTGATTTTATGTCCATAGGCACAGGAGTGTTTGTTCTGACAGTTTCTGGCACCTTTCTATATACATGTCCCTGATTGTGAGGACGCTGGTGTCAGTGATGTGTTTTGACTACCCATCGTAGAGCCTTCCTGTCCACTGCAGTTCCGTGCTCTTTAGCCTCCTCAGAAAGTAGAGACATTGGTCAGCTTTCTTGATTGTGTAGGATGTGTTCTGGGACCATGAGAGGTTGTGTGTGATGTATACTCCCAGGAGTTTGAAACTGCTTGGAGTTTCCATGACTGTGCTGCCAGTCTGAAGAGGGGTCTGAGTAGTGCAAGTTCTCCTGAATTCGATAACCATCTCCTCTGTTTTGTTGACATTGAGGAAGAGGTTATTTGCCTGGCATCAGGCCTCAGTTTATTCCACCTCCGCTCTGTGGGCCATCTCATCGTTGTTGGCGTTCAGCCCCATCACTGTCATGTCAATGGTAAACATGACAATGAACTTACTCAGGTGTTTGGCCGTGCAGTCATGTGTGAGCAGAGTGTACAGCAGAAGACTTAGCATACAGCCTTGGGCGGGGGGGGCAGAGGCACCCATATTGGAAGATGATGGGGAAGGACGTGCAGTTGTACATCCTGACCATCTGGGGTCAAGATGTCTGTGCCAATCGTGATGCCAGGTTAAAGTATTCCCCTCTGCTGAAACATGATCTATATCTCACATTACTTTCCTGATTGCTCTTATTGTTTCTGTTTCCATCACCTCCCTGAGCAATGAGTCCCAGGCACTTAAATTGACACTATTCAGATTAGAGGCGGGCTAAGTTTCCAGGCCTGCTGTATTACTAAGAATCGATCATGTGCGGTGGAGAGTATATTGACTGGTTGCATCACAGCTTGGTATGGAAACTCCAATGCCCTCGATTGGAAAATCCTACAATAAGTATGAATACATCGTAGTCCATCATGGGTAAAGACTTCCCCACCACTGAGCATATCTACACAAAGTGTTACCACAGAAAAGCAGCATCCATCATCAGGGACCCCCCCCCCCCCACTGCCCTCAAAACCTAGGTCATGCTCTCTTCTGCTGCTGCCATCATGAATGTGGAACCAGAGCTTCAGGACTCACAGTACCAGGTTCGTGAACAGTTACTGCCCCTCAGCCATAAGGTTCTTGAACCAGTGGGGATAACATCATTCAACTTCACATGCCCCATTAACTGAATGGTTCCCACAACCAATAGACCCACTTTCAAGGATTTTTCGTCTCATGTTCCCGATATTTATTGCTCATTTATCTATTATGACTTTATTTCTGTTTTGTATTTGCACAGTTTGTTGTCTTTTGAACATTGTTGTTTGTCTACCCTGTTGGGTGCGGCCTTTCATTGATTCTATTATGGTTCTTAGAATTACTGGGTAGTCCTCAAGAAGAATCTCAGGGTTGTATTTGGTGACAGAAATGTACTTTGATAATAAATTTACTTTGAACTTTGACCAATCTCTTCAGCTACTTCTTTCAGAACCCCGCGGTGTAGTCCATTTCGTCCAGGTAACTTTATCTACCATCAAACCTTTTAGTTTCCCAAGAACCCATTCCTTAGTTATAGCAAATCTGGTCACTTCTGCCTCTGACACTCTTGCATTTCTGGCAGACTGCCAGTGTCTTCCACAGTGAAGATGACACAAAATACTTAGTAAGTTCATCTGCCATTTCTTTGACCCCATTACTCCCTCTCCAATGTCATTTTCCAGCAGTCCAGTATGTACTCTCGTCTCTCTTTTACTCTATATATCTAAAAAAAACTTTTGGTATCCTCTTTGATATCATTGGCTAGCTTACATCTTTTCCCTCCTTATGGTTTCTTTAGTTGCCTTCAGTTGATTTTTTAAAGTTTCCCAATCGTCTAACTTCTCCCTATTTTTTGCAATATTATATGCATTCTCTTTTGCTTTCAAACTGTCTTTGACTTCCCTTGTCAACCACAGTTGTCTTGTCCTCCCTTTAGAACACTTTTTATTCTTTGGAGTGCATCTATCCTGCACCTTATGAATTGCCCCCATGATCTGCAGCCATTGCTATTCTGCTAGTGTTCCCTTCCAACCAGCTTTGGCTCACTCCTTTCTCATGCCTCTAAAAAGCTCTTTACCCCACTATAATACTTATACATCTGGCTGTATCTTCTCCCTCTGAAACTGCAGAATGAATTTTGTCATATTATGATCACTACATCCCAAGGGTTCCTTTCCCTTAAGCTCTCTAATCAAATCTGGTTCATTACACAACACTCAATCCATCTCATGTGCTCAACTGCAAGTTGCTCTAAAAAGCCATGTTGTCAGCATTCTACAAATTTCCTCTCTTCTCTCCCCAATCAGCATTCTAATCTTCCCAATCTACTTGCATATTGAAAACCCATAATATTGCCCTTTCGACGTGTTTTCTAACTCCCATTGTAATTTCTACCTATCATGGGTACTGTTCAGGAGCCTGTATATAACTCCCATCAAGGTCTTTTTACCCTTGCAGCTTCTTACCTCTGCCAAAAGGATTCTACATTTTCTGGTCCTATGTTACCTCTTTTTAAGGATTTGATTTCATTTTTTACCAACAGAGCCACCCCACCCCTCTACCTATCTGCCTGTCCTTTCAATACAATGTGTATCTTTGGATGTTAAGCTCCCAACTATGATCTTCTTTCAGCCATATCTAAATGATGCCCACAAAATCATACCTGCCAATTTCTAACTGCACTACAAGATCATCTACGTTATTTCCTCTACTGCATGCATTAAAATATAACATCTTCGTTTTTGTATTCATCATCCTTTCTTGATTTTTCCCCCACGTTATTCTTCACCTCATTCCACTAACTTTGCCCTATCATCTGCCTGTCCATGCACACAGTTGCACTACACATTGTCTTGTATACTAACTGCCCTATCCTCAGTGCTATCACTTTGGTTCCCACCCCCCTGCCAACTTAGTTTAAATCCTCTCCAACAGCTCTAGCAAACCTGCTAACAAAGATATTGGTTCCTCTTCAAGTGTAATCATCCTTTATGCACAGGTTACACCTTCCACAGAAGAGATCCCAGTGATCCAGAAATCAGCAACTCCGGTCCCTGCACCACTTCCTCAGCCACTTATTCATATGTACCACCATCCTATTCCTGCCCTGACAAGCTTGTGGCACTGGGAGTAATCCTGAGATTACTACCTTGGAGGTCCTGTTTCTCAGTCTTTTCTTGAAATCCCAATCACATTGAGCAGGAACTCTTCCCATTTCTACCTCTGTCATTGTGCACCATGACTTCTGGCTCCTCTGGAGAATCTTTTGCAGATGCTCTTATAGAATATATTCTTGTAGTAAATGAACTAATTTATTTGGAGAGAGTATAGAAATAATATAATATCCCCAGCATCAGCACATTCCTTTTGAACATTACTGGGCAATTTGCTCAGCCAGTGAGAGTCTTCATCAGATCTCATAAACATGAGAGATTCTGCAGATGCTGGAAATCCAGAGTAACACACACACAATGCTGGAGGAACTCAGCAAGTCAGGAAACATCTGTAGATCTGACTTGCTGAATTCCTCCAGCTTTTTTTTTCATATGTTACTCTTCACCATATTTGCTAACTTTGTTGTAATCCCAACGCTCCTGTATGCATCAGAAACCTGGACAACATACCAACGACATCTGAAGGCGCTTGAAAAGTTCCATCAATGCTGTCTTCGAAACATCTTATTATCAGCTGGGAAGATAGAAGAACCAACGTCAGTGTGTTAAATGAAGCAAAATCAACAAGCATTGAAGCCTAGGTCATCAAGAACCAACGAAGATGGAGCAGTCATGTTGTTCGGATGAAAGATGAACGTCTGCTGAAACAAATCTTCTACTCCCAGCTTAAAGAAGGCAAACATAAAAGAGACGGACAACAGAAGAGGTTCAAAGACGTCTTAAAAGCCAACATGAAGAAATGTAACATCGATATCAACAATTGGGAAACCAATGCCAAGGACAGGAAACTCTGGCAAGCCATTATCTGAGAAGGAACAGCAACTTTCGAAGCCAACAGATGTGCAGAATTAGAAGAAAAGAGAAGAAAATGGAAAGAGAGGCAGCAACAACCAAAGCCCAATCTGCCATCTGGAACCACCTGTCCTGAATGCAGAAGAACTTTCAAAGCCAGGATTGGACTCATAAGCCACTTGAGCGCCCATAAGTAGATCAACAGAATGAAGAACATCATCCTCGACCTTGAGGGATAGCCACGACAACAACGGAATGTTGTATTGAAAGAGTGTGCTGGTCAGTGCTCAAAGACGAAGTTTGGCTTTAAAATCACCTGACTCATGAAGTTACCATTTGTTTTAGCACTGTACTTTCATATTTACTTTAAATACTCATACACCTTTAGGGACCTGGATGTCACTGATAAAGCCAGTGATTACTGCTGATCCTTAATTGTACTTTGAGCAGGTGCACTGAACTGTTGCTTTGTGCCAGTGAAAATTTTCTAGTGGAGGTACTCACACAGGATTTAGGCCCAGCTGCACAGAGGGCTTGCTATATTTTCCGATCCAGAATGGTGTTCCCACCAGATCACTTTCTCATAGTTGTCCTAGTGACAAGTGTCAATCAACCTCAGTGGTAGCACCTGAATTTTAGGCTGCCGATTTACATTTCATTCTTGAATCTAAACCAACAATATCTTCTGAATTTGACGCTAAAGTAGGGTCTCCCTTCAACCACTGATGTTCCAGTTTAAAAAAAAATTGTCCAACTCTCCTTGTTGCAGATCTAGGCAATGTCCTGCTATATCTCTTCTGCCCTTGCCAAAGCCCCATATCGTTCCTATAATGGAGCAATCAGAACTGCACACAAGTTTATCTTTACCAAAGTTTTATGTGGCTGTAACATGACTTCATTACTCCTGTACTCAATGTCTCAGATCAAGGCAAGTATACCACTGATTATGTTAGCCTTATTTATAACCTGTCACTTCTCTGAGGAAAGTTACCTTGTCATATTGGAGAGGCTTGTGAGTTCCTGGGATCTGGAGAGCGATGCCACGTGGAGCTTAGCCATCTGGCGCTTAGCTCCTGTTAGGGTCACCTATGATGGTAAGGTCAAGGGGCAAGGGGGAGAATCCAGAAGAAGAGCGATCCAGCCAGTACCTCAGTGGTGGAGCTGCCAGAAGACAATGGCACATCACGACAGCAGTGAAGGATCCCCAGAACTCTTGCATGCCATGCCTCCTGACCCTGAGCCCATTCTGTCAATGATTGTGTGATGGCTGCCCATGTAGCAGCCTTCTCATGTTAAACAAAGTCACACACAGGAATTCTCCATCAAGGGTATCTTGCCCACGCTGCACCATAATATGTGAATCCTGGTTCGGCTTCTACAGGCTCTCGACGACCAACCAAAAGACAACCTCTCAGGAGAACATCTCCACTGGAGTGATCTATAAAGAGTCATTAATGTATTTATTATTCTAATTTGGAGGAAATTCTTTGCAATTACTAATTTCAGATATTCTCAGTGAGGTACTTTACACAACTGGTGGAGTAAAATTTCTTCCAACTTTTGACTTTACCCCCTGCCTACTATTGGCAAAGTAAATTTATTATCAAAGTACATACTGTATATGTCACCATGTACTACCTCGAGATTCATTTTCTTGGAGCCATTTACGGGAAAATAAAGACATGCAATTGAATTAATGAAAACTACACATAAACAAAGACTAACAAACAACTAATGTGAAAAACAATGACAAATTGTATAAATGAAAAATAAATAATACGGCAACCATGAGTTATAGTCTCTGAAAGCAAGTCTGAGAGACGTGGAATCAGTTCCGTGCTGAAATGAGTGAAGCTATCCTAATATTTCCCAGCCTTTAGATTGGTCTTTTCTTTGAGACGAAGATCATCTTGATCTTGGAAACTGCACAGTAATTGCTAACTTGGAACCACATGACTGGTTATGGTTTATTCCATCTCTATCAGTACCGAACAAGTTGCTTATCCCTCTTATTCACATTCTTGGAATTTGGCTATCACTTGTCAGACTAGCATTTTACTGCTCTATTATCTTGCCTGGAAGGTAGTAATTGGCTGCTATCTTTAATAGTTACAAATTTAATACAGATTGCAAGTGACTTCATTGAGCAATTGAATGAACTCATGGGCATGGGATCATAATCATATTTATGCCAGGTCAGTAAAGAGAGCAAGTAGGTATATGTGAAAGAAATCTTTACAGCAATTGACTCCTTATATGGACATCAACTTTTAATAGCAATCACAGCCATTAGCTATGACAACTATAAATTCCAGTATTGCTAACAGCAAAGAATATCTTGCTATATGAAATGGCATTGAAACTCAGCAGTCTTAAGACTATTAGACATAGGAGCAGAATTAGACCATTCAATCAATCGAGTCCGCTGCACCTTTCAATCATGGCTGATTGATTATCCTCTTCAACCCCATTCTCCTGCCTTCTTTCTGTAGCCTTTATCACCCTTACTAACCAATCTCTCCTTTTAATATACCTAATGACTTGACTTCCATAGCCTTATGTGACAATGAATTCCACAGATTCACCACCCACTGGCTAAAGAAATTCCTCGTCTCTATTCTAAAGGGATGTCCTTGTATTCTGAGGCTGATCCTAGACTCTTGACTATTGGAAACATTCTATCCACATTAACCCTACTCAGGCCTTTCAATATTCATTAGGTTTCAATGAGGTTTCCCTCTCATTTTTCGAAACTCCAGTGAATACAAGCCAAGAGCAATCTTTAATTGATCTGTGTATTCATTTTGAAGTATGTAAATGTGACTCAAAGTTGTTATATTTTTAAGCCATCTATTATTTCAGCATACACCTTATGTATGAGTCAGGTTTGTCAAGTTTGAAGTTTGATAAAGTATTTGATATCAAGCCAAACCTTTGCGAATTTGCAAGGAAATAGATGTGCTGCTGTACTTCGTAATTGTATTTACATACTGTGCCCAGGACAGGTCCTCCAAAATGATAACACCGAGGAATATTAAGTTACTGACGCTCTCTACCTTTGGTGAGGACTGGCTCATGGACCTCTAGTTTCCTCCTCCTGTGGTCAATAATCAGCTCATTGGTCTTGCTGACGTTGAGTGAAGAGTTGTTGTTGTGGCACCACTCAGCGATACTTTCAATCTTCCTCCCATGTGGAGATTTGTCACCACCTTTAATTCAGCCAATGACAGTGGTGTCATCAGCAAACTTAAATATGACACTGGAGCTTTGCTTAGCCACACAGTCATAAGTATAAAGCAATTAGAGCAGGGGACTAAGTGTAGAGTTTTGTGGAGATCGTGGAGGAGATATTGTTGCTAATCTGAACTGACTGGGGTCAGCAAGTGAGGCCATCAAGGATCCAATCGCACAAGGAGGTATTATGGCGCCATTAATAATGATCTTCCAAGAATCACTAGATTCTAGAATGCTTCTGCGGGACTGGAAAATTGCAAATGTTACTCCACTCTTTAAGAAGGGAGGGAGGTAGAAGAAAGAAAATTATAAGCCAGTTAGCATGACTTCAGTCATTGGGAAGATATTGGAGTCCATTATTAAGGATTAGGCAAAGTGCCAGAATAAAGGGGGGCCATTTTGGTTGGCTGCTGGTGATGAGCGGTGTTCCGCAGGGGTTGGTATTAAGATGGTTTGTTTTCACATTATATGTCAACGATTTGCATGACGAAGTTGATGCTTTGTGGCTAAGTTTTTCAGACAATACAAAGATAAGTGGAGGAGCAGGTAGCATTGAGGAAGCAGGGAGTCTGCAGAAGGACTTCCAACAGATTGTGAAAACAGGTAAAGAAGTGGCAGATAGAATCTAGTGCAGGAAGTGTATGGTTGTGTACTTTGGGAGAAGGAATAAAAATGTAGACTATTTTCTAAATGGTGAGAAAAGAAAATTCAAAAATCAGAGGTGCAAAGTGACTTGGGAGTCCCTTTGAGAACTAGAACAAAGATGTGATACTGGGGCTTTATGAGGCATTGGTCAGACTGCACTGGAGTATCGTGAGCAGTTTTGGATCACCCGAGAAAAAAAAATGTGCTAGCATTGGAGAGGGTTCTGAAGAGGTTCACCAAAATTATTCAGGGAGTGAAAGGGTTAATGGGTGAGGACCATTTGATAGCTCAGGACTTGTACTTGCTGGAGCTTAGAAGAATGAGAGGGGATTTCATTGAAACCTGTTGAATATTGAAAGGTCAAAACAGAATGGATGTGGAAAGGATGTTTCCTATAGTGTGAGTCTAGACCCAGAAGGTACAGCCTCAGAATAGAGCAGGGTTCCCAATTTGGGGTCTATGGACCCCTCAGTTAATGGTAAGATTCCATGGTGCAAGAAAGGTTGGGAACCTCTGGAATAGAGGCATGTCCATTTAGAATAGATATGAAGAGGTGCTTTTTTTTTAAGACAAAGAGTGGTGTATCTGCGGAATTCATTGCCATGGATGGCTGTGGAGGCCAAGTCATTGAGTATATTTAAAACAGTAGTTGATAGATTCTTGGTTAGTCAGGTTGTCAAAGGTTGCGGGGAGAAGGCAGGAGAATAGGGTTGACTGGCAAAAGGTAATTCAAACATGATGGAATGCTGGAGCAAACTCAGTGGTCAAACTCTGCTCCAATGCCCAATGTCTTCACATAAAACCTGTTCTATAGAATGTACAATATCAACACTTTCCAGAGAAATGGAATAAAATACATTGACAATATTAACTATGCACTTTTAATAAGTGAATCATACACAAGTAGTTCTGCAGCAAACAGGCGTAGGCTTCACAGGATAATAATAAGGTATATATTTTTTTAAAACAGCATTAGTTCAAATATTTCCACGTTTAGTAGAGCACCAGCCTCACCTCTTTTAATTACGTTTCTTAATTCCTGCAATGATGAGAATTAATTGGAGTATTCCCAGGCCTCCAGCATTTTGATTTTGAAGTAGATGTTTGGGAAAAAAAAATCAGTTGGAGACATCCAAGCCTACACTAAGTTGATAATTCATCCAATATTGATTGCATTGGAACCAAAACTTGAATCAGGTGGGCCATATAATAGAGTAATACACACAAAATACTGGAGAAACTCAGGAGGTCAGGCAGCATCTATGGAGGGAAATAAACGTGGATGTTATGGGCTAAGACCCTCCATCAGGACCCTTAATCAGTCCTGATGAAGTTTATAAGTCTGTTACGTTTGGTTTATTCTACTCCATTGATACTGCCTGACTTGCTGAGCTCCTCCAGCATTGTGTGTTACTCTAGATTTCCAGCATCTGCAGAATCTCTTGTTCGTGGCTATCCTACAGAAGTAATATTGAGCACTTTGTGCAAGTTCCCAAAACAAACAAAAAACTATTCCAATGTGATGTAAATTCAAACAAGATTAAAACAATTAAAATCAATTTTATAGTATTCTTAAAGACCCTCATGCCATCTACCTCAGCAGTGTACAAGATCTACCTTACCATCTAGTTGCCCCTAGAAAAAGAACTGACTTTCTTTAGATTACCATGAAAATGTAGGTTGCATTACATTTGACTGAATACAAAATACACAGAATATACCTTTTACAATTTATTAAGATATCAAAATGCAAACCTACAACTACTGCACTACCAAAAGGAATTCACTGGCCATAAAGCTTTTCAGAACATTTTTAAATATATCTATACAGGACTAAATAACTTTCAAAAAAAATTTCATATACATCTACACTAACAAAAATTATTTATCAAAGCACGCAAGTAATGGATACTGAATACTAGATTGTTTTTATTTAAATGCACTGATTAAGCAAAATGCAAATAAACCAATGCATAGTGTAAGGCAGCAATTGTTGCAAAGTTCAATTATTCTTAATAGGCACACCGAGCAATATCATTGAAACATTAAATGCTGATTTCTAAGTTAGAACATTTAATCTCAAGACCTAACAGAGCATATAATTTAATTACTTTAGAGAACTCTGTAACAGATAACATTGATTAGATTAGATTAGATTCAACTTTGTCATTATGCCGAGTACAGATACAAAGCCAATGAAATGCGTTTAGCATCTGACCAGAAATGCAAAGAATAGTGTTATTTACAAAATAACTGCAAATGAAAGTAAGTGCTACGGCACACAAATATAAAAGTACTGAGACAGTACAATATGGGAGCAATACTGCTTAGCGCTGTGATGAGAGTTTCAGCAGTGTCACAGCCTCAGGGAAGAAGCTCTTCCTGTCCCTGCTGGTGTGGGAGCAGAGGCTCCTGTAGCGCCTACTGGATGGGAGGAGAGTAAAAAGTCCATGGTTAGGGTGAGATGCATCCCTCATAATGCTTTTCGCCTTGCCCAGGCAGTGTTTATGGTAGATGTTCTCAATGGTGGGCAATTGGGTGCCAATAATCCACTGGGCAGTTTTCGCCACACACAGGAGTGCTTTGCGGTCCAATACGAGATAATTGCCATACCACACTGAGATACATTTGGTGAGTATGCTCTCAATGGTACAGCGGTAAAAGCCCGTCAGTATCCTGGGACAGAGGTGAGCTTTCTTCATGCTCCGCAGGAAATAAAGGCGCTGTTGCGCCTTTTTGACCAGGACGGAGGAGTTCAGGGACCAGGTGAGATCCTCGGAAATGTGGACAGCAAGGAATTCGAAGCTTGATACACGCTCCACTACAGTTCCGTTGATGTAAATGGGGACGCAAGTGTGACTCCTGGCATGCCTGAAGTCTACAATGATCTCCTTGGTCTTCTGGGTGTTAAGGGCCAGATTGTTATCAGCACACCACGCAGCCAGGCGCTGAACCTCGTCCCTGTAGGCAGTCTCGTCATCTCCCCTGATCAGACCAACCACCACGGTGTCGTCTGCGAACTTGATTATGGAGTTTGAACCATGTACAGGAATGAAGTCATAGGTGAAAAGAGAGTACAGAAGAGGGCAGAATATATAAGGAAAATGTTTATGCAAACCTATCGACTCATGTGAACTTTGCCCCACTTGATGGTATTCACATCCAATGCAAATTTCAAATACGAGTCCCAGTCTTCAGTTTAAAAAAAGGTTATGCTGACATTCCAATGCAGTACTAAAGGGAGTGTTGCATTGTTGGCAGTGCAATCTTTCAATTCACATTTCATCTAAGACCAAATCTCCTTTTCAGCTTTGACATTTAAGACCTTAATACAATTCTGAAGAGCAAGGTAGTCACTCTTGTGTGCAAGGCTCATATTTCTTCAAAATCAGAACAGATGATTATATTCAAAACACTTGAGGAACTCAGCAGGTCAAGCAGCATCTGTGGAAATGAGTAAACAGTCAACTTTTCCAGCCGAGACCATTTATCAGGTCTGAGAAAGAAGGGATTTCAGAATAAAAAGGTGGCCGGTGAGGTAAGAAGAAAGAGACTAGCTGAACGGTGAAAGGTCACACCTTTCACCTTCCAGCTAGCCTCTTTCCCCTCCTCCCACCTTTTTATTCTGGCATCTTCTCCCTCCTGATCAGTCCTGAAGAAGGGTCTTGGCCCGAAACGTCAACTGTTTACTCCTTTCCATAAATGCTGCCTGACCTTTTGAATTCCTCCAACATTACGTGTGTATTGCTTTGGATTTCCAGCAACTGCTGACTTTCTCGTGTAGATAATTACATTACTCTCTTCAGGAACTTGTGTAGATATTGTCTGCCTCATTTTCCCACATTGCAGCAGTGACCCCAGTTCATAATACTTCTTGACAGCAATTTCATGGCCACTGTATGAATGAAAACTTCTTTTTCTGGAACAGGCCTGCTGCACAGCAAAGTCTTTTCCAGTCCCCTTCTTTCCCACGCTTCCCCATACCCTAAAATGAAAGTAAATGGAAAAGTTTGGAACCTTGAAGAAAAAGAATTTGTATCTTCATATCCAACTGAGGGAAAATATTATTTGACTGAAGCTTGAATAGTCAGATTTCAAACAACTTCTAATCTTTTATTCATTTGATCTTGATAAATTGATCAAAATAAGTTTTTTTAAAACTACAATCTGAAGAAATTTATTTCACATTGCATCACTTCAATATGTTACTTTACATACACAGAAAGGAATTACCAAACACCGACATTTTAAAGAACACCTTCAATGACGTTACCCAACATTAGTGTTTCCAAAGTCATACAGTGCGGAAAATTAAAGCCTGCACCACACAGTATACATCTATTTCATTTTAGACCAGCAGGGTGGTGTGCAGCAATTAACATGTGCATTAAAGCACATTTACAAATTTTAAAATCATCCTTGAATCAGACTTCTCTTCTTTTGATTATCAAAGGTCCTACATTGTCTCCTGTTTCTTCATTGTGTTTAGTGTGAGAACCATCACACATTGGGAACTGAAATACAAAACAGAAATATCTTTAGCTTTCTATGGAATATACTGAGTTCCTTACTTTCATAAAATATAACTAAGTTCTTCATTAAAACAGTTGTAAGAGGATAATGCAACTGGTGCACAAGCACTTCCAATATATAATTTACTGGCATAATTTACATATTACTATTTAACTATTTATGGTTCTATTACTGTTTATTATTTATGGTGCAACTGTAACAAAAACCAATTTCCCCTGGGATCAATAAAGTATGACTATGACTATATTTTTTTAATTATATAGGTGAAACACATACATTTTGTAGCTACTTGATCTGTCATGGACTGCGAGGTCCATCAGCATTCCAATGGTAAACCAAGTCATGTTTTCCATTAAGGTACCAATAGACAATCCTTTAGAACATCACACTTGACTCGAGTGATCAGACTACGACTAATATTGGTACCTCATGAGGATTGGTGTTAGGACCACTGTCTTTTCTGATAGTTGAGCTACATTTGAATATCATGAGAAAAAACTGTGTAGTCTCTGTATGTCTTCACTGAATGGTCAGCATTCCAACTATCAGCTGCAAGACTACTGTATTATACTGCAGGGCATCTTTATAAGTGGGTCACATTCATTCAGTCTATGGTAAAATTTGCTCATAGAATTAATAAATACAATTAACACAAATTTTAATGTTAAGCCAGAAATACTGCAATTTTCACCTGAAACAGTTTTGTGAGGTGATGCACATCTTGCTGTACACTACTGTTTAATAAGGCAGACACCCAGACAACGTGTACAAAAACGGAACACAACACAACAAGAAAGATGAGACAAAATTTTGGATTTGGAAATTCCAAAGAGCTAGTGCCAGTTAGCTTTAAAGAAATTGAATGAAAATTAATCTGCTTCTGGGAGAGGGAAGGCTAGTCCTTCAAATGGAAGACAAATGTATCTTTTTAAATGAAAGGCTTAACGTCAAGAAGACAGTAATACTTGACATCTACAGGCATTGACAGGGCAAGCAATGATCCAATCAAGGATACATTGACCATATATGTATTAGGAATTTACTGCAGTGTGTTGTTAGGACGTGGCCTGCAACAAAAAGCAACAACATTCAACAATTATAAAGGATAAAGAATTAAATAAAAATATAAAAGCTTATAATACAAAGTTAGAGATTACAGAACAGATAATGGAATAAAATGTGCATAAATAAATACCAGCATGATGTATTTACAATGTAAATAGCATTATAAAACTGTTTTAAAGTGTTTACAGTGACAGGATAATGGGAGGGGGGTTTAACTGCATTAGGTTGGATGCACTGATATTGTTAATTTAGATGCATGAACAAATTAATCATAAGACAGTTTAAGTGAGAGAAAACACAAAGGTTCCTGGAAGAAAAAATATGACAAATGTCATTAAGATATGGAAATAAAGTAAGAGAAAAGTGAAATAAGTTCAAGGAATTCTTTAACTTAGTTTTAATTCTTGAATATAATAATTTATAATAGGTGAAATCAACAAAGGCGAGTAATTCAAAGTGCATAAAAAGCTGGAATAAACACATTGAGTGGCAAATAATAGAGACAAGTATAATAAAACATCAACAAAATCAATAAATGAAAGGGTCAACAAGAAGTCAGAGAAGTACATCACAGTACAGGCTCTTCAGCCCATCTAGTCCATGACAAAACCATTTAAATTGCCTACTCTCATCAGCCTGCACCGGGAACACAGAGCCCTCCATATCCCTACAAGCCATGTACCTATCCAGACTTTGTTGAAATTGAGCTCACATGCACCACTTGTGCTGGCAGCTCATTCTATACTCTCATGACCCTCTGAGTGAAGAGGTTTCCCCTTGTATTCCCCTTAAACTTCTCGCTTTTCACCCTTAACCCATGATCTCTGGTTTTAGTCCCACCCAGCCTCAGTGGAAAAAAGCCTGCTTGCATTTACCCTATCTATACCCCTCATAATTTTGTACACCTCTATCAAGTCGCCTCTCGAATTTCTACGTTCTGAAGAATACAGTACTAACCTATTCAATCTTTCCTTATTACTTGGGTCCTCCAGACCCAGCAACGTTCTTGTATATTTTCTCTGCACTCTTTCAACCCTGTTTACATCTCTCCTGTAGGTAGGTGACCAAAACCGCATACAATACTCCAAATTGGGCCTCAGCAATGTCTAATACAAATTCAACCTAATATCACATCTTCTGTACTCAGTACATTGATTTATGAAGGCCAATGTGCTAAAAGCTTTCTTTACGAACCTATCTACCTGCGACGCCACGTTCAATGTATTATGTACCTGTATTCCCAGATCCTCTTGCTCTACCACACTCCTCAGTGCCTTACCACTCACCCTCTAAGACCTACCCTGGTTGGTCCTCGTGAAATGCAAAACCTTGCACTTGTCTCTATTAAATTCCATCTGCCATTTTTCAGCACATTTTTTCCAGCTGATACAGATCCTTCTGCAAGCCTTTCTCAGTGTCCATGACACACCCAATTTAGGTGTCATTCGCAGATTTGCTGCTCCAGTTAACCATATTATCATCCAAATCATTTATATAAATGACATTTAACAAAGGACCCAGCACCAATCCCTATGGAACACGACTAGTCATAGGCCTCCAGTCAGAGAGGCAATCCTCTACTCCTGCTCTCTAGTTTCTCTCACAAAGCCAATGTCTAATTCAATTTACTACCTCATCTTGAATACCACACGACTGAACCTTCTTGACCAGCCTCCCATGCGGGACCTTGTCAAATGCCTTATCAAAATCCATGTAGACAACATCCATTGCCTTGGCTTCATCCACTTTCCCAGTAACCTCTTTGAAAAACTCTAGAAGATTGGTTAGACATGATCTACAACACATGAAACCATGCTGACCATCCTTAATCAGTCTATGTCTATCCAAATATTTTACTATATGTCCGGTCCCTTAGGATTCCTTCCAATAACTTGCCCACAAATGTCAGACCCACCGGCCTAAAATTTCCTGGGTTACGCTTAAGAGTCTTTCTTAAAAAGTTGGACAACTTCGGCTATCCTCCAATCCTCTGGTACCTCTCCCGTCACTAAGGATGATTTAAATATCTCTGCTCAGATCCCGGTAATTTCTGCACTTGCCTCATGTAAGGTCCAAGGGAACACCTTGTCAGGCCTTCGGGATTTATCCACCCTGATTTGCCTCAGGGTAGCAAACACCTCCTCCTCTGTAATCTGTACAGGGTCCATGAAGTTGATGCCACTTTGCCTCACTTCTTTTGATTCTGTATCTGTCTCCCGAGTAAATACAAATGCAAAGAATACACTTAAGATCTCCCCCATCTGTTTTGGCTCCACACATGGATTACCATTCTGGTCTTCAAAACGACCAATTTTGTCCCTTGCAATCCTTCTGCTTTCATCTGTGGAATCCCTTAGGATTTTCCTTCACTTTGTCTGCTAGAGCAACTTCATGCCTTCTTTAGCCTTCCTGATTTCTTTCTCAAGTGTTCTCTTCTATTTCTTGTACTCCACAAGCACCTCCTTTGTTCCTACCTGTCTACACCTGCTATGCACTTTTTTAAAAAAATTTAACCAGGGCCTCAATATCTCTTGAAGACTAAGGTTCCCCACACTTGTTGTGTTTACCTTTTATTCTGACAGGCACATATGAGCTTTGTGCTCCTGAAATTTAGTTTTTGAAGTCTCCCACTTTCCAAGTACAACTTTGCCAAAAAACAGTATGTCCCAATCCACACTTGCCAGATCATTTCTGATACCATTAAAATTGGCCTTTCTCAAATTTAGAATCTCAACCGGCAGACTAGACCTATCTTTTTGTATATTTAATTTGAAACTAATGACATTGCGGTCACAGGATGCAAAGTGTTCCCCTAAACAAACCTCTGTCACCTGCCCTGTCTCATTCCCTAATAACAGATCTGGTACTGGAGGCTCTCTCATTGGGACTTCTACATACTAAAGGGAACGTTCCTGAACACATTTGACAAACTCTATCCCAACTAGTCCTTTTACAGTATGGAATTTCCAGTAAATATGTGGAAAGTTAAAATCACCTACAATAACAACCTTGTTCCTTGCAACAGTCTGCGATTTCTTCACAGATTTGTTCCTTTAAATCTCTAGGACTGTTAGGTGGTCTATAATATAGCCCCATTAACATGGTCATACTTTTCTTATTTCTCACTTCCACCCATAAAGCCTCACCAGTCGAGTTCTCCAATCTGTCCTGAGCACTGCTGTGACATTTTCCCTGAGTAGTAATGCCATCCCTCCTTTAATCCCTCATGCTCCCGGTCCAAAATAACGAAACCCTGGAATATCGAGCTGCCAGTCCTGCCCCTCCTGCAACCAGGTATCACTAAGGGTACAACATCATTCCAGGTTTTGACCCATGCTCTGGGCTCATCTGCCTTTCCTACGATACTTCCTGCATTGAAATACACGCAGCTCAGGACACCAGTCGCACCATGTTCATCCTTTTGATTCCTGACTCTGTCTAAGGTCTTACAATATCTGCCTCCACAACCTCTCCACTAATTGCTCTGGCACTCTGGTTCCCATCCCCCTGTAACTCTAGATTAAACCCCATCGTCCAACATTAACAAATCTCCCTGCTAGGATATTAGTCCCCCTCCTGTTCAGGTGCAAACCATCCCTTCTGTACAGGTCCCACCTTCCCTGGAAGAGAGCCCAATGATCCAAAAATCTTATGCCCTCCTTCCTACACCAACTCCTCAGCCACATGTTGAACTGTATAATCTTCCTAGTTCTTGCCTCACTAGAACACGGCATGGGTAGCAATCCTGAAATCACAACCCTGGCGGTCCTGCCCTTTCATTTAACACCTAACTCTCTATGCAGAACCTCGTCGCTCATCTTACCCATGTCATTGGTACCTACATGAATCACAACTTCTGGCTATTCATTTAAGAATGCTGAGGACTTGATCCAAGATATTCAGGACCCTGGCACCCGGGAGACAACATAGTATCCAGGAATCTCGTTCTCGCCGACAAAATCTCCCTAACAAGTGAATCCCCTATCACCATAGCATACCTCTTCTCCCAACCCCCCCTTCCCTTCCCTTCTGAGTCGCAGAGACAGACTCAGTGTCAGAGACCCGACTACTGTAACTTTCCCCTGTGTGGTCGGCCACCCACTCCCAGAAATAGTACCTGTTATTGAGGGGGGTGGCCACAGGGTATTCTGCATTGGCTCCTTAACCTCTTTCTACTTCCGGTCACCCAGTTTCCCGTGTCCTGCGCCTTGGGTGTAACTACCTCTTTATATGTCCTATCTATCACCTGCTCAGCCTCGTGAAATATCCAGAGTTTATCCAGTTCCAGCTCCAACTCAACAGAGATTGTTAGAAGCTGCAGCCAGATGCACTTCTCAGTGGTTATCAGGGGCACTGGAGATCTCCCTGCCTTCCCACATCCTGCAAAAGGAGCATTCAACTACCCTGCCTCGCATCCCTACTGTCCTAGCTGAGCAGATATAAAAGTGAGAAGGGAAAATAAAATTTGACCCAGAGCTTTCATTTTCGCTTTCCCTGACTGAAGCCTCAAAGAGCTAAAGCGTGACCTCCCTGACTCTTTCCACTAAGACGATGGCTGCTGCACTTGCCCCTGCATTCCTTTAATTTGCTCTTGCTAATCACTCCCAAATGCCAATCGTCACTGGTCAGAGCTCAATTTACGCTGCCGTGATCCGCTGCTGCCTTTTTCTACTCGAGCAGTATCCTGAGTGAAATCTCCTCCTCTCAAACTTCTGATGTCCAGATTGGTCACTGGTCAAAGCTCAATCTGTAGTAAATCAAAGTAGGAATATTTATCTGAAGACAAACACAAGGAATGGCTGGCTAATAGTGATGATTATCAGGAAGTTAATGGATACTTGGAAAATTCCAGATCAGATGGAAGTTTCAAACGACCATCTTCTGCTTTTTCCTCATACCTCCAACATGAAGAATCATTTTCAGTGACCTTCTGTGATGACCAATGCCACACCCCGTGGTTTCAAGATGAAGAATGTTGGATACAACGATAGCTGAATCAAGCTGCAACTTTCTGTTTCCTTTATGAGCTAATTACTACAAGTACCATAACCTTCCATTTATAAACAATTAATCTTTCTCCCTCTGCATTGGACTTAACAAGACTGATCACACCTTGATAGCACGTTTGATCCAAGGTTACTTTTGCTCCATATATCCCCTCTGACAGGAAAACATCCCATTTCCACCCTTTTTACGTGGCCTCGCTCTCTCCCATTCTCAGATCAATACTTATCAAATTATTAATTTACCGCTCGAGCCACTTACTCCGATACACTGTTGGCCTGACTTTCACATGATATTCAATTCAGATTTAAGATTTATTTCTCACACATACCTCAAAACATACCGTGAAATGTGTCATTTTCAGGAGCACCAACAAGAACTCAGGGATGTGCTGGGGCAGCCCGCAAGTGTCACCACATATTTCGCTGCTAACCATTATAACACAAAACCCAAGCAGTAACAAAACAACAGCAAAACAAGCCCTTTTCTCCCTCCCATCCACCCACATAAACAAACAGCCCTCCAGCCTTCCTCCATCGGGCTTCAACTACCGGACTACCGATCGACTGTCAGGCTCTGATCTTCGGTATTGAACTCCCCCCCCCCCACCCCCAACCCGAACTAGCCAATGAAGGGAACCAGAATTCCAGGCCTCTCAAACCAGAGGCTCCTGGTTGCTGGCCTTTGAGCAAGGAGTGGAGGCCTGGAATGCAGATGTCCTTCATCACCCATCAACATCACAGGATGTTGAACACAGAACACAAGAGTGGAGGCCTGACCTCTACCTCTTCCACATCCTTGTCCCTAAACTCTAACCTGTCATCTAACTCCCCTCTCTGTCTCCAAAAGCATCCCTACCATCTCAAAAGTCAACTAAGCCTGAGCCACATCCTTGGACGGAGACTGTCATCCATCACCAACTTGAGGTTGTTTAAAATACTATTGCCTAACATGAACTCATCACATTCATCTATCACTTCTTGGTCTCTGATTTAAGTAAGCCTTGGCTTACTCGGTAGACAATTCCATTACCTATTTTTCTTGTTCTGGAAATTTCTCCTCTCAGAGGGTCATGAATCTCTGAAACTCACTCCTCTCCTCCCCCCCCCCCCACCCCCAGAGTAGTGGGGACCAGATCATTAAATGCATTCGTGAAGAAAGATTTAAAAAAAAAAGGTAGATGAACTGAAGGTTATGTGGAACTGGTACAGAAGAGAATTTGGAGCCAGCAAAGTCATCGTTGATCATGCTGAATGGTGGGACAGGCTTGAGGAGCTGACTAGCCTACTCCTGCTGTAATTTTCTTGTGCAGCCACTCACAGCTCAGAACACTGATAGTTAAGGCAAGCCCTGGAACATGACCTTGAAACTCAACTTCCTGTCAGTGTTAATAGCTTGGCATCTTTTCCTTTGTGTTGGACATATTTGCTCTGATTTGCAGGCAGATATTAATTAAGCAAATCTGGCATTCTGTAATTTGGATGGGCAGAAAAGATGTTTTGTGTTTCTCCAAATTTTTTGATGCCTGATCCATTGATGAGGAAAAAGCTTCTTTATTCACTAACTGAAATTTGATTTTCAGACAGATATCAAAACAATTGCAGAAACAGCAACACTTGCTCATGTTAAAACAATAACGCACTACTTGGCAAAGAATGAGACAGCAAATTACTTGAACTAATGAACATATTGGTTTGCAGCACAAGAGGCCATTGGGCCCACTGAGTCTAGAGTGACTCTCAGAACAGTGCTAATTAACTCCTGCCCAATTCTCTTCCCACAACCCCTCCCCCCCCCCAATGCTATATACCAGCCAATTGACCTGAAAACCACATGTTTGGAATGTGAGGGGAAACAACAGCACTTGGGCGATACCCACAGGGAGAACATGCAGACTCCACACAGACAACACCAAGGTTGGGATGGAACCTAGGGAAGCAGCAGCTGGCGCTCCATCATGCCACCCCTGCGTCGGTACCATGCTGTCCTACAGCATACCACAGTGCTTTACTTCTTGGGGAGGGGGGGCGGTGGTTTGCCAACTTTAAACAAGATAGTTCCCCCCCCACAACACAATTTGTTCAGAATCAAAAAGCTGACCCACCTCCTTACAAATTGAAAATAAAACAATTAAAGCTGAAAACAAAGCATGCATTCAAGGTAATAGTAACATCGGAATGTACACAATTGACAAAAGTTATTCTGGTGCACATGGGTCCCAATATTCTATGGTATTACGTATATATGTCTGAATTTATCATAAACCTATTCAAAGCTTTCAGCTACTTATCCAATTCACTGCTAAGATCTATTTTGGAAGACCATCCCACACGTTCCCTCTTTTCCACATAGATCCATAAGTTTTATCCCGTGACCCCGTACACTCCCAACTCTCCAGGACATAAAGTGATGCAACAGAAGTGGCACTCTTACTTGTTTAGATCGCCAGCATCTACAATACACAGCCTTGTCTCCCAGATCTTCAATATCAAATGCATGAACTACTTTAGGCGTATCCTTCTGGATGTCTAGGTTAACCAATGACTTGCAGCCTTTGTCTCTTGCATATAAAGTTCTGTACGCCACATAACCAACAGCAGCAGCTCCAACCGCCAGCGAAATGCCTGCAACCCATTCTGTTCAAGGGAAGAAATCAGAGAAAAATCTTTTGTTAAAGCTAAATAGGCACTTTACTACATTAGTTCAGAAAGTGAACATAATTATTTACTTTTAAACAATGCAGGAAGCAGCACAATAATGTCAAACTTTTTCCATAACGTAAACCTAAACTATTACTTACACTGAAGGTTGCACAATGTGTATGTTTCACCCTTAGCGGCCACTTTATTAGGTACCTCCTATAGCAAATAAAGTGGTCACGGAGTGGATGTTTGCCGACCTCTGCTGCTGTAGCACATCCACTTCAAGGTTTTCACATGTTGTGCATTCAGAGCTACTCTTCTGCACACCACTGTCGATAAGCCTGGTTATTTGACATCCTGTCAGCTCGTACCAGTCCGACCCACAGAATGTGGTCCACATCTTCTTTCTCTAACAGAACTGCCGCTCACTGGACTTTTTTTTATTTTCCCGCATCATTCTCTATAAACTCTAGAGACTGTTGTTTGCGACAATCACAGAAGATCAGTAGATTCTGAGACGCTCAGACCACCCTCTGTTGCACCAATGGTCAAAGTCAGATAGGTGAGTTAATTCTAGCCATGACCAACCTCTGAAAGCACCTCACAATAGATGAGAGTGCCACTGAGTGATTGACATTGAGGTTGCTCACCGTGCTCTTCTTGGGCACTGGCAAGATTGTCACCCTTTTGAAGGTGGGAATCTCCAACTGCAGCAGTGAGAGATTAAAGATGTCCTTGAATACTCTCACCAGTTGGGTGGCACAAGCTTTGAGCCCCAACCTGACACCTTGCAAGGGTTCACCCTCTTGAAAGATGTGATGACGTCGGCCTCTGAGGCGGAGATCATTACAACACTGGATGCAGCAGGGATTCACATACAGGTAGTTTTATTCTCCCTTTTAAAGCCTGCATAAGAGGCATTGAGCTTGTCTGAGAGTGAAGCATCACCGCCATTCATGATGTTAGGTTTTGCTTTGCAGTGTTATCCACTTTAGTTCAGCAGCCTGATGGTTGCAGGGTAATAACTGTTCCTGAACCTGGTGGTGTGGAACCTACGGCTCCTGTACCTCCTTCCTGATGGTAGTAGTGAGAAGAAAGCATGGCCAGGATTATGCAGGTACTTGATGATGGATGCTGCTTTCTTCTAGCAGCGCTCCTTATAAATGTGCTCAATGGTGGGGAGGTCTTTGCCTGTGATGGACTGGGCTGTATCCCCCTTTCCGTCAACTTTTCTACTACTGAGTATTGGTGTTTCCATACCAGGCCATGGTGCAACCAGTCAAGATAATCTCCACTGTGCATCTATGGAAGTTCGTCAAAGTTTTAGAAAACATGCCGAATCTGCGCAAACTTCTAAAAAAGTAGAGGCGCTGCTGTGCCTTCTTTGACATGGCAGCTACGTGCTGGTCCCAGAACAGATTCTCTGATTATGGTAATGCCAATGAACTTAAAGTTACCGATCCGCTCTATCTCCAACCTCCCTAATGAGGATTTGCCCAATTCCTCCTGCAGTCAGTAATCAGCTCTTTGGTTTTGCTGATGTTGAGTCGTTATGGCACCATTCAACAATTAATGCCTCATCCAAAAGATTGCAACCGAAGTTGCTCTCTTTACACACACTGAAATGGCACTCATCACCTTCTTACCTGGCCAGTTTAAATCAAGAGCAACTCCTTTCCACTCTGATGCTGTAGGTTCCAGAGTGACCGATGAAGCCACTTTGAGACACAGATACTCTACTGCAGGTGGGACAGGCCTGTAAGCTCCTCCTTCTCTTTGAGCCATCATGGACCATGTATTCACAGGAGTTAATGGGAATACAACACTGAAGAGTACAGAAAAGCCCTTCTTCCCACGATATTATATACCAAACCAATTAAAATAATGACACCTGGGTGTCATGGTCGCACGGCAGTTAGTGCAATGTTTTACAGCAGTACGTGATCGGAGTTCAATTCCCGCCTCTGTTTGTTTGCATGTTCTCCCTGTGACCACACCGGTCTCCACCAGGTGCTCCAAGTTGCTCCCACAGTCCGAAGACGTACAGGTTACAGTTAGCATGGGCACTTAATGATGCTTGCGGGCTACCCCCAGCTGTTTTGATTTGACACAACACGATGCATTTCACTGTACGTTTCAATGTACATGTGATAAGTAAAGCTAATCTTTAAATCTAGCCTCAAGTAGTCCACGACGTTGTGTTCTCTACATATTCATGTGCCTTAAGAGCCTCTTAAATGCTTCCAATGTATGAGCCTCCAGCAGCACCGGCAGCACAGTCCAGACCCCCAGCATTCTCCATTTCAAACACCCTGTCCCAGGCATCTCCTTTGAACCTCCTCCTCTTACCTTCAGTGCATCCATTTCAATACTGGGATAAACATACCAGCCAACCTATTATAGTTCTTATGAACTTTCATCATGTCTCCCTTCTGCCAATGCCATTCCAGGTAAAACAACCCAAGT
This sequence comes from Mobula birostris, assembly GCF_030028105.1. Lineage (NCBI taxonomy): Eukaryota > Metazoa > Chordata > Chondrichthyes > Myliobatiformes > Myliobatidae > Mobula > Mobula birostris. The sequence goes on along the minus strand of NC_092390.1, from coordinate 28,289,022 downwards.
TTGTCCAATCTCTTCTTATAGAACAAGCTCTCTAAAACTGGCAACATCCTGGATATTGCAGATTTTCCCAGTATCTATTTCTTGGGCCACCTGTTTATCCAGGCTTAAGCTCTGAGACAAGAGTACTTATACTGAGCCAAGGTTAACATATAAATCAGGCATAAAAACCTACTGTACTGTTTGTTAATAATTATGAGAATCAAATAAATTGACTGACTGGAGATTCTTCACACCTTCGAGAGTGTATCTCTGTGTAATACGCTTTTAGCAAAAATGTGGATGACTGACAGCTTGAGTTAATGTATGATTAATTCAGGGGTGTCAAACTCATTTTAGATCACGGGCCAGATTGGGCAAAATGCAACTTCATGCGGGCCGGATCAGTTGTGCGCGCGCGAACGCATGCATGCGTACTCCCACAGCTTTCATTGCCTTCGTTTTTTTCAACCTGCTCTCATGTGTCTCAGTTTCTGCTATAACTACAAAGTGTTTCACTTTACGAATTTCATTTCTTATGAAGAAGATTGCCTAGCAAGCATTATTTTTATGATTGGTATTAACCTACAGTGGTAGGCTACAAGAAAGTTGTGATGAGAGAGAGAAAAAACGATGCTATTTTGGCTAAGATTGTTTTGGGAGCCACAACCTTTCCATTAATAAACCATTTGAAATCGAACATTAGCAGACACAAATGTAGACCTAATGAAACAAATTGTACATGTAGGCTACGCAACTGCACCTAATTTTTATTAGCCTGCTTCCAGCAATCAAACTCAGACAATGAACACAGTTAGCCTCTAATTTTTATTGAAATGATCACATTTACAATAAAATAGTCAGAAGATGAATGAATCACAATATTATGACACTCAATATTTCATAATGCATTTTGCTTACATGTCGCAGTACATCGAACAGTGTCACTCATTTTTCACTTGCTGCTTCCAGACACCTGACATCTCTTGGCTTTAACCAGCCTGTTAACATCAGGGACCAGTTTCTGGGCAGTTGTGATTTTCATGATGTCATTTAGATGTTTGTGTGTCAGCTGCGAGCGCAGTCTGGATTTGTTAATGGTCATTATGGAGAACGCCTGCTCACAGAGATACGTTGTCCCGAACATGCAAAGGATTTTGAGGCAAAGTCTGTCATCTTGGGGTACGTTGGTCCCAGGTACTGATAGAAGGAGTCCAGACCCACAGTCTCAAATTTATATTTCAAAGCCCAGTTACACTGAATTTCAATTAGTTCCATCTGGAGTTCCTCCGGCATATCTGATGCTGCGTTGATGGCAAATGGCGAGCAAAATAGTGAGAATTCCTTCTCAAGCTGAGTGAAGACTTGGAAACGATTCTGAAATTCACTTTTCAGCTGTGATATTTTGTCCTTGTACCTGTCCATGTTGTTGTTATTCCCATGAGTGACACGCACAGACTGCAAAGAGGGGAAACAAGCTCGGTTGCTCCGGGAAAGTTGCATCTCCCACAGGCCTAATTTAATTTGAAAGGCACGAATGCTGTCGTAGTATTCCCTAACAAGTTTGTGGTGGCCTTGCATGTTAACATTAAGCACATTTAAGTGCTCTGTTACATCGACCAAAAATGCAAGATCATGAAGCCAGTCTGGGTCATCCAACTCTGCCACTGGCCTTCCTTTCTTGGTCATGAATAGTCCACTTTCCTCACGTAATTTAAAAAAAACATTTAAGCACAACCCCTCTGCTCAACCAGTGGACTTCAGTGTGGTAGGGTAAGCCGTGTCCAAAATTACTTTCAGACAAAAGTGTCAAATTGCCGGTGATTGAGTCCTTTGGCTCTAATAAAATTAACCGTTTTGGTTACTACATCCATGACAATGTCCATTTTCAGGCTCCTGCTACATAACGCCTCTTGGTGTATAATACAATGAAAATTCCAGAATCCCTGTTCTGGATTCCCTGTCTGAACTTTCTCTCTGAGTTTCACAACAACACCCGCCTTTTCCTCGACCATGGACGGTGCGCCATCTGTTACTACGCTGACAGCGTGACTCCAGTCAACTCCCAGTCTGTCCAAGGCCTCGACAAGGCTGGAGAAAACATCGTTCGCCATTGTGGTGTTTGTCATGGGCACCATCTCCACAAACTCCTCGGTGACGGTCAAAGATGCATCAACACCACAAATAAATATTCCCAATTGAGCTACATCAGTCACGTCGGTGCTCTCATCAATTGCAATAGAGAAGGAAATGAATGACTTCACTTTGTCTTTTAGTTGACTGTTCAAATCTCCTGCAAGGTCCCCGATTCTCTCTGCCACAGTATTTCTTGACAAGCTGATATTACCAAAAGCCTGTCTCTTCTCAGGGCACACCAACTCAGCCGACTTCAGCATGCATGCTTTGATGAATTCCCCCTCTGAGTATGGCTTCGACTCAGCAGCTATTTTGTTGGCAATAAGATAGTTGGCCTTGACAGCTCCATCATGAGTCTCTCGACTTTTGGTGAACACTGATTGCTGGTTTTTCAGAGCTGCTTCAAGCTCATTTACCTTTTGTGTTCTGAGTTGTCCTGCGTACTTGTCATATTTTTCTCCGTGTGACGTCTCGTAGTGTCGTTTGATATTGTACTCTTTTGCCACAGCCACTTGTTGCGAGCATATCAGACACACAGGTTTGCCGTTGACCTCACAGAAGAAAAAACGATCTTTCTAATTATCATTGACTATCTGACCTTCGATGTCAACTTTTCTTTTCTTGGAAAGCATTTTGAACTACAGCAGCAAACAGTCTCAGCCCTGCTACAGGTGTTACTTACCCGAGTACTCTGTGTGTTTATACTGTGTCTGATGATGTAAGTGGGGCCCTAGTGGTCTTCAGTGCAGGGTGGTAGGTGCTTATGCACAGCGGGTGGTTAACTGCCGCTTATTGTTTTCTAAGTACTCACAAGCTGCCGGCGCAGCAGGCGGCACAGACAGTGGTGGGAGAGAGCAGCTGCCCTACAGATACATAATAAATGGTCGTGAAAATATTTTTTTCCCCCCCAAATCATCATTAATTAATCCAGGGGTGTCAGGTAGTCTGACACCCCTGGATTAACTAATACTGAAGAATGATTAGACTACACACAAAAGAAGGCCTGTATTTTTCTATTACCTATTAAGCCAAGGTCATTTACTATTGATCAAAGGGTGCTCAGAAACCATTTTATCTTTAGAAGCAAAGGCAAATATAAAGCTGGAGAAAACCTGGGATGGAGCCAGAGTGAAGCCAAGGATGAAGTAAGCAGCACAGTGGCTACAGCAAAATAAGATCTAATGTATCACATAATGCTCATCGAGCCCGTATTAATACGGCCAGGAATAGAAAACATGTGGTTTGACTAAGCATTGACTATGGGGCATGTGGAAACATACTTTACTTGTAGTAACAAAATGGCGTTTTTGGTTGTAAGAAAATAAAACCTGTATTGTACCAGTGCGCTTTACTACTAGTGTTCTTGCTGATGGTCCCCGAGTGCTTGACAAACTGCAGACCAGCAGATTCAATTGCTGGAAGAATGCCAGGTACACTGATGAAGCAGGTAAACAGTATGCGCCCTGACCTTAAACTGACGTGCAGTAGCTAACAGTTGTGTACAAAGCAGTGACTACGCAGTCTGTTTTTTCCTTAAAGCTATCACTGGCTCTCGTGCGGTTGTCTTCCCTTGCTGCAAGTAAAATAAATGAGCTTACAATTGATCCACTGAGTTACTTTTTTGTTATAAGATGTAGGGAAAGAGTGCTCGATATTGTAGCATTAACAAGGTAGAAATTCATTCATTAATGCAGCTAACAATAATACCTAATACCATGAATGAAAATGAATACTTCCATACAATAGTCCATATTACTCAAATTTAATCTGTGTAGATATTTCAATATATACCACCTATTATTTGACTATACTGCAGAGGGGAGATTTCATAAATTAATTAATAACTTTTAAGTATCTGGAGCTGAAAGATTATGCAAATGTGAGATAATCCAATAGTATGAAAATTCACATTGTGCCCTGCTAATGTGGGAATTCAAACTTAATTTACATAGGAAAAAGGAGAAAAAGAAAACACAGAAGATTTACAGAAGCTGGAAATCCATACCAACACGTACAAAACGCTGGAGGAACTCAACAGATCAGGCAGTGTCTATGGAAATAAATACAGCCAACGTTTTAGAACAAGACCTTTCTTCAGGACTGGAAAAGGGGGAATTTTCCAAAATAAGGAGGAGGAGGGGGAAGGCAAAGAAGGACAAGCTAGAAGGTGATAGGTGAAGCCAGGTGGATGGGAGTGGGGATGAAGTGAAATGCTGGGAGGTGATAGGTGGAAAAGGTAAAGGGCTGGAGAAGAAGGAATCCAATTGGAGAGAAGAGTGGACCATGGCAGAAAGGAGGAGTGGCACCATAAAGAGGTAATAGGCAAGTGAGGAGAGGTAAGAAGAAACCAGAGTGGGAATCAAAAGGGAAGAGGGAAGGAAGAGGGGGGAAAATTGCTGGAAGTTGAAGAAATGATGTTCATACCATCGGGTTGGAGGCAACCTATAAGGAATATAATGTGACACTGCTCCAACATGAGAGTGGTCTCAGCTTGGCAGAAGAGGAGGCCACAGACCGACATGTCATAATGAAAATGGTCTGCCAGCTGACGGAGATGTCCGTGACTGAATGCTGCCGACTGGCACACTCTCGTCTGCAGGAGTACGTTCTGAGGGATGCACTCAAACTTGGTGCAGCCACCGCGAAGGCCCGGTGGGGAAGGACCACAGTTTAACGTTCATCACCCGTAGGAGGGGGAGAGGTTGGGTGGGGAGGAGACCTACCCTCATCAGCGGTGTGGACAGATAATCAACATGGTGCCCAAGGAGTGGGTGGAATTGTTAATTTGGGAAAGTATTAGAGCCATTGCCTGCCTTTATTGTTGAAAATTTTGATTGTTAATAAGTCTTAACACTTGACCAAGAGTTGAGAGTAAACGCATGATTTACTGTAAACATCTTTCATTTGTAAATGAACAGAGTCAACGCAAAATTTTATTGTTAATAACTGTATTGAATAAGGACTCACAGTCAACGAATGGTTTTCTTTTTCTGTATGTAATTATTTTTATTTTGTAACATTTCTGAATAAAGTATTTTTGGAAAAAAAAATAGGAATTAAAATAGTTGGCCACCAGGAAACCCTGCTTTTTTGCAGATGGAACAGACCTGTCGACAAAATGGTTCCCAATCTACATCACGTCTCACTAATATAGAGGAGCACCGGATACAGTAGAAGACCCCAATAGATTTGCAGATAAAATACTGCCTGATCTGGAAGGACCTGGGGGCTCTGAATGGAGGAGGTGAATAGGTAGATGCAGCACTTCTTCTGCTCGCAGGGGTAAGTGCCAGGAGGGAAATTAACAGGGAGGGATGAGTGGAATCACGGAGGGAGTGATCCCTGCAGAAAGCAGAGTGGTGGTGGGGGGGGGAGGGCAAGGGAGGTAAAGATGTGTTTGGTGGTTGGTCCTGTTGAAAATGGCGGAAGTTGTGGAGAATAATGTGTTGGATACAGAGGCTCATGGGGTGGTAGGCGAGGACAAGAGAAGGACTGTTAAGGTGGGTGGGAAGATGGGCAAGCTTGGATGACCTGAAAATGATGGAGATGCAGGTGATGGCAGCACCTGTGGTGCAGGAAAGGAAATCCCATTCTCTGAGGGAGGACATCTGTGATATCCTGGAAAGGAAACCTTCTTCCTGGGAACAGATGCAGCAGAGGCAAAGGAACCGAGAAAATGGAATAGCATTTTTACAGCAGACAGGGTAGGAAGCAGTCTAGTTAAGATAGCGGTGGGAATCAGTATGTTTATAAAAGATATTGGCAGATAGTTTGTCTCCTGGGATGGAGACAGAGAGATCAGAAACGGGAGAGAGGAGTCAGGAATATACCGTGGGAATTAAATGGCAAGGAGGAAGTTGGAAGCAAAGTTGATGAAACTGGGCGAATGAAGCAGCAGCAATGCAGACATCAATATAGTGCAGAAAGCATTACCAAGGAAGGCTTGAAACGCGGTCTGTTCCACGCAGCCAACGAAAAGGCAGGCTTAGCTGGGGTCAATGCGAGAGGGGAACTTCTGCAGTCTGTTGTCAAGGAAGAAGCCGAGAGCTTTTAAGGCCTTCTTGATGGGGGGGGGGGGGGCGGTAGAAGTGTATAGGGTCTGGATATCCATGGCGAAAATGAGGCGATCAGCGCCAGGGAATTGAAGGTTACTGAGGATATCGAGAGCATGTGAAGTGTCACGGATGCAGGTGGGAAGGGACTGAACCAAGGCGAATAAAATGGAGTCGAACTATGCGGATACGAGCTTAGCGCGACACAAAATAAACGGTAAAAAAGAAGCTGATAAATAGTCTCATTACAACACAGGCTACGCGAAGCCGAGAGCAAATTAACAGCTTTAAGGCACTTTGAACATATACGCAATCGTTCAACAAAACCAGCAGACTTTAACCACGCTGGCCTAAACCGTTACTGCACTGTGTAGCAAGTACACAGTGCGAAGTCCACCAGGTACGTCTGTGAGGAGAACGAGAGGTCGTTCGTTTCAGGCAATGTGACCTTTGACCGCAAGGTCAGCGTCGTTATGTAACTTCAGAGGCAAACAGCTTGCAATAAGCTGTTGAGTGCCGCTCGAAAGACGATTTAAATCAGTTCTGGAACTGCAGGGTCTGCAGCCAGAGCACTTGACATTGTTCTGGCATTCCTCAGCAGCTTCGTGACATTGACCTTTCTACTGACACTACTACATGATCAACCTAAATGCAAGTGCTGTGTCACAGCAGCCGCCAAGGCCAGCGACCAGTGCGGACCGACGCACACTAATCAATCAAAGGACTCCTTCAGATGTCCTTCCCGAGCCGTGCAGCAGAAGCGTATCAGGATTTCACGCTGCCGAAACGGGAGGGCGGCGGATCTGCCTGAAACAGGGCGATTCCTAGCTGCTTTGCAGACCACATAGGATCCGGCTCAAGCGAGTGTCTGCTTGCATGCAGTAAAATAAAAAGAGAGCGGGCCTCCCCTGCCGTTACCTTTCAGCGTGGTATTACTCCCCATCACTCGGCCGAATGCGATCTTCACCCGCCACTCGAGATCAGCAACAAAGTAACAAACCCAGTCGGCGTCACGTGTCCCAATCCAGGGGCTGGCCGGCTGCTGACGTCATGAGGAGATGCAGCTGGCTGCTTCGTGACGGCAAACGACGAGCACCCGCCCCCTCCCCCTCCCACGTGCTTCTCTACAGGTCCTGCCCTCCACATGCTGACAGCCAATGAAGTGATTTCTGTTTTAGGACATGCCGCGGCCATTCCCTGCAGACAGCAATGCACGAATTCTCTTTTCTATTAGGTTTGACTGAGGAATAAACACGCGCTAGGAACCTGGGAATAATTAATCATTGAATAATTTTCCTAGCAACACGGGATGCTGGAGGATATCAGCATGTCAGGCAGAAGAAAAAGTCGAGTTTATTGTCATTATGCTCAAGTACATGTCTCTGCAGGTGCAATGAAAAACTCACTTGGAGCAGCATTACAGGCATATAAGCATCGCATACACAATACTCACGAGAAACACATAAGCTAAATATAAATTTTGCACAGCACAATTTTTTACAAAGAAGAACACAACTGGAACAAAGAAAATCATCCACAGTTATGTAAAGTGGTCAAAGTCATTGTAGTGTTGCTTTACTGAAGTAGTGATTAGCACTGTGCAGACTGTTTCAAGAAATGAATGGTTGAACTAGATGTTCTTGAAGCTGGTGGAGTGGTAATTTAAGGTTCTGTGTCTCTTGTCTGATGGTAGCTGTGAGAAGATGGTATAGGCTAAATTGATGGGATCATTGAGCATAGATGTTGCCTTTTTAAATCCACTAATCTCTGCAGCTTCTTAAATTCCCGAACATTCAAACTGCTGCACCAGACCAGAATACATCTATGGAGGAAAATGAACAGTGGATATTTCCAATGGAGAGTTTTTGAAAGGGGCTTTAAGGTTATTTACATCCACATAAAAGAACAGAAAACAGAGAAACTCTTAAAGCAGAGTTTCAGTTTGAATGTCTCATCCAGAATTTAGTACTGCCAAAAAGTGAAGCAGTGATCTAGGTTTTGTGTTCAAGTTCTTGGAACAAAATCTTAACTTGAGTGCTAGCTCAGAAGAGAGTGCTCCCAACTGGTCTTTGCCATAATGACATAACGGCAAAGCTTGAGGTTCTTTGTAGTATTTGGACTTTGCAGAGGATAAAAGATATACACTACAGTATGATTGCCAACTTTGGCCTAGTTGGTAGAACACTCAGTTCCGAGTCAGCATACTGGTTTGAGACAAAATTCAGACCAATATTCATGCAGTACTCAGGAACTGCTGTAATGTTCAGGTGAGATATTAAACCATTCTACCCCTCTCAAGTGGATCTAACGTCTTTATTGAAGAATTATGTTTTATCTCATTACTTGATTAATATTTATCTAATTTTGATTAATATTTATTAGCATCACTGATTTCAAATAATTCTCAGAGATACTGCTAAAATAACACTACCAATAACCCTGCTACATCCTCTCTAACGATTACCCTAATTTCCAATGTAGCAATGTAACATTGCGGTTAGCATAGTGCTTTACAGCGCCAGAGTCCAGGTTCAATTCCCACCGCTATCTGTAAGGAGATTGTACATTCTCCCCGTGACCATGTGGGTTTCCTCCAAGTTCTCTGATTTCCTCTCACATTACGAAGAATCACAATCAGAATCTGGTCTAATGTCACCATATGTCGTGAAATGTGTTAACTTAGTGGCAGTAGTACAATGCAATACATGATAAATATAAAGAAAAAATAAATAAATAAATTGCAATAAGTATATATAATATGTGTCTATTAAATTAAAAGTAATGCAAAAACAGAAATAATAAAGAAAGTGAGGTAGTGTTCATGGGTTCAATGTCCATTTAGGAATCAGATGGCAGAGGGGAGAAGCTGTTCCTGAATCACTAAGAGTGTGTTTTCAGGCTTCTGTACCTCCTTTCTGATGGTAACAATGAGAAGAGGGTATGCCCTGGGTGATGAGGGTCCTTAATAATGGACGCAGCCTTCATAAGGCACTGCTCCTTGAAGATGTCTTGGATACTACAGAGGCTAGTACCTATGATGGAGCTGATTAATTTGATAAATTTCTGTACCTTCTATTGGTCCTGTGCAGTAGCGTCCCCCACCGCCCCCCCCCATACCAGACAGTGATGCAGCCTGTCAGAATACACTCCACGGTACATCTGTAGAAGTTTTTAAGTGTTTTAGGTGACAAACCAAATCTCCTCAAGCTCCTAATGAAATATAGCCGCTGTCTTGCCTTCTTTATAACTGCATCGGTATGTTGGGACCAGGTTAGATCCTCAGGGATGTTGGCACCCAGGAACATGAAATTGTTGACTCTCTCCACTTCTAATCCCTCTATGAGGGTTGGTGTGTGCTCCCTCGTCTTATGCTTTCTGAAGTCCACAATCAGCTCTTTAGTCATACTGACGTTGAGTGCAAGGTTGTTGCTGCGACACCACTCCACTAGCTGGTATATCTTGCTCCTATATGCTCTCTTGTCTCCATCTAAAATTATGCCAACAATGGTCATATCATCAGCAAATTTATAGATGGCATTTGAACTATGCCTAGCCACACAGTCATGGGTGTAGAGAGAGAAGAGCAGTGGGCTAAGCACACACCCCTGAGGTGTGCCAGTGTTGATCGTCGGCGAGCAGGAGATGTTATTACCAATCCACATAGATTGTGGTCATCTCGTTAGGAAGTCGAGGATCCAATTGCAGAGAGAGGTACCGAGGCCCAGGTCTGTAGCTTATCAAGCAGAACTGCAGGAATGGTGTTGTTAAGTGCTGGGCTATAGACAATGAACAGCATTCTGACATCCCTTCTCGCAATTCCTCCATCTCTGCCGCATCTGCTCTCAGGATGAGGCTTTTCATTCTAGGACGAGGGAGATGTCCTTTTTTAAAGAAAGGGGCTTCCCTTCCTCCACTATCAACTCTGCTCTTAAACGCATCTCCCCCATTTCACGTACATCTGCTCTCACTCCATTCTCCTGCCACCCCACTAGGAATAGAGTTCCCCTGGTCCTCACCTACCACCCCACCAGCCTCCAGGTCCAATATATTATTCTCCGTAACTTCCGCCACCTCCAACGGGATCCCACCACTAAGCACACCTTTCCCTCCCCCCCTCTCTGCTTTCCACAGGGATCGCTCCCTACGCGACTCCCTTGTCCATTCGTCCACCCCATCCCTCCCCACTGATCTCCCTCCTGGCACTTATCCGTGTAAGCGGAACAAGTGCTACACATGCCCTTACACTTCCTCCCTTACCACCATTCAGGGCCCCAAACAGTCCTTCCAGGTGAGGCGACACTTCACCTGTGAGTCGGCTGGGGTGATATACTGCGTCCAGTGCTCCTGATGTGGCCTTTTATATATTGGCCAGACCCGACACAGACTGGGAGACTGCTTTGCTGAACACCTACGCTCTGTCCGCCAGAGAAAGCAGGATCTCCCAGTGGCCACACATTTTAATTCCGCATCCCATTCCCATTCTGACATGTCTATCCACGGCCTCCTCTACTCTAAAGATGAAGCCACACTCAGGTTGGAGGAACAACATCTTATATTCCGTCTGGGTAGCCTCCAACCTGATGGCATGAACATCGACTTCTCTAACTTCCGCTAATGCCTCACCTCTCCCTCGTACCCCATCTGTTACTTACTTTTATACACACATTCTTTCTCTCACTCTCCTTTTTCTCCCTCTGTCCCTCTGAATATCCCCCTTGCCCATCCTCTGGGTCCCCCCCCCCGCCCGTGTCTTTCTTCCCAGACCTCCTGTCCCATGATCCTCTCGTATCTCTTTTGCCAATCACCTGTCCAGCTCTTGGCTCCATCCCTCCCCCTCCTGTCTTCTCCTATCATTTTGGATCTCCCCCTCCCCCTCCAACTTTCAAATCTCTTACTCACTCTTCCTTCAGTTAGTCCTGACGAAGGGTCTCGGCCTGAAACGTCGACTGCACCTCTTCCTAGAGATGCTGCCTGGCCTGCTGCGTTCACCAGCAACTTTGATGTGTGTTGCTTGAATTTCCAGCATCTGCAGAATTCCTGTTGTTAGCATTCTGACATAGGTGTTTGTATTGTCCAGGTGATCTAAAGCCATGTGACAAACCATCAAGATTGCATCTGCTGGAGACCCATTGCAGCCAACGGCAAATTGTAGTGGGTCCAGATCGTTGTTGAGGCAGGAGTTCATTCTAGCCATAAACGACCTCTGAAAGCATTTCATCACCGTAGATGTGAGTGCTATTGGATGATAGTAGTTAAGGCAGCTCACACTACTCTGCTTGGGCACTGGTATAAAGGCATACATGTTAGGGTTAGTAGGTCGTGGGCATGCTATCTTGGAAGCATGCTGACACTTGTGGCTACCACCAGCACATCCTCAGACAGTGTTGATCATTGGTATAAATAATGAGTTTCACTGTACATTTTAATATAGATGTGACAAATAAAGCTACTCTTTCTCTCTTAAAACTCAGTTTTATCTTTTACTGTCAATTTGACTCCTTAGTCAACAGCACAGAATCAACAGTACAGAAGTAGAACCTTTAGCCCGCCAGGTCCATACCCATCTATGCTCATCCCATTTCCCAGCACTTGGTCCATAGTCTTTTATGCCTTGGCAATTTAATAGCAATTTAAAACCTGATGGGCTCCACCAGGTTTCAGATGCCCAAGACATGCTGCATGATAAGCACACCAAAAAGCTGGTGCAAAGCTTGTCAGGACGGCGCCCCGACGACTCCACCAGGAGTTAAGGGTGCAAGAAGAAGAAGAATTTAATAGCTTGTCTAGATACTTTTTTAAAGATGTTGTGAGAGTACCCACACCTTGATAACCAATACATTCTACATTGCAACCACTACCCCCTGGGTGATTTTTTCTCTCCGTTCCCCTTTACCCCTCAGCTTAAGCCTACATGGCTTAAGTTTAGAAGACTCCATTATTCAGAACAGTTTTTCACAATCTTCTTTCCTGTTTCCCTCCTAATTTTGTATTTCTTTTTCAGGTTCACCCTTAGCCTCCTCTGCCACAAGGAAAAATTGCTGCCCAAATGATCCTTCTCTACAGCAGTTATGAGTCAGTGGGGACATTTCATGGAGGCTTTGAAAGGCGATAAATCATCAAACCCTGATGAAATATTTCACAGGCTGTAAAAAGAAGCAAGAGAGGAAATTGCAGAGGCTTTGACTACAAATTTTCAATCTCTCTGGCTGTGGGAGTGATAAATTGGAGATCTGTCACATTATACCATGATTTAAGTAGTAAACTGTGAACCTTTACTAAAAGGGAAGGTATTCAGCATTCTCTGCCTTTGTATTGTACAATTATACATTTTTTGTTCTTTGAATAATGTAGGTCGATGAGGACAGTGACATAGTTGAACATAAAGTTAAGCAAGACTTTTGACAAGGTCCTATACGCAGACTGATCAATAAAATACTGTAAGACCTGAGGAAGAGTGGTAAAATAGATCTAAAATTGCCAGGCATAGATAGGTTGGGCAAAAGGCCTGCTTCTGTACTGTGAATCCATTGAGTATTATATTAGTTCAGTAAACAGCCAGAATAATTACCATGCAATATTATGACACTAACAGGAACTCAGGATCATCCTTGAGGAATGAATGGAAGTATTTTGCAAAGTGGTCATGCATAAGAATGCTGATTCTAATACTGTAGTAGAATTGATAATGTCCTAACTTGTTCTGTATTTCATTTGAACACATAATTTGCTACTCAGTTAAATGGTCTTTCTTATACCTTTTTAACCATGAAATTTTGGCTAATTGGGCCAAAATATATTCGTCCTAATGTGTTCCAATTAACCAGAAAGCACTGTTTTTTTTTTGATATGCATGTCAAGTTAGTGTGTTGAATCCACTTAAAGTACTCATTTGACGGTCCTTTTGTTCTCTTCTGAGCACCTTGATTAAATTGTAATCTTAGGTTTTATTCCTGCTTTCATTGATTACTTTTGTGTATCTGTTTCATTCTTGTATATTTTGGTGGCCACAAACACTTCTTTGTTTCATGAGTACTCCAGATTGTATTGACTATCCATCACATGGATAAAAATGAAGGTGTCATAGATCATAGAACAGTACAGCACAGATAGACCCTTTGGCCCACAATGTTGTGCCAACCTATATAAGCCTACTTACCATGTGGTTCCCATATGTGGGCAAGTCTAAGACCAGAGGACACAGCATTAGAACAGAGGGGCATCCATTTAGAACAGAGATGAGGATGAATTTCTTTTACCAGAGCATGGTAAATCTGTGGAATTCATTGTCACATTCAGCTGTGGAGGTCAAGTCATTGGATATACTTAAAGCAGAGGTTGCCAGGTTCTTGATTAGTAAGGGCGGCAATGGTTAAGAGAGAAGGAAGGAGAATGGGGTTGAGAGAGAGTAATAATAGAATGGCAGAGCAGACTCAATGGGCCAAATGGTCTGATCCTGCTCCCATGTTTTAAGTCTGAACAGGCTAAATAAAACATACGAGCAAATAACTATTAGTGAGAAATTTTTAAAACTGAGAATCTCCTAAGAACACTATTATCTTTAGAAATATATTTAAAATTGAACTTCTGAGCGCCAACTGAGTGAGTAGCCATGCTTGCACACTCATAAAGTTTTGTAGAGAATTGAGTCTAGTATTTTCATCGAGTTTCTGGAATAGCTCAAGAATTCATCTCGATGACAATCCCACTACTCACTCAAAATGTTTGACTTTGCCATCCCAGTTTAAGTAACATGATGCCCACCAGCCCCATTCTTGCTTCACCTTGGGACATGTGTTGCTGCTTCTGAGGTTCCGAGCTCTTCGGCTCCTTCAGCCATTTGCAATGTCTAGACAAAGTTCTCTCTGCATGTGTTCCATTCTAATACACATGTTCTACTTATTAATAGTAAGCAATGGCAGGAAGGAGTTCTGCTTAAACACAAAAAACTTCTCATGGTACTGGACTGGTCAAAAACCCTGACAAGTTTGTGTATGATCAATCACTAGAACATATTGTTCAAAATGCAAAGGAAAACTGCAGAGACTGGAAATTTGAAGAGAAAACAAATGTAAGAAAAGTTTAAAGGCTCAGACAGCATCTGGGGAGAAAGGAAAAGAGTTAACTATTTAGTTTGAGGACCTTTCATTGGACGAGATTAAACATACTTTAGGATGCAGAGGAGGGGCGAGCAGAATAAAAGGGAGTCCATAGTAAAGAGATCCACTGACACACTGATGCTGATTATGAGATGGTGGTGAAGGCTTATTAAATGTAGCTGATATTTTGAAGAGGTGTGGACAGATCAGATTAAGATACCTTCAACCAGTAGTACTACCACTTACGTCAAGTGTTCTCTCTGTGTCTTCTCTGACACCTGCATTCCTTTTTAATCTCACCTCTCGTCTTAGACCCTCCCACCACAGGAAACATCCTCTTCACATCCACTCTATCAAGGCCTTTCACCATTTGAAATGTTTCAATTACGTCACCTCCTATTCTTCTGAATTCCAGTGAGTACAAGCCCAGAGCCATCAAATGCTCTTCATATAACAAGCCTTTCAATCCCGGAATTATTTTCGCGAATCTCTTTTGAGCCCACTCCAATGTCAGCACATCCTTTCTCAGATAAGGGCCCACAACTGCCTACAATACCTTAAGTGAGGCTTCACCAGTGCTTTATAAAGCCTCAGCATTATATCCTTGCTTTTATACTCTAGTCTTCTTAGAAAAGAATGCTAACATTGCATTCACCTTCCTCACCACTGACTAAACCTGCAAATTAACCTCTAGGGAATCCTCCACAAGGATTCCCAAGTTCCTTTGCACTTCAGATTTTTGAATTTTCTCTCCATTTCGCAAATAGTCTACCCTTTTATTTCTTCTACCAAAGTGCACAGGCATATACTGCTTGAAACTGCATTCCATCTGCCATTTCTTTGCCCATTCTCTCAATCTAAGTCCTTCTGTAGCCTCTCTGCTTCCCTAAAAATGACCTGGCCCTCCAGCTATCTTTGTATTGTCCCCAAGCTTTGCAAAAGAACCTTCAATCCTGTCATCCAAGTCATTGACGTATAATGAAAAAAGAAGCAGTCCCAACACAGACCTGTATGGAACACCACAGGCCATCGGCAGCCAACCAGTAAAGGCTCCCTTTATTCCCATTCTTTGCCTCCTGCCAGTCAGCTACAGCCTTATCCATACTAGTATCTTTCCTATAACACCATGGATTCTGAACTTGTTAAGTAGCCTCATGTGTGGCACCTTGTCAAAAGGCCTTCTGAAAATCCATGTACACAACATCCACCAATTCTCCTTTGTCTATTTTTATTTCTTCAAAGAATTCCAACAGATTTGTCAGGCAAGATTTTCCCTTGAGGAAACCATGTTGACTATTTCCTATAAGATCATATGCCTCCAAGTACCCCGAAACCACATGCTTAATAATTGACTCCAACATCTTCTCAACCACTGAGGTTTCAGCAGCTATGATCGTTCTCTCTGTGCAGAATATAAGTATGGAAAGGTTAGAGGGGGAAAGGTCAAGTTATTACCAGAGGAGTAATGGCAACTTAGTACAGTCTCACTAAAATGATTGCTCTTATTTTTTTTCTCAATTCAATCCATGTGGCCTCTTGCTGCTTTTTGAAGAAAATCATGCCATCATTTGGGGAGCTGTATTGCTGGATATAACATACTTTGGATGCAATATTCAAAAAATACCCTGGCTAGCCAATAAAATCAATTTAAATGATTCTTTAAGATGATTCAAATCAAGAGAGATTTCCTGTTTTGCTGGCCAACATTTATTCTCAACCGAAATCATTAAACAGAGTGACCAGTCATTAATCTCCCTGTTGATGATGAGACTGTTCTTTATAAAACAGTTGCCATGTTTGCATGAAAATCAAGTGATTATGCTTCAAAGATGCATCATTGGTTGTGAAATGTCGGATGTCCGAAAAACTAAGAAAAGATAGGTGAGCTCTTTACTTTCTCTTGAACATAATGGATTTATTTTGATATGTTGTCTGAATTAATGACAGCAATTATTCAGATTTCTAACAATACACTTGGAAGTAATGGCCATTGTTCTTCTTTCATGAAACTTTTATTGTCTATTTGCTCATTGTTGTCTGAAACTAATGCTGATAAGGCACTTCTTCCAGAAATTGCACATGTAGACAAAAACAGATTTAAAAAGTGCCATCTGTAGAATTGCTAGAGCCATCTACAAATGTTATTTCATCAAATTTATTTATTGCCATTTTTGACTGATTAAAATCCAGAGAGCAGCGTTAAATTCAACTATATTATGGATTATACATTCCTTTACAATGGGCTTCTAATACCACTTGTCTTCCCAAATGTCCATTGACTTAGATCACAATTCTGTTAAATAAGTTTTTGTGCTAAGTTTGCGTTGCTTGTTTTACTTTTGGTAGATACAACAAGCAAGCAAGAGACTGGACTCAGAAGTATGCAAGGTAGAGTTGGTGATATTTTTTTAAATCACAGGGAAAACTGGCAACACATTTTTACAAATGAAACCCATGAAGTTTGCAGTATATATTCACAGTGAAAGACGAGTATTGTAAATGTTCTCAAGTAGAAACTGAAAATAGAAAAATGTTCATTGATAGTTGCTAACAACTGCAAACCATTTTTCAGAAACAGTCAAATGAGCAACGGACCATGTAATTTATAGGAAAGTGCGATATACAGGTGGCAGGGTTCTGATGTTAATCTGGTTTCCTTTGCCAAGTAAATCTTCTTTGTACTTCTATGTATCTCATTTTTATCTGCTATTAACAAACACTATGTTATTTGATGTAATTTTGTTTTTACTTTCCTACCGTTATTCTAAGATATTATTGGGAAACATAGGAATAAATATAGTTGCCAACATTGATTGCTGCTGATAAATTTTGTGAATTCATTTGGCAACATTCCACTCCTTTATTGTTAGTGAGGGAGATGTATCACTCTGAAGTTTATACTTCAAGTGTGTTTTTTAACTTGTGTGACTAACTGAATCATTCAGGAACCTTTGTATTGTTGTGCATGGAAAGAATCATATTTATTTAAAGTTATTCTTTAGATTAGATTAGATTAGATTATGAGGACACTCAGTCCTCGTTTATTGTCATTTAGAAATGCATGCATTAAGAAATGATACAATGTTCCTCCAGTATGATATCACAGAAACACGGGACAGATCAAGACTAGAACTGACAAAAACCACATAATTATAACATATAGTTACAATAGTGCAAAGTGATACCGTAATTTGAATAAGAGCAGACCGTGGGCATGGTTAAAAAAAATGTCTCAAAGTCCCGATAGCCTCATCATCTCACGCAGACGGTAGAAGGGAGAAACTCTCCCTGCCACGAACCTCCAGTGCCGCAAACTTGCTGATGCAGCACCCTGGAAGCACCCGACCATAGCCGACTCTGAGTCCGTCTGAAAACTTTGAGCCTCTGACCAGCCCTCCGAAACTGAGCACCGAGCACCATCTCTGCCAAGCTCTTTGACCCCACCCCAACTGCCGAGTAACAAGCAAAGCCGAGAACTCGGGGCCTTCCCCTCTGGA
This sequence comes from Mobula birostris, assembly GCF_030028105.1. Taxonomy (NCBI): domain Eukaryota; kingdom Metazoa; phylum Chordata; class Chondrichthyes; order Myliobatiformes; family Myliobatidae; genus Mobula; species Mobula birostris. The sequence goes on along the minus strand of NC_092390.1, from coordinate 28,271,265 downwards.
GATCTTGGATCACACAGTAGCAGCGGCAACAAAACAGACATTTCAGAAATTTCACCAGATGTTCCTCCATGCTCTCACGTCTGCCTCCATCAAATCAGGATTGTGCACAGCAGCCTACTTGACAGATAACAGATATTCATCACCGGAGTGGCCGCTGCTCGCTGTGTCGCGCTGCCATCTTCTCCTTTATTAGTCCTGATGAAGGATTGCACAACAAAATGTTTACTGTTCATTCCTCTCCATAGATGCTGCCTGACCTGCTGACTTCATCCAGCATTTTGTGTTTATTCCTCTAGATTTCCAGTATCTGAATAATCTCATGTTTACACATGTAAAAGTTATTTAATCCTATTGAGTGTCAGTGGGGGAAAAGTGGACATGAATTCATGCATTCACTGTTATCCGTCTCCAGAAAAATGTGCCTTTGGTTACATGTTTTTACAAGTTCCCCCTTTCTTGCTTTTGATACAATACATATATTTATCTTATTTTTTGTAAGCCTGTCAATTGGATAAAAAAAGTTGCACCCCATTTCTAGATACACAAATTCAAAGTTCCAAAGTTCAATGTAAATTTATTATCAGAGTACATATGTACATGTCACCACATACAACCCTGAGATTCTTTTGCTAAAAGCATAATTAGCAAATCTATAGAACAGGAACTGTAAACTGTAAACAAACTGTGCAAATGTAAATATAAAGCAATAAAAATGCAAATATAAATAAATTGTAATAAATAGCAACCAATAGCAATAAATAGGAACGAATTTCACAACACATGCCATTGATAATAAACCTAATTCTGAGTATGAACAATACAGTAGAGATGATTTAGCAAGTATTTGTTTGTATATTTTAAAAGATTATTTGGAAATGAGATAAGTTATGGAAAACCGTTTCTCTTGCATCTCATAATATATTGCATGCACAAATTAATTCCTTGCCACTCCACTACATATTAGGAAGTTTCTGCAAAATGCATGCTTATCTAAGTAGTAGTGAATTGAACTGTTGCACTGGTAATTAAAACCATTTGAATGTATTACTGATATATATTGTAAGTATCATTACATGTTTCAGTCAATCTATTTGTGGTAGTAATGCTGGTGTTAAATGTACAAAGCTCAGTGACAGGAGTTTCTTAAAAGCAACACATGGAGGAAGCTTGGTTCCACAATTGTTGAAAGTTAATTGTAGACTTCTTGATTTTTTTCCCTTAAATATTTGTTGTTAAACTGAACAAAATCACACAGCCTGTGCTCAAATAAAAGAGGTCATAAAATCATCATTAATCACTGAGTTTTCGGTTAGTATTCTGCATACTTAAATAACGTTATTTTTCTCCATATCTTTTATTGTAGTTAAACCTATATCTTGGAACTTCAAAATTTTGCATGTGTTTGGGTACGTGCAGCAAAATATCAAATTGGAAAGCTTCTGATGTTGCAGTATTTTGGTCTGGGGAAACTAATTTCCAAAGTTGATGTTTTGCAGGTGACCCTGTTGAGTTGGGCTTGGTGATCACCACTCATCATAAAATTATCTTGCATCTTACAGAATTAAAAACAGTACCAGAGAACTAGCCTGGGTTTTCAAAAGTGAATCGCATAAAATCTGGGGAAAATCTAATAATATCTTTTGAAAAGATAATTTAAGTGAAGAATGAGCAGTGTTTCTAGATATTACTTGTAAGGGTTACATTCCATACAAGATTATTAACAAAAGTACGGGTGCATAGGATTGGATGTAACCTCCAACATTGAATGGGAAACTAGGGAATCAGAAACAAAATGTTGAAATAATACTAAGATTCCCAAATTACTAGACTGTGACTATTGATGCCTGACTGAGTCGCAGCTTTTCACCAACAAATGATTTGGGTGAAGGAATGCATGGAGTCCTTCAATCATTTACACAGAGCTGCATACACGTGAACAGACTGTCGGCTCCGGTACCACCTCCATGATGGTAGCAATGAGAGAAGGGCATATCCTAGATGCCCTTGATCCCAGGGCAAAGCACTGAGATCCATTAAGGGTCCTCAATGACGGATGTGGTTTCTTGAGATACTGACTCTTGAAACTGTCCTCTACATTCAGGAGGCTTATGCCTGAGATGCAGCTGGCATAGACTATAACCCTCTTCAGCCTCTTGTGATCCTGTGCATTCGAGCATTCATACCAGGCTGTGATGCAACTAAACAGAATGCTCTCTACCAGATGACAATAGGAATTTATAAAAGACTTTGGTGACATAACAAAGCTCCTCAGACATGTAAAAATGTAGAACCATTGGCATGCCTTCATCATGATTGCAACAATATGTTGGGCCCAGGACAGATCCTCTGAGATGTTGACACCCAGGAAATTAAAGTTACTCGCCCTTTCCACTGCTGACCCTTCAATGAGGACCGGCAAATGAACGTTCTCCTGACTTCTTCTTCCTGACGTCCACCATCAGTTCTTTGGACTTGATATTGAGTGCAAGGTTGTGGTTGTTGCGGTGACACCACTCAATCAGCTGATCTTACTCCTGTACACTTTCTAGCACCATCCAAGATTTCTCCAACAATAGTGGTATCATCTGCAAATTTATAGATGGTGTTTGAGCAATACTTAGCCATATAATCATGAGTGTAGAGAGAGTACAGCAATGGGCTAAGCACTATATATGAACATTTATATTCTATTAAAATTTGAGGAGCTGCACAGAAGGCCCTCCGGGCAAAGAAAATTGAAATCCCTTGAACAATTGTTAAACCCAATCATGTGTATATCAGGTGACTTTCTGGCAAATGCTCTTCAAGAAGAATGTATTGGTTTCAGGGCAAAGGGAAGGATGGAGGTCATGCAGATTTGTCAGAAGATATTTGAGCAAAGTGGAAAGATTAAATTACAAGAACAGGTGGGTTACACCAGTATAGTTTTGAATATGGATGATTAGGAGGTGATTCACCTAAAATAATAATTAAAATATTATATTAAGGTAATCAGAACCTCTATTTCTCTCATGAGAGAATCCAGAACATATAAAAATTGTCTGGATTTTCACATTGAACATAAGAAAAAAATTCACAAACTAATGTAGCCTGTCAAGCTTGTTGTGGAGAGGTCATTGTGGTTAATGGATATTTCTTTGGTCAGGTTTTTGAGAATTATGAAACCAAGCAAGATATGTAATGGAGTTATAATGAAGATCGCTTGTGATGTAATTAAACTGCAAGTTTGGTTAAATGACTTCTTGTGGATTCAATGTTAAAGCTAAATTTGGAAAGATAAATTGAATCTTTCAAAAATATATTTTATGACATTTAAGGCCTTATGGTATTATAGATTTATTGATCAAATTCCTTTTTATCTATTAGTGGGGTATGTGTTATTTTGATGGGAAGATAGAAGGACCAACGTCAGTGTGCTAAATGAAGCAAAAACAACAAGCATTGAAGCCTACATCATCAAGAACCAACTAAGATGGAGCCGAAACAATAGGAATTCTGCAGATGCTGGAAATTCAAGCAACACACATCAAAGTTGCTAAGATGGAGCGGTCATGTTGTTCGGATGAAAGACAAACGTCTGCCGAAACAAATCTTCTACTCCCAGCTTAAAGAAGGCAAACGTAAAAGAGGCGGCCAACAGAAGAGATTCAAAGACATCTTAAAAGCCAACATGAAGAAATGTAACATCGACATCAACAATTGGGAAACCAATGCCAAGGACAGGAAACCCTGGCAAGCCATCATTCGAGAAGGAACAGCAACTTTTGAAGCCAACTGATGTGCAGAATTAGAAGAAAAGAGAAGAAAATGGAAAGAGAGGCAGCAACAACCAAAGCCTGATCTGCCATCTGGAACTACCTGTCCTGAATGCGGAAGAACTTTCAAAGCCAAGATTGGACTCATAAGCCACTTGAGAGCCCATAAGTAGATCAGCAGAACGAAGACTATCATCCTCGACCTTGAGGGATAGCCACGATGACGACGTTATTTTGATAAAACCATTAATTATTACTCATTTCTAACTACCTTGAAGATGGGTATCACCTGTCAGCTGGAACCAGTGCACTCTAAATGGTGAAGATGCTTCTGAAGTAATATTAGGTACGAAATTCTTGAACCTAGTAATGGTGAAGAAAATTTAATATATTTTAAGTCACAGGAGTGTGTCATTTGGCAAGAAACTTGCAGCTGCTGCTGTTACCAAGCACCTGCTGCAGTAGAGATAACAGGTTTGATGTGTCAAGTTGTTAATACACACTGCAGCAATGGGCCTGTCGTAGAAGAAGAAGTAAATATTGCAGTGGTGGGCTGCTATTCAAATGGACAGCCTTGTGTTAATGATGAAGTGTTATTTGAGCTGTACTATGCAGGCAAGTGGACAATGTTCAATCATGCTCCTTTGTTGAACTGTTCAGGGAATCAGATGATCTACCTAAATGCAGTTAATTAAAATTACTCCTTTCACAATAGTTTATTGATATGTGAGAGAATTCAATAAGTTCAAACTTTATAGATTCCAAATTTTCATACAAAATAAGATTTTCTTTAAAGGATATGACTATATGCATTTGAAAATGTCATTTTAAAATATAAAACATAAACAAAATGGTGCAAAATAGGTGCCTCTTGAATTTCCAGTCTATGAGTAAACCTATCCCTTTTACATAAGCATCTGTGATGTGGGTGCACAAAGCTATTCTGAAGAATGATTTATGCACAAGTGAATCACTGGGAGCGGATCATTAAAATTCAAAGTAAATATCAATGGATGACAGGAAACTGTCTTGGCATTAAAGAGCCGATTGTGAAAATACTTGATTATTAGTGTGATGATGCTGAAGGTTAACGAATGAGAATATCTTCATCTTCAAATTCTTTTCCAGGATAAATGTCATTTGATTATGAAGTCTAAACACAAATCAATCTTGGCTGCTTAAAGTACAAATTGGAGGCACCTTACAACAGCCATTTACATAGAACATAGAAAATAGAATGGTACAGCACAGTACAGGCCCTTCAACCCACAATGTTTGCTCCTATAAATATGCTGAACATTCAGTTAAGTTGAAAACATGGTATAAAGCTAACTGGAGTATGTCCATATAACCATTCTGCTTAAATTTACCGAGGAAAAGAAATTGGAGAGATTATCAGGAAACCCAGTGAAGCTTCTTTTTGTTGATTGTTTAAGTTTAAAATGCGACTTTACTGACAAAAACATATTTAATGGATCACTAAATAATCAATATGTTATATAGATAAATTGAATTGCTAAATGACCAAAATGCTGGTTGGTTTGTATTTCCTAATTTATTCATGTCAGTTCTCTTGGGCAGCCTTCATTCCTCTGGTTTGGCTGCCTCAGCAGACTGCAGCCCATTATAAACAGATGGCCAGTCTGATGTCAGTAAAAGGACAATATTCTAATAGATTTCTTTGTAGTTTGTCCTCTTAACCTTCTCAGAATCCCCTGACTGAAACTGTTGTGTATTTAATATTTAAATAAAATTTGAGTAATATTGTAAATATATTGTTTGATTAAGCTTTATTTGTTGCTTACATAATTCATTACAGGTTATATGTAAAAGTACGTGAATGGCATACATCATTATCCCATTACATTTTAAGTAAGTGCCACATTGAAGTGAAAAAGGAAGAGCACATGCTTATCCTGGTCTCCTGTGCTTTTGCTTTTGGTTAGTTTGTGGAGTTACAAAACATAACAGAGGCAACAAGGAAGTTTTAAAATGAACCCGAGACAACTGCCTATCTCTTGAAGCGTAGCACACTTTCTTTGCATGAGAGAGATGGTCAAGTTAAAAAAAAGGCGAAAATGGATGAAGTTTACTGGTTTGTAAACAGTGAATACCCTTGATAATAATAATAAAAAATAAATAAAGAGCAGAAATGGCAGGTTACATCGGAAGGACAGACACATTTGATTGCACAAAAGATAATTGGATGTATACTGAACGAACTCAGCAGTATTTTAAAGCAAATACAATAGCCAATGAGAAAAGAGTACCAGTTTTGCTGAGTGTAATAGGTGCAAGAGCTTAGTTTGCTTAGAAGTTTGAATGCTCCAACCAAACCAGCCGAAATGAGATTTGCTGATGGCGTGAAAGCAACACAGGAACATTTAGAACCAAAACAATTGTTGATTGTAGAACACTTTAAGTTTCATAAGCAAATCAAAAGGAAGGGGAGTCCATTTCAACTTACGTGGCTGACCTAAAGTGATTGTCTCACTATCGCCAGTTCAATGATAGGCTTAATGATGCACTGGGAGATCATTTAGTTTGGGGAATTGTAAAGCAAGAATTAAAAAACGGATCCTAACTGAGCACCACTCACATTTGAAAGAGCTGTAGAAATTGCTGTATCAATGGAAACAGCAGCCAGAGACATATTTGTATTGCAGTCAGCATAAACATACAAAAGTGAGCATAAACAAAATTGCAACATCTAAACAAAAACCTGCCTGGTAGAAGAAACAGTGTTACCATTATGGTAGGGGCTCACATACACCAGACCAATGCAGGATTAAAAGCGAAACTTTCAAAAAATTCAAGGAAGTAGGACATATACTGTACAAAGCCTATGCCGGGCAGACAAAAATAAATGGACTGCACAGGGAAGAGAAAAAGATAAAAAGTCAAGATGGACCTAGGCTCTATGAAATTCTTATCAGCTACATTAAAATAGTCTATTGTCCATTCAACCAAAGAGCTCTCAATGTCATGTATACAGTCGTAAGGTGTGGAAACAGGCCTTTCAACCCATGAGCTCGCACCAGTCACCATCCATCCATTTACACTAATCGAACATTAATCACATCTTGTTATTCCCTCCCACTTTCTAATCAACTCCCACCAGAATTCTACCACTCACCTACACCCTAGAGGAAATTTAGTGACCAATTAACCTACCAATAAATCCTTGTTTTTGGTAAGTGCAAGGAAACTGGAACACTTGAAGGAAGCCTACAGTCACCTGGAGAATGTGCAGACTCTATACAGCAGTTGGTGTCAGGATCAAACCTGAGTGCCTAGCACTGTAAGGCAGAAGCTCTATATGCTATGAACAGAATCTCTGATTTTGCCTGGAATTGGGTTTTATTTTACTCGTGTCCGTTTCCTAGAAGTTTACAGTACTTCATTTCTGTCATCATCTGATAAATGATTTCATATCTTAATACAAAAAAATCTGTAGATGCTGGAAATAAAAGCAATGCACACAAAATGCTGGAGGAACTCAGCAGGCCAGGCAGCGTTTATGGAAAAGAGTAAACAGTTGCCGTTTTGGGCCGAGACTCTTCATTGACTGTTTACTTTATTCTATTGTTGCTGCCTGGCCTGCTGAGTTCCTCCAACATTTTGTGTGTGTTGCTCATAACTTAATAATAAGTTTTCTCTGGCTGTTCCACTTTCCTGCTACATCCCAGTTGGTAGGCAAAGTGTTGCAAGCAGCTACGAATGAAGACCCAATTCCTGGTGCTTAGTCTGAATGGGAGAAGAAAATCAGCTGTCTCTGTTTTTGTTTCTGAAAACAAATTCCTCTAGTGTGTCTGTTTACAATACATCATCACTAGGCGCAGATCAGATGGTGTCTTATTGCCTTCAGGAGATAGAAGGTACGTTACAACTGTACAGAACATTGGAGAGATTGCACTTGGGAGTAGTGTGTGCATTTTTGATCACCTAGCTATATGAAGGTGCAATTAAACTGGAAAGGGTGCAGAAAGATTCATAAGTAGCTTTCAGAATGGAGAGCTTGAGTTGTAAGGAGACAGTGGTAGGTGGGACTGTTTTTCTTAGAACATAGAACATAGAATAGTACAGCACAGTACAGGCCCTTTGGCCCACAATGTTGTGCCGACCCTCAAACCCTGCCTCCCATATAAGCCCCCACCTTAAGTTCCTCCATATACCTGTCTAGTAGTCTCTTAAACTTCACTAGTGTATCTGCCTCCACCACTGACTCAGGCAGTGCATTCCAGGCACCAACCACTCTCTGAGTAAAAAACCCTCTAATATCCCCCTTGAACTTCCCACCCCTTACCTTAAAGCCATGTCCTCTTGTATTCAGCAGTGGTGCCCTGGGGAAGAGGCGCTGGCTGTCCACTCTATCTATTCCTCTTAATATCTTGTACACCTCTATCATGTCTCCTCTCATCCTCCTTCTCTCCAAAGAGTAAAGCCCTAACTCCCTTAATCTCTGATCATAATGCATACTCTCTAAACCAGGCAGCATCCTGGTAAATCTCCTCTGTACCCTTTCCAATGCTTCCACATCCTTCCTATAGTGAGGCGACCAGAACCTGACACAGTACCCCAAGTGTGGCCTAACCAGAGTTTTATAGAGCTGCATCATTACATCGCGACTCTTAAACTCTATCCCTCGACTTAGGAAAGCTAACACCCCATAAGCTTTCTTAACTACCCTATCCACCTGTGAGGCAACTTTCAGGATCTGCGGACATGTACCCCGAGATCCCTCTGCTCCTCCACACTATCAAGTATCCTGCCATTTACTTTGTACTCTGCCTTGGACTTTGTCCTTCCAAAGTGTACCAACTCACACTTCTCTGGGTTGAACTCCACCTGCCACTTCTCAGCCCACTTCTGCATCCTATCAATGTCTCTCTGCAATCTTTGACAATCCTCTACACTATCTACAACACCACCAACCTTTGTGTCGTCTGCAAACTTGCCAACCCACCCTTCTACCCACACATCCAGGTCGTTAATAAAAATCACGAAAAGTAGAGGTCCCAGAACAGATCCTTGTGGGACACCACTAGTCACAATCCTCCAATCTGAATGTACTCCCTCTACCACCACCCTCTGCCTTCTGCAGGCAAGCCAATTCTGAATCCACCTGGCCAAACTTCCCTAGATCCCATGCCTTCTAACTTTCTGAATAAGCCTACCGTGTGGAACCTTGTCAAATGCCTTACTAAAATCCATATAGATCACATCCACTGCACTACCCTCATCTATATGCCTGGTCATCTCCTCAAAGAACTCTATCAGGCTTGTTAGACATGATCTGCCCTTCACAAAGCCATGCTGACTGTCCCTGATCAGACCATGATTCTCTAAATGCCCATAGATCCTATCTCTAAGAATCTTTTCCATCAGCTTTCCCACCACAGACATAAGGCTCACTGGTCTATAATTACCCAGACTATTCCTACTACCTTTTTTGAACAAGGGAACAACATTCGCCTCCCTCCAATCCTCTGGTACTATTCCTGTGGACGACGAGGACATAAAGATCCTAACCAGAGGCTCAGCAATCTCTTCCCTCGCCTCATGGAGCAGCCTGGGGAATATTCCATCAGGGCCCAGGGACTTATCTGTCCTTATGTATTTTAACAACTCCAACACCTACTCTCCCTTAATATCAACATGGTCCAGAACACCAACCTCACTCATATTGTCCTCACCATCATCAAGTTCCCTCTCATTGGTGAATACCAAAGAGAAGTATTCATTGAGGAACTCGCTCATTTCCACAGCCTCCAGGCACATCTTCCCACCTTTATCTCTAATCGGCCCAAAGGGCCTGTACTATGCTGTACTATTCTATGTTCTATATGGTCCTACTTTCACTCCTGTCATCCTTTTTTTCTTCACATAATTGAAGAATGCCTTGGGGCTTTCTTGGGGTGTAGAAGGCTGAGTGGAGACTTTATAGAGGTTTATGACATCTTGAGGGGCAAAAATAAGGTGAATTGTCAGTCTTTTTCTCAGGATTAGGGAGGCCAAACTTGAGGGGCATAGATTTAAACTGAGTTGTAATACATTTAAAGGGGACCTGAGGGGCAACATTTTCACACAGAAGGTAGTACATATATGGATCAAGCAGCCAGAGGAAGAGGTAGAAGTGGGAGCAATTACATTTTAAAAGACGTTTAGACAGGTACAGGGATATGAAAACCTAAAGTCGAGTTTACTGTCATCTGCACAAGTATATTTATGTACGTGAACAAGGGAAATGGGATCAGATCAATTCACCACCCCGGTCGGCAAGGACAAGCTGGTCCGAAGGTTTCTGAGCTGCCTGACCCTTAAGCATTTCTGAAAATGCTTGGGGGAAAAACCGATGCATCGTAATCAGGCTGAACCACGAATAAAGCCGCCAGAGGGGATGGGAACTACGCTGTCAGGACCCACCGTTAGCCGGCCGCTGTTTGCAGTGGGCGGGCGCCGTCTTCCCGCCCGCTCCTCCCACAATCTCCCTGGCGGCGGCAGCAGCGCAATGGCGGCTCTGGCGTCTCTCGGTGTGGCCTTGCTTGGGAAGGGGTTGGCAGGGCTGCTCAGCTGCCCGCGGGCCGTGAGGTGAGTACGGGGAACAGGTGAAGGGTCCCCGGAGGCTCTGGTGTAGGAGGTATGGTCGAGCGCAGAGAGGCGGGCTTTAGGCCCGGGATTCATGGCCGAGTTGCATGGAGCCGGGCTTCAGGCGCGGGAGTCATGGTCGAGTTGCAGGGAGCCGGGGTTCTTGGGGCAAGCGCAAGGTCCCGGGGGCCATCCGTGGAGTGCGGAGAAGGCAGTGCACAGGGAACCGGAACCGCGCTCTGAAAATAAACCACTCCTTCTCAGCTCCGCTGTTTCCAGATTATTGTAAAACATAGCCTTGCCCCCATTCCCTTCATTCAACCTCCACAAAGAGCTACCCTCCTCCTTACCCTGCCCGACCCCTCTTCCACAAGGAGATTCCTGCCCCTCTGTCCTGCCCGCCAGAGCAGTATTGCCATCCTGTCCGATACAATAGCATCATTATCTCCTACCATAGTGGAATGATTAGGGAGCAGTGAATGGAGCAGGGTCTATGACCCGAATCCATAAATAGCCTCCGGCCCTCCATTCAGCCACAGGGCACAGTATTTTCTGTTCACTCCACTCCTATCCTTCCACTCCCCTTAAACATCCCTGCTCTTTAATATTTCACTTCCTTTCCCAGCATTCACAACACTTCCACCCCCCAACCCCGTTTACAGAACAACAAACATGATAATCCAATTTTTATCATTTGAAAAACTGCAATATTGCCTTCGACAACTTTACTCTCACAACCTCACTTTCTAGGACTCTTCATCTCATGCTCTCGATATTTATTGCTTACTTATTATTTATTTTCCTATTTTTGTATTTGCACATTGGTTGTCTTACCTGTTTGGTCTTTTATTGATTCTATTTTGTTTCTTGTACTTACTGTGAATGCCTGAAAGAAAATGAATCTCATGGTTGTATATGGTGACATGTATGTAATTTGATCATATACTTTGATTGAAATAACATGACTTCTCTTCATACTGAGTGGGGTCTCTCCTTTGGCATCGCCCTTCTCATTAGCTTCCCAGGGAAATGTCTCTATTGTTTTCCTCTCACCCAAAACTATATCACCTTCTCTTGCAACAAAATGCTCCTTTAACCCCATAAAATAACACTGCCTCTTTTTTTTAAAATTCTGACTAACACTTTATACTCTGCTGCATGACTCCTGTTTAGTCCTTTCAAATAACAAGGGACTGTTTATCACTTTAATCACACTTTAGGTGTTACTGTATTCCTATACATAATCCTGGCTTGGAAGTACTCCATATACTTTTTATTGGTTTTGGAGTAAAGTCCAAGAAAACTGTCTTGCAGATTGAAGGCAACCTTTCAGGAGCACCAACTTATCTTTTCATTTACAGTAGATGTTGGAGACTGGCCTTGTCAATGACATCCCTGGCTGAAGAAGTGAAAATTAATGTCTTTCATTCTGGCTAGATGCTTTTCCATAGGATTGGCTATTTGATATATGGAAATGACAAGAATTTATATGTTGCTAAAATAAAATTGACAAATCATGTACAATGCCAGTTCAGAGTGATTATATAACAAAGTCTAATTTTATCATTTGAATTTGTGTCACTATTGTGTAGAGTAGATTGTGGAATAATGAAAACTACAGTTTTGCTTCAGGTGAATTATTTGGGCCTATGAGTTTAGGACTGGAAAAGCATCTAATTCTGAGGATGACATTTAATTAATATTTTAGGAACATCTGATTTCTGAACATTTTCCCTTTACATAGTGGTCTTGCTTGTACTTCAGGGGATAATAACAGCATGATTGAGATTATTGTGTGCTGTGTTTTTTGGCTATTGTCTGATGTGAAGCAGAAAGTGTTAGAAATGTACTTGCTGAAAATATTAATTTTCCCCTTTTGTATTTCCAGTAAATATCTAAAATGTGCCATTTTTAAAATTCACATTTATTTTTCCCTCCACCATAAGGGATGTGCTGAATCTCCTCATCCAATCAATAATGGTTTCAGGATAGAATTAATACTTGGGGAGCATCTAGTGCTGCTTTTCAGCATTCCAATTGTTAAAAATTGAGGCAATACAATCCCAATCAGTTCAAATAGTCTGCCTTCTGAAACAGTGACAGACAAAATTACCAATCAGTGCAAAATGAAGCAATCCAGTGTCTCATTGGTTTTGGTGTTAGTTTGGCTTTGAATGGAGAGAGTGGTTCAAAAGTTCAAAGTAAATTTGTTATCAAAGTATTATGGGTAATACTTAGTATTATCTGAGATTCATTTTCTAGCAGGCATTTACATTAGAACAAAGATACAATAGAATCAATGAAAAGAATCAACACAAAGACTGGCAAGTAATGTGCAAAAAACAAATGGTGCAAATATTAAAATAAATAAATAATGCTGAGAGCATGAATTATGGATTCCTTGAAAGCGAGTGCATTGATTGTATTCAGCAGACAGTACAATGTTGAGGAGAGTGAAGTTATCCATGCTGGTTCAGGAGCCTGATGGTTAAAGGTCAATAACTTCCTGAACCTGGAGGTGTGGGACCCAGGGCTCCCGTACCTCCTTCCCAATGGCAGCAGCCAGAAGAGAGCATGGCCTTGATGGTGGAGTGGGGGCGGTCTTTGATGCTGCTTTCTTACGGCAGCACTCCTTAGATATGCTCAATGGTAGGATGGCTTTTTCCGTCAAGGACTGGGCTGTCGTCTTCTCCCTCCCCCCCCCCCCCCACCATTCCCCATGCCCTTTTCCTTTTCTCACCTCATCTCCTTGCCTATCCATCACCTCCCTATGGTGCTGCTCCACCTTTTTCTTTCTTCTATGGCTTCTGTCCTCTCCTGTTGGATTCCCCCTTCTCCACCCTGTATCTCTTTCACCAATCTACTTCCCACCTCATTATTTCACCCTCCCCTTCCCAGTTTCACCTATCACCTTGTGTTTCTTCCTTCCCTCCTCCCACCTTCTAAATCTACTCACATTTTTTTCTCCAGTCTTGCTGAAGGGTCTCAGCCCAAAACATTGACTGCATTCTTTTCCACAGATGCTGCCTGGCCTGCTGAGTTCCTCCAGCATTTTGTGTGTGTTGCTTAAATTTCCAGCATCAGTAGATTTTCTTTTGTTTGTCACTGGTCCGCTACATTTTGTAGGCTTCTCTTTAGCATTTGTATTGCCATACTAGGCCGTGATGCAACCAGCCAGGGTACTCTCCATTCTGCATCTATAGAAGTTTGTCAGAGTGTTAGATGACTGCCAAATATGTGCAAACCTCTAAGAAAGTGGAGGGCCTACTGTATCTTCTTTGTTATGGCATTTGTTTTTTGATCAAGTTTCCATCTTGATTTTCTAAACTCCAGTAGATATCCCCCAACCCTTCCTCATATGATAACCTGCCCATTCCAGATATCCATTTCTGTACGCTTCCAATGTACTTACATCCTACTGTGTGTAAGATGACCAGTGTTCTACATAGTACTCCTCGTGGGGACTCACCAATGCCTAATGTAACTGGCATTGAATCTCTTGTAATCAAGTCCCCTTTCAATAAACAATAGAATTTTCTTATTTTTTCCTGTATGCTAGTCTTGCAGTTCATGCATCAGAAGCCCCAGATACCTTTTGGATTTTATTATTTTCTTGCCTAAACAGACAATTCTACCTTTTTCCACATTGTACTCCATTTGCCAGATCTTTGTGTGTTCATTTGACCTTCTTCACAATTTACTTTTGTCCCTAACTTTGTTATCATCAAACTATTCCTGTGGAACGCCTTTGGTCACTGACCTCCAGGCAGAACACACTCCATCTACTAGCATGCTTACTTCTGTAGGCAAGCCAATTCTGTATCCATACAGGCAAGATTCCCTATATCCAATTTCTCCTGAGTTTTGGAATGAGTTTACCATGGGGAACTTTGTTAAACACCTTACTAAAATCCACAGCTCAGTTTGTTTTGTCACTTTCTCAAGCAATTCAGTCAGGCTCATGAGCCATGATTTGCCCATCACAATACCTATGCTTCTCCAAATGCTTGTAAATCATAAGAACCCACTCCAATAATTTGTCCACCAATGGTGTAAAACTCACTGGTCTATAAATGAATTACATCTGTCACTCTCCAGTCTTCTGGTACTACCCTGTATCCAGTGAGGATGCAAAGCTCATTGCCTAAGATGTAGCAATCTCTTCCCTCACTTCCTGTGGTAACCTGGCGTATATCCCAACTGGTCCTGGGAGCTTATCTATCCAAATGCTTTTCAAAAGTTCCAGCAGATCCTTTTTCTTCACATCAGTATGTTCCAGCATATCAGCTTGTTCTATGTTGTCCTCAGATTCATCAAGGTCTCTCTCACTGGTAAATACTGAAGCAAAGTATTCATTAAGGATCTCCCCTATCTCCTCCGACTCCAGGCATGTTTTTCCTCTTTCACCCCTGATCAGTCCTATCCTCAAGCCATTCTCTTGTTCTTTATGTACATGTAGAACTCTGGGGTTTTCTTTAATCTTACTCACCTAGGCCTTCTCATGTCTCCTTCTAGATCTCCTAAGTGCCTTTTTAAGCTCCTTTCTGGCTACCTTTACTCATGGAGCTCTGTCTGATCCTTGCTTCCTAAACCTCAAGTATGCTTTCATTCTCTTGTCAACCATTGTTTTTGTTGCATTGTGGATTGGTCCTTTGAATATTTTTGTAACTTTTAACCTCATTTACTGATTTACTTTTACTCTCAATTCCATTTATTGCAATTTAATCATTTCCCTTACTAATACCTTTGTTTATAGCCAGTTCTCTGCTTAATATTTGTGAATTTACTCCCATGAGAAAACCACTTTTTATAAGGAAGGAGGCCCTTGGAAGTAATCTATTAAAATAGATTCAAACTGTGTGGTGCTGAGATACAGCAAGAGACAGAGAGTATGATGGGAATTTTCTAAAGACCTACCAACCGGTGAAGCCACCCCAACCTCCCCATGTTAAAGTGGGTTATGAAAGTTCAACATAGAATAATGTAGAATATTATAGCACTGGCCAGGCCATTCAACCCACAATGTTGTGCCAGTTTTGATGTTGAGTTATACTAAATGTGCTCCACCTGTTGATCATCCATATCCCTCCATTCCTTTTACATCATATGCCTATCTAAAATCCTCTTAAATGCGACCAAACTGGTACCTTCTACTACTAACCATGGTATCCCATTCCAGGCACCTAAGACTGCATTTTTGTGCATTTCTACCCTGGGGAACAGTCTACCATATCTCTGTCTCTCAGGTCTCCCCTCAGCCTCTGATTTTGTGAGGAGAGCCGTGCAAGTTTGTTCAACCTGTCATTATAGTTCATGCTGTCCGATCCAGACAGCTTCTTGGTCAACCTCTTCTGAACCCTTTCTGCAGTCTCCTCATCCTTCCTATAATGGGGTAACCAGAACTGCACACAATACTCCCAAGAGTGGTCTGACTAAAGACTTGTATAATTACAGCATGACTTCCTTACTCTTACACTTAACACCGCCACCAATGAAGGTAAGCATTCCTTATGCCTTCTTTACCATCTTATCTCCTTGTGTAGCCACTTTCAAAAACCTATGAACCTGGACCCCAAGATCCCTCTCTACCTCAATGCCATTAAGGGGCCTATCATTAACTCTGTACTTTCCCCTTTCATTTGACCTCCCAAAGTGAAATGCCTCACACTTGCCTGGATTAAACTCCATCTGCCACTTCTCTGTCCATATTAACCTATCATGAGGGACCTTGTCAAATGCCTTATTAATGACCATGTAGATAATGTCTACTGTATTACTAAACCCCAGCAGTCTCCTCACTTGTTTCTTTCAATAATCTGGGATGAATGCCATTCGGCCCTGGAGACTTATCCACCATAAAACTTTTCTGGAGAGCCTCCTCCTCAATCTCAAAATGTCCCAGCATGTAAGAATGCCCCACGTTGTCTTTAATCCTCCTTGGAAATTACCAGCACATTTAGTACCTCTGCCACTTACTTGCCCTAACTCCAAACACAAATTCCCTCCTTTATCCTTGAGTGGACTTGCCCCCTCCATAGTTGTCCTCTTCTAATTACTGTAGCCTAGTGGTCGCCAACCTGTCGATCGCGATCGACAGGTCGATCTTTGAGACTTTCCCAGTAGATCCCGTTTTTAAAAAAAAAATCAAAAATAAATACACAAATACTGTTGTAATGTGAGCATTATAAAAATAAGTAATACTGATTAGGATAATGGTAATATAGCAATACTTAAGCTACTGAAAGGTTTTTGTAAAGAGAGATTGTTTCCGGGTTGCGGGGTTTTAGTTCCGTTCTTTCTGCCCAGTGCACGTGTGTAGCTCCCCTGCCATGCACCGTGTTTTCAGCGTAGCTTGTGCTGCATCAAAGTGACCAATTAGATTAGATAAGAGTACAAAGTGTCACAAACATCAATATGCGGCAGTGGTCCCCAAGCTCCAGGCTGCAGACCGATACATTGCTGCGAAGAATGCAGCGGTAGTTGGGACGCACCCAGCACATCTTTAAGAAAAAAGCTGAAATAAACCAGCTAATTAATTAGGTGGGCACGTAAATGTCGGCCCAGACCAGAGGCGATGCAATCGGCAATCGCTCATGATATCCTGATAGCATGGCGGAGGCTTCACGAAAGAAGGCAAAAACGTACAATTTCCATCCAGAATGGGAAGAGGAATTTCTATTTACCTTGGTGAAAGACAAGTGTGTATGTATGTTGTGCCACCAAACACAAGCACTGACTAAAAGAGGGAATCTGGAGCGGCACCACAACACCAACCACCAGAAATTTAAAGACACCTACCCCCCAAAGAGCACAATTCGTGCCAGGAATGTTGAGGAGCTGAAATCGGGGTTGAAGGCCCAGCAATCGTTTTTCACAAAACATGCTGCTCAAAATAAGGCTGCTATTGAAGCAGCATTTCATGTAAGTCACCTTTTGGCTAAACACAAGAAGCTTTTTACAGATGGCGATTTTTTTCGAGGAAGCAATGGCCATTACCGCAGAGACTGTTTTTAATGACTTTAAAAACAAAAACGACATCACAACCGCAATACATAATATACCGCTTGGCCCTGCGACAGTGACAAGGAGGGTAGAGTCACTGTCAGAGTTCGTGGATTGACGTCACTCTGTGAATATTTTTCACTACAGTTTGATGGATCCCTGGATGTAATGCAAACAGCTCGGCTTGTTGTATTTGTCAGAATGGTTTTCCAGAATTTTACAACAAAGGAGGACTTCCTCACTCTTTTGCAATTAAAGGAGAGAACGAGAGGTGAGGATATTTACAATGAGTTTAAAAAATATGTCCGTGAAAATGACATCCCCATTCATAAACTGGTGGCAATTACTAGTGATGGGGCCTCAGCAATGCGTGGTGTGCGTGTTGGTTTTATAGCACTAAAAGTCAGTGCCTACTTCGGGTCAACTTATCTATGTGAAATTGCATGTTCACAGATGAAAATTATTAAATCTAAGTACAGGAGCTGTCTTACTGACAGACACCTCACAGACTATCTCAAACTGGCTGGCTGTAGTTATGGGCCAAATTTCAGGGAACTAGCAGAAAGTATTCGGCACCAGTCATCACACTGAGTGCAACAGTCAATTCTTATTCATTTATTTTTCGTGTTGAAATAAAATTAAATAATGAAACTTAGAATTAAAGGTGTGAAGTATTGTAGTATTCTTAAAGAAAGACAGCTATGGCCTGTTTGATATGCTAGTTACAGTGTTTTCTTGTTTGAATTAATGTGAAAGTTTGACTAAAGTATTTTGTGTAATTCAAATACAATTAGCCCAAATAAAAGGCCTCAAATTGGAAGTACAATCTGAGCTGTTTTTTCTCTTAAACAATTTAGTAGGTAGATTTTGCCTTTCACTAAGTTCAAGGTAGGGGATCTTGGTCTTAAAAGGGTTGGTGACCACTACTGTAGCCCTTATGGAATTTAAAAATTACATCCCTAATATAAAATTCACCCATGGAATTAATGTTGAGGTAAATAATAACAAAATGTGAAGAAAACAATTTTTTATTTTTCCAACCATTATTTCTTACATGCATGGATAATGAGACATTTTTCTCTGCAAGGTTTGTTCATTTTGCTGTCTTGCAATTTCCACTCACCACCCCCCCAACATTTTCTGTATTATTTACCCTATATGTCTGAAATAAGCAAATTTAAGTTCAAATTAGATTTTATTAACAACGTAGTATATGTTACCAAATACTACCCTGAGATTCATTTTCTTGCAGGCATTCATAGTAGAATACAAATGTACATTGGAATCAGTGATGAAACTACACGTGAACAAGGGCTGACAGATTATGCACATACAAAAAGAAACATAATAATGGTAAATACATTTTGAAAAAACTGAGAATATAGTTTTAGGGTCCTTGAAAGTGAGTCCATAGGTTGTGTTCAGTAATCAGTTCACTGCTGTGGTGAGTGAAGATGTCCATGCTGGTTCAGGAACCTAATGGTTGAAGAGTAACAACTGTTCCTGAACTTGGTAGTATGGGACCTAAGGCTTCAGTACCTCTTGATAGTAGCAGTGAGAAGAGAGCATAGCTTGGATATTTGTGGATCCTTGGTGGATGTTGCTTTCTTGTGCTAGCTCTCTTTGTAGATATGTTTAGTGGTGGGGAGGGCTTTTCCTGTGATGGACTGGGCTGTATCCACCACCTTTTGTAGGCTTTTCTGTTCTTGGCATTGGTGTCTCCATACTAGGTCATGATGCAACCAGTCAGGGTACTCTCCACTGTGCATCTATAGAGGTTTGTCAAGAGTGGAGGATGACATGTAAAATCTGCTCAAATGTGTAAGAAAGTAGAGGTACTGCGATACTTTCTTTGAAATAGCATTGCATCCTTGTCGCAGCACAGATCCTCTGATATAATGCCAGGAATTTAATGTTTCTGACCCTCTCCACCACAGATCCCCACATGAGCACTGGCTCGTGAACCCCCAGTTTATTCCTCCTATAATCAATAATCAGCTCTTTGGTTTTTCTGATGTTATTGTGGCACCACTCAATAAGATTTTCGTTCTCCCTCCTATAGGAGGATTTGTCCCATGTTTGTTTCAGCCAACAACAGTGGTGTCGTCAGCAAACTTGGATTTGGTGTTGGAGTTGTACTTGCCTTCACAAAGGTATAAAGTGAGTAGAGCAGGGAGTTAAGCACACAGCCTTGTAGTGCACCTGTGCTGGTGGTGATTGTGGAAGGGAAGATGTTGCCAATCTGTACTTACTGGGTCTGCAAGTGAGAAAATCAAGGATTTAGTTACAGTTACAAAGTTGTAAACTTAAATGAATTGTTTGAGTTAGGTCATTAAAACTACTTGCCTATATTTGAGACATCTCAAACTAAAGGCTGAAAGATGATAAACATCCTCAATTGCTGACAAGGCAATTTCTCAGATGTAACTACCCACACCCCACTCACCCGCCAAATAAGGTATGATAGCAGGAAATTATTGGCTGACTATTAAAGAATTAATGCAATAGCTATTCCCAATAAGGAAAGTAATCAAACTGTGGCTAATGAAAAGTTAAAGATGGCATCAGATCAAGGGAAAAGGCTTGTCAAGCTGCTAGAAAGAGCATAAGGCCTGAGGATTGGCTATACCAGAATTCAGTAGAAAACTAAGACAGAGGGGCCCTCCCAGTCAGATCCCTCCTGTACGCCAGGAAAGTCTCCGCACCCCACTGCCCACGGGAGGACTGCAGTGAGGAGGAGTCTGTGGCCCACCTCTTTGCACACTGTCAGTTCGCAGAGAGGGTGTGGAGGAGGATGGATGGGCTGGAGTGCCACGTGGGTGGCCATAAGTATGGATATGTACAGACTATGATGGAAACGTTTGTAAAGGACAGAAAGTTATGGAATGGTTTATTGTATATAATTTTATTTTTGAATAAAGTATATTTTGAAATAAAGAAAAACTAAGACATTAAGAAAAGGAATAATAGAATATGAGTAATCTGGTGAGAAATATGAGCACAGGTAGTTCAATAGATATGTAAAGAGGGAAAGGTTTAGTAAAAGCTAATTATATTGGGGAATAAAGAAACGGCAGAGAAATTAAACAGTTTGTATCCACTTGCACAGAAAGAGGTGTAAAACACACGTGAAAATAGTTGAAGAACAGTGAGCCACTAGAGAATGAAAATCGAAAACTTCTAAATAACCAGAACCTGATGACCTGTATCCTTGGGTTTTGGAAAAGAAATGTATCTTTGGAAATAGCATAGTGTGGCAAATGCAAGGAGACCTGAAGGGCTATAAACAGGCTTAGTGAATGGCTGATGATCTGCATATGTAATGAGAAGAATGAAAGCTTCCACTTCAGGAGGAAGTAGAAATGTAAAGGAATTGGTTTGCAGGGGAACCGGGGTGTTCACAAATCATAGTAAGTTTGTTTACAGGTAAGCAAGCAGGAAGGAAGCCACAAGAATTAGAGTAAAAAAAATATAGATCTCTCACTGCGATTATGTAGGACCCTAATAAGCGCACATCTGGAATATTATGTACAGGTTGGGCCTACTGGTCTGAGGAAGGGTATTCTTGCAATGGATGGAGTTGTGTGAAGCTTCACCAAATTCGGTGTGAATTGGCCTAAGAGGAAGTGAATTTTCTGGCCCTATATTTTCATGTGTCTGGAAGAATGAGTGGTGATGTATTGAGACATACAGGATTCTTGCAGGCGTGACAGGATAGATGCAGAGACGATACTTGGTCTGATTGTGTGTCTTGAACTAAGATCAGAATAAGGACACAGTTGTATTGGACAGCAAAGATGAGAAGTTTATTGACCCATTGAGGTGGTTAGTGTTTGGAATTTGCACTGTTTGAAAATGCACTGAGGGAACTGGGGGACAGAATATTCAGTCAGAAAAGTGTCACCTTTTTGAAGGATCACCTGAATGGTAAAGAAGGCATAAAGCTAAATGGCTCACTCATTCTATACCTGAATGAGGTTTATTATCACTGATGTGTAATAAATTTTGTTGTTTTGCAGCTGCAGTACAGTGGATACATTAAAAAAAACTGAAAACTAGAAGAAATATAAAATTAAAGTAGTGAATAGTGTTTGTAGCTTCAAGGATCATTCGGAAACCTGATAATGGAGAGGACGATGCTGTGACTAAAATGTTAAGTGTGCGTCTTCAGGCTCCTGAATCTCCTCTCTGATGTTAGTAATGAGATTGAGGGCATAGAAACAGAAAACCTACAGCACAATACAGGCCCTTTGGCCCACAAAGCTGTGCCGAACATGTCTTTACTTGAGTAATTACCTAGTGTTACCCATAGCCCTCTATTTTTCTGAGCTCCATATACCTGTCCAGGAGTCTCTTAAAAGACCCTATCGTATCCACCTCCACCACCATCGCCGGCAGCCCATTCCACGCGCTCACCACTCTCTGCGTTTTTAAAAAAAAAACCTACCCCTGATACCTTCTCTGTACCTACTTCCAAGCACCTTAAAAACTCTGCCCTCTCGTGCTAGGTATTTCAGCCCTGGGATAAAGCCTCTGACTATCCACACGATCAATACCTCTTATACACTTCTATCAGGTCACCTGTCATCCTCCGTCGCTCCAAGAAAAAAAGGCTGAATTCACTCAACCTATTCTCATAAGGCATGCTCCCCAATCCTCTGTAAATCTCCTCTGTACCCTTTCTATAGTTTCCACATCCTTCCTATAGTGAGGCGACCAGAAGTGAGCGCAGTACTCCAAGTGGGGTCTGACTAGGGTCCTATATAGCTGTAACATTACCTCTCGGCTCCTGAACCCAATCCCATGATTGATGAAGGCCAATGCACCGTATGCTTTCTTAACTACGGAGTCAATCTGCACAGCAGCTTTGCGTGTCCTATGGACTCTGACCCCAAGATCTCTCTGAACCTCCACACTGCCAAGAGTCTTACCATTAATACTATATTCTGTCATATTTGACCTACCAAAATGAACCACCGCACACTTATCTGGGTTGAACTCCATCTGCCACTTCTCAGCCCATTTTTGCATCCTATCAATGTCCCGCTGTAACCTCTGACAGCCCTTCAAACTATCCGTAACACCTCCAACCTTTGTGTCATCAGCAAATTTACTTACCCAGCCCTCCACTTCTTCATCCAGGTCATTTATAAAAATCACAAAGAGTAGGGGTCCCAGAACAGATCCCTGAGGCACACCACTGGTGACTGACCTCCATGCAGAATATGACCCGTCTACAACCACTCTTTGTCTTCTGTGAGCAAGCCAGTTCTGGATTCACAAAGCAATTTCCCCTTTGATCCCATGCCGCCTTACTTTCTCAATAAGCCTTGCATGGGGTACCTTATCAAGTGCCTTGCTGAAATCCATATACACTACATCTACTGCTCTACCTTCATCAATGTGTTTAGTCACATCCTCAAAAAATTCAGACAGGCTCATAAGACATGACCTGCCTTTCACGAAGCCATGCTGACTATTCCTAAGCATATTATGCCTCTCCAAATGTTCATATAGCCTGCCTCTCAGGATCTTTTACATCAATTTACCAACCTCTGAAGTAAGACTGACTGGTCTATAATTTCCTGGGCTATCTCTACTCCCTTTCTTGAATAATGCAACAACATTGGCAACCCTCCAATCTTTCAGAACCTCTCCCATCCCCATAGATGATGCAAAGGTCATCGCCAGAGGCTCAGCAAACTCTTCCTTCGCCTCCCACAGTAGCCTGGGGTACCTCTTGTCCGGTCCCGGTGACTTATACTAGGGGTCCCCAACCTTTTTTGCACTACAGACCAGTTTAATATTGACAATATTCTTGCGGACCGGCCGACCTGGGGGGGGGGGGTGTTGGGTTGCCAATGGCCAAGAGCAGCAGTCAAATACGTTGTGTTTACCCAGAGAAAGACTACAATGACCATGAAGCCTTGCGTGGCACCATTGCGCATGCGTGTACCTGCCGATTTTTTTCCTGCAAATCGTTTTTGGCGATTCTGTTCAGGGCGGGGGGGGGGGGGTGTTAATCATGACCGGAATACCAGTGATAAGTGGCTAATACACTCAATTTCGTTTCTAAAAGGGTTTATCTAACAAATTTAATATTAAACACAGTGCATATTTTCCTTGCATGAATATAGTGATAGGTCAGTTATCAGAGGAGGATGGGGAGCTTGAAGTAAGTGTTGAACGAACTTCCAGTAGAAGTGGCAGAAGCAGGTTCGGTATTATCATTTAAAGAAAAATTGGATAGCTATAGGGACAGGAAAGGAATGGAGGGTTGTGGGCTGAGTGCAGGTCGGTGGGACTAGGTGAGAGTAGCGTTTGGCATGGACTAGAACGGCAGAGATGGCCTGTTTCCGAGCTGTAATTGTTATATGGTTATATAAGTCAATAGCATCATAACATTTTAAGTAACGTTTGGATATTAAACACATAGCACATATTTTCCCTGTGTGAACATATTAAATCATTGCAACACACCAATATTGCTGAATCAGTGGGAGCTCTGGGCTTGTTTCCCTGCAACAACACGGTCCCATCAAGGGATGATGGGAGACAGCGATACTCGAAGGGGGTTCCTTATGTCCAGTCGATTCCGCAATTTAGTTTTCAGTACTTTCGTGGCTATCTCAGGATATTTAGCCTTGACTTTGATCAAGAATGCCGGCAGAGATGTTATGTCAAACATACTTTTCAGCCCGCCGTCATTTGCAAGCTTAAGGAGTTGATCTCCTTCCTGCACTGACACGGATGATGCGCGGGTCATGACCTCGCATGCGTAATGGCTCCACAGAACGTGACAGGGAATGAGAAAAGGTGCAGCTGACTCATATCGCCAAATCATATCGTTCCCTCGCGGCCCAGTAGCACATGCTTTGCGGCCGGTGGTTGGGGACCACTGACTTATACAAATTGCTGCTTTCTAAAAGCGCCTGCACGTTCTCTTTCTTAGTATCTACATTCTCAAGCTTTTCAGTCCGCTCTAAGTCATCCCTACAATCGCCAAGATCCTTTTCCGCATGTCCTGGGTGGTTGGTGTACTTAATGGTAGATGATGCCTTTTCGAGGCACCAACTCAATTTTCTTGCCGCTTTGAGACATCAGTTTTTTTTCCTCATCCGATTGTCATCAGTAATGCTTTATTTTTATGTTCCATTTGCGTATCTGTACACTGAACCCTTTTTACACCAGATTAATGAATCAGCATGCTACTATTGGTAACCTTTAACTGTTCAAGAATATTTCCATAAAGAAAATACTTCCATGAGATTTATTAATTTCATTCTCATTTCTGTGATTTGAGGATTTATAAATTGGAAACGAGGATTTGAGCTCTTCGTTAATTGTAAGATTTTAACGCGGTACATGGAAACGTTACATTATTGGTGCCATTCAGTATTCATTGCTTTCTTGGACAGGTGTGAAAATTCCTTTGCTTCTCTGCAGAGAGCAGGGATTTATCTCTGAAATAAATGAGTAACATTTATCCTTTGATCAATGAATCTGTAATTTCGCTGCAATTTTGGAATCTGTATTCACGTAATCGCATGCTTTGTAATAATTGGCAGTGAAACATTTTGTAGCATCTTTCAGATATGTAGTGCTATATAAAAACAATTTTTGCATGTTTTAATATAATGTGCTTGTCAGATCTAAGGATTTTTACATTTATATACTTTGTGACCATTCCCATAAAAGAGTCTCTTCATGCTTGCAGGTTCAAATTCACTCCACTACCAAGGCACATTTTAAGGTAAAGACTATAACAATGAACAGGAGAGCTTAAATTTCTATTTGGTTTGATTTCTAGTTCCATTCGCTGCTTTAAAAATGGAAGAAGAAGAAAGCCCTTAACTCCGAGTGGGGTCATCGGGACGCCATCATGACGGCGTTTTTTTGGCAGGCTTTCTTATGTTTTATGAGGCTGAGTTGCTAGCTTGATGCTCAACCCAGCACAGATGGAAAGCGTGCAAGGGGGCCAACTGGATTTGAACTCAGGAGCCTTCGCTCCGAAGTCCGGCGCTGATGCCACTACGCCACCTGCTGGCTGCTTCACAAATACTCTCTCTTCAACTTTGAGCAATACTTCCTCTTCATTAGATTTTTTTTTTAAACTTGGCTTTATAAAACAATAATTCAGCCCAGAAGCAGTTCAGAGCAATTTATATTTACAGTCCATTGTAGACTGCATCATTAGAAGAAAAAAAAATTGCTTGCAAACTCTACCATATTAATTTTTGCAATGAACTATGTTTACTGAACTGAAGGCAATCATAAGTGGATACAGAAGCATCCATCTGGCTAATCTGTTCCAAAGGTTTTATTTTGCAAAGCTTCATAAATTCCAAATCCATTTTGAGACTGGTTAACTAAATGGTCTACCTTGTTGCAATGTCTAGTAAAGTTTCTTGTCAAGTAAGAAAATGCCGTTGTTTTCCTATTTTCTGTTCAATTGACGTTACCAGTGAATGTCGAGGGATAACATTTTTTTTCTTTGTGAAACAGCTGCAACAACTTGTGCATAGCAATACGGAGGTTATCATTGGATAAGCCCCCCATCATCCCTCCGAAACGGCCGCTCACTGCTTACCTGCGTTATGTGGTGGAGCAGCAGCCAATCCTGATAAACCAAAAACCAGGTAAAAAAAAAAAATGGAATCCATTTTCTAACACAGAATGGTGTACTCTTTGAAACATCTTATTTTTCTTCATGTTCTTAGTAAATCCTCTTACAAGTAGCTGTGGAAACCATGAGGACCCAGCTGCATCTCAAAAAATATCCAGTAGCATTTGTGGAAAGATAAGCAGTTAAAATTTGAGGTCGAATACTCCTCATCAGAAAGGTCTTCAACATTAAGCACTAACTCTTTCTACTCATGCCTGATCTGCTCAGTATTTCACACATTTTGTTTTTATTTCTGATTTCTAGCATCTATAGTTCATGTCTTTATTTCTAATTGTATGCCTCCAGTTTTATTGTTTTGTTTTAAATATTATGTCATGGCCAGTATTTATCTCTACTGAAGAATATCTTGCAATAAAATGAGCAGAATTTCTGTTGAGTCAAATCATTGGTAGCCTAACAACCATCATGCTCTGGTGAGGCAAGGACACAGTGTCCCATAATTCAATAGGGTCCAGTGGCCTTCATTAACACTGACAGCCTGTTGCACTCCAGAATGTGATGGGCAATGAAGTTCTGCCCAAGGCTGGCAAAGGTGTCAGTTAACATGATTAGTGACTAAATGAAGAGGAAGTGAGCTTTCTGGCCCTATATTTTCATGTGCATGGAATAAACTGGTGCTTTTGCAGGAAACATGCACACGTTCTGGGCTGGAGTCAATTTCTACTGGGTTAGAAGCATGAGATTCTGCAGATGCTGGATGTTCAGACTAACACACGATGTGATGGAGGAACTCATCAGATCAGGCAGCATCTATAAAGAGGAATAAACAGCAAACGTTTCAGGCTGAAAATCTTCAGGGTTTGTGATCGGATCCTGATGCATGGTTTCGGTCCGAAACATTGGTTTATTCCTCTTCATAGATGCTGCCTGATCTGAGTTTTTTCTATAGGATTTTTAATCTCCTTGTACATGCTGGACCTTTCGGTGTGAAATAAGACTATAAGACGTACTGTAGGAGCAGAATTAGGCCATTCAACCCATCAAATTTATGCCACCTTTCCATCATGGCTGATTTATTATCCCTTGAAACCCCATTCTCCTACCTTCTCCCCACAATCTTTGACACCCTTACTAATCAAAAACCTATCAACCCCCACATTATGTATCCAATGACTTGTCATCCACAGTCATCTATGAAATTAATTCCACAGATTCATTACCCACTGGCTTGATAAGCTCCTCATCTCTGTTCCAAAGGGATGTCCTTCTATTCTGAGGCTTTGCCCTCGGGTACTAAACTCCCCTCATATGGGAAACATCCTTACCACATCCACTCTATCTAGACCAGGGGTTCCCAACCTTTTTTATGCCATAGATCCTGAACATTAATCGAGGGATCCATGGATCTCAGGTTGGGAGCCACTGATCTAGATCTTTAAATATTCTGTACAATATTCTCAATAAAATCCTGCACGAGGGCTCCCAAGACCCTTTGTACCTCCAAAGTCCCTTTGTAAAATGGTCTATGCCTTTATTTGTTCTATCAAAGTGCCTGATCATACACTTCCCTGCACCATATACTATCTATTATTTCTCCTAATCTATCAGTCTTTTCAGAATCCCTGCTTCCTCAACACTACTTGCCCCTCCACCTTTCTTTATATTGTCCATACCCTCAGACACAAAGCCATCAATTTAGTCATCCAAGACATTGATGTATAATGTGAAAAGAAATGGTCCCAACGCCAACTCCTGCAGAGCATCACAGGTTACTGGTAGCCAAGTAGAAAAGGTCTCCTTTATTCCCACTCTTTGCCTTTTGCCAGTCAGCCAATCATCTATCAATGCTAGTGTATTTCCTGTAATATCATGTGCTCTTGTTGGGCTGCTTCACATGTGGCAATTGTCAATGGTCCTTTGAAAATCCAAGCAAACGTCCCCTGACTTTCCTTTGTCTATTCTACCTGTTACTTCCTTAAAAAATTCCAATAGATTTCAGGCAAGGTATCCCTTAAGGAACCCATGCTGACTTTGGCCCTTTTTTATCATGTGCTTCCAAGTATACTGAAACCTCATCCTTATTAATGGACTTCAACAATTTCCCAGCTACTGAGGTCGGGCTAACTGGCCTATAATCTCCTGTCTTTGCTTCCCTCCCTTCTTGAAGAGTGGAGTTGCATTTGCACTTTTCCAGTCCTCTGGGACCATTCCAGAATCTTGAAAGATCACTACTAATGCCACCACAATCCCTTCAGCTCCCTCCTTCAGAACCCTGGGGTGCAGCCATCTGATCCAGGTGGCTTTTCTACCTTCAGACCTTTCAGCTTCCCAAGCCCCTTTTCCTTAGTAATAGCAACATGACTCCTTTCTGCCCCCTTGAATTTCTGGCATTCTTCTGGTGTCTTCCACAGTGAAGACTGACACAAAATTCTAAATAAGTTTGTCCGCTATTTCTTTGTCCTCTATTACTACCTCTCCAAAATAATTTTCTGGAGGTCAGATATGTACTCTTGCCTCTCTTTTACTCTTTATCTATCAGAAAACACTTTTAATCACCTCTTTTATGTTATTAGTTAGGTTACTTTCATATTTAATCTTTTCTCTCCTTACGGCTTTTTAGTTGCCTTCTGTTGGTTTTTTAAAATCTTCCCAATCCTCGAACTACACACTAATTTTTGCTATATTATATACCCTCTTTTGCTTTATGCTGTCTTTAACTTCCCTTGTCATCCACAGTTGCTTCAACCTCCCTGTAGAATAAAGTATCTGTCCTGCACCTTCTGAATTGTTCCCAGAAATTAACTATTGTTGTTCTGCTGTCATCCCTGCTTAATTCCCCCTCTAATCAATCTGGCCAGCTAATTTCTCAGTTCTCTGTTGTTCCCTTTACTCCACTGTAATACTGATACGTGTATCTGATTTTAGCTGCTTCCTCTCAAACTGTAGGGTGAATTCTATCATATTATGACAACTGCCTCCCAAGGGTTCCTTTATATTAAGCTCCCTAATCAAATCTCATCCATTTCACAAATAGATGACATTATATTGCAACAGGGTACATTTCATAAGGATTTTTTTTTCTTTAAGTTGTAATGGTTGCTATAGACATGCATCTTTATAATCATTCAGTTTGCTTCTGGTATTGATATTACCTTGATTTCCTCATGGATGCAATGCCACCTAGACTTTGAATAAAACAAGTCCAATTTGAATTGTACATCCTCTTCTGAGATTGATTATAGAAAGATTGGGCATGAGATAAAATAAAGTTTTCTTTTGCTTTTGTTCAGGCAAAATTTGAAAGGAGCACCATGTTACCTGATAATTTCCCTACTGAGTGCACTGTGATAAGTTGTCTGACTGACTGTAAGTTACATTTTCTGAGTGGGTGAGGCCAGGAATGGAAAGACTGTACTGTTCTATCACATGGCAAAGGTGCTAGAGGGAGGGCTTCAGATTTTTAGATCATTGGGCTCTCTTCCTGGGAAAGTGGAACCTGCACAGAAGGGATGGCTTGCTCCTGAACTGGAGGTGGACTAATATCCTAGCGGATAAGTTTGCTAGTGCTGCATTGGAGGGAAAGGGGGGTTACACTAGAGTTGCAGGGGGGTGGGAACCAGAGCACCAGAACAGATATGGAGTGGTTGTGGGGAAAGATGTTGTTAAGCCTTCATAGAAGGTCAGGAATCAAAAGGTTGAATTTGGTGGAACTTGGGACTAAATGTTATGAACTGCATAAATTTCAATGCAAAGAGCATTGTAGGGAAGGTGGATGAGCTTAGGGCATGGATCAACAGTTAGGATTATGACATTAGTGAGGCTTGTTGATAAGGGGCAGGGCTGGCAACTTAGTATACCAGGGTTTCATTTTTTTTTTTAAGAAGTGATAGAGCAGGAGAGATTAAAGGGGGAAGGGTGGCATTATTAGTCATGGAAAATGTCACAGTAACAATTAGTCAAGACAGACTGGAGTGCTTGAATAGTGAGGCCTTATGGGTAGAATTGAGGAATAGAAAGGTATGAACACGTTAGTGGGATTATATTGTAGACCACCCAACAGTCTGCGGGATTTAGGAGAGCAAATTTGTAGAAGTCTCAGTCTTTTGCAAGAAACAAGGTTGTGATGGTAGGTGATTTTAACTTTACACTTTTTGACTGGGACTCCCATACTATAAAAGGTCTGGATAGGAAGGGGTTTGTCAAATGTGATCAGGAAAGTTTCCTTAATCAGTACATAGAAGTCCCAACCAGAGAGAGTGCGATACTTGAGGTGCTATTAGGGAATAAGATAGGGCAGGTGACAGAAGCTTGTGTAGGGGAACACTTTGCATCTAGTAATCATAATGCCATTAGTTTCAAGGTAATTATGGAAAAGGATAGATCTGCTCCTTTGGTTGAGGTTCTAAATTGGAGAGAGGCCAATTTTTATTGTACCGGAACAGATCTGGCAAATGTGGATTGGGATATGTAGTTTTTTTGGCAAAGGTGTACTTGTTAAATGAGAGGCCTTCAAAAGTGAAATTTTGAGGGTACAGTGTTTGTATATTCCTGTCAATAAATGGCAAGGATAACAGGTTTAGGTTCAGTCCTGACGAAGGGTCTCGGCCTGAAACGTCGACTGTACTGCTTCCTAGAGATGCTGCCTGGCCTGCTGCGTTCACCAGCAACTTTGATGTGTGTTGCTTGAATTTCCAGCATCTGCAGAATTCCTGTTGTTTAGGTTTAGGGAACCTTGGTTTTCGAGAGAGATTGATGCCCTGGTTAAGAGAAAGGCAGGTTTGTATAGCAGGTATAGGCAGGCAGGAACAAATGACGTATTTGAATATAAGAAATGCAAGAGAATGCTTAAGAAGAAAATCGTTTGTCTGTTACGTGGGCATGTCGTATGTTGTCGGTGATCATAGTCTTTTCATGACCATGATTCTTCTTGGAAATATTTTTAAAACGGAGAGGTTTGCCATTGCCTCCGGGCACTGTTTACAAGATGGGTGACCCCGGTCATTATCGATACTCTTCAGAGATTGTATGCCTGGCGTCAGTGCACAACCAGGACTTGTGTTATGTATCAGTTTCTCATACAAGCATCCACTGCCCATGGCTTCATGTGACCCTGATCAGGGGGCTAAGCAAGCACTACATCTTGCCGAGGGTGACCTGCAGGCTAGTGGAGGGAAGGAGCACCTTACACCTCCTTTGGTGTAAATGTATCTCAAACCCCCCCCCCCCCCCCCACAAGTAGGAAGTCAAGAAGTATAAAAGAAGATGAGGTTGCTCTAACAGACAAGGTGAAGGGAAAGAGGCTTCCACAAGATTGGTCCTCTGGAAGAACAGTAGTAATCTATGCATGGAGCTGAAAGACATAGGGGAGATCTTAAATGGATTTTTGGCATCTGTATTTACTTGGGAGATGGACAGATTTTAGCATTGTGGTTAGTGCAGCGCTATTGCAGCTCAAGGCTTCGGAGTTCAGAGTTCAATCCCTGTGTTCTCTGTAAAGAGTCTCTGTATGTCCGCCCCATGGAATCTTCTGGTGTCCTCCCACCGTCCAAATACATGCAGAGTAGATTAGTTTGTCGTTGTAAATTGTCTAGTGATTAGGTGAGGGTAAAATCAGGGTTGTCGGTGGTTGCTGGGCGGTGTGGCTCAAAGGTTCTGAAGTGCCTATTCTGCACCATGTCTCTAAGTAACTGTAAAAATAAATGAAAGTGAGACAAAGCAACAGCGAGGTCATAGACCCTCCACAGATTACAGAAGAGGAGGTGTTTGTTGTCTTAATGCAAATTAGACTGAATTAACCTCAGGGCCCAATAAGGCTTCCTTCCCCTCGACTTTACGGGAGGCGAGTGCAGAAATTACAGGGGCTCTAGCAGAGATATTTAAAATGTTCTTAGCCATGGGTGAGGTGCTGGAGGTCTGGAGGATAGCTGATGTTGTTCTGCTGTTTAACAAAGGCTCTAAGAATAAACCAGTAAATTGTAGGCTGGTGAGCCTGACATCAGTAGTGGGAAAGTTATTGGAAGGTATTCTGAGGGACCAGATTTAAAAGTACTTCAAAAGACATGGACTGATTAAGGATAATCAACATGGCTTCAAGTGTGGTAGGTCATGTATAACCAATCTTAATATTTTTTTGAAGAAGGTACCAGGAAAATTGATAAAAGGCAAGGCATTGGTTGTTGGCTACATGGACTTTAGTAAAGCGTTTGACAAGATCAAATGCTTTACTAAAGTCCATGTAGACAGCAAAAAGGTTCAATTGCTTGGCATTCAAGCTGAGGCAGTAAATTAGATTAGACATTGGCTTCGCGGAAGAAGCCAGAGTAATATATGGTTACCTCTCTGATTTGAAGCCTGTGATTAGTGGTGTGACGCAGGGATCAGTGATGGGTCTGTTGTTGTTTGTCATCTATATCAATGATCTGGATGATAATTGTAGCTGACTGGAGCAGCAAATTTGCAGATGACACAGATTGGGGGTATGGTGGACGGCGAGGAAGACTCTTAAAGCTTGCAGTGGTTTTCTCAGCTGGCTGGAAAAATGGGCTGAAAAATGGCACATGGAATTTAATGCCCAGAGAAGTGCGAGGTGTCCTGCTTTGGAAAGACCAACCAGGGTAGGTCTTGCATGGTGAGCAGTAGGGCACAGAAGGATCTCGGAATACAGGTGCATAATGCCTTGAAAGTGGTGTCACAGGTAGAGAGGGTCATAAAGAAAGCTTCAGCACATTAACCTTCATAAATAAGTGTATTGTGTATAGGAGTTGGGATGTTATGTTGAAATTTTATAAGAAATTGGTGAGGCCTAATTTGGAATATTGTGTACAGTTTTGGTCACATACCTGCAGGAAAGATGTAAATAAGATTGAAAGAGTGCTGAGAATATTTCTAAGCATGTTACCATGACTAGAGGACCTGAGTTAAGTGGTGAAAGGTTATAGGGAAAGGTTGAATACGTTAGTACTTTATAGAAAGTAGAAGATTAAATGGTGATTTAATAGGAGTATAAAAAATTGAGGGGATATAGGTACAATAAATGCAAGCAGGCTTTTTTCACTGAGGTAGGGTGAGACTATAACTAGAAGTTATGGGTTAAGGGTGAAAGATGAAATGTTTAAGGGGAACATGAGGGGTGGCTTCACTCGGTGGTGGGAGTGTGGAAAAAGCTACCAGCTCAAGTGGTGGATGCAGGATCAATTTCAACATTAAGAAATTTGGATAGATACATGGGCGAGAGGAATGTGGAGGGCAGGTTGATGGGAGTAAGCAGATTAATGGTTCTGCATAGACAAGATGGGCCAAAAGGTGTAATATTTTATGACTATCTTCTAAACTTTTAGAACTTCAGATAAGAAATGTATGTAATTATTTGCAAATAAATTGCCAGGAGCCAACCATTACCCGCCATCGTGTCAAGGTTTGGTGTCCTTTTTTAAAAAAAGAACGTTCTAAGCATCATGTAACATGTTTGACATTGATAGTAAATAGTGCATTTATTGATTCTACCTTGTCAGTCAATGAGTGTGGAGCCAGGGCACCACACGTATCTATGTTTCCAGCAAATCAAAGTTGTCGTACTCTGAAAACAGGCTACTTAGAGATAAGAGGATGCAGAAACAACAGCAACTAATCCAAGTAAAAAATAATTAATTTCTCTGTATCTAAATTAGGTGCTTCAAATCAATCTTCATATGATAATATCATCTGTGGGGTTAGCCATTTATCTCCACTTGATACAGAATTGGATTGTCTCTGTAGCCTAACTAGAAAGGCTCTTTAAAGAGGCAGATGAGAATTTTTGGAAGTATTGAAAAATATAAGAATAGTTAAGTAGAGTGATTATAGTAAGAAGTGGATCAGCAGGGAGTAGCTTGCAATCATCAGTCACCACACTCCAGCACCAATTCCTGTTCCAGGCTCACATCAAGTGTAGCACCAGTTATCATTATGCAGGAAAAAGATTCTGACTGACTATCTAATCTATCTGTGCCTCTTATAATTTTATATATGTACAGTCTCCTTTTCTCCAGGGAAAATTGCCCCTGCCTACCAAATCTCTGCAATAACTAAAGTCCTCCAAGCCAGGGAACATCCTAGTGAATCTTCACCATACACCCTCTGCAATGGAATCACATCCTTAAAGCACAAGGTCCAACACAGATACATTTTTTCAAACTTGAGAATATTCTTTTGGGAGCCTAACATCTATTTTAAGCCCCAATTTGCTTAACTCAATTGGGCAGAGATAATTGTAGGGAAAACATTTAAAAAAAAAACTGTGGACAAAAGTGGCAGGTCTCAGTTAAACAAAGAAACTTGAGTGGTGCTGCTATCTAGATGTCAGTTTGAAGGTTTTAGTGTCATTTAGTACAGCCAAATAAATCTGCATTAAGAGTTTCACCGATCTACAAACAGCCAAACTTTCTGTCCTATGTTTTCATGCATAAAACATTCACTGATAGAATTTGATCACATCATTGACTGTCAAGTGTGAGGTTCATCAGTTCCACTGTCTGGTAGCAGTATCACACTTTCAGATATAATGCAAAGGCAATAATTTTTCTACTC
Organism: Mobula birostris; assembly: GCF_030028105.1. NCBI lineage: Eukaryota > Metazoa > Chordata > Chondrichthyes > Myliobatiformes > Myliobatidae > Mobula > Mobula birostris. The sequence goes on along the minus strand of NC_092390.1, from coordinate 28,236,729 downwards.
TTTTAAATGCAGTATTTGGAGTGTATTTCTCTTATATTATCTCTTGTATTGTATTATTGGTATCTTGGAATACGAATAAACTTTTCTCTGGCTTCCAGCCAGGTGCAGGCATAGTTTTAAGCTGATGTTTCCATGACAAACTCCGCCATCTTCATCAGGGATGCTGCTTAGGCACATGTAGTACGGTGGTGTATATACCCCTGTCATCCATCCTTCCTAATTGGTTAGTCCTCAACCAATCAGGTTTCTGTTGTCCCACCTTGTTTAGAATCGAATTTAAGTTCTTATTTAGAGCGAGATCTTGGAATGCATTTTAAAAGCTACTTAAAATTTGAAATTTCCCAAATTTCTAAGGTTGCAGCAAAAATATAGAAGGGTCTAGTAGTTTTCTTGGACTTAATTGTTTATGCTGATTTATGGCCATTTTTATGTACAGGACATCCCCAAGTTATGACCAGGTTCCATTCATGAGAACTGTTTGTAACCCAAATGGTTGCCAGTCGGAAAGTGCCCGTTCAACAAAATGCCAACCAAGAAAACATCTATTTACACCAGGATGTTTAATTCAGCTATTTGAGTTTCTCTACAAGTAACAATGATATTTTCACAACCGAAGTTCCCGCATGGCAAGAAGGTGCTTGAAACAGACAGCAAATCATATGCACAGTCTATACATAATTTGAGAGTTTGTAACATGTAGTGGATCAGTATACCTAAATGCAATTTGAGAGATGTTGGGCATCAGCAGACGGGGTGTATTTCTGGATTTCCTCTATGGTTGAAGCTCTGTTATTTCAATTCACTATATTGTCACAAGCCAGTCACATGAAACTGATTTGTTTTGACCCAACATAAGTAATTTACTTACAGATCTCACCGTGACAGAAAGGATTAAATGCATTGCTCAGGGTTGGAGACAGTTAACAGCAGATCAGAAGCAAGTGAGTAATTTCAATTTCCTGATCAAGAGTTATGAAGAATAGAATCACATAATATCCATATTTTGGCTCGCTGAATACTGCTGATCATTTTATCAAAAATTGACTTGCTACCCTTTGAAATAATTGGTAATCCAACTGTCTTGCTTCCAGCCATATGAAATTGCAGCAAATGATGGTAGAGTGAAATATAGGTCGGAAATGGCAGCTTTCAAAGCTCAACTCACTCCTGCTCAATTAGATGCTCTGAAGGAAGAAAGGAGGCACAAGCTGGCGAAACGGAGCACGATGAGGCAGAAGCGAGTGAGTATGAAGTTAGGAATGTATTTTGCATAATGGTCCATAATTCTGAAGAATGCTTTGTCAACATTTTATTGTTCATGGTGGTGTGCATATATTGCATCTAGTCCATCACTGGAGTGGTTTATAATGCCAGATGCTGTATCAGATTCAAAGGGTGACATTAAATTCTGAAATTATTGAAGTACAGATAAGAATCTATTTGGGTTGTGATATTAAGAACTGTTACTTTAATTTTTTTTTTTGCATGTAGAAGCTTACAATGTTGGGAAAGCCTAAACGTGGACGGTCAGCTTTCAATATCTTCATGGCGGAGAAGTTTGAGGATGCTAAAGGTGAAACTTCAAAGGTAAGCTTTTTTGTATCATTCTGAAACATTTTGTTTCGACTGCTTAAGTTTGATGACCTTGGTCTTTTTAGCTCGTGTATTCATTCTGGGTCAGCTAACAAATATATATATTTTTAAAAACCCTGTTTTGAAGGGTTTTGTGCAGCTCACTGAATGCTTTATATTAACTATTTAGATTTTCTCAAGCTTTAGTATGGTTTGAGAGACTGTTAGTAATGTACTTTTCCTTCAATGCCTAACCAGAGTAGCTGTATGCTGTCTTTTTTATTTTAGTATTCAGTTCTGGTGCAGAGAATTCTAATCTTTCTACCAATGCTTTTTAAAAAAAAAAAAACATTAGAGAATACATAAACAAGAGGAAAATCTGCAGATGCTGGAAATCCAAGCAACACACACAAAATGCTGGAGGAATTCAGCAGACCAGACAGCATCTATGGGAAATAGTATAGTCATCGTTTTGGGCTGAGACCCTTCAGCAGGACTGGAGAAAGAAAGATGAGGAGTAGAGCTAAAGGGTGGGGTGGGCGGTGGCAGAGGGTGAAACACAAGGTGATTGGTGAAGGCTGTGGAAGAAAGAAAAAGAGGGAGGAACACCAGAGGGAGGCAATGGACAGGCAAGGAGATAAGGTGAGAGGGAAAAGGAGATGGGGAATGGTGAAGGAAAGGAGAGGCCTTCTGTCCTCTCCTATTAGATTCTTCCATCTCCAGCCCTGTATCTCTTTCACCAATCTACTTCACCCCTCCCGGTTTCACCTATCACCTTGTGTCTCTCCCTCGCTTCTCCCCATCTTTTATCTCTACTCTTCATCTTTTTTCCTCCAGTCCTGCTGAAGGTCTTTGGCCAAAACATTGACTCTACTCTTTCCCATGGGTGCTGCCTGGCCTGTTGAGTTCCTCCAGCATTTTGTGTGTGTTGCAGAGAAACTATACATTCAGTTTGGTTCCATGTACATTGTGTGAGGAGATTCAGCTGAGCTGAGTAACTTTGACAAGAATTAAAAGAAATAATTTGAGTTATTTCCACTTCTGCCTATTTGAGGATCTACAAATATAAATTCACCCACTTGGAATTGCTAAAGTTCTAAGTGATTTCAACTTGTATGTTTGTTGCATATTCTTAAATTATTTAAGAAGCTGTATTTTCTAGGCAAGCTTGTTAAATAATCCTTTGTACTTGTAAGGAATACATTTGTATTTAAGAATTGATGAATATTTGCTGAATAGCAGGCCACAAAAGGCCATTCACGGCATTTGTCTGTCAGTTATTCCATTAGTTCTATTCAACATAGCCCTGCAAATTTTCCAAACTCAGAAGACGTGAAACGTTAATGCATCTGCTTTCCTCATTGCTCTGGGCATTGTACAACAGATCCCAAATCACTTTCATCTTGAAAACTTCATTAGATTACTTATCAGCTCTTTCTGTGTGCAATTATTCCCCAATTCCTTAGTCTCCCCATTACAACTGAAGCCTTTCACATACAGTACTGTGCAAAAGTCTTAGGCACATAGGGTGCCTAAGAATTTTTCACAGTACTATATTTGTCACTGTGAGTGGAGAGCAGGTTTGTAAATCTGGCAGAAGCAAAGAATGTCAGGATTGGTGAGAGTGGAGCGCCACAGGAGAAGTGTAGGACAGGTGGCAGAGAAGGAGTGCCGGGGCGAGGGGTGGCACAGATGCAGACATACCCAGCCTTGAGACACCAGACAAATTGTTTATTAATCATTACAGAATGTCTCTCTGATATAGAGACCCATATCAGAATCAGGTTTATCATCACACACACATCATTTATTTACTTGCAGCAGCAGTGCAGTGCAATACATAGAATTACTACCGTATGGTGTATGTGTATATATACCCAAAACTGCTAACAATATTCCAAGTACAGTCTGATCAGTGCCTTATAAAGCCTGAGCATTACAATCTTGTTTTTATATTCAAGTCCTTTTGAAATGAATGCTAATATTTCATTGCTTTCCTTACCACTGTCTCAACCTGCGAGTTAATCTTTAGAGAATTTTGCATGAGGTCTCCCAAGTTCCTTTGCAGCACTGATTCCTGAATTTGCTCCTTGTTTAGAAAATAGTCTTCTCATTTTTAACATTGGGGAGGCGGTACAGGAGCCTGAAGAGGCACATTCGACATTTTAAGAACAGATGCTTCCCTTCTGCATCAGATTTCTGACCAGTCCATGAATACTACCTCGCTATTTCTCTTGTGCACTTTTTTTTTGTAACTTATAATTTTGATTTGCACTGCATTGCAGTCACAAAACAACAAATTTCAGGACGTGTCAATGATGATAAACTTGATTCTGCAAGGGTATGGCCTTGTATTCTGCATGAAATCTCCACTTGCAAGAGCTATATGAGAAGAACAGTCAAGGTGTGTAGATGTCTCTAGACTAAATAGGGGATTGGTTTGGAATGTTTTGTGCCCAGTTCTGGTCACCTTGTTTTAGGAAGGATGTGGAAGCTAGAGAGGGTGCAGAGGAAACCTACCATGATGCTGCTTGGACTGGAGAGCATGTCCTATGAAGATAGGTTGAATGAGCCAGGGTTTTCTCTGGAGCAAAAGGGGATGAAAGGAGACTTGATAGAGATGTACAAGATGATAAGAGGCATGGGTAGAGTTGACTGCCAGAGACTTTTTTTTTAAACCCCCAGAGCGGAAATGGCTCATACAAGGAGGCATAATTTTAAGGTGATTGGAATAAAGTATTTGGGGTGTCAGAGGTAAGTTGTTTTACTTTACTCAGTGATGGGTAGGTACATGGAGTGCCCTGCCAATGATGGTGGTAGAGGTAGATACATTAGGGCATTTGAGAAACTTTTAAATGTGCACATGGATGATAGAAAAATGGAGGGCTATGTAAGAGAGAAGGATTAGATTGATCTTGGAACATTACAGCACAGCACAGACCCCTCGGCCCACGATGTTGTGCCAACATTTTAATTTGCTCTATATTCTATATCAATCTTCTTGAGCATCGCTAATTTCACCTAGGGCTGCAATTCACCTGGATGCTCCTATGGATTGTTATCAAAAGATCCAGCAGAAAGTGTGCACACAGCTGCAGAGTTCTGGGTTTAGCTGCTTTCTGCTGTGGCTAGAGAGTCTGCCATATTGACTGACTGACTGCACAAAGAGTAATGTGACTGGCAGCTGTGGACCTATGAACCAGTGAGATCCCTGTCAGTCTCTAGAAAGGTAGAAGGTAAATTAATAAAAAGACAGATTTATTTATTGTGACATAAAATTTTCTGGTACAGAACATTGGAACATAATGTTATGCTACCCCAGATAACACTTGTGGAAAATGTGCAAGAGGGCTAAACCTCAACATGAGTAAACTCATCTGATTTGAGCACAAATGTTCTAGGATGCCCATAACCACTAGCCAAGAGGACAGTGGTAAGTTTCTGGAAATGATGCCTTTGGAAAGTATATAGGTGCTCACTAGGCTATAGCAAGTTTCTGTGAATCCAGGTCAGGTTATGAACAGTTCACAAGTAGATAATGCGGGAGTGAACTGATGGCAGAAAATACCTGCGGCTGTGGCGAATTCATCCTGCCAGTCTCTTAAATGCTCACAGTACTTAAGTCGTGTTTACTTAAGCTGTGGAGGACCTGTAATCTTTTTCATTCATTGATGAGGCAGTCTGATCAAATCACTTATCCGATGTTTAGTTGCAGTTACTTTCATTTGGGGTTTATAGATTCAGATATGAATTGTTGGAATTAGTGTGATTATATAGTTGGATATTTCCATGTGTTAGCGCGTGGCCAAGTGGTTAAGGCGTCGGTCTAGTGATCTGAAGGTCGCTAGTTCGAGCCTCAGCTGAGGCAGCGTGTTGTGTCCTTGAGCAAGGCACTTAACCACACATTGCTCTGCGAAGACACCGGTGCCAAGCTGTATCAGCCCTAGTGCCCTTCCCTTGGACAACATCGGTGGCATGGAGAGGGAAGACTTGCAGCATGGGCAACTGCCGGTTTTCCATACAACCTTGCCCAGGCCTATGCCCTGGAAACCTTCCAAGGTGCAAATCCATGGTCTCACGAGACTTAACGGATACCTATTTCTATGTGACATTTGATATTAGCTATTTAGGATGAGACTTTTGAGATGCCAATTTTCATAATTTGACTGATATTTAGTATTGTATATGTTAAATAAAATAATTTGTCAATTTTGTCATTGTAGGCAAAGCTGAAGAATCTCTATGATATATGGCTAAATTTATCAGATTCTCAGAAACAGGTAAGGATGGTTTTTGTTTGTATTCCAGGATTAAATGCTGCATTAGTACATGGTGGTCCCCTGATTTTTTTATTTTTACAGTTTGGTTTAGAAATTCTGTTCCAGCATGCACTTCCATTACCTTTTTCTTTGACTTCTTTCCTAATTTCCCCCCCTCAAACTGCTGGTAAGAAACTATTACCTAGGTATTTGACATTTTCTCATCAGGATCTTGGGTTTAAATCCTATTGGGATTGACGGATTCTATGTCTAATGAGTACAAGACTTCATGTGGAATTAATTTGTTGTCCATTTCTTGAAAGTCAAAGTCTACAGAATAAATTTAATTTATCTCAGTTATTCAGGCTGGTTTCAGGATTTCAGCAAAACAAAATGTTAGAGGAACTCAGCAGTCAGGCAGCAACAATGGAGGGAAACAATGACAACTAAGAACTACTGATCACGAGTGAGAAATTCTTTTGTTATAGCAGCAACATTTAAAAACGTATTTAGTGTGCAGACTTAACTAAAAATAAAGTACAGAATAATAATATACACAGTAATAATTTACCAATGTGGAATAATTTGCAATAATATGCAATAATAATGTACAAAATGATGAAACAGTTGATGTTTTGAGTTGAGATTCCTCATCGGGACTTTGGACTTCATTAGATTCAAGGACGTTTAGGGTTTGGTCTTGCAGTTCTTCAAGCATTTTATCAAGATATGGCTGCTTTTCTACCTCCATGCCACTTTTTTTGTCTTAGCCACAAACTTAATTCCCCTTATGTAAAATTTTATTCTTTGAGCATCTATATCCTATGTGGTAGAGTGTGAGTATGAATGGGACTGGAAATGGGAAGTATATCACTATGATAGAGTGGGTGTTGCACTCGGATGAAGCAGATTTATTGAAACGAGAAGTGTTATTCTTTCTACTTTGGGTTAAACAAATAAGAAACTGTGGACAATAATTAGACTATTATTTGACATGCATTTAAGAAGTAACACATCCTGTATTTTGGCCTGAGCACTTAAGAATTATCTGGTGGGGGGAGAAACTAGTTTCAGTTAACCAACTCTTGATGAGCATCAGATAAAATTTAAAAACCAAATTGTTCAAAGAGAGTGCTAAGGAATTAACAAAACTATTTCTAATCCATACAACAATGATCATTGAATGGAATAGCATAGGCACTAGCCATTTTGACCCACCTTGTCCTGTTGACTGTGATGCTTATCTCCACTTGTCCCATTTGTCCAATTAGTTTCTGATCCCTCTTTCTTTCCTATCCAAGTATGCAGATTGTATCTGCCTGCATTACCACCTCTTTCAGCCTGTTTCTGATATTCACCATTCTGTGTTGGAAAAACTTACCTTTATCCTTTAAAATTAAAGGCTTCAAAACTACATAAACATGAATAAAAACACTTTTGGCCCCTAACATTGCAGTGTAAATAAACCCAGCCTATCTGGTTTCTCCTTGTGACTACAGCCTTTCATTTCAGATTACATCCTGGTGAATCACTTCTTTGGTTGGTCTACTGCTGCCAATTTCCGTAGTGTGGCAGTCAGAATAATGAACTAATGTTTTATGCAACTGCCGCATTACTTCCTGATCCAGGTAATGAATATCTCAGCCTATCAGGCAAGCATAATAAATGCCTTTTTCGCCATCCTATCCACTTGTGTTGATGGTTTCAGGGAGCTATGGACTTGCACCCCTTCTCCCTGTGCATCAATATGCTTAAGATCCCTGTCCTACCAGAACTTGATCTCCCAAGGTGCATTGCTTTATTCTTTGGTGGTTTGAATTCTATCTGCCATCACTGTTCAACTTTCCAGCAGATCTCTGTACTGCTTAAACTTTGCTATACTAAGCTTACTCCCAGCATTCTAATCCAAATCAATTATATATATTTTAAATAACAAAAGTCCTAGCACCAGTCACTGCAGAACACGTCTGGTTATAGACCTCCACTCAGAAACACTATCCACTACTACTCTCTCCTTTCCCTCTGCCAGTTTTGGTTTCACTTTGCCAATGTGCAATGGATTTTTTTGTGCCTTGTTTTTCTGAACCAGCCTACTATGCATGGCTTCGTCAAAAAGTCTTGCTACGGTCCATGTACACCATGACAACTATTCTGAACTTCATCAGCTTTCTAAGTTAGCTGAACTACTGCAATCTAAGGTTAAAATAGCTTTGTGCATAAGGCAATTCAGTTAATGCCTAAAACTTGTGTATTGAAGTGGACATGCAGCTCAAGATGGTAGGATTTTGACCCTGACCAGATTGCATGTTCTAAATTACGTGGATCAAATATTGGTGGAGCTATCAATGGAAATCAAGCCTTTTCTCTTTGAAATGGTATTGTATGGAGAACAGCAAATTCGATGTGACTTGGTCAGTTGTTCTCCATTGACAGTCAGGGATGTATTAACTTCAGAAATATTTGAACCTACCGATTCAAGTTAAGTGTACAAGTGTTCGTTATTGTTGTTGAAAGCAACTTCACAAAATCTGCATTTTGTGGAGTTGCTTTCAATAAAAAATCATAAAGCTCAGGAAACTAAGTTTCAGATATTTTGTAAATACATCCAGTTGTTACAATACTTTGTGTATCAAGTGAGCACTTTAAATTAATTTGAATGCCTGTGAAGTCTTGTCAAAATGGAATACTAATAAAATGTTATAATATTCCAAAGATTTGCCATTAATCATGTTATCGAGTTAAGTATAATTTATTATAGTGTTAGAAAATTGTCAATAGGATGATTTTGGGAGGAATATTTTCCCAATGTTCTGTCTTAATTAACGTGGCTAAAGTGTCACAACTGTTACGTACCCTGTAACTGGGTTGCCAAACCAGCAGAAATGGATCACTCAGTTGGAGTCTGGATTACTAGAACTAAGAAAGTTTTATTAAAGAAACAAGCGACACAGTAATCGAAAGGATAATAAATGCAACAGTTCAGCAATGATAAACACACATGTGCACAGAATTAAGATAACAGGATCAATCAAGCTCTATTGTTGTCTAGGGGTAAATGACCAATTTCAAAGTGACGCAAAGTTCAGTCCAATTTAGTTCAGTTCGCAGTAATCGTTGCCGTGGCGATGGACAATGTGGGGGGAAGGAGAGAGAACAAGAACAAATAATCATTCAAAATGGCTTCCACTCACAGACCTGCGATATTGCTCACAAGCAGCTTTCGGGCAAGTCCTTTGTGATGTCACCTGAGGTCACCGACTGTGACCTCTCCTCCAGATGCAGTTGATCCTCTGCAGTGAACCTGGCACCCAAGCAAGGGCGGACACACACCGGGTTCCCGCTGATCGTACCTTTCCACCCTGTGCGTCTAAGGCTTGGTTCCGCAATCAGCCTTCCAAACGACTCCCGCCGACTTGCGGGGGGGCACCGCTTCCAGGATCTCGTTACCTCGTGGTGTCGTGTGTGTCTTGCCTTAGCGAACCTGTCCCTTTTTATCCCCCTGCTGGTGTATCTCCTGTCCATCACACTTCAAACAGTTCAGGGTTCAAAGGGGGAGCCGATCTTGACAATACCCAGACTGATGGCTCCTTCATTAACATCTCCAAATGCTGCTTCATTGTGTTCCTTATCTCTCCCTCCCCTGAGGACAGGTGGCAGACCAACTGCTGATGCCACTGGTGCTAGCCCAGGCCAGCAAACATCTTAATTTATGTGTATTCTCGTCACACAACAAGGTTTCAAACATAAATTTCTGGGGCTCTGAATATTTGTACCTTGAATTTGCATTCTTACTCAGGCTAATGTTTGACTGGAGGATTACAGCATTGAAATGAAAATATTATATGGATAAGTTGGAATCATTGCTGGGAATGCAGAAGGAATCGGGTGAGCTACTGTATCGAGCAAGCGTACCCAGATCCTTTAGTGAGTCATCATTCAGTTGTTGAGCAAATATCTTGCAAATGCCATTTTATAATGCCAAATTTGAATTTTCCTCTTTCTGTCTTTGCCAAGCTCCTTCCCAGTTAAAAGTAGTACAGGTCAACATTCACTAATCTGACTACTTGTAATCCGGTTCCTTCGATAATCAGCACTGATTTCAAATTTTTCGAGCAACTGTAATTTCAAATTTTCCAGGCCACTGTACCAATCTGCTGCGCGATGTTTAGGTTGCACTAGATCTGTTCTTGTGTTGGTGCGCCCTTGTCAGCACAGACAGGTAATTCCTGCTTGTTTTCCTGCATTTATTAATACCATTTGTGTGAGGTGCAGCTGCTTGGCACCCGCCAGCAGCGGGAGAGCTGGCGCGCACTGAGTCAGTCCGCCTTCTCACCCACCTGTCGGCAGTCACACACTGCTCTCTGGCGTCGCCCGGCCAGCACTCTGTTCTCTTCTGCCTACGACCTCAGATCAGATGTGGTGACCCGCTGAATTTAAGCATATTAGTAAGCGAAGGAAAAGAAACTATAACAAGGATTCCCTTAGTAACTGCAAATGCAATTTAGTCTTTGGGGTAACTGCAAGTCTGTATCATTGCTATCGCTTAGCTTACGCTTGAGTGCTGGTATTGGGTGCGCTTTATTTTTTGCCGGTGGGGAGGGAGGATTGTTGCTCGCTGCTGCTTACATGTGGGAGGGAGGGGAGCTGGGGGGGTTCTTTGGGGTTCTAATATTTAACTGTCGTTCATTATTTGGGACACTCCTCTGTTTTTGTAGATGGTTGTGGAAAAAAAAGCATTTCAGGATGTATATTGTATACATTTCTCTGACATTAAATAAACCTTTGAATCCTTTGATATTTTAAAGGTATGATGAGGCGGTTAGCTATTGCTTAATATGATCCTTCTGTAATTCGGCATTTTCACTAATCTGGCACTCCTCAGGTCCCAATGGTGCCAGGTTATAGAAGGTCGACCTGTATTTATTTGTGTTGGGATAAAGTGTCGTTATTTTGGGTCTACAGTATTTTATTTTTAACAGTAAGCCCTTCTAATCTAATTGAATATGCAACTTCTAATTATTGAGGAGTTTTACTTTGAGATTATAGATATATTTAAATACAGATTACAACTGCCTCAGGTTAAAGACCTTTAAAAATGCCCGATTCAAAGCTCCAGTGAATTAATTGAATTGTGCAAATGTGTAATATTTGGGGTATTTTATGTAAGTATTGTTTAAGTTTAATTAGATTTATTTCAACTGATGTTAGGTATCAAGGAAGAGAACCAATAGACCACTTGACCCTGAGTCATTGCTTGTTCAAAGGCAAAAACTTGTTTACATTTTGAATATCTTGATAACTGAAGTGAAATAGATAAACCAAGAGGCCATAATTATGTTCTGGATCTGCTGACGGAAGGTAGCATGGGATTTGAATATCCACTCCAGAAGCTACTCTGAGCACCAAGTTCCTATTGAGAACTTACTTAAATGAATGGCAGGAATTGCTTCTTTTTTTGCTATTGAAACTGAGCAGATCGTGTCTTAAGATTGCATATTGCTAGTTATTTTGCTGTTCAGCATTTTTTCCTTTGTTAATAAATCTTATAGATTTCTGTACATCCTGTTTAATGGTAGCGGCAAAGAAATGGCATGGCTTGGATGGTAGCGTACTTTGGATGTTGGAATTCCTGCAGATACTAGTGGTGGGGAGTGGTGTGCCATGATGTATTGGACAGAGGACACTGCTCTCTGCAGCTTCTTGCATTTCTGCACATTCGGATTGCTGTACCAGACCATGATGTAACCAATCGGGATACCTTCGATGGGACATCTGAAGAAGTTTATTAGTTTTTGGTGAGCATCTAAACCTGCTCAACATCAGCTATGATCTTTGAAAGAAGGAACAAGTGCAATGGGCTGAATGGCCGATTCCTCTTATTTCATCTGCTCTGAAAATTCAGTCAGATGAGCAGACAAATGTCTGCCCAATAATTTTTTTTTCTCATCATTACAGGCTGAGGAATTGAAATACAAAACTAATTTTTAATATCAGCATTTTTAGTTATAAATGCATAAGAATGATCAAGACTGTCAGATTGGCAACATTTTGAATACAAATTAAGGTTTTTAATGTAAGTAATTACTTTCATGTTGAGACAGAATTGAGACATCTTTCAAAGAATCTGGCTTCCATGTGGAAGGAAAAGAGTATATTTGGACAACAATCAATCGCGCTATATCACAGTACATTAACTCCATATGGATAGATGTTCTTCAGGGCCGAATTATTAAAGTACTTTATTAACAAGCAATAAGTTCAAAGTTTTATTCTCTTGCTTTCACAAATATCAAATATTGTTGCCCTTTGATGTACTTTGTTTCCATGTGGGTTTATTAAATGCAGTATATGAATTCAGAATCATGTAATTGGACAACGTATCTCATTCTGTCTTTAAAAACTGAGTCGTGTAACAGCCACCCTCAGACCTCCTCATACATTGCCCCATGTACAAGGCAGATGTTAACCCAAAATATGGAATAAATTGCCAGAGGAAAGTGTGGAAGCAGGTGCAATAAAAATATTTTAAAATATATTTGGGTGGGTTCCTGGATAAGAAAGATTTAGAGGGATATGGAACTGGCTTTGACTGGAATCTTGGCATGGACCAGTTGGATTGAAATGCCCCTTTCCAAGCTGTATGATGATTCCTATTTCCACACTTTTAATAACAATCTTGCGTTTGTCTTTGGAAACTTAAGGTATGAAAACTTGCCAAAAGGTATTTGTGTCAGAGATGCTGCAATGCAAGAAAATAGTAGTCTAACAGATTTAAGACTTGAGTAGTATGCAAAATTTAAGTTGTTACATGTAAGGAAGCAGTAGTTTTTCATAAAGATGCATATTCCTGAGCTATTTGGAGTCGATATTTGTGACACACCACAATGAGGCACGTGGACTGCTTTAGAATCTGTTACATTTTATGCACAAAGAGATGTAACTTTGAAGGCCTATTAACAATTTGCCAAGATAATAACATTGTGCAGAGAAATTGGATAATATGAAGTTACGGGTTCAAAATATAAAATCATTAAAAGTCTTGACAATTGAAGTGTTTGAAAATAGTAGAAGGCATTGACAAGTACTTCATTGCCAGCAGACAGATTCAGGACAACAGATCATGATTTTAGAGCCAAACCACTCAAGGAAGGAACTTGTACAAGTTATTTGAAATGACTGTAATTTAAAACAACGTGTATAAAGAGAAGCTAAGATACTTCATGATTTGGAGAAAAAGTTGGGGAATGGAGTTGAAACTGCTGAGTGTAGCTAAATAGAATGATGACTAATTCATCATTCTAAAATCAACCAAGTGTTAACATTCAAACAACAAAGACAAGATTATCTTTTAACAACTTTAATTTCTCCATTCACGTTAAGTACACTAAGCTGCTATTTTCCTACCCACGGTCCACCCCATCCCACCTCTGTGCACATGCCCATAACAGGGAAAGTAAACATCCCAACTAAATACCTACATAGTTCACATGAACAGAATTCAGCAATCTCCCATCCTATATACATAAATTAACTGTCCATTGGTTTAGATGTATTACTATTATCTCTAGTTGGTAGGCCTAATAAATTTCTTAAGATACCTTATACCCTCAGTTAGTGCCTTCAGAGTACTACAAAATAAGAAATTATTTTCTTATTTTGTAGTATACTCAAATGTCCTTTAGGACATGGGGATTGCTTCTAACCCTAGATGTTGATACGGTTCTGAAGGCACCAAATGCCTTCACTAAGTGCCTTCAGCAGCACAAGAGCTGGTGCTCCCTTCTTTGTGACGCAGTCAGCTAGTTGTTCTTTTGTAGTTGGCCGTAGCTTGTGATGATTTTTTTTTGTGTTTGGGACAAGTTCCATGATGCTGCTCATCGCTAATCAAAACCCCTTCTCTAACTGACATGGTGGGTTTGATGGCATCAACCTGAGAGTAGATGTCTGACAGAAGTTATTTATAGAGTGTCTTTTGGGTCACCACGATCAAGCTCAGAATAGAGTGTGGCCAGATAACTGACATTGTCAATACCATCAGACATTGCAAGGGTTACTCCTACCAATGTACTACGTACAACTCTTTGGATCCTTTTTGATTGCCAATAGAGAGGTAAAAGTCTTCCCTCTTCTCACATCAGTATAATAAAATATCCCCCTCGAGTACTTCCAGGGAGATTTCCAAGTGAGCCATCAGTGAAGACAACAAGCCTGAGTGAGCCATCTTCTCCAACCTGTTGAAACTTCAAATCTACTTCTACAGATTGAATTCTGCACACTATCTTGTTTTCCTCATGTGAAGTTTGTACTCTGGCATTTTTGTTTTGTGCTGGATGCCATGGTCCTAGCACCAAACATTATGTCATGTCTTCTCTGTCTTGCCACCCATAGAATCTGACCTGTCTTTGACCTGAGTTGCCCAGCTTCAGCTGCACTGAGGGGTGCATCCTGCTGTATGACCCCTGTAGATTCCATGTGGATTGTTTGAAGATTCCTGATATAGCTTTCTTGGTGCAATTGTATTATCCCTGCACAGCAGAATCTGTCGTGTTCTTCGTGTCCAAGCTGAAAGGCTGACTTTAGCTGAGGGATGACTGTTGCGGCAAAGAGTTGTGAGCCTCCCCATATAGTCATCTACGTGACAGTCAAGTACTCCAATCACATGACATTCTGAATCTTACCAATTTAAAAAAAAGCTGGATCCACTTGTGATGTCTTTCCACCTGTTTTCATTATTACTTCCTTGACCTTTTTATACCAGTAGAGTGATGCATCTGCTAGACCACACACTTCTTGAGTTTCCACAGTGTTACTTCATTTCTGGCTCCTGGGGTGGGGTTTAATGTAAATGTCACATGACAGCTCCATTCCTTGGAATAATGCAGATTTTATGTTCGTGGAATTGGGTTGCCAATGCTTTTGACAGATCACTGAGAGAAATAGTCAGATAGACTCTGATGCACATGTTTATGAGTCTTTTCTGAGTTCTTTTATGTTCAGTTACTCAAAACCTCTAGCCACTAGGCATGCTTTTGGTGTAATTCCTGTTGGGGTTTCTTTCAGGCTGCCTGCCCAGCTTGTAGATGCTGTCTTTTGGCCAATGTCTCTGACTTCCTCAAACACTCAATTATTTCTCCCAACTTCTGATTTCATTCTGTTTTGCAGATTCAGATGACACCACTATAATTACTAGGACATCTTCATCTTGATATTTCTCAATGTTGGACATGACTCAGAAAATGTGTAGCTCGGGAGGTTGATGGTTGCATTGAGTTGTTCTCCAATCTTGACAATCTAATTGCAAATGTTTTGTCACCATTTAAGGAGACATCATCAGTGCACTGTTCACTTGTGATGAGTCCTCCAAATGCTTGGCTTGTATATTTCTTATTAGTCAGTTGATTGATTTCCATTGCAGAAACCCGATTGTGACATAGGAAGGGGGTCTTATTGATTGTTTGTGTAGCAAACTCTGCATTGTCTGGAATTTTGCCTGCATTGGCTTATAAATGGGATTGAAATCTACAAGTTTGTTTATAGAATTGTTTAGGGAAAATCATGCTTCTGGGAATTCTCTTGCATGCTGTGTTTGCTTGTGCCATGACCTCCACTGATGCCCAGTTGAATGTTTGCCCCTCTTGATCTTCATGGGTAGAGACTAGTGAGAGTTAGTCATGCTGCTTTACAGCTAGTTGATGTTCATGGATCCTTGTGGATAGTTTTCTCCTAGCTTGGCCGATGTAACATTTACTGCAGTCCCCGCATTGGATTTTGTAGACCACATAGGTCTTGTCCAGTAACTTGGTTTGTTCTTTAGGTCTGCAGAGTACTCTCCTCAGTGTTGTTATTGGTTTATAAGCTACCAAAACTCTTGGCGCAGTCAGGCTATCATTTCCAAGATGATTCAAATGTACGGAAGGGCAACCCATTTGGTTGCTTCTTGATTGGTGCGCAATTGAGAGGGGCATTGAGTCAATATGAAGTCTGTCTACACGTGACATGTTGACTGACCCTGCAGTGCCAATGACCGTGGCTGATTGTAGGTAATTCAAGTTGTACCAATTTTTGTTTCACCCAGTGGCTTTGCCTACTTGTCCTAAGACTGCAGCTTTGTATGAGATACCAGTGTCTTGGTCTACAAATCTCACAGTTTGTCCTGTTTTAAGACTGAAATTTCCATGTTGTCTTTGCACTTGTGATATTCTGTTCAAGCAAGTCTGTTGAGTCTCCCCAACTGTTGAACAACTCTGTTGGGTCCTCAGTACCGTCTGTGGTATGTGACATTGTATCAGTTAAGTGCTTTTCATTTTTATGTCCTTCTCCATGGAGTTCTGATGGCCTTCAGTTTGTGTTTTCTGTAGTCTGGAATGATGCTCTCTCACATATGTACCTCCATATCTCACAAATACCACAACCTCATCCTGACCAATGAGAACTCCAGGACCTTCTGTACAGTCAGCTTGTTTGTAACAGTTTTTTTGTCTCATATTTCTCATCTGTAGGATGAAGCTATGGTGCTCTTCAAATTCTCTCTGAACACTTTGCTTCAGTGAGAGCCTTCCTTGATGCATTAGGGTTGAAATATGTTTCCCAGCCCTTTCACTCCTTTTAGTGCCCTCTAGAGCAGGTGGCCTGTCAACCAGTATAAAGGGAAGGTTAGGATTCTGGCCGAACACCAGTTGATATGGTCTATAGCCATGTACATTGTGCATGGTATTCTTCGCCATAAGGGCCCAGTCCAGGGCTGTGTTCCAACCACAGCCATTGCTTTCCTTGACCTTCAGCATTATTTCAGTAAGTGTTTAATTGTGTCGCTCCAGAAGTCCATTCCTCCAAAGACTGTATGCTGCTGTTCTTTGTTTCAATGTTGAAGTTCTGTGCCACACCTCTGAATTCATCATTGTTAAATTCACTACTACTATCACTGAATACTTTCTGACTTGGGCCGTGCATACTTATCCGGGAATGGATGATTTTTTAAAAACTATTTCTGAGGGTCTCTTTGTGTTTACAATGCTACCAGCACTGGAACATGTGAATATGTGAACTTGTCAATGATGTGGAGATAACGCACTCTTTGCTGCAGTTCATGTAGGTCTATGGCTACTGTTTCATTGTATTCAGATGCTTGTGGCACACCAACCGCAGGCTTGGGTTTGGGCTTTACAATCTTTTGGTATGTCTCACAGCTGTCAACTGTCTGCTTTATAATGGAAAAATAGTCTGTGTTTCTGTTTCCTGAATTCCTGAGCAGTTTCTGAAGTCTATCAGTCAAACTGTGTCGGAACTGCTTGTGAAGCTTGAGCAAAACTTTGCATTTCTCATCTGGGGTCTTGTTCTCTGTGATGGTTAGTACTTCATTCTCCTATTGATTCTCAGTAATGTCGTTATCTAGAACGTTCATACAGTAATGTCCAGAGCTGGTGAGCTCAAGAGACACTGGCAGTTGAAATATCATTGCTTGGTCATTATCCATATTTAGTACTGCCCTGCTTTCTTTAGGGGAGTTTTACTCAAGAGTAATAGAATGACAACTGGTACTACCTCTGTTTGGATGTAGCATTTTTGTCTGCCCTATTTTTGTGGGAATTTTCACTTGGTTGAATGTGCAACCTTTCCATCTCCAAATTTGAGTGCTTTGTTACTGTGTGTATCTCTGTTCACCAGTGTCTGCACTTTATTCTGGTTTATTTCACTGGCATAGCTTTCATGCCATTTTTCTCCACACTGCGAGCATGCTGTATCAAGAGCAGCAGACCCAAAATGTTCTATTATCAAAATCTCTGCATCAGTAAGTGATTCATTTGCAAACAATGTTGTATGGCACTCTTCTACATCTTCACATTTGTTATTTTTTTCAGTTAGCATAGTTTGTTCAGTTCTGTGCAGACAGTTTTTTGCCCAACAGTAAATACTTTGACAAACAGCACATTTTGATCGCCTATCAGCTTGTCTAGTGGATTTGTGGCAGCTAATGGTGCCCTCATCTGGTCACTCTGGGAACTATGCTTGCTTGTCGCTCATTTCTGCTCAGTGAAGTTTGCAGTTTCATGACTCAATTCCGACTACTGTTTTGGTGGCCTTTTCTCCAAAAATTATCTTCAGTGCCTATTTCCCAGATGTAAATCTTGTACATGCAGTTAATGCTAGCTATTTTTCTTTTGTCTTGACATGCAGTATCCAACAATTTGAAAGCTAATACTCCAGGAAGTTCCATTTTGTAACTTGTACATGTGACGGTATGTTTGTTCAAAATCAGTAATATAATTAGCCATATTTGTAGAATTGTCTCTGGAAATTTTGTCAAAGTCTGAATGTGCCTCATATATCCAGTCTTTTTACCTCCTTAAGAAAAACTGAGTCAAGTGTGTTTATTAGCATATTCATATTGTCCTCTTTGTTGATGTCTTCCACCAAAATTCCCGTCACTGTCTCTCATTGTTCCCAAAAGTGACAGTACAACTGCAAGAGCCTATTTCTTCTCGAGCTCGGTAACCTGAGTCCATATTCCAAATTCATTTTTCCAGCTTTTGTAAGGCTTGCTCTCATCCAATGCCGGCAAGATCCTATACTTGGAAACTATCCTCTGCTACCAGTGTCGATGTTCAAACAACAAAGACAGGTTTTTCTTTCATTTTAACAACTTTATTTTCTTGGTTCACATTAAGTACCCTAGGCTGCCTTTTTCCTAACAATGATACCCCCCCACCATCCCAACTAAATGCCTGCATAGCCCAAATGAACGGAACTCAACACCAGCTGTTACTGCATATCCTTCCACGTGAGGCGGCACTTCACCTGCAGGTCTGTTCAGGTCATCTATTGTATCTGGTGCTCCCAGTGCGTCTTCCTCTTCAGTGAGACCCGATGCATAATGAGAAATTGCTTTGTCAGGCACCTTCACTCTGTCCACTGCAGAAGGCAGGATCTCTTGGTGGCTGCCTATTTCAACTTGACTTCCCATTCCCATACGGCATGTCAGTCAATGACCTCCTCTACTGCCATGATGAGGCCACACTTAGAATGGAGGAGTAGCACCACATATTCTGATGGTATAAACATTGATTTTCTTAATTTCGGGTCCAATTACTTACTATCTCCTTTCTCCTTTCTTTCTTTTTCCATTCCCCGTTCTGGTTACTCTCTCATGCCTTGTCTTCTCCACTTGCCCATCGCCTCCCTCTGGTTTCCTTCCTTCCCCTTATTCCATGGTCCACTGTCCTCTTCTTTTAGACGCCTCCTTCAGCCTTTAACTCTTCCACTTGTCACCTTCTAGCTTCTTGCTTCATCCTCCCTCACCCACCCACTTCTCCCTCACTTGATCTCTCCTATCACCTGGCAGCTTCCCCTCTCTCTACCTTGGCTTCTGCCCGCTCATTTTCCCAGGCTGATGAAGGGTCCAGCAAACATAGGAGCAGCAGATTTGATTGTTTCAAACTCTCTTCCAAAAGACAGCAAATTGTTGCCCTCGAACTGTTCTAGATGGTCTTCAAAACCTGATATGAAGAACAGCAAGCTAATGTTTAAATGTGACTCTGAGATTTGTTAAACTGAGTGAACAGCATGATGTATGGTTTATTTCCTCGCTGTGTGTCTGGATGATACTTACTACTCCTTCAAGCCACCAGCTCTTCCCACTACTCCCATCTTTTCTATTTCCTGGCAGCCTTGGCCTGAATTGTTGACCGTTCCTCTCCGTAGATGCCACTGCTGCTGAGTTCCTCCAGCATTTTGTGTGTTTCTCTATTCATCCTCCATTTTCCCCAGCCCTGACTCCCAATTTGCAAGTAGATGTGCTGAGTGAGGTTGTGTAGAAGCCTCTTTGCTTTAGGGCTTGTACCTTCAATGCTCCCTTGTTTAAGAGAATTGAATGATCAAAGAAAACAGGCTGTACCTTCCTTGGATCTTGATGTATGTAACATTTTCAACAGAGAATTGGGCCATTTGACCCCACTTGTCCTAACCATGTTTATGTCCCATGAATCTTGCAATTTTTTTTTTTTGCCTTCAGAAATACTATTTTTCTTCTGTGTAAATCTCTTGCATTTGTTGTTACTCTTCTAGATGTACAATCAACTGGCTGAAGATGATAAAATCCGTTACCAGAATGAAATCAGGTCCTGGAAGGAACATATGATTGAGACAGGACATGAAGATGTTACTCACACAAAGAGGGAGCAGCAAAGAGCTCAAAGGTCACTAAGAGTGAAGGCAGAAGCACAATCAAATCAAACTGCGTTGCAAGCAACTTCCAGCAAAGCTAAAGCCTCAGCTTCAAAAACGGAGGCAGCAGTTAGGCACAAGAAAAAATTTGAAGAATAAGTTTATTTTTAAGTGAGCTATTTTTCATTGACCACACTGCTAGCTGTTGAAAACTGACTACTATTCCAGCTATTCAAGAATGGAATATAATCCTGAATGATTTTGTCAGGTCTGTGAACTTCTCTACAGAGAAACAATTTGTGATACCAGATACACAGGGGCCTGTGTTCCAGTTACTTTATGGAAATTTAGTATATGTAGTCTAAGTAAATGTGAGGAGCCTCTTGGCTTCAGTTGAAGGGATGTTACTTAACAATTGTAAATATACAAGTGTCATCTGAAATCATGTTAAAATCATTCTTGTGATCTACATATTTTGGAATTAGAGAGCTCCCTTATGGACAGGATCTGTCATGCATTTTTTGTTTTACACAAATTTTGTTTTAAAAACTGAATGACTGCAACAAATTATCTGCTGAAGAATCTTCAATTATGTTATGTAAATAAATATTCAAATTTGCATAAAATATTTGTAAAATGTTCTCTGCAATTAATGTTGTAAAACATTCCATGGTATTTAATCTGGGAGAGAAATGTATGGGGCTAAGTTAGCAAAGCCACAAGAGGAAGACTTGCCTGCAGGGTGGAGTTTTAGGTAAGACTGAACCACAGGGTCTTCCGGCTTGCCCCTCCACCCCAGAGCATCCTCTTGACAAGCATGTAGTCATTAGAAAACGAAGTTGAAGATCTCAGCAAGTGTAAGGAGTCTGTATGTTCTCCCCATGTCTGTGTGGGTTTCCTCTGGGTGCTTTGGTTTCCTCCCGCAGTCCAAAGATGTACTGATTAGTTGGTCATTGTAAATTGTCCTGTGATCAGGCTAGTGTTAATGTAGGTGGGTTGGTGAGCGCTGTAGCTCATTGGGCTGGAAGGGTGTGTTCCACACTGTATCTCTAAATAAATAAAACCTTGGCATCTGTACCTCCCACTGCAACTGGATAGTTGACTTCCTCATTGGTAGACCTCAATCAGTCAGGACTGGTACTGATATCTACTTGCTAATCATCAATACAGATGCACCGTCAGGCAAGTTGTACTTCATACACACATGGCTGTATGGCCAAGCACCACTCCAATGTCATTTTCAAATTAAATGATGTCACCACCGTTGGATGAATCTCAGATAGCAATGAGTCAGCTTACTAGAGTGAGCTAGGACACTTGGTTGAGTGATACCTGTTCTCACCTCCAGAGGCAGTTTGTTTTGTATGAACATTCCTTCCTGTACGAAACATTTTTATATAATTCCCTGCACGGGTTAATTTGGATTTTGATTTGAAGCACACAATGGAAAGATAGGGGAGGGAAGGAGAAGGTGGCAGCGCGATGCAGCGCGCGCGGCCAGTTCGAAATGATATCGTATTTGTAAGTAGGATGCCGTGCACAATCCTGATTTGATGGAGACAGATGTGAGAAACACGGAGGAACATCTACAGAAACTTCTGAAATGCCCACTTTGCTGCCACTGTTACTGTGCGATCGAGAATCTCCGGAGTGGAAGGCCCCAAATCCTCGACTTTGCCTGTTGCCGGGGCCGGGGTCTAATAGCTCGGCAGAGATGGTGCTCGATGTCGGAGGCTCAAAGTTTTTGGATGGACTGTGGTCGGGTGCTTCCAGGGTGCTGCATCGGCAAGTTTGCAGTGCTGGAAGTTCATGGCAGGGAGAGTTTTTCTTCCTTCTCTGCGTGAAATTATGGGACTTTCAAGAGACTTTGAGATTTTTTTTTGCGTGCCCATGATCTGTTCTTACCAAATCGCGGTATTGCTTTGCACTGTTGTAACTATATGTTATAATTATGTGGTCTTTGTCAGTTTTTCAGTCTTGTTTGTCTTGTGTTTCTGTGATATCATACCAGAGAAACATTGTATCATTTCTTAATGCATGCATTACTAAATGACAATAAAAGGAGACTGCGTGTCCTCATATCTAATCTATAATCTAATCTCCATGCTCTATTTGTTCTTGAATCAGCAATATCTGTGAGGCTTAAGTTCTTGTTAATATTGGTCAACATCTTGTAGATACATTTGGAAAGAAATATGCTTATTGTTTATCAGTATTAAGATATTGCACCATGAGTTTCTTTTTTTACACAGCATAGTTGTGGAGTACTATATTGTGTATGTGTATTGCCTTGGTTAACACAGATTGTGAGGATCATGTGCACGTTGATTCTGTATTGAATTTAATATGTATTTTACTTTCTGTAGTTTCACAAGTAAGAATTCTCATTTAACAACCCTGGAGAAAACTTCCATCTCGGGAGATTTTTGTCAAAGTGTTTAACTTGCTGTGTAGCTTTGCACATATGCACTGTGAGGAAGTAGAATGCAACAACAACCCCTCATTTGACATCAGCAAAACTTGGAGCTCATTGTTCACTTCAGAAAGGGAAGGAGGATGAGCATTCACTGTCTATGTCGAGGGATTGGTGATGGAGAAAATAATAATAATTCCTGGGCATTAATATATTGGATGCCCCATCCTGGGCCCAGCACACAGATACATTCTTAGGGAAAATGTGCCAGTGTCTTCACTTTCTTAGGAGATTAAGGTGGTTCAGTTTGTTACCAAACAATCTGAGAAACTTTATGCATATGTACAGTTGGAAGTATCCAGGCTGTTTGCTTCATAGTCTGGCGTGGTAATTCAAATGTGCAGGAATATAAGAAGCTACAGAAAGTAGTGGACTTTTCTCAATACATTATGGGCATTTCCTTCCCCACCATCAGTGGAAGCTACAGAAGGTGCTGTTTCAAGAAGGCCCACCATCTGAGCCTTTCCATCTTCTTGCAGCTACCATTGGGTAGGAAGTAAAGAAGCCTATAGTCTCACATCACCAGGTTAAAGAACAGCTACTTTCCTTCAACCAATAAGTTCTTGAACCAACCAGCAAAACCTTTATCAGTTTATCAACAAGATGATCGCTCTGATCACTTTGCTCTAAAATGGACTTCATGTAATTTATTGTAAAAATTGTGTGCACTTTGTTTAATGTTTTGAATGTTTTTAATCTTTTGAATGGTGCTTATATGGTGCCATATGCCTGTGATGCTGCTGTGAGTAAGTTTTTCATTGCAGCTGTGCATATACAGTATGTACTTGTGCATATGACTAAGCTGTACTCAATATGATCAAGTGGATTGAAAAGGGAATTACGGAACACAGAAAAAAATCTGTTTTCAGATAGGTTCGAGGTTGGTAGAGTCAAAATCTGTGGGATGGGCTACAGTATTGGTGGTACTGAAGAAGGCAGAGATAAAAGCAATGCAAGGTAGGACAGCCCATGACAAAATATAGATAGTTATTTTTAAGAATTGTTTTGAATCTCATTCCATTGTAGGATGTGAGTAGCAGAGTTGTGGATCAATTGGAAGTGTAAAAGGGTGCTCAGGTAACAAATGGTAACCTCAGAATAATCAAATGATATCAGTGAGAGGAGAAACAGTAACGTGATTGATGGTGTTTGGGATTTGATCCTCAGTTTTGAGAGAAACAAAGGTTGCTTAATCTTGGCTAAAGAATAAGCTAGAATTGCAAGTTAAAATAGAGCATTTGTTTTCTACTAAACAAAGCAACTTTGATTCTGCGTAAATTCAATTAGGAGAATATTCTGGTTTGCCCACAGTTTGATGGCAGTTAGCCTGTCTGAAAGGTGTTTGTATAATCATGAGTGGAGGTACTGGATTATAAGGATTTGGTGGCATCACCAAGGGTTTGGAGATTGACTCAATGTCACTCTACCTGAAAGGCTGGTTTCTAATGGGAAAGATGTGTATGAAGGAAAGCAAGCGGCTGGGGTTGGATCAATATTTCATAACCCTTGCATGAATTAGAGGAGAAACATGCTGGTATAATAGATCTATTGGGACCAGAAAGAATACATCTAAGTACGATTGTCTCTGAACATGATGGGGAGAGTGATGGAATAATTAGTTGTGAAGGGTACTGAGCAACAAGCTGGGATAGGAGCAGACAGATTATATTAAACAGATGTCTTCGTTGATTTTTGACTAAGGCAGTAGTGATGGTGAGTTGGAGTAGGAACTGGCTTGTAGAGGTTTGGGGTAGAAGTAAATACAGCACTCAGCAGCAGACATTATAAAACATAGAATTAGGAATGGGCAGTAAGTAATGATGAAACTGGATTTTAGGTTTCAGTTAGTCCACTCTATCCAACCTTTAGAATGGTATACACCCTATCCTCGTTATATGAGTCTTCAGATAATGCGGATTCAGTTATGCGAGGAACCTATTTCTACCAGCTTCTCCTTATATGCGTCCAAAACTCAGTTATGCGAGGAGCACTGTTTTCTCGCCAATACAAGTCACGTGCGCACGCCTCACAGTCTTGCATTGGTTTTGGCAACATATGGATGTGCAATCTTGCGCTCTTAAAATTTTGTTGTTTTTACTTATGGTGCAGTGATTTTGTGCTTGATTTAACTATGCCTCCTAAGCGTCCAATGTCAAGTTCTGGGCCATCAGCCATGCGGCAGAGAACCACTTTAACACTTGAAAAAAAGTTGGAAATTATAAACAGGGCAGCATCAGGTGAAGGTAACACAGCTCTGGGCCACTACCCTGTGCAGTTGCGGGCTATGATAGCTAAGTTAGGCATCACACTAAAGCAGGTGTTTAATGCTGTGGTGAAATGCATTTACATAAGTAAGGATGAAAAAAACTGCGTCAGGTTTCAAGGCAGCAAAGGATAGATTGACTTTGTTTATGTGTTCCAATGCCGAAGGAGACTGGAAGATGAAGCCTCTCTTAGTTTACCATTCACTAAACCCCTGTGCTGTTAAGGGTTTGAGTAAGAAGCCTCTCGATGGAGCGTGGAAATCAATTTGGGCGGAGTGTGTGCACACCGTCAAGGGGTTTCCTGCCTTCACTGCAGCTGTCCAGGATTGTGTGGCCCTGGGCTGTAAGATTGGTGGGGAAGGATTCTCAGATCTCGAGACTGCTGACATGGTAGAACTCCTGGATTCTCATGATGAAGATTTAAGTGTGGATGACCTTCTGCGTTTAACTCAGACTGAAGGTGATAACAATGAAGAAGAAAGTGTCGAGTTGCATGTGAAGGATTTTACGGTGAAGCAACTGGCAGAATTTTTTAAGGCTGCGGAACACTTGGCACAAATGGCAATGGACATAGACCCGAGTTTAGAATGGAGTCAGCATTTCAGTCATTCCCTGTAGTCAAGCCGCCTTCCCTATAATCAAATTTATGCTGAAAAACAAAATGCTGCCAAGCAAACAACCCTCACCACTTTCTTCAAACCGGTGTCATCTCCTGCTGCCGGCAGTTCTGTGAGGATTCCTTCGCCCCCTTGCTGTCTTTGATGATCCTGACGACACACAACCATCCACCTCATCCATGTAAAGCTGCCCAACATCACAACAACCACTCATCTCCTGGAGCGAACACACCTGCTACTGTTCATGAGTACTGTATACCCTAGTATGTTAACTTTCTATGATTTATTACATTGAATATTACCTTAAATTGATGAAATATAATATGAACGTTGCCTTGTGGTACTGCTTTTGTATTGTATTGGTATGAAAATGTGAATAAGTTATAGATAAAACATATTTAGGAAGCCCTCCAGAACGCATCCCTATTTTCTCCATTTAAATAATTATTCACATTATGCATCGACTTCGAGGAACGTATCCCTCACATATAACGAGGATAGGGTGTATGTTCTTGTGAGATGTGGGAAAGCAGGAATACCTCAAGTGTCTTTGATGACTACAGTTAAGAGAAGTGCATCCAGTTGCAGCTTCTAACAAACCACGTTAAGGAGTTGGAGCTAGAACTGCATGAACTTTGGATAATTTGTGAGGCTGAGGGGGTGATAGATAGGACATGTAGAGAGGTATTTACACCCACTATGCTGGACACAGGAAAGTAGATGGCAGGAAGGGGAAAGGGGTTAAGGAGCCAATGCAGAGTACTCCTGTGGCCATTTCCCTTAACAACAGGTTTATCACTTTGGATACTGTCGGAGGTGGGGTGTGGGGGGGGGCAGGAAAGTCTCTGGCACTGAGTCTGCCTCTGTGACTCAGAAGGGAAGGTGGGGAAGAAGAGTCACGCTGTGGTGATAGGGGATTGGACAGCAGGTTCTGTGGGTGAAAACAAGATTTTCTGGTGGCAGGGTCTGGGATATCTCAGATCGAGTCCTCAGCATTCTCAAGGGAGGGTGAACAGCCAGAAGTTGTGATTCATGTAGGTACCAATGACATGGGTAAGACGAGTGATGAAGCTCTGCATTGGGAGTTAGGTGCTAAATTAAAGGGCAGGACCTCCAGGGTTGGGATCTCAGGATTGCTACCTGTGCCACATGCTAATAAGACCAGAACTAGGAAGATTATACAGTTTAACAAGTGGCTAAGGAGTTGGTGTAGGAGGGAGGGCATTAGATTTTTGGTTCATTGAGCTCTTTTACAGGGAAGGTGGGACCTGTACAGAAGGGACAGCTTGTATCTGAACTGGAAGGGGGCTAATATCCTGGCAGGAAGGTTGGTTAATGCTGCACAGCGGGGTTTAAACTGGCGTTGCAAGAGGATGGGAACCAGAGTACCAGAACAGTTAGTGGAGGGGTAATGAGGCAGATGTTGGTTAGACCTTAGACAAAGTTAGGAATCAAAAGGTTGAGCGTGGTGTAACTAGTGTTCTAAGCTGTGTATATTTCAATGCAAGAAGTATCGTAGGAAAGGTAGATAATAGTGCTGAAGATGAAGTAGCTGGTTTACAAATAGAGGTAATGTGTAACGAGGAGAGGCTGTTGATAGGGCAAAATTGGATGGTTTGCAACAGAAAAGGCAGAAAAATTGAAAAGGGTGACTACAGGACTCGAGGTGTTATATGTGAGTGTGCACAGTATATGGAATAAGGTTGAGGAACTTGCAGCACAGTTGCAGATAGGCAGGTATGATGTTGTAGGCATTGCTGAATCATGGCTGAAAGAAGATTAATCTCCAAGGATACACATTGTGTCAAAAGGATAGGCAGGAAGGCAGAGGGGTTGGTGTGGCTCTGGTTAAAAAAAGATGCAATTAAGTCATCAGAAAGAGGTAATATAGGGTGTTGAATTGTTGTGGATGGAGCAAAGGAGCTGCAAGAGTTAAAAAGACCCCGATGGGAATGATTTACAGACCCTCAAGCAGTAGTACAGATGAGGTCTACA
The DNA here is from genome assembly GCF_030028105.1 of Mobula birostris. Taxonomy (NCBI): domain Eukaryota; kingdom Metazoa; phylum Chordata; class Chondrichthyes; order Myliobatiformes; family Myliobatidae; genus Mobula; species Mobula birostris. The sequence goes on along the minus strand of NC_092390.1, from coordinate 28,209,389 downwards.
AATTGCAATGGTAGATAAAAAATTTGTGCCAAGGGTAGTATTACAATAGTCATGGGGGATTTCAATATGCAGGTAGATAGGTAAAATGAGGTTGGTGCAGGATCCCAACAGGGGAAATTTCTAGAATGCCTATGAGATGGCCTTTTAGAGCAACTCGTGGTTGAGCCCACAAGGGGATCAGCTATTCTGGATTGGGTGTTGTGCTATAAACCAGAATTAATTAGAGAGCTTAAGGTGAAAGAATCCTTAGGGGAAAGTGATCATAATATGATTGAATTCACCCTGAAATCTGAGAAGAAGCTGAAGTCAGATGTATCAGTATTACAGTGGAGTAAAGGGAATTACAGAGGCATGAGAGAGGAGTTGACCAGAATTGATTGGGAAAGAACACTGTCAGGAATGACAGCAGAGCAACAATGTTTGGAATTTCTAGAAGCAATTCAGAAGGCACAGTTTATATACATCCCAAACCAGAAGTATTCTAAAAGCAAGATAATACAACCATGGCTCACAAGGGAAGTCAAAGCCAACATAAAAGACAAAGAGAAGGCAAAAATTAGTGGGAAGTTGGAGGATTGGGAAGCTTTTAAGTGCCAACAGAAAAGGAACTAAAAAGTCATGAACTAAAGATGGAATAGAAAAGTAAGCTAGCCAATAATATTCAAGAGGATACAAGAAGTTTTTTTTCAGATACATGAAGTGTAAAAGAGGGGATATTGGACTGCTGGAAAATGATGCTGGAGTGGTTGTAATGTGGGATAATGAAATGGTGGATGAATTGAATCAGTATTTTGCATCAGTCCTCACTAAGGAAGACATGAGAGTATGGTGGAAGTTCCAGGTGTCAGGGGTCATGAAGTGTGTGAAGGTACTATTACTATAGAGAATGTTCTTGGAAAACTGAAAGATCTGAAGGTAGATAAGTCACCTGGACCAGATGGTGTATACCACAGCGTTCTGAAAAGTGGCCAAAAAGATTGTAGAGGCATTAATAATGATCTTTCAAGAATCATTAGATTCTGGAATGGTTCTGTAAGACTGGAAAATGGCAAATGTCACTCCACTTTTCAAAGAAGAGAGGCAGAAAAAAGGAAATTATAGGCCAGTTAGTCTGACTCCAGTGGTAGGGAAGATGTTGGAGTCGATAGTTAAAGACGTGATTTTGGTGTACTTGGAGGCACATGATAAAATAGGCTGTAGTCAGCATGGCTTCTTCAAGGGAAATTCATGCCTGACAAATCTGTTGGAATTCTTTGAAGAAATAACAAGCAGGATAGACAAAGGAGAATCAGTTGATGTTCTGTACTTGGATTTTTTAGAAGGCCTTTTGATAAGGTGCCACACATGAGGCTGCTTAACAAGCTATAAGTCCATGGTATTACCTCCTCAGGCATCTTTGTCCCTCCTTTCCAATCCTGATGAAAGATCTCAGTCCAAAAAGTCAACTATTGATTTTCATTGATGTTGCCTGACCCGCTGAGTTCCTCCAGCATTTTGTGTGTTTGTGTGTGTGTGTGTTGCTCATGGGGAGTAGTGTGATCTTTGCCTGCTCCAGCTTGAGTCTGAAGTAGCTCCAATGTATGCAATAAAATTTGTAGTGCTAGGAAAATATGAGCTTACATACCGTGGCACCACAATAGTATAGTGTTTATTGGGATGTTATTACAGCTCAGGGTGTCAGAGTTCGGAATTCAATTCCAAAGTTATCTGTGGGGAGTCTGTACAGCCCCCCTGTGGAATGCTTGGGTCTTCTCCGGGTGCTCCGGTTTCCTCCCACAATCCAAAGACATACCAGTTAGTAGGTTAATTGGCCATTGTAAATTGTCCCATGATAAGGCTGGGGATGAAGGGGAGGGGGTGATGGTTGCTGGTTGGCGCAGCTCGAAGGGCCTGGCGCTCTTATTTCTGCTGGGTCTCGAAATAAATATACAAATCAATAATGACAAAATGTATTTTAATAAGCCTCTTCGTCTTCGGTGGTCAACATAATAGCAGAACATGAACTCCTGTTGTCAACTATGATAACCACAACCACAGCATAAACACAACATTAGTGCAGTCAGCTATGAAAAAAAAAATACATTCAGTGCTTGATAATGCAAATAATATTTTTCAAAGTCTTGTATGTTGGCTATGAAATCCCAGTAGGTCCAAAAGTGCTTTACAGTAGACAATGTATGGTTGTTATAATATAGAAATGTAGCAATTTATATAGCATAATCTCATAGACAACAAGATGCCATAGTGCCCTGGTAATCTGACATCCTGACCTAATGGTCCAGAGGCCTGAGCTTAGACCATAAGATGTTGGAGAAGAATTAGGCAAGTTGGCCCATCAAGACTGCTCCACCATTCCATCATAGCTGATTTGCTATCCCCCCATAATCCCATTCTCCTGCCTTCTCCCAGTAATCTTTGATATCCTTACTAATCAAGAACCTATCAACCTCCATTTTAAGTATACTCATGACCTGGCCTCCACAGTTGTCCATGGCAATGAATTCCACAGATTCACCACCCTCTGGCTAAAGAAGCTTCTTCTCATCTTTGATCTAAGTCCTTGTGCTCTGAGGCTGTGCCCTCTGGTCCTCGACTCCCCCCAATATAGGAAACAGCCTCTCCACATTCACTCTCTCCAGGCCTTTCAATTTCAATAGGTTTCAGTGAGATCCCTCTCATTCTTCTAAACACCATCAAGTACCGGTCTGGAGTCATTAAACACTCCTCATATGTTAACCCTTTCATTCCTGGGATCATTCTTGTGAATCTTCTCTGGACTCTCTAATACCAACGCATCATTTCTTAGATAAAGGACCCAAAATAGCTCACAATACTTCATGTGGTCTGATCAATGCCTCATAAAGCCACAGCGTTACATCTTTGTTTCTATATTCTATTCTTCTTGAGACAATTGCTAATATTGCATTTGCTTACCTTACCACTGCCTCAACCTACAAATTAACCTTTAGTGAATCCTGCACGAGGAATCCCAAATCCCTTTGCACCACTGATTTCTGAACTTGCTTCCTATTGAGAACACAGTCTATGGCTTTATTCCTTCTACCAAAGTGCATGATCATACACTTCCCTGCACTGTATTCCATCTGCCATTATTTTTGCCCATTCTCCTAATCTGTCCAAGTCCTTCCACAATACTGTCTGTCCCTCACCTATCTCTGTATCATAAGTAAACATGGCCAAAAAGTCATGAATTCTGACATCCAAATCATTGACATATAATGTGGAAAGAAGTGATTCTAACATCAACCGCTGTGGAACCCCACTAGACATTGGCAGCAACCAGAAAAGGCCACCTTTATTCCCACTCTTTGCCTCCTGCCAGTCATCCAATTTTTTTTTATCCATTCTAGTATCTTTCCTAGACTACCATAGGCTTTTATCTTGTTTAGCCACCTCATGTGCAACACCTTGTCATAGGCCTTCTGAAAATCCAAGTAAACAGCATCACTGAATCTCCTTTGTCTATCCTGCCTGTTATTTCCTCAAAGAATTCCAATAGGTTTGTCAGGCAAGATTTCCCCTATAGGAAACCATGCTGACATTGGCCTATTTTATGCCTCCAAGGAACCTCATCCTTAATAATGGACTCCAACACCTTGCCAACCACTGAGGTCAGGCTATGGCTTGTACTGCTACCTTAAAGCAACAAATTTCACAATGTATGCCAGTGATAATGAACATGATTCAGATATTAAGGTATTTGTGGGAGATAGGGTTAGTACTGTACAATAAAATAAAAGATTAGCCAAGATCTAATGGTGGAGGAAGTGTGTGGTCTAAGTCTGCTTTTCTTAATCTTTTTTTTCTTATATACAGTAGTATCACAGCTAGCCAAGTGCTAAAGCCCTTGATGGGAGTAGCAGGAATGATCATTACACTCATTGTTGTGCTGAAATCCTGACTTCACAATGGAGGTATGCCCTCAGTCCTGTTGTAATTACTAACACTGTTAAATTGGATTGACTGATAATAGACATCGCATTTTTGAAGTGGTTATGCATGTGGTATTAGGTTCAACGGAATTATGTAACCTTGTGCCTGTCACGCTCCAAGTGGGAGAGAAACCCTTGCTCAAATCAGTTTAGAAAAGCATACTTGGAGCTGCTAACCTGGTGAAGCTACTATAAAGGTCTGCATCCATGCTAGTCAGCATTAGCAATGCCCACAAAAAGTGTTAATGATCAATCTGTCCAAAAATAGATTAACTCGAAGTTCTGAAATATTGCCGCATTTACTTGTGCATCATAATGGACATTTAAACAACAAATGGTAGGGGCTTTCATGGTTGTTCCCACTTTCAGCGATAAGTCCAAGGCGTAGGTGCTGAAGCCAAGGCTGTTACTGTTAACTTCTGCAGAGATGCTAAACTGAGTAAATTCTGTTCCTTTTTGAGTCCCCCACCATTACGGAACTGAAGTTTCAGCCACTTTATGTCATTGCTGTCGCTGACTAGATTTGGATTAGATAGTTTCGGCAAGGTAGTGTAACACTGTTACAGTGGCAGTGAATTGGGTTTAACCACCACTGCTATATGTAAGGAGTTTGTGCATTGCCCCTGTGACCATGTGGGTTTCCTCTGGGTGCTCTGGTTTCCTCCCACATTCCAAAGATGTACAAGTCAGTAGGTTAATTGGTCACATGGGTGCTGAGGGTTTATTGGGCCAGAAAGGCCTGTTACTTTCCAGCTGACACTGTAATTGGATGGGTTTTTTTGGATAAATTATGTGTATCAGAATTTGAGGATTTATAATCAGGCCTGTATATAGATGTTCCCATCCACTACTCTCCTGTACTCTTCCCCCATTCATGGAAACTATTCCTTAAATCCAGATTTCTTTATTATTGACATGGAATTTCTACTGTGCTTCACTGTAATTGTTAAGTTAGTTTACGCAAACCAATTTGTTTAACATTGTAACAGTAAACTGTCGAAGTCGAAAAGCAAAAGTAGCTATGAAATAGTTCATGATTGCTTTAAACAGGAAAACTCATGGGATTTATTGAAGAATTTTTACATATTCCCAAGGGTTTTAATGATAGTTTTTATATTTGAGATAAAGAGATGGGGGTTTATCAATCCCCAAACTGGAGACTCAGAACCCCTTGGCTATTATTAAGAGATATTGCTTTTGTTTTTGTGTTAGCTTTTTTCCCCTTTCATTTTGTGTATTTTAAGTAGATGGACAAGTAATTCTTTCTAGCCCTTGCTAGTTGCAGTTATTTTTTTTAGTATTATTTAAACAGCCTAAACCTATAGGGTCAGTTTATAGTTCTGCTTCATTGCTACTGGTCAAAACTGACTCAAACTGGTATATCAAAAGTGGCCAAACCTGTATCCATATAAACTTTGAAATACAGTCTTGTTTTTGATCAACAAAAGTTTAGCTGAGCTAGCCCCATAATGTATGACAAATTACAAACGTATTCAGTATTTGACTTACCAGCTATGCCAGGACAAAACTGGTTTGATTATGGCATTACCTAATATCCCAGTGATGCAGATTAATTGTTCCTAGCTTTTTAATGTGTTTGATGTATTTACCTCATATGCCTATTAGTAATAAATATCATTGGCTTTTTTAATAATACTTCAGTGAAAGTTAGAACATAGAACAGTACAGCACAGGAACAAGCCCTTCAGCCCACAATGTTGTGCTAAACTAATTAAACTATTAATTAGGTGCCTAACCAAATTAATCCCTTCTGTCTACACCATGTCCATCTTTCTCCATTTTCTGTACCTTCATGTGCTGATCTAAGAGCTTCTGAAATACTTCAGTTATGTTTGGCTCCATTACCAGCAATGACAGTGCATTCCTGACACCCGCCACAAACACTTGCCCCACACATCTTTGAACTTGCATTCCTCTCGCCTTAAGTATTAAACATTTTGATTCTGGGTTTGGGGGGTGGGTGGGGAGATATTGGCTGTCTGTCTATGTTTTTCAAAATCTTATGAATTTCTGTCAGGTCTCCCCTTAGCCTCTGCGACTTCAGAGAAAACTGCCCGAGTTTGTCCAAACTCTTCTTGTAACGCATGCACTCTAATCTAATCAGCATCATGATAAGCCTCTTCTGCACCTCAATGGGGCAATCAGAATTGAATGCAGTGCTCTAGATGCAGCCTAACTAGAGTTTCATAAACTGCCTCTTGAATTCAAAGGTTTCAAAGGTAATGTCAGAGAAATGTATACAATATACATCAAAAAATGTTTTTTTCTTGCAACAATCCACAAAAACAGGAATGCCCCAAAGAATGAATGACAGTTAAATGTTAGAACCCCAAAGTACCCCCCCCAGCTCCCCTCCCTCCCGCGCGTAAATGGCAGCAAGCAACAATCCCCCCCTCCCCCCACTGGCCAAAATGAAAGCATGGGCACCCACCACCGAGCAATCAAGTGTGCAGCAAAAGCAACAGTAAAGACATAGGCTTGTGGTACTCCAAAGACTATGTTGTTCTCCTGGCGTTCGACGTACCACAGGCTCTCTGTCTCCCTAATAAGGGAGAAAGAGGTGTCTCCATTTCGCAGTGAGAGGGGAGATGTAACAATTTGCCAGTTTATGATGTTAAAAGTCCGTTACGTCACTTTTTTCGAGCTCTGTACCCGAAGATCTTGAGCCTCTGGGCACACAGCCTTAGATCTTCCAACTCGCCCGATGACACACGGGTCTCCTGCCATGACACCAACCTTCGATCTGCCCATTTCCAGAGCCCCGAGATCCTAGGCCTCCAAAGGTGAACCAAAACCTTAGGGTGAGCCCTTGGTGTGCCGAACAACGGCCAGTTGTGAAACCCTGAGAACTGGTCCCATTCCTGCAAAGGACTGTAGTCAGTGGCAAGCATGCCATACTATCAACCTGTGCAGTCTCTTTCAGGGAGCTATGGACTAGAATCCCAAGATCTCTCTGTATATAACACTGTTAACAGTCTTGCCATTGGCAGTGTACTGTCCTGGTACATTTAATCTCCTAACCTATAAGGCTCCATCTGCCGTTTCTCTGTCCATATCTACAACTGATCTATTTCTCAGTGTATGCATCCTTTGACAATCCTGTGCACTATTCACAACTGATTTTTGTATCATATGCAAACTTACTAACCTGCCCTCCACATTTTCATCAAATAATTTATAAACATCACAAGCAGTAAAGCTCCCAGTACAGATCACTGCAGAACACTAGTCATGGACCTCTAGCCAGACAAGTTAAATGGAAAATAAAGCAACTATGTGACTTGGAAAGCAACGACATAATATGAAATTGAAGAAACCATTTTAAGTTTGGTGTAATGATGCAGAGAGGAATTGCCAAACTGTATATTGAAGCACATATTATTGCAATCCATTTCAATATTGGATTCAAGCTGTTCCACCCAAAGGAAACACAAGTCTATTTATGCAGCTGATTAGCATTAACAGTTGTGCCTAGTGGTTCTGTAATCAATTTATCTGGAGCACTTTTCAGTGTACATTACTTGGCAGCTCTTGCTTTGAATGTTTGCTTAACATTTGTTTTTGATCTGTTCATATCTGATTTAGCAGCAGTCATATTGAAAGTACATGCAATTAAAATCTGTTTGCGCTATCAATCGCACTAGTTGTGTTGAGCATGATATGACAGATCGCAAAGCAACTACCCACCCATATAACTTCACATAAACTTAAAGAAAAGTCAAACGATCAAACAGTCCTTAACAACTAGGTGCAAAAATTGCAATAATCGCAGAATATTTTTGCAAAAAACATTTTCGCAAATTCTGTCTTAAGTGTCAATTTGGGAATTAGATCCTACCTGAGTTTCTGTGCTTCAGTGGTTCTCATGCCATAACCACAAGTGATTTGTAAGCAAAATTTTGAATCCAGTCTACATTCTTTTCAAGAATTTTACATAAATTTTCAGTTTTCATCTTACCCTGGCATCAATTGGTCCACATGACCAAAGTTCCAGTACTTTAGTTGTAATTTGTCAGGTTTCTCAGCAAGTTTGCAAAAACAGCTGAAAAATGAGAAATTTTAAATTTTGTTTATGTATTTCAAATTTTGTGGTTAAATTACCCGATTGGGGTTAGATTACCTATTACCAATACTGTAAGTATATTTATCCCCTATCATCCCTCTTCCCAAAGTTTACAGTTTTATCAAGATCAAATGTACTCAATGCAAAATCATGTTTCATCCTTTAAAGATATTGGGATTTTACAGATAGCAATAGGCAACTTGCTTTCAACTTCATTGAAAGAAAAATAGAAAAATGGTAAGTTTTGAAGGAGAAAGGTGAATACTTTATCTTTTAACGGATGGCTACCAAGATATGTGCAGCTGGAAGTAACGTCCGTTTTACTCAGTGTGTAAAATTCAAATATTCCATCATCGTATCCATTTATCTGATTATATTACTTGTCCACGATATTAGTTAATTAAAGGCAGAAATGTCTTGAACGGTATTTCTCCCAAATAATACTGTGATGCTGTGGTAATACCTATGTGAGAATGTGTGAGGCAAGCATTTCACTCTGCTCAGTTAAAAACTGCAATAAGCAGGCAGAAGAGTGTGTGGGAGAGTCCTTGTACCTGAACAACAGTATCTTGAATGCCCAGAATGCACTGAGACATATGGGCAGCAAATATATGTTTAGAACAGAAATTAAACATTCCTCAAGTCCCAGATTAAAATTCTTTTCTGCACTTTAATGGTTTAAGCATGGGGTGGGGTGGTTAGTTCCTAATGATTATGTTTTATTTTGAAAAGGCCATGAGATAGAGGAACAGAATTAGGCCATTCGGCCCATTGGGTCTGTTCTGACATTCAATTGTAGCTGATTGTTTTTCAACCTCATTCTCTTGCCTTCTCCACATACCCTATCAAGAACCTAATCTGTGCCTTATATACACACAATGACATAGATGTCTGTGGCAACAAATTCCACAGATTCACCACCACCTAATTCCATCTCACTTTAATTCTAAAGGGGCTTCCCTTTGTTTCCTAGATTCTCTTACTCATGGAAACGTCCTTTCCACTTCCACTTGATCCAGGCCCTTCAGTATTCCACATTTCCCACCCCTTATGCTTCTGAAAGCCATCAAATACAGGCCAGGAGCCATCAAATGCTTATTGTACATTAACTCTCAACCCTGGCATTATTCTGGTAAACTTCCTCTAGATCCACTCCAATGCTGTCACATCCTTTTTTAGATAAGGGATCTAAAACTGCTCATGGTACTCCAAATGTGGTCTGACCAATGTCTTATAAAGCCTCAGCAGTACATCCTTGCTCTTACATTCTAGACCTCTAGAAATAATGCTAATATTGCATTTGCCTTTGTTACTGCCAACTAAACCTACAAGCTAAGTTTAATGGGTTCTAGAACTCGGACTCAAGTTCCTTTACACCTCCAACTTCTGAATTCTCTCCCCATTTAGAAAAAAAGCATACGCCTTTATTGTTCTTAACGAATTGTGTACACCTACACTTCCCTGCACTGTATTCCATCGACCACTTTTTCGCCCGCTGCTCAAGTCCTTCTGCAAACTCCCTGCTTCTACTAAACTAGCTGTTCCTCAAACCTATCTTTGTATTATTTGCAAACCTGACCAAAATGGCATCAGTTCCTTCATCCAGATCATTAATGGATAACATGAAAAGTTGTGGCCCCAATTCTGCCCCTGCAGAACTCCATCAGTCACCAGCAGACATTCTTGAAAGAACCCCTTTCCCCTGACTTCTGCCAAAGTCAATCTTCTATTCATTCTAGTGCCTTTTCTCTAACATCATGTTCTCTTGTTTAGCAGGTCCGTGTGTGATAGCTTTTCAGAGACCTTCATAAATTCCAAGTAGATAATGTCCATGGATTCTGATTTGTCTAACCTACTTGTTACCTCCTCACATAATTCTAACAGATTTTTAACAAGAACTCCGCTAATAAAACGTTGCTGACATCGTACTTTATTGTATTCTTCCAGGTACTCTGAAATTTTATCCTTCATAATGGATTCTAAACCTTACCAACCACTGAAGTGAGACTAACTGGTCTATAATTTCCTAACTTTTGCCTCCCTCCCTTCTTAACCATCGGTGTTATATGTGTGATTGTTTTCAGTCCTTTGAGATCCTCACCCTGAAAGGTATGTGTTCTTGGGTCTAGTTTTCACCAGGGATAGACTGTGATACTTACATTGAACTGTTCCTACAACCTATGGACTCACTTTCAAGGAGTCTTCATCTCATGTTCTCGATTTATCTATCTGTCTATTTATTTATTCATTGGTTATTCCTTCATTCACAGAGGGATCAGAAGTGGAGAGAATGAGCAATTTCAAGTTCCTGGGTGTCTACATCTCTGAGGACCTAACCCGGACTCAAAATATAAATGCAACAATAAAAAAACCAAAGCAGTTACTATATTTCATTAGGAGTTTGAGGAGATTTGGTATGTCATCAAAGACACTCACAAATTTCTACGGATGTACCATGGAGAACATTCTAACTGGCTGTATCACTGTCTGGTATGGTAGGGAAGCTACCGCAAGGATCGAAGTAAGCCACAGAGAGTTGTAAAATTAGTCAGTTCCGTTATGGGCACTTGCCTCTTCAAGGGGCTGTGCCTCAAAAAAGTGGCGTCCATCATTAAGGATTTCTACCATCCTGGACATGCCCTCTTCTCATTGCTACCATCAGGAAAGAGGTACAGCAGCCTGAAGGTGCACACTCTGATTCAGGAGCAGCTTCTTCCACTCTTCCATCTGATTTGAATAGATAGCATGAACACTACCTCACTACTTCTTTATTTCCTATCTTTTGCACTACTTATCTCCCTTATCTATCTTATATACTCATTGTAATTCAGTTTTCTTTCTTTCTCTCTATTATGTATTGCATTGTACTGCTGCTGCTAAGTTAACAAATTTACGACAGATGCCACTGATAATAAACGTGTTACTGATTCATTCACTTGTCCATCCATCCGTCCATCCATTTATTTATTTATTTGTATTTGCTCAGTTTGTTATCTTTTACACATTGATTATTTGTCCATCTTGTTGTTGAGAGTGGTCTTTGATTGATTCTATAGTGTTTCTTTGTATTTACTGTTACTGTCCACAAGACAATGAATCTCATGGTTGTATATGTAATAAATTTACTTTGAACTTTAAGATACATGGAGAGAACAGGACTTTTAGCCCACGATGTCTGTGACAACCATGATACCAATTTAAACTAATCTCATTCGTCTGCACTTGATCTTATGTCTTAATGTCTGAATATTGTGGATGAATGTACAAAATCAGATACTTAAGGCTACATTACACATCATTTAATGTTGACACTGTAGTCATAATTTAGTATGTTATGTTGCTGATTAAGACCATAAAACCGCAGGAGCAGAATTAGGCCATTCAGCCCATCGTGTCTGTTCTGCTATTCCATTATGGATGATTTATTATCCCTCTTAATCCCATTCTTTTTCCTTCTCCCTGTAACCTTTGCTGCCCTGATGTAAATATTGATATTTTTATCTTGATCACAATAATGCTGCTTTAAGTTATCTATACATTGCAGTGGATAATCATTGTGGAATTTAAATACCAATTATATTTGACAATGAATGGAAGTCCCTCTCTATAGTAACAATCTCAGGTTGATTTGGGTGTTTTGCAGACACAGAATTCTTTTTAACTCCAGGATATCTTCATAACAGCGATGGCCTACTTCTATGTCTAAGACATCAGCATCCCTACCCTTACCGAAACCCTTTTCCCGTACTCAACTATTCCATGTTGCCTTGGTCAGCCTCACATCCTCCATCATTGAACTTTGGTTCTTCTGGAGTTCTGCAGGCTGAATTGGATGGGCAGGATTACAGAACGTCAAACTAATAAAGAATAGATGATCCCTGTATCTTATGAGTACAAAATTGTATCAAGGTGCAGTGATTGAATTCAAATTTGACCTGCCAGCCTTTGACATTGCACAGTACTGTTGCCCTCAACAGAGAGATTGTTGTATTATAAAATTAAGAAGGGAAATAGTTTGGCAGCATTTTGGTTATTACTTCAGATTAGTGGTAATAAAATCTGGGCATCTTGTCGCAATGCTGATGAAAATATGCTGTTGGGCCACTTATACTTGTCATTTAAATAGTGTCAACAAGTAATGCGTTACAGTAAGGTTCTGTGTTTCAGATTAGCTCGACTAATTTCAAGTAGACCATCTGGCTCGGAGTTCTTTGGGTGGTTTATGTTTGGGCAGCGTGGTAGCGTAGCATTTAGATCAACGCTATTACAGTGCCAGTGACCTGGGTTCAGTTTCCACCACTATTTGTAAGGAGTCTGTGTGTTTTCCTCTAGGGACTCCAGTTTCCTCTCACATCCCAAAGACATATGGGCTAGTAGCTGTCATTGGGCCGCAATGGCCCGTTGCCATGTTGTACCTCTAAATAAAATAAAAAATAAAATTTGAGTTCTGTTAATTATCTTAAAAAAAGAGCATGGTGAAAGCAAACAAGGAACTTGCAATGGTATGATACTTATAGACGTGATAATGGCAGGAAACTGAGAACAACTTCAATTTAGGCCAAAACATGGATCTGAAGCAAATGCTGAAGTTATTGTCAATGATTCTTTACTCCCCATAGTGCACTCTTGAAGTTTTCTTTCCTAGAAGGGTGGTAAAGACATAATTGAAGGAGTTATGTTTGAATACATGAAATGTACATAACAAGGTAGATGAGCTTATAGCATAGTTATAAATAGGTAGGAGTAATTTGGAAGATGGTGTCCATTATTAAGGACCTCCAGCACCCAGGGCATGCCCTTTTCTCACTGCTACCATCAGGTAGGAGATACAGAAGCCTGAAGACACACACTCAGTGATTCAGGAACAGCTTCTTCCCCTCCGCCATCCGATTCCTAAATGAACATTGAAGCTTTGGACGCTACCTCACTTTTTATAAAAATAAACAGTATTTCTGTTTTTGCACTTTTTAAAATCTATTGAATATACAGAATTGATTTACTTGTTTATTTATTATTGTTTCTTCATTTTATTTTTTTCTCTCCACTAGATTATGTATTGCATTGAACTGCTGCTGCTAAGCTAACAAATTTCACATCACATACTGATGATAATAAACCTGATTCTGATTAGTAAGGGTATCAAAGGTTATGGGGTAAGGGAAGGAGAATGGAGATGAGAGGGGAAAATAAATCAGCTGTGATTGAATGGCAGAGCAGACGCAAAAAACAGAATGGTCCAATTCTGCCCCTATGTTTTACAGTCAACATTCTCTAATGAAAACTTCATCTCATAGCATCCCAAAAATCTGATTTATTGGGTAATGTGTATGTGATTTTTTTTTTCTTAATCTCATTCTAACAACACCACTGCTGAGCAATGTTTCTGGCTGGATAAAGCAATTTAATGTATATAGATTGTGATTCCTAAAGATAAATCTTTTGATGTATAAAATAGAGTCATAGAGTCATACAGAAGTACAGCACGGAAACAGGCCCTTTGGTTCATCTAGTCCATGCCAAAAATGTTTAAACTGCCTACTCATGTTGACCTGCACTGGGACAATAGCCCTCCATATCCTTAGTTGAAATTGAGCTCGCATACACCACTTGTAGTGGCAACTCATTCCACACTCACACGCCCTTGAGAGAAGAAGTTTCCTGTCATGTTGCCCTTAAACTTTTCACCTTTCACCCTTACCCCATGACCTCTGGTTGTAATCCAACCCAACCTCTGTGGAAAAGCCTGCTTGCATTTACCCTATTTATATCCTTCATAATTTTGTCTACTTCTATCATATCTCCTAAAGAATACAGTCCTAACCTATTCAATCTTTCCTTATAACTCAGGTCTTCCAGACCCAGCAACATCCTTGTAAATTTTCGCTGCACTCTTTCAACCTTGTTTACATCTTTCCTGTAGGTAGGTGACCAAAACTGCACACTATACTCCAAATTAGGCCTCACAGATATTCTATACAACTTCAACATAACATCTCGGTTCTGTACTCAGGAATTGAGTTATGAAGGCCAATGTGCCAAAAGCTTTCTTTACGACCCTATCTACCTGTGACGCCACTTTCAATGAATTATGTACCTGTATTCCCAGATCCCTTTGTTCTAAAGCAATCCTCAGTGCCTCACTGATCACTGTATAAGACATACCCTGGATGGTCCCACTGAAGTGCAAAACCTCGCACTGTCTACATTAAATTCCATCTTTAATTTTTCAGCCCATTTTTCCATCTGGTGTGGATCCATTTGCAAGCCATGATAACCTTCCTCATTGTTCACTACACCCCCCAGTCTTAGTGTCATCCACTAATCTGCTGATGTAGTTAACCATATGATCACCCAGATCATTGATGTAGATGACAACCACCACTTGTCACAGGGCTCCAGTCAGAAAGGCAACCCTCTACTATTACCCAGTCTCTGGCTTCTCCCACAAAGCCAATGTCTAATCCAATTTACTACCTCATCCTGATTGCCGAGCGACTGAACCTTCTTAACAAGCCTCCCATGTGGGATCTTGACAAATGGCTTACTAAGTCCATGTAAACAACATCCACTGCCTTGCCTTCATCAAAATAATTTAAAGTAATTCTTATTTTTGAAAAGGTTGTTTATTTTATTTCAATTTCAGTCTTAATCTCATAATCATAGATCATAGAGTACCAAAGCAGGACTTTTGGCTCAACTCATCCATAATGACCAAGGCCCATTTGTCTGCATCTGGCCCATCTATCTAAACCTTTTGTTTTCGTGTACCCATCAAAATGTTTCTTAAATATCGTTATTGTATTTGTTCAACCTCTTCCTTTAGCAGCCCATTCTATATATGCAGCACCCTCTGTGTGGAAAAAGTTGTTCCTCAGGTACCTATTAAGTCTTTCTCCTCTCCTCTTAAACTTATGCCCTCTAGTTTTTGATTTCCCAACCCTGAGAAAAAGACTGCAGGCATTCACCTAACTTTGTCACTCATGACTTTATACACCTCTACTAGATCACCCCTTAGCCTCCTCTGCTCCAAGAATAAAGTCCTAGCCAGCCCAACTACTCCCCATCCCTCAAGTCCCAGCAACATCCTCATAAATCTTTCCTGCATTCTTTCTGGCTTAATACCATCTTTCCAATAGAAGGCTGACCAAAACTGAATACAATTCCAAATACAGCCTCACCAGCAGCTTTTTTTTTTCCACAGATATGCTGACCCAGTTACACCCATGTGACCAATTAAATGGCTAATCTGTACGTCTTTGGAATGTAGGAGGAAACCAGACCCAAACCCACATGTTCACAAAGAGAACATATTCGCAATAGCGTTACGTTAACCATTAAGCTACTATGCCCCCCTTGTACAATGTGAATGTGGATCACATGTGGATAGTTTACTTAGTTTCGTGGTCAAGATAAATTCCCAATATGATTGGTTGCAGAGCCAGCTTGATACCGTTGTTAAATGCTACTGATTTTCTGGAAGTGGTACATTATGGCAACTAATATTGAGTTTGGGGAGTTTCAAGGTATTGTGATGGCATGGTCTTTGCAGGTGGCTCTCTTGCATTAAGGATATCATTTCATCAATGTTTAAGCAAAAATTATTAGCCATGAGTCTCCATATAAATATTTACCATGGAGCGGTAAATGACTGATAAACCATGAGGAGTCCATCTGCTGTTACTGATTGGTGCATGCTAACCATGTGACAGCATTAACCTGTTCACTTCTAAAACAATGTGCCAGGCAATCATTTTGACATTTTCTTTGTCCCTGGCTTCCTCTGCTTCTAATTATGTATCTCTATATTACATATTACATATAATTATGTAATTATAATATTTAACATTATTTTCTTTCCTAATTATTCTTCACCAGTCTAACTTTGTTTTTCCTTCAATTTGATTGGGTTCTGCCTTGTGCAATCCAGCCTGTCTGAATTCTCCTGTTGCATTTCCTTTCCTCTCTTCTGAGCCTAAACGTGATGATCTTGTGCTTAATGTACCCTTAAACAGAGAGATGTGTGAGTGTCTCACTCTGGCTTCATAATCCCCGCATGACAATCAGCTGTCCAGTTTTATATCATGTTATAGCATCCACTTTCTCTCTTTAGCAATAACATTCGCCTTCCCTCCCCACAATACGCAATGTATACATCCACCCTACCATTCAGTCAGCATGAAAGGAAAATCAAACAAAACTTAGTTGTAGCAACACACACAAAATGCTGGAGAAACTCAGCAGATCAGGCAGCATCTGTGGAAATAATCGACATTTCAGGCCAAGACCCCTCTGGACTGGAAAGGAAGGGGAATGACAAAAGACTAAAATGGTGGGGGGAGGGGAAGAAGGCTAGCTAGAAGGTGATAGGTTAAGCCAAGTGCGCGGGTAAGGTAAAGGGCTGGAGATGAAGGAGAGGAGAGTGAAACATAGGAGAAAGGGAAACAGGAGGGGCACCTGGGTGCGGTGATAGGCAGGTAAGTAGAGGTAAGAGGCTGGAGTGGGGAATAGGAGGAGAGGAGGGCAAAGGAAGAAAATCTACCAGAAGGAGAAATCGATATTCCTGCTAGGTTTGAGCCTACCCTGACAGAATAAAAGGTGATGCTCCTCTACCCTGAGGGTGGCCTCATCATGGCACAAGAGCAGGCCATGGACCGACATGTCGGAATGGGAATTGGAATTAAAATGTTGAGACACTGGGACATTCCACTTTTGGTGGATGGAGCGGAAGTGCTTGTCGAAGCACTCCCCCTGCCACCCCCATTTTACGGCGGGTCTCATCGATGCAGAAGAAGCACTGGACATAATAGTTGACCCCAGAAGATTCACAGGTGAAGTGTTGCCTCATCTGGAAGGAGTGTTTGAGGCCCTGAATGCAGATGTAGCACCTTAGTCACTTGCAGAGATAAATGCCATGAGGGAGGTTAGTGGGGAAGGATAAATGGACAAGGGGATCACAGAGGGAGCGATCCCTGTGGAAAGCAGTGAGTGGGGTGGGAGGGAGGTAAAGATGTATTTAGTGGTAGGATACCTTTGGAGATGTCAAAAGTTGTGGAGAATGATGTGTTGGATGCATTGGCTCATGGGCTGGTAGGAAAGGACAAGAGGAACTCTATCACTATTAAGGCGGTGGGAAGTTGGGGTGAGCACGGATGTCAGGAAACAGGGGAGATGCGGGTGAGGGCAGCATCAATGGTGGAGGAAGGGAAACCCTGTTCTTTGAAGAAGGAGGATATCTCTGATGCCCTGCAAAGGAAAGCCTCATCCTGTGAACAGATGCAGCAGAAGCAAAGGAGACGAGAAAAGGGAATAGCATTTTTACAGGGCACAAGGTGGGAAGAGGTATAGCCAAGATAGCCGTGGGAATTGGTCAGTTTATAAAAGCTGTCGGACGACAGTTCGTCTCCGGAGCTGGAAACCAAGAGATCAAGAAAGGGGAGGGAGGTGTTCGAAATGGACCATGTAAATTTAAGGGCAAGGTGGAAGCTGGTGGCAAAGTTGGTGAAACCGATGAGCTCAGCATGGGTGCATGAAGCAGCCCCAATGCAGTCACTAATGTATTGGACAAAGGGTTGGGTAGCTTATTGGGGAAGGCTTGGAACAAGGACTACTCTGTGTAGCCAATGAAAAGGCAAACATAGCTGGAACCATGCAGATGTCCATGGCTACCCCTCAAGTCTGGAGAAAGTGGGAGAAGTCAAAGGAGAAATTGTTGAGGGTGAAGACCAGCTCTGCCAGAAGGAGGATGGTGGTGATTCAAGGTTACTGGTTGGTTCTTTTATTGAGAAAGAAGTGGAGAGCTTTAAAGCTTTCTTGATGGGAGATAGAAGTATATAGGGACTAGACATCATTGGTGTAAATGAGATGGTCGGGGCCAGGGAATTGAAAGTAGTGAAGAGATTGAGAGCATGCGAAGAGTCATGAATGTAGGTAGGAGGGGACTGAACCAAGGGAGATGATGGAGTTAAGATACGAGGACATGAGTTTCAGTGGGGCAGGAACAGGCAGAGACCATGGGGTACTGGAGGCTGAAGACACACACTCAACGGTTACGGCAGTTCTGTCCCTCTGTCATCAGACTTCTGAATGGTCCATTTCACTATCTCATCAGTTTTGCTCTATTTTTCACTACTTTTATTTATTTATATATATATATATTTTGTGTGTGTGTGTGTGTGTGTATATATTTATTTATTTTTACACTTACAGTATATTTTAGGTCATGCTTTGTATTGCTGCCATAAAACAACATACTTCACAACATAGTTCAGTGATAATAAACCTGATTCTGATGCTGATTCAGTAACCCTGTTCGTTCATGAGCCAGGACAGTTAAAATTGTTGAAACGCATGTGAGAGAAAAGGGGAAAAGCAGAAAACAACTGAAATGATAGAGCGTCAGAAAGAATTGGTGGCTAAAATTAGCATAATCTTTCTTTTAATGTAGTTTGTAATGCTTGAAGGTCATCAGCAGATCAGATAATTACCACTTTAAAATTGTTGAAGAGCCAATTTTTATATTAAGGAGGATAACTTTCTGAAAGAAAAGAAATATCATTTGCTGAGTAAATCAGCTATAAAGATAAGCAACTTGTTCACAACAATGCCCCATTCATGGAGCATCATGAGACTAATTTCATCAAGAGATTCTTGAAATAATATTGTAATAAATTTAATATTGTTCATCACTTTGACCCATCATTAGTAAAAAACTTACAAAACACAGATTCCAAAGTCGTAAAGCAATGCATAGTGAAAAATTAAGGCATGGTTTTTTAAAAAGCCAGCACGATGTTAAAATGAAAGCTAAAGCCTTTGTTGTCAATTTTCTTAAATGCCATCTTTGTTAGCTGTTTAATAAAGCATTCCTACCTGCAATTAAAACAGTGTGCTGAAATGAGATATGCCACTAGTTTTCATCCATAAATGAAACATTTTACCAGAACTATCATTCAGGATTTGGCAATGCGACAATTCAGTATATTATCAGAAGCCAGAGGAGATGATCTAGCATTCGTTTGTATCCTAATTTTGTGTGAAATCTACACTGCCTGAGCAATACTACTGATATTTAACCAACAGTTCCTTTCCAGAGAATGAGAATCCAAGCTGCATAAGATCAAGAATTCAAAGCTCTGGTTTTCTCCTACAGAGATCAGCTCAGAGAAGCATAATTCAAGGAGGAGGCAGCAGTCGTAACAAGATAAGATTGAATTTCACTTCTGTCTTTGTGGGATTTCAAGTATATTTTGTTAGAAAATATTCGATTTATCATGTGGGCAACAAAGGAATGAATGATCAGTTAGGAAACACAAATGATCTCAATGAAATGTCTATTGCACATGATGCTGTCTGATAAACTGATCACTTGGCTCATTTTCTTAGTTCCAGATGAGGACTGAAGATTAACTAGAGCACAGGGAGAACTTGTTATTCATTTTCAAGTAATGCTCTGGGATATTTTACATCAGTGGTGCAGATCAGCAATGTCTTTGTCTAATATCTGATAAGCAACACCCCTGATAAAAAAAAATTGATGGTGGAAAATATGTTTTTGAGGGACAACAGGACTTGTGACCAAACCTCCCATCTGCTTTCTAAATTCTTGAGAGTTGTCGGCTGTATTTTTGAATTACATATGGTTCAATTATCCTTCCCTCAGCCCCCCTCAGCTCTGCTAATTTTGGATGTTGGCCTAATTGTTAGTCTTAATTCCTTGCCTTTACTTTGCTTTGAGGTGCACAGCCAGGACTATGAGTGGTTAAATAATCCCATTTCCTGAAAATGTAAAAGATGAAAACAAAACTTACTCAGAACCTCAGACTGTGATAATAAACATTGTTGTAATGTGAACAAACTCACTGGTGAGACGCAACTGGTAGGTTTAAAGTAGTCCTTTATTCTTTGAAGGAAGAGGACTGTTCGACCCAGTATTACATGACATTTTATATGCTAAAGATCAAGAATAATTCTATGTTTAGAATGCACCTACAATGCTTCCTTTGAATTACATATAATTTTCACACTTCCTTCTTCGCACCCACACTCCAGACACTCAAAATGAATGTTAAGTAGCAATATCTGGTTTTTCAGTTAACTGTTGTTCACAGCTCTAGGAACCTATTGTCCAAAGCTGCATTTTAAACTTAATCTACAGCCCATATTCACGTCTAAAGATCGGTTGCTGAAGTTACTATTTTTCTATATAACCTAACTCCAGAATACTCCCTAACAGTCATAACAATATAGAAATAATTCATATTGCTAAGACCATGCAGACACAAGTGAGAACCAGGCAAATTACCAACCACTGACTAAGTGCTTCAAGTGAGCTAGTTTTAGTTTATTATTATCACATGTACCGAGGTACAGTGAAAAGATTGTCTTGCATACCGTTCATATACATATAGCAATTCATCACATCAATATATCGAGGGAGGACAAGATAAAGGAATAGCAGAATGCAGAAGAAAGTGTAACAGCTGCACAGAAAGTTGCAGTGCAGGTGGACAACAAGGTGCAGGATAACATTGAGGTAGATTGTGAGGTCAAATGTCCATTTTATTGTACTGGAGAACCATTCAATAGTCTTATAACAACAGGTTGGGAGCTGTCCTTGAGCCTGGTTGGGTGTGCATTTAGGGTCTTGTATCTTTTGCCTGGTGGGAGAGGGCAGAATAGAGAGTAGGGTCTTTGATAATCCTGGTTGCTTTATTGAGGTAGCAAGAAGTGTAGATATAGGCCATGGAGGAGAGACTGATTACCATGAGGTGCTGAGCTGTGTTCTCAATTCACTGCAGTTTCTTGAGGTTATAGGCAGAGTGATTACCATACCAAGCTGTGCACCATTTGTCCAGCTGATTATTCATACACATGACCATGCACCCCAAAATAAAGTAAAGGAAAGAAGTTAAGATGCAAGAGTGATGATGAGGTAGATTCCGAGGGCAAGAATTCATCTTTATTGTTCAAGAGGTCTGTTGAAGTATCTTATAACAGTGGGACAGAAGCTGTACTTGAGCCTGATGTTGTGCATTTCCATGCTTTTGCATCTTCTGCCCAATGGAAGGCGGGTGGGAAGGACAAGAGAGTGAACAGGGTGGATGGCGTCTTTGATTTGGTTCCCTGTTTTTCCAAGGCTAGATTTTGTGATGGACTGAGTGATTTCCATAACTCACTTCATTTTCCTGTGGTCTTGGGTAGAGCAATTGCCATATCAGGCTGTAGTACATCCTGACCGGATGCTTTCTATTGCACATCTATAAGGAACTGTTTTGGGTCAATGGAGATATGCTGAATTTCCTTAGCCTTCAGATGCCTAAAGATGCTGGTGCACTTTCTTGGCCATTGTGTCTTCATGGTTGGTCAAACTATCTCTACCTCAACATATTGGTACAAACAGGAGCATGTATTTGCCCACTTCATGAAGTCAATACCTATCTTTGGGGACAGAGGGTGGAGACAGTGCTGAGCTAGTTCCATATTCAGAATTTATAACATCAACAGTTGCCCTGTAATTCGTTTCACTAGTTGAGGAGGTACTCTTGTTCATAATCTTGAGACAGTAGTGTGATCACCCAAGTTGAATATGATGTTCTCCAAAGAGGTTGCCTATTAGTGGTCTCTTAGATGGCTGTACAGGCCAATCCAAGATCCACATACTCTGGTGTAGTGTGGGCAAGAGTAAGTGGTGACTCTGGTTCGCGGTTGGGTATTTTGGTTGTTCGGCCTCTCCTTTCACAAATGCCACTTGTTCTCTAAGGCACAGCAGAGGTTGTTCCCCTGTAGCACATATCCCTCTTGGAAAGATTTCCTCCAGGTATTTCTATTGAGTGTAATGTCTTCCCAGTTTTTAGATGTAATGTTACATTTCTTCAGGCAGTTTTTGATGTTATCTTTGAAGTGTTTCCTGTCCTTGGCAGGGGCTTGCTGACTTTTCTTCAACTGGGAGAGAAAGATCTGTCTGGAACACTCAAGTTGGGGATCTGGATGACATGATCTATCCATTGGAGCTGGTATTGGTTTATCATACTAGAGTTGCTGTTCACATTGGCCTCCTCCAGTACGCTGATGTTAGTGCAACTGCCCTTCCAGCTGATCCTCAAAATCTTTCATAAGGATCTTTGGTGGTATTGTTCCAGGGCTTTCAGATATCTGCTGTAGGTGGTCCATGATTCAGCTCCATACAGTAAAGCAGGAAGGATGACTGCTCTCTAGAACGAAACCTTTGTTAGGATCTGTAGGTCATGGTCTTCAAAAACTTTTCCCCTTAATCTGGCATAGACTACACCAGCACTGCCCAGTCAATGGTTGATCTCTGAGTTGATGTCTGCTTTTGAGGAAAAAATGCTACCAAGGTATGAAAAGTGCTCTATATTTTCAAGGGCGATATTGTCAATTTTTATGGAGAGCTGGGTAAATGGCTGGTTGAATGGTGGCTGATATAGGACCTGTGTCTTTTTTATATTCAAAACTAGTCCCAAGGCCCTACATGTCTTGGCGTAAGCTTTTAGGATACATTGGAGGTCTTCTTCAGAGCATGCTGCGATGGCATTACTATCCGCATACTGAAGCTCCATGATAGTCTTAAGACTCACACTTTCAGCGAGGATAGAGCACAAGGTGGGTGATGGGCACGTATAGGTCTCTCATGCCAAAGATGGGTTTGGGACCTGAATTCAGTGGTTCAGTGATTACAGTTCAACAACTAGTGTCCTGAAAGAATAAAAGTGGAAAAATTACACCCCTTTTCCTACTCTCCCCATGAGATAGTAAGCCAGAGTGATTTCAATACTTGAGGATGCAACCTCATCCCATCTCTGCAGTTGATGATCTCGCTAAACTTCACACAACCCCGCAAGTATAAACTTATAATTTTACATAAGATATATGGCACAGAAACAGACAATTTGGCCCAACCAATCCATGCCGGCATAGGCACAAGGGATTCTGCAGATGCTGGAAATCTAGAGTAACGAACATAAAATGCTGGAGGAACTCAACAGGTCGGGCAGCATCTACGGAGAAGATTAAACAGTCCATATTTTGGGTCAAGACCGTCCATCAGGACTGGAAAGAAGCCAAAATAAAAAGATGAGGGGGGCAGGGGAGGGGAAAGAGTACAAGCTTGCTGGAAAGAGGTGAAAGCAGGTGGGAGGGGGGGATGAAGTGAGAAGCTGGGAGGTGATAGATGGAAAAGGTAAAGAGTTGAAGAAGAAGGAATCTGCTAGGAGAGTACAGTGGACTACAGGAGAAAGTAAAGGAGGAGAAGCTCCAGAGGGAGGCTATGGGCAGGTGAGGAGAAGAGAAGGGGTAAGAGGTGAACCAGATTGGGGAATGACAAAAGAGAGGGAGGGAATTACCAGAAGCTAGACAAACCCATTGTCCTTCACCTGACTTTTTCAGTAAAACCTGCCATTTCCTTCTCATCTGATTACCCAGCTTCCTCCTAATTGCATCTGTACTATTCACCTCTTCTAGAATCTGTAGTAGACAATTTCACTTTCCCACCAGTCCTGAGATTAGAAAGTTTCCTCTGGACTCCTTCCGCAGATTCTAATGCCACACACATACACCCGAGGGAATTTATGGGAACAGTGAATCTGCTTGCTGGAGGGGTTAATCTGCAGAGCACTAGGGGTTAATTCACAGGGGATTGTGCAAACAGCATCTGATCTCAGGACTGAACACTGAAGCTGTGTGATAGTGGTGCTACCTGTTGTGGCACCATGATATCCATGTGGCCATGTCTGGTTGTGTTTGCTTTATTTTGCAATTGTGCTGTAAAATGCAAGGGATATTTCAGCATGTTTATTCATTTAGAGATACAACATGGAATAGGCCCTTCCTGCTTTTCGAACCGTGCCGTCAGTAACCCCCAATTAATCCTAGCCTAATCACAGGACAATTTACAAAGACCAATTAACCTAGTAACTGGTACATCTTTGAGCTGTGGAAGGAAACCGGGGCACCCGGAGAATGCCCACGCACTCCGTGAGGAGGATGTACAGACTCCTTAAAGAGGGTGCTGGGATTGAACTCTGAACTCCAATGCCTCGAGCTGTAATAGTGTTGTTCTAACCACTACACCACCACGGCGTGCATATTATGGGTGCTGTATGAATGCAAGTCGTTGCAGCAACCAGTCACTTTCTTAAACCTTGAATTGGTAACCTAACTCCGAAGCAAGAGACAAGCTGCCTAGTGCATTATAACTTGCACTGGGCCAGCGCAGGTTAAATTCCTTCTACAGCCCAGATATTGTTGCAATGTGGTAAGCTGGAATCCCGGACAGTAGCACTGAGGTGCAGGGAATTAACAGCACTACTTATATTGTATTGCTGTTAGCTAAACAAAAGCACTTCTGTAGTGTGTAACAGCTGGTGAAATCGGCATAGTTTGTGGGAAAGGCTACAGCTAGATGTCAGCTATCAAGTATTGTACTGCACTTCAGGCAGTTCAAGCTGATTAAATGGTGACTGGGGTCTATAAGAATGAAACTTTCAGTGGCTCCTCAGCTGGCTGAGGACTTCAGTACTGCCTTTACCTTGATGTTAAGAATGGAAGAATGTTTTCTAATTCACCAAGTACGTAAAGCCAGGGGTTGTTGGCCATTGGTAAAACATAGAGCATTACAGCAGAGTACAGACCAATCAGCCCATGATGTTGTACTGACCCACTCTAAGATTAATCTAACCATTCCCTCCTATATAATTCTCTTTTTCTATCGTGCATGTGCTTATCAAAGAGTTCCTTAAATACCCCTAATGTATGTGCCTCTTTCACCACCCCGGCAAGGCGTCCCATGCATCAACCATTCTCTGAGGTAAAAAACACCTCTGATATCACCCCTATACTTTCCTTCAAACACCTTTAAATTATGCCCTCTTGTATTAGCCATTTCCTCTATTGTGTAAACATCTGGATATCCACCGAACCTATGCCTTTCATTATCTTGTACACCTCTAATCAAGTCATCTCTCATCCTCCTTCTCTCCGAAGAGAAAAGCCCAAGCTCACTCCACCTATCTTCATAAGACATGCTCTATAATCCAGGTAGCATCCTGGTAAATCTCTGCATCCTCTCTAAAGCTTCCACATCCTTCCTATAATAAGTTGACCAAAACTGAACACACACGAAATGCAGGAGGAACTCAGCAGACCAGGCAGCATCTATGAAAAAGAATAAACAGTCATTGTTTCAGCCTGGGTCCTTTCATCAGGACTAATGAAGGGTCCCTGCCTGAAACATTAACTGTTTACTCCTTTCCATAGATGCTGCCTGGCCTGCTGAGTTCCTCCTGCATTTTGTGTGTATTGCTTGGTTTTCCAGTGTCTGCAGATTTTCTCATCTTTGTGCTACAATATTCCAAGTGTGGTCTAACTATTCCATCTTTATTCCTGAGGTTGCTGACTCACATTACTTCCTGGATTACCAAAGAATGGATCTTAAAATGCTCACCCTTGTTTTTAAATCTTTCCGCTGTCTTCCCTCTCCAGACCTGCAAATCCGAGATGTGTTCACTTCTCTGGTTCTGTCTATTCTTCACTAATTCCCATGTCATTCCCCATCCCTGTCTGGAAATTCCTACCTAGCCCTCTCCACAGGTTCCATCCTTTTCTATCCTTTTCAGATGTCTTTGGCCAAGTTTCTATGAAATACCCTCTGTCTCCCAGTCAGTTTTACTGATTACACCCCTGTTTAAATTCTTTGGCCCATTTTAGTACATTAAGGGCACCATATAATTGCATGTTCTTGCTGTTAGGATAATGCTGCTAAACTGCTCTCCAACTATCCACACCTTATCCTTTGTTTCACCCTCTCTAATTTTGGTTTCTGCTTCCTGTTATTACAGTTCTAGTTTGTTAATTGCTCTGAAAATAATCTCTGCTGAGCACCCTATAATGCTGAGGGTTTCGAGACAGAGGAGCCTACTTTCAGAAAAGACACCAAGGAACTGCTTGACTTCCCATGAATATAAGGTCCCATGGCATGGTTTGCAGATCAGATGTTGTGGTCCATTTCATCTCTCTTACTCTAGTGCAAAGAAAAAATGGTAGAGGATCTCGGTAGGTCAGGCAGCATCCACAGATGGAAAACATTTCCAAGCTGAAACTAGACTGAGAGAGTCGAGGGGAGATGGTCAGTATAAGAAGGAGAGGGGAAGAGGTGAAGCAAGAGCTGGATCTAGTTGATTAGGGGTGATAGGCAGATGGGGGAGGGAAGAGTGGAAATATGACAGAGGCTAGGAGATGAGCATGGAGCCTGGAACCAAGGAAAGTGGGGAGATCAGGTGGGAATAATCGGGGAGGGAGCCTAATGGGAAGAATGTGTGGGTGATGGGCAGATGGATTGGTTGCAGAAGGAGAAACAGTGTAGTTGAAGGCTGTGGAGGGGAGGAGGATAGGTTTGTGTTGGAGAAAGTGAGCAGATTGGGAGGAGAGAGAAGAGAGACGAGAAGGGGAGCAGGTTACCTGATCTAATTTCTTTCACTCCAGATGAGGGGATTTGACCCAAAACGTTAAACATTTCCTACCACAGATTCTGCCCAACCCCCTCTGGCTGAGCTCCACTAGCCTTTTGCATTGCGTCCATTTTGATGGTTGAGCTTTGCTGACACGATGTTCAGTGATGGACCAAGTGCTGAGGGAGAGACACTGAAGTGGAATGAACAGATCACTGAATTTTAATAAGAACTGTACAGAACAAAAGGAAAATAACAAAATACTAGGCAAATAGGGCCGCTAACTAAAAGTCTCAAACTAAAAGCTAACACCAACATGGCGGCTCAAAAACAATAACTTATTTTAAATTAATACCGTTCATTTACAGCATCAATCTAAACTGTAGTCTTTTTTCCTGGAATATGGACAAAGGTAAACAGGGAGTGTTGCCATCACTGTGCTTCGGTCAAGCCTGGATAAGGGGCCGGCAGGTGGCGCAACGACATCGGCGACGGACCCGGGAGCGGAGGTTCCCAGGTTCGAAACTAGTCGGGTCCGCTCCTGAGTACGCTTTCCATCCGTGCCAGGTTGAGTGTTGAGATCGCAACTCGACCTCGTAAAATAAAAAAAGGGAAAATACTGCGAAAATGTCTGTATGAGGAGTGGCGCGCCACACAGTCTCTCTCTCTCGCTCAGCGCCTTGTTTAAAAAAAAGCCATGAAAAAGACATCATTACGGACACACGCACGGACACGCAGATGCATATGCACAGATACGCATGCATGCACACCCAGATGCACACGCGCAGACTTGCACGCACGCAGGCACATGCCAAAAAAAAAAACTGGGTAAGACTGAAATGAAAGGAAGAGAGTTAGATGCAACCACGAAAGAACCCGATTGGCTGGAATGTGCATTTTAATGATTATGATTGATGTTGCCTTCTGCTGCCCATCTGCAATGGTGCCCAGACGGTAGCAGATTCTACCGTCCCAAGGCGCCAGAGATCTGTGCACGCAGGAAGTTCTGGTTGGGAGACCTGTCCAGAATGTCATGAGCCAGAACTCAAGAACGTTCCTCTGGGCCATATCCCTCCTAATCCACAAGGTATTGGACTTTACCCTGTGCCTGTGAGATGCCAGGAAGTGCCACCCAGAATAGACCAAGGATCCATCCACCAGGCTGGAAGGAGGGGTAGGGGGGAGACTGGAGCAAGGTGGCAGGAAGTCACTGGCTTGAGCTGGGAAACATGGAACACTGGGTAAATCTTCATTGATGATTGTAGGCTCAGTCTATAGAAGGCTCTATTGATAGTCTTCTACACCACAAATGATCCCACTTAGGTGGGGCCAAACTGTGGCTCCCAACCCTAAGGAGATCTCTATACACTAACCAGACTTTTGGGAGGCCTCATCTGTTGGTGAAGCCAATCAACCTACCAGGCATATTGTTTCTGAGTGAACAGATGAGAAGCCCTGGCCCGTCTCCACATGTGCTCTTAGCATTGGTCTCGCTGTTCAGCAGTAGTAAGTCCCATGTTAATCTCTTGGTCAGGGAAGAGTGGTAGCTGGAATCCCTTTTGACATTCAAAGTGTGGCATGCCTGTGGAGGACAACTGGAGGTTATTGTGGGCAATCTCTGCCCAAACCAGTTGGGTGCTCCAGGCTGTTGGGTTGGAAGAGACAAGGCAGTGCAGGGTTGCTCCATCTCCCGATTCTCTCCCAGTCTGGACATTAGATTGGGGATGGAAACTTGGTGAGAGGCTGGCTGTGTCTCCCACAAGAGAGCAGATGGTCTTCCAAAAACGGGACATGAACTGTGACCCTTGATAGACACTAAGTCCTGAGGGAAGCTGTGCAGGCTGAACATGTGCTGAACCATGAGGGTAGCAGTTTCACCAGCCGTTGGGAGATTGGGAAGAGCAATGACATGGACAGCTTTGGAGGACCAGTGCACAACTACCAGAATGTAATATTTCCATCTGAAGGAGGCAGACCAGTAATGAAATCCACTGAGAAGTGGGACGAGTGGCCGTGAGGCACAGGCAGCGACAGAGAAGACCAGAAGGGCACTGATGTGACATTTTGTGTCGCGCACAAGTAGAACAGGCAGAGATGAAGTTGTGGACATCTTGGGACATAGACAGCCACTAAACTCGTCTCTTTATAAATTCCAGGGTCTGTTGACTCTATGGATTACCAGCCAGATGGGAAGAGTGACCCCACTCCAGCATTCTGGGTGCACAGTGGCAGGGACAAACAGCCATTTGGGAGGTCCCCAACCTGAGCCTAGAGCCGACTGTTGGGCAGCTCTCACCTCTGTTTCTATTCCCCAAATCACTGAAGTTGCTATGCACGAGGGAGGAAGGATGGGCTCTGGTTAGGCGTTGTCCTCAGAGATGTCAAACTGGTGGGAGAGAGCATCAGCCTTGGTGTTTTTGCTGCCAGGATGGTAGGTGAGGGTGAAATTAAACTGGGTCTCTTGGCATCATAAATGTAGAAGTTTTTATGATCTGTCTATACCAGAAAGGGGTGCCCTGCCTGCTCCAGCCAGTGTTGCCATGCTTCCAGATCTCCTTGATAGCCAGAATGTCTTGGATCCCAGCATCATAGTTAGACTCTGCAGGAGTCAAGCGATGGGAAAGAAAGCACAGGGGTGCAGCGGAGTATCTACAGAAGAAGGGTGGGAGAGTACAGCTTCAATGCTGGCATTTGATGCATCAACCCCAATGTACTAAAATCAGATGTTCAAACATTGTCTTACATGTTGTCCTGACCTTTTAACTGACTCTAAGTTCAATCTAACCCTTCCCTCCAACATGGTCATCTGGCAACATGTTCCATACAGTCACCGCTCTGTGTAAAAAACTTATTTCTGACATCCCTCCATACTTTCCTCTATTCACCTTAAAATTATGCCCCCTGGTATTTGCCATTGCTGCTCTGGGGAAAATATCTCTGGCTATTCCCTTGATCTGTGCTTCTTATCATCTTGTACACCCCTATTAAGTCACCCCTCATCCCCCTTCGCTTCAAAGAGAAAAGCTCTAACTTGCTCAAACTCTATTCATAAGACATGCCCTCTAATTAGGGTAGCATCCTAGTAGATCTTCTCTGGACCCTTTCTAAAGTCTCCACATACCTCCTTGGATCCCATACCGCCTGATTTTCTGAATGAGCTATCATAGGGAACCTTATCAAATGCCTTACTAAAATCCATATGCACTACATCAACTGCTCTACCTTCATCAATATGCTTTGTCACATCCTGAAAGAATTCATTCAGGCTTGTGAGGCATGACCTGCCCCTCACAAAGCCATGCTGACTCTTCCTAAACTGACTATACTTCTCCAAATGCTCATAAATCCTGTCTCTAAGAACTTTCTCCAATAATTTCCCATTAGTGAAGTAATTCCCATGGTTATCCCTACTCCTTGTCTTGAAGAAAGGAATAACACTTGCCATCCTCCAATCATCTGGCACTACTCCTATGGCCAGGAAGGATGCAAAGATCATCTCCAAAGGCACAGCAATTTCTTCCTTTGCTTCCCATAGTAATCAGAGCTATATCACATCCAGCCTCAGGGATTTAGCTATCCCAGTGTTTTCAAAACTTCCAGCACTTCGTTCTTAACATTGACGTTCTAGTATATTAGCCTGTTTAATGCTGTTCTCATATCTGTCGACGTCCCTTTCACTGGCGAATACTTAAGCGAAGTATTCAAAAAGGACCTCCCGACCTCCTCCAACTCCAGGCACATATTTCCTCTCCTCTCCCTAATCGATCTAACCCTCACTCTAGTCTTAATCCTGTGCTTCACATGCATGTAGAATGCCTTGGGGTTTTCCTTAGTCCTACTCACCAAGGCCTTCTCAAACCCCTTCTAGCTCTCCTAAATCCATTCTTCAGCTACTTCCTGGCAGTCTTGTACAAAAATTGGCTTCCAATTTCTCATATAATCCCAGAGGTCAAAGTTGGAAGTAGAGTAGCTTCTGGTTAATTAGGGCAGCCGCTTATTTGGCACAACTCTTAAAGAACAAAAATTATTTGAGAAAATAGTTGGGATTAACTTTGTTTATTTGGAACACCATGCTGTTTTATTTGGACAGAACACTTGCCGAGGAGTTTCTAAATAGTGTCAGTTATGTACTTTCGGTGTCATGCCCACAATTTACTAACCCTAACTCAAATGTCTTTTGAAATGTAGGAGGAAACTAGAGCACCTGGTGGAAACCCACACAGTCATGAGGAGAATGTACAAACCCCTTACATACAGTGGTGGGAATCGAACCCTAAATGGTGATCACTAGCTCTGTAAAGTGATTATGTTAACCACAATGCTGCCTGTACTTTGTATTCAAAGTTCAAAGTACATGTATGTCACCATGTATAATCCTTGAGGTTCATTTTCTTGTGGGCAATCACAGTATCTACAAGAAACAGAATAGAATCAATAGAAGACCACACCCAACAGGATGGAGAACAACCAATGTACAAAAAACACAAATTGTGCAAATACAAAAAGAAAGCAAAAAAACCCAATAATATCGAGAACATGAGATGCAGAGTCCTTGAAAGTGAGTTCATAGGTTGTGGGAACAGTTCAGTGATGGGGCTGTGAAGTTATCCCCTCTGATTCGAGAACCCAAAGACTGAGGGGTAATAACTTTTCCTGAAACTGGAGGTGTGGGTTAGTTATCTGTGCTCTGGTTGCTGATCCATTTATTTTCTTCTTTGCTTGCATATTTAGTTCATGCAAATTCAAGCCTTGCAAATTATCAGCATAACTTTTTGATTTTGTTACCAGTGTCCATGTATTTATTTTTCATTCCTGACCTTTGCCATTCTCAAAAAGGCCACCAGGTGGGCACAATAAGCAGTCTTTTAGTGGCTCTCAGCCCGCTCTCACGCAGATTTTCTTTACTTAAACTACACACTGGAGATTGGTTCTGGCTGAGCAGAACTCCATCGACATTACTTAGCTTCTACCTTTGCTGGATTTCTTGTCAAGCTGTCCAGGAGGTGATGCTACACATGCCTGGACAAATTAAGCATTGAGTCTTTTCCCATCTGTTCAATGTGGCAATGATTTAAGACCTGGAAGCATTAAGCACCTTTAAGATTTAATACTGAGATCAGGCCAATTAATGAGAATCCCAGGAAATCCAAGGAAGCTCAGTAATCCAGGTATGGTACAGAACTGAATTGAAATTTTATGTGACAGCAGACCCAAGTAAGCGAAACTGCTTTCTCCAGGAAATCTGGGTCTGTACACGCTGTAATTTAGAAGGTTGAGGGGGGATCTCATTGAAACCTTTTGAATTTTGGAAGGCCTAGACAGAATAGATGTGGAAAGTATGTTTCCCATGGTGGGGGAGTCTAGTACAAGGGGGAATATCCTCAGGATAGAGGGGCATCAATTTAAAACAGATGCGGAGAAATATCTTTAGCCAGAGGGTAGTGAATTTGTGAAATTTGTTACCACAGGCAGCTGTGGAGGCCAGGTTGCTGGGTGTACTTAAGGCAGAGCTTGATAGGTTCTTGATTGGACATGGCATCAAAGGTTATGGGGAGATGGCAGAGGAGAGGGACTGAGGAGGGGAAAAAATGATCAACCATGATTGAATGGTGGAGAAGACTCGATGGGCCAAATGGCCTAATTCTGCTTCTATGTCTTATGGTCTTAAAACATTCCCAAGGTTCATGACAAGGAAAGAGGAAATTCATCCTTCCATTTGACCTAAATGTAAGTGTCTAACTTACCTGTTCATCAAGAACCACTCCCCTGTGGGAGGTGTGGATTGGCCTGTATCAGGAGCATTGCAGCCCCTATCACTACCTGGTGTTTACCCGATGACATCATGGCACCGGTAGAATTTAAATCTTGGCACACGGTAACCATGCAACCTCTTTTCACTCTCTGGGCACTGTAGACCAGGTAGTGGAGGGTACCACGGAATTATAAACAATGCAGTAAAGAGGGCCTGGGCACTCACTTTAGATAAGTATTTGCCACTGTGTGTATGTTTAATGTCTGTTTTGTCCTGCCACTTCAGGTAGTCAGTTTAGATAAACATTTGTAACCGATTGTAACTTGAAGGGTTTACTGGATGTTTAGTGTCTATCTTGTCTTGTAAATAAATAGCTAACCTACTTAATTATTGAGTCTCTTCTTTCCTCACTTACCAAACTCATAACTCTGATTTCACAAAACTGGCGCTGTGAGCAGGGTTCAGTGATTGAACAGAAGATGAAGGTCTTCAGAAGGAAAAATGAGAGAGAGAATCCGCCCCCCCCACCCCGCCCATTCCCTGTATGAGGAGTGCCAAGTCCCGGGGTGGACTGACAACAGTACAGGATTTGGGAGTTTCGCCAGCCTAATATGGGATGCCCATAGACAAGTCGGACTTCCACGAAGTGAAAATAGCATACCACATTGTGTCCGTACTAAATAAGGTAGGGTTCCCCAAGGGAAAGTGGAGCCAGAGGGATGCAGCATGAGATCATCTCGCAGAAGGAGAAAGAAGTAGATAGTTTGAGGAATGAAGTGGAATTGCTAAACCAGCGGTCAGCACAGAGAGTTAGTGGATAAGCAAACAGAGATGGCCTGTCAGCTAGTAAAGATGGATCAGTTAGAGGCTACCCATAGGGTGAACGGGTAACTGGATCCTATTGAAGTCTGAGCCCTGATGTTGCAGAGAGGTGACTCTGTCATGTGAATGGCGGATGGAGGCATCTGGTTAAGTACTAAGGATGGGGAAGAGAGTTTAGAAGATAGCCATTGGAATCCCCCTCTGAGTGAGCACCCTTACCCCATACAGCCGCACTAGTTCAGGCCAAACTGGTGATCGTGTGGACCCAGATGCGGCAAGAGGGCTATGGCCCGTAGCCCCTCCAGCTTCCATGGAACAGGGTGAGGAAGGGCAGCAGACTGGGGTGAGGAACCTGAGCAGGACAACACAGCGGGTCTCACTGAGATGACTACTATCAGGGAGTTCTACACTAGGGAAATGGTGGAGCCGGGAGAAAGGTATAGGCAGAAACCAGAGGAGCCTCTGCCCACCCAATTGTTGATGATCTGGGATGCGGGGAAGTTAGTGTGAGTCTATCCAGCAAGGAGATGGATGTCCTGGGGGCTGTCATCCCAACACGCGATTAACAGTGCCCGGAGAGTGTGACCCACTTCCCAAGGGGGTGAGGAATCACTATGGGGCAGAGTGATAGTGGCAGTTAAGGTCAGGTATCCCTCACCGTTGAGTGGGAGATGCAGCCCCAGGAGGAGTGGAGCGGAGTGGAGGAAGGGACCAGAGCCCTACGTCAATGGGCTCTGATCACAGAGAACTATCATGACAGTGACAGCCACCAGAGGGACATAGGTTAACCTCGACCATGGTGGGGTATTTAGTTAAAGCAGCAGCTCCCCATTTAAAGGGAGTGGTGCTGCCCTTATTGGGACCAGCGATATGGGGTACCATAAACGCCACCATCAGATTACCAGAGGGATTAGAGTACGTGGGGGAAGGTCTCCGTAGGCAGGTGCGCAAATTAGGCAAGGCGTGGAGGGCCCCGTGTGACCTGTAAGGAAATGTTTTTGGTGTTGCTCGAATGGGGTCTCGAGGGAGCAGGTAGATATTGTTCCTTCTCCCACCACTGTGCCATGTGGAGAGAGAACTGCCAGGGGAAGAAAGGAAAGGAGACTGTTAAAGGAGAAGGGTCAGTCTCCATGCCCTCCCCCGACAAGGGCTCCTTCTGCCCTCCACAAGATTCCACAGGGTTTCTTAAATCCTTTGCTGGAGGCTCTGAAAAAGACCCTGGTGGTCCTTCAATGGCTGCAGGTGTCAGGTGGTGGGTTGTGCCCACCCGTCCCTCTTGGACCATGGCTCACATTTCACAGGTGGGCAGCGGAGTCCAGCATTCTGTGGGTACTCCACATACCTTACCCCCCAAGGGCAGCAGAGCTGATTGAGCACATGAGCGTCCTGATGAAAAAACAGATCGCGTTGTTGACCACCCCCCCCCCCCCACCTGCACCTTTCAGAGGTGGCTGAGTGTTCTGTAGTGTGTGGCGGGCGACCGGGAATTCCTGGCTGGCAGGCCTGGAAGCATTCCCAATGTCCTTGGCAGTGTCGGATCCTCCAAAGGTGGACGAGGTGGAGTTGGAGGAGGAATCGAGGAAGGTTTGGGTGCTGCAATTCAATCACAGGGGTCCCCCGAGTGTGGGAAAATTGCGGCTCCACCGAAGAAACTGGGGGGGGAGATTAGTCTGTCAAAATACCCAGCAACTAACTAGGAGGGAGTGAGCTTGTTTCTCCCTACGTTACAGAATGGCAAAGTGGATGCTGATAGCAGTGGCGAGAAGGTGGTTGGGGTGAGGTCTTCCAACACATTCCTACGGTCGGCGTTTGAGTATGCCAACCACACCAACGTTTTGGACAGTTGGGTCTGCATGAGGTTGCCATCTCATGCCGCAGAAGGGATGCCACTGATAGCAATCCCGTTTAACAAATATGAACAGGACTGTTGGGGGCACTTGTCCTGTTTCTCAAGTTTTGATATTCTTTTTGGGGGAAGCTGGGAGAGGGTAGTCCATTCCAGCCAACCTCACCCCATAGTATGGGAGTGGCCTTAAAGAACTCAAGTCTCAGTAACCGCCAATGGAGTAAGTGTTTTAAAGGCTGGTTCTTCCCTACTTATGACTTGTCTAATCCCAGAGTCCCGACCCAGAGAGTAATCCCTTTGCCAGCAGGGAAGGGGAAAGAGTGTTGGTGCAGGCAATATGATGAGCACAAGTCAGTGGACCCAGAAGATTAATGATTGAATATCAAGAAAAGCAGGGGAGTGCTGTTGGAGTGATGATTAATGTTCATCCTTCAACCAATTGCTGAAACAGATTATCTGATTATTTACCTCCACTCTATTTGTAAGAACCTGTAACACCACATTTAGCTATAACATTATAACAGTCACCACATCAAAAATAGTTATTTGCCTGTAAGTAACCTCCTAAAATTACAAAAGGTGCAAGTACTTTCTCTCCACTTCATCTTGTTCACATCAAAGTAACTTAGCTGCTTGGCATTGGTAGCAACAGTTTTGAGAATGGACATAGACGGAGATTCCCATTGGTTCTGATTGTAGGTTGAATGGTGCGCCAGTGTGGGGAGATACAGTGACGTTGGAGGGAAGCATAGGGGAAGCCTTGGAAGTCTGAACTCTGCACTTGGTGAGGCAACTGACTCATTCCTTGCTTCATCATTTGCTAACGGTTCACTCAGATCTGTCTCTTAGCTTTGTTTTACACTCTAAATCTCATTCTCTGGTCCCTTCCCTATAGGGGTATAATTTGATTTACTGGCTGGGGTTGAGGAATGATCATGCATATGTTAATATTTCACTAATATTAGGAGGTGGAGGAATGCTTCTCCGGTGTTATTCTGCACTTGATGCTTCTATACATTCCACACATTCACCCAGTTCTACAAGGAGTAGTACACTACAAACTGTAACAGTCCTACTGAAGGGTCTCGGCCTAAAATGTTGATTGTTTACTCTTTTCATAGAAACATAGAAACACAGAAAATAGGTGCAGGAGTAGGCCATTCGGCCCTTCGAGCCTGCACCGCCATTTATTATGATCATGGCTGATCATCCAACTCAGAACGCCGCCCCAGCCTTCCCTCCATACCCCCTGATCCCTGTAGCCACAAGGGCCATATCTAACTCCCTCTTAAATATAGCCAATGAACTGGCCTCAACTGTTTCCTGTGGCAGAGAATTCCACAGATTCACCACTCTCTGTGTGAAGAAGTTTTTCCTAATCTCGGTCCTAAAAGGCTTCCCCTCTATCCTCAAACTGTGACCCCTCGTTCTGGACTTCCCCAACATCGGGAACAATCTTCCTGCATCTAGCCTGTCCAATCCCTTTAGGATCTTATACGTTTCAGTCAGATCCCCCCTCAATCTTCTAAATTCCAACGAGTACAAGCCCAGTTCATCCAGTCTTTCTTCATATGAAAGTCCTGCCATCCCAGGAATCAATCTGGTGAACCTTCTTTGTACTCCCTCTATGGCAAGGATGTCTTTCCTCAGATTAGGGGACCAAAACTGCACACAATACTCCAGGTGTGGTCTCACCAAGGCCTTGTACAACTGCAGTAGTACCTCCCTGCTCCTGTACTCCAATCCTCTCGCTATAAATGCCAGCATACCATTCGCCTTTTTCACCGCCTGCTGTACCTACATGCCCACTTTCAATGACTGGTGTATAGTGACACCCAGGTCTCGTTGCACCTCCCCTTTTCCTAATCGGCCACCATTCAGTTAATAATCTGTTTTCCTATTTTTGCCACCAAAGTGGATAACTTCACATTTTCCATTGATGCTCCCTGGCCTGCTGAGTTCTTCCAGAATTTTGTGTGTGTTGCCGTTACCACATTGTCTCTCTGGTTGGTTGGAGAGAGGATAGGGTAACGTGAAGTGAGGAACATTGAAAATTCCCTTTGAATAAAGTAGCCTGTAACTTTCTGCATTTGGGAGAAGAGCGCTGCATTTTCTCATAAACAGAGAGGGCATCCAGATATTCAGAATCAAGTTTATTATCACTGGCATGTGTCGTGAAATTTGTTAACTTATTGAGCCATATTGTGTTATTTCTTTGACAATGTGTTTGAAAAAGACATTATTAAAGTATGAACTGATGTTTTCTAGAAATAAATAAAAGAAAAATGGATAGTTAGTGAAAATAGGAGGTAATCATAAAGACAGATCTTTAAAATATAAATGTGTGGTGTTTGAGAGTGATGGCTTTTCCAGAGGGCTTACATTTGATCCCAGTGGAATAATGGCCAGAGCTTTCTTGAAGCAAAACTTTTAATTAATTATTGTTCTAAGAAGTAAGCAACCTGCTGGGAACCCAGCTCATCTGCACTGCAGCACTGGGCAGCTGCCACATGGGACATTAGGGGAAAAGCACTTCTTCATGCTTTCTAGCCCAACATTCAGTCAAATAAATGAGTTCATAGTGATCATTGGAAATAGCAAACAGCAACTACATGACATTTCATCTCAGCTTGGCCACTTTAATATGTTCTCCTTGATGTGACCATGCACCTCAGGAATAAATTACTATTTTGCGCTATATAGTCATTTTTAAGAATCTACTGGCTTCAATTTGACCCAGAAGATCCTAAGCAAGGAAAGCAAATCTGTATAGGGCTTCCGGCTTTAAATTGTGGTTGGACATTACAAGAAGAAGAAATAATTCACTCATTTGCCATCAACACCTGCAGCTTAGGAGCAGAATTTCAGGAACATGACCCTTCCAGTCTCCTCCGCTACTTAATAAGATGGTTTTTGATCTGATTATAATCACTACTCCACATTCCTCTGACTCATGATAACATTTTCACCCCCTTATCAAGTGTCTTGCTACTTCTTTCAAAGACTCTGCTTCCACCACCGCTTGAGAAAGAGTATTCCAAATATTCACACAGTGCTGGAGGGACTCAGCAGGTCGGGCAGGATCTGTGGAAAGGAATAAAGTGTTGACATTTCACGCCTAGGCACTTTATCAGGACTCAGCTCAAGAAAGGGTTTTGGCCCAAAACATTGACTCTTCTTTCCTTTCTATCAATGCCGTCTAACCTGCTGAGTTCCTCCTGCATTTTGTGTATGTTGCTTTAGATTTTCAGCATCTGCAGAATCTCTTCCGTTTATTAACTCCTAATATTCATGACTCTAAGAGAAAAGTGTTTCATCTAAGTGGGCAATCATGATCTCCCATTTGTCTTTAATATGTGAAGTACTAATAAGCGCTTCAAAACTTTTGCCTGTCCATCCCTTGATGTAACTCATGAATGCCTTGTGCTGTCGACCACAACTTTTTCTTCCATCAATTTTTCCCATCACTGCAGGATGTGCAAGCTTCTCTTTCCTCAATACATGCCCCAGAAATTCCAGCTGCCATTTCCTGATTCTCTTATCAGTTCTCTTCATATTCCAGCTTTCCACAACAGTTTCTCATTTGTTACTCTGTCCTTTCACAATATTTCCATCATTCTTCTCAGAAACCACATTTCTGTGGCTTTGAGTCTTCCCTCATTTTGCTTTGATATTGTCCAACATTCATTAGTGTGGAATGAACATAGCACTGCAACACTCTGAGTTCTGTACCCATAGAAATTATGTTATTCTTTAGTATCTTGCTCAAACACTCAAACATGCATTTAGCAATGCCAATCCTCCTTCTAATTTCAACATTAGCCCTACCATCAGATGTTATCGTGCTCCCTAAGTAATTACACTTGCATGTTTGTTTAATTGTATTGTCGCCCTTTTTCAGTTCACTTTTCTGCACTTCTTTCTTCCTTATGACAACCATACATTCGGTCCTCTTGCAGTTAATGGTCAATTTTCTTTAGCACTTTCTTTAACGACTTAATCTAGTATTTCTTGGAGGTTAAGTGGCTACTGTAAATTTCCCCCAGTACAGATGGTGGCATAATCTGGGTGACTGGGAATGGAGGAGAATGTAGGCTTGGTGTAAATGGGTGGCTGGGTCAACATGGACTCAGTAGGTCAAAGGTCCTGTTTCAGAATGGTATTTCTCTGTGAGTCTAAGGGTTTTTTCCCACAATGTAACTGACTCTTATATAGGCGCTACAATATGAGCATGGGCAGAGTTTCAGATAACCAATAGAAGCAGAAAAGCAGGATTATTTAAAAGTGTTCCAAGTAGTATGCCACAGCATCCAGGGCTGGGGCCTTCATCATGTCCCTATAACTTCATCATTTGCCATCCTAATAACTTTGATGAAAAGACCAAGGTACTGCGGACAGATTTAATGATAATACAAAGGTAGGTGGGAAAGCAAATTTTGAAGACATAGATAATCTTCAGATAGGTAGCTTTAGTGAATGGGCAGAAATTTATCAGATGGTGTATAAAGTGGAGAAATGTGAGGTTATCTACTTTGGTGAAGAATAGAACAATTGAATGTGCTTTAAATAGTGAGAGACTGTTGTACACAGTGATCTTGTACATGAAACAAAGGCAACATGAAGCTGGGGCAAATAATCAGGAAGGCACATGCTATGCAACTTTGGTGCAACTGTGAAGGTGAGACCGTACCTGGAATACTCTGTGCTTCGGTCTACTTAAGTAGGCATTTATTTGCCTTTGAAGCAGGACAAAGAAATTTCACATGATTGATTCCCAGGCATATAGACAGACCTTGTCTACAGTACAGAGGTGATATTACTGAAAGATCGGAGGTTCTGAGGGAACATGACAATGTGGACATTGAGAGAAGGAATGCAGAACTAGAAGCATTGTTTGAAAGTCATGGGCTTGCCTATTTCTGACTGTTATGAGGAGGAATTTCTTTTCTTGGAGGGTTGTGAATTCGTACAATCCTCCACTCTAAAAAGCTGTGGAACCTGAAACACTGATAATACTTAAGGCAAAGAGAGATATTTGCTTGATCTTTGGAGGAGTCAACGGTTATAGCAGCAAACAGGAATTAGAAAGCAAAGGCCAAAGTAAGAGTTGCAGTAATCCTACTAAATGGTGGAGCAGGGATGGTGGGCGATGAAGCCCACCCCTGCTCCTGTTTCTTATGTGTCCATACTGGGGTTGCTATTCTGTATCAGCAGAGGGGGAAGAGGAAATGTTGAAGTTTCTAAAGGTTTCCATTTTGGGGCATGTTTCCTAATGAGGAGGAAGTTATATTTGGGCAAAGGCTGCTATTTCTGTGATTGGTATGTCTGAATAGGAAGGGACTGATGGGAGGGTGGAAGTTTTGTATCAGGGTTTCCAAACTCGAGTACTTCCTTAGATTCTTAGGTCATCAGGAACCTATATGATGGGTGACAATCACCAATTCATGATAAGTGTCTAAACTCATCCTTCTTCAAAGTTCAAAGTAAATCTATTATCTAAGTATGTATCTTTCAGGCATTTACAGGAAAATAAAAAAATACTGAGAACAAGAGTTGTAATATTATTTAGTTACTTTTTATTATTTACACGATTTGTCTTCTTTTGCACATTGGTTGTTTGTGAAAGCTCTGATTCATAATAGGTCTCTCATTGAAAGGGCTTGGGATCGATAGTGATAAATCTTATTTACGAGGCTGCAAGAGAATAAGTGTGCGTTTTTATGGAGCTTTGTCTCATCATCAGTATGCCCCAAATGAACCAATGAATTGGTTTTTGAAGAGATGACATGCTGAAATCTTTCACTTATTGAAATTGAATTAATTTAACAGTTAATCTATGGTGTACGTTGAGGGATAACTTTTCATAAGGGTGCCAGGAAAATGCTCCAGCTCTTTGAATGATGCCATAGGGTCCTTTATGTTAACCAACAGCTTCCTCTCTAAAAGACGGATCTCTGCGAGTGGAGTATACCCTCACAACAGACTGGCCCATGGATTCTCCAGGACAAGCCTGAACTTGTTTGGGTTTCCAGCTGAGAACATTAGGAAACAACTAGGAGCAGAAAAGCTGACCAATTCTTCTTCTACATAACCTGGGCTAGTGAGGTCTTCTAACATAACTGGACACGGTTGATGAAAAGGAGGAGTACAACAATAATGACAATGAAAGAACAGACCACTGATATGGAAGTAGAAATGTGCCCCAAGACATTTTGTGAATGCAAGCCAAAAGAATGGAAAATCAAATATCAAAACCAGATTTAATACACACTTTTTGATATTTATCATTTATTGTAAATTCCAGATGTGTGTATGGGGTGCCCAGGGAGGGGCAGTGCCTCTGGTAAAGGGGACTGTTGTGTCCATTCTGGGGCAGCTCACTCATCTTTGGTCCCCACTGGACACTCAGCTCTCACCAGTGGTTTCAAGCAGCTGTTGGCATGCAATAGCGGCCACTCCCTGATACACTGCTTCGACAGGCAGGATAAACCAGGTGAGGGTAGCCGGGGGGTCTCATACCCCAGTGAGATAGGGACATGCCTGTCTTATGCAAAGTCAGCTTGGGCAGACTAGGAGGATGAGATCAACAGTGAAATTCAATGGGGAGGCAGAGGGTTCTGCAATGCTTTGTGAAGAGCAAAGGACACGATGAGGCACCGAAGAAGTCATGGTCATTCACTACAACCAAGGAAGACCCCAGATGTGATCACTACTCATACTAGTAGGGAGACTAGAAAATGAGACTACCCATGTAAATTGGTCACACTGCAATTATAGGCCATTACCAGTAGAGGCACTGAAGTACACCCCGAGGAAGAATGCATGTTCATAGTTACAATAATAAAAAAAAGTCTGACATTCTAACGTAAAAGATTGATGACTCTTTTTTTAAGTGTTGATTTACGGACAATGTATGCAAAGTGGTTATGCCATGTACAAAATGGGATTGGAATCTTGTTCTCTTGTTCTGCATATTGTGAAGATAGACACATAGAAAAACTACAGCACAATACAGGCCCTTCGGCCCACAAAGCTGTGCTGAACACGTCCTTACCTTAGAAATTACCTAGAGTTACCCATAGCTGTCTACTTTTCTCTATTACCTGTCCAGGAGTCTCTTAAAGGACCCTATTGTATCCGCCTCCACCAACATCACCGACAGTCCATTCCACGCACTCACCACTCTTTGAGAAAAAAACTTACCCAACATCTCTTCCGTACCTACTTCCAAGCACCTTAAAACTGTGCCCTCTTGTGCTAGCCATTTCAACCCTGGGGAAAAAGCCTCTGACTATTCACACGATCAATGCCTCTCATCATCTTATACACCTCTATCAGGTCACCTCTCATCCTCCGTCGATCCAAGGTAAAAGACCGAGTTCACTCAACCTATTCTCATAAGGCATGTTCCCCAATCCAGGCAACATCCTTGTAAATCTCCTCTGTACCCTTTCTATGACTTCCACATCCTTCCCGTAGTGAGGAGACCAGAATGGTGCACCGTACTCCAAGTGGGGTCTGACCAGGGTCCTGTAAAGCTGCAACATTACGTCTCAGCTCTTAAATTCACTCCCATGATTGATGAAGGCCAATGCACCGTTTGCTTTCTTAACCAAAGATGAAAACAAAATAAAACTGCAGATACTGTTATTCTGAAATAAAACCAGGAAATGCTGGAATCTCTCGCCAGGTCAGTCAGCATCTGTGGGTGGGGGAGCGGAGTTAACGTTTCGGGTGGAAGATGCTGCCGGACCTGCCAAATGCAGCAGCATTTCTTGTTTTTATTTCAAATGCTGGTAACTTAAACCGGGAAAGTGGGAAAAAGTTTCGCCAGATGAAGATGCTCTGAATATGGGGATTAAAATATTTTGGGAAGTGGAGATAGCTTCAGATTTTGGCGAGCTGAGGAGGAGCGGGTGGGGGTGGGTGCATTCACTTCTTCACCCAGAGTTCGGAAGAAGAACACACACACACACACACACACACCAAAATCCGCCTAAAAACCTTACAAATAAAATAAAAATTAAAAGCATCGTCTCTTGTTTCGCGAAATGTTAACGTTTTAGACAGAAAGGGGTTAATGCTGAGCAGTTTGAAGTTTCTCAGCGTTGGCTGAAGTCGTTGACAGAGTCCGTTCACTGAGGAATGACTGTTCTAATAGGTTACAGATTAAGTTGCAATGGGACTACTTTGGGTGGAATTGTGCGGATGGATTTGTGAAGTGGGTTTGCTCTGCAGTGTTGAGAGAGGGAGGGAAGGAGGGAGAGAGTCAGAGTTGGATGCAGACTGGATGTGGTTGCGGAGTTCCAGCGCCAGGCTCGGGTCAGCCCCCTGTTGGAAGTAAAACTGACCGAGCGCGGCGCTGCTTCAAGCTATGGCGGCTCAGGGCGACTCTCTGAGCGGCTACCTGGTGGCGCCCCTGCCGCTGCAAGAGCCTGGAGCCGCCGACCCCGGCTCCAACAGCGAGAGGAGCACCGACTCTCCGCTCGCAGCTTCCGAGGACGATGGCCACGTCCTCCCGCACTGCACTGACCCGGACTGGGTGGAGGAGAGATTCCGTGTGGACCGCAAGAAACTGGAGGCGATGTTACAAGGTGAGAGAGCGGGGCTAACAAACCCTGTCCGTGCGCCCGGCAGTGTAGGAGACAGCGAGGAAGTTGCAACCCAGCGGGCTGCCAATAAATGTAATGTCCAGGTCAGGGTACAGTCCGAAACTCAGACCGTGGGCGTGTCCGAGGGGTCGGCCCTGTGAGCAGTTGGCAGCTAATGTCTAAAAATTGCTATTTCACTCGGAAAGCCAGTTGTACCTCTGACAGCTGTGATAATTGCGCAGCCGCTACATCAAGACAGCTCCGGCGGGACGCCCCGTAAGATACTGAGTCAACCGCACTTGCACAGCTGTTCCGGAGTGCGGAGGTAACAGTCTAACTGTTTCGGGGCAAGTAAATGTACCATCGGACCCCCACTGCGGGTCCCTGGTATTCACTGTGTTCTTGGAACAGTTTACGGTATTAACTACAGTACAACTCACGTTCCAGGTTGGAGGGACCTTGGCTCCTTACGCAAAATAAATAGTGTTTTGAAGAAACGTTAACAAGTTACAATCTAAATGCCAAGTAGTTTTGAAGGACACGAATACATTTTGAAACCCATTTAGCTTCAACATACTGTTTGTAACTTGAAGATCTGAGCAATTATACAACTTGCAAACTGCTGGTTGATTTTTATATATATTTCGCTTCTGCAGGCATCCCAAGTTGTTGTTATTTTTTTAAAGTGAGTTGATCAACAGGTTTGTGAAGCTTTTGTTCCGAAGTTAGCGACCCACGTGCCCTAGTTCGCTGGATTGAGTGGTTACCCGAGCGTTGATGGCAGAGACTTAACACCTTGCCACCTCTCTTTCTCTCTTCTCTCTCCTCTCTCCACCCCACCTAGTTCCATCTGTCCAATTTGTTTCCCCTTTTTCCCTTACCTGTTTCTGCTGATCACCCACCTGACTCAGTCTGTGGATCATTGCCTCCTCCCCACTTCACCTGATTCCACCCATCATCTGCCAGCTCTTTACACTGCATCTACAGTCTCAGTCCCTGCAGGATCTTGACCTGAAAAGTCCACCGCCCCTTTGCCTCCACAGACGTTGTTTGTTCCATTGTGTTCCTACACCAGATTGTTTATTATTTATCATGTTTAAAGCATTCAGATTCATGGCTGTTACAAAGACAGTGGCAAATTGTCTAAAGAGTACCTGGACATTAGTGCAATCATTTTTGACTCAAATTCAGCATTACTGAAAATCTGTGATTGTATATTTTGGACACACTTGGAAAGACAATCCAGGCGACTGTGGAGAACATGGAGAGTGGAAGTGGTACAGAATTGCGTTGAAGCTTAGAACGTACAAATCTAATCCAACTTGCACAAGCCCCTCTTGGCCATCTTACCCCATTAAAATATCCTACTATTATTTTATTTTATTCGTATTTATCTATTTTCCCCTCCTCTCTGCATTTTTCACCTCAAAGTGGTAGCCAAATCCACA
This sequence comes from Mobula birostris, assembly GCF_030028105.1. Lineage (NCBI taxonomy): Eukaryota > Metazoa > Chordata > Chondrichthyes > Myliobatiformes > Myliobatidae > Mobula > Mobula birostris. The sequence continues at coordinate 28,164,432 of NC_092390.1, read as the reverse complement.
GTCGAACCAGTGGTATAATATAGGTTTCTCAATTTGTCTATTGGATTTAATACTAGCCCCCTACTAAATATCCTAACATCCATGAGGAGTCATTGCTCAAGCTTACAGGCTAAGAGGAAAAACAATGCTGGACAAAGCATTCTTTCCTCGTGCTCTGCAAAAACTTTGCTGTAATGTTTTGATGTTTCTGCAATATGTTTTGTAGCATCTGAAACATCGGAGTGATTCTTGATGGTATGAACTGCTTTGTGCCCCTGAGTTTTTGGGAAAAGCTTACATTTCTCTGAGTAGAATTACCTCTGTTTGGTTGTGTAGTTTATCAAGAGTTTATTTTTATATCAAACCCACAGACATGCTTTTTGTATTGTGATGGATGATAAAATGAACTTGGGTGACTCCTGTTATGAAATGGCTTTTTAATAGGAAAACTAATTGAAATAACGACACATTAAAATAAAACTTGAGTGAAGAATTTAAACTGTTCAATAATTTGAATGAGGATTTTCTATTCCAGAATATAATGTGCTTTGTTGTATGTTTAATCCCTATCTTGTATGGGCACGTGGCCAAGTGGTTAAGGCATTGGACTAGTGATCTGAAGGTCATGAGTTCGAGCCCCAGTCGAGGCAACGTGTTGTGTCCTTGAGCAAGGCACTTAACCACACAGTGCTCTGCGATGACACTGGTGCCAAGCTGAATCGGCTCTTGCCCTTCCCTTGGACAGCATCGGTGTCGTGGAGAGGGGAGACTTGCAGCGTGGGCAACTGCCGATCTTCCATACGACCTTGCTCAGGCCTACGCCCTGGAGAGTGAAGATCTGCGACCAGGCGCAGATCCATGGTCTACCTAATCCTTATTTAAAGACATTACAAACGTGAACTTGAACAAGGTACAGTTCTTTAGATAGTTGGCATAAATTAACAACATTACTTCAACAGGCCAGCTGAACCAGGTGAAGGTAGCTGGCAGGCCTCATACCCCGGTGAGATAGGGACATGTCTGTCCTAGCATGCAAAGTCAGCTTCCTGGGACTGGGCTGAAAAGAGTAACAGTGAGATCCTGGAAGGTGATTCTGCAACGCTTTGTGGGAAGCAGAGACCATGACAGGACACAGAAGAAGTAGTGATAATTCACACAACCAGGGAAGACGCCAGTTGTGACAACTACTTGTGCACCTGGACCTGGACCACCGAGGCCGAGGGTGTGGAGCTGCCCCAATGCAACGGCTGTTCCACTTTAAAAACTCTCCCGCACACAATTGTCTACTGTCATTGACAAATACGACAAACAACCGATCATAGATCAACAAGCTCGGACAATTCTGTTGTATTGCCTGAGTGCAACAAAGACTTAGTTGATCATTGAAATAACTTAAGTAACTTTTATTTAGTTTAAAGATTATTCCCATTTGGCAGTCATATGTAAAGTGGATTTGATAGCCATACAATCTGAACATTTACATGGATTTATCCATACTCCAAAATTGTCACTGTCAGCAAGATTGAAACAAATGTATATTTATTAAGGTCTCCAGATGCAGTCATTCTGGATGTTCAAAGGGGCTGCACCAGTCTTTTGCATGACATGAATGTTTATCTTTTGTTGACCCATTTTCTCCTCTACTATAATAACGGTGGTTTAGTGAATGTCTTTGGCAACTGCTATCTCATTTTCCCCATGTGAATTTACATTTAACTCCACTCAATGGAAAAAGCAACTCAATGCAAAAAAAGCATGTAGACTTGGTCAAGAGCTTCGGTCGTTGATCAGTCCAAACATCAGAATGGGGAAGAAATGTGATCTAAGTGATGGGGTGGTTTAAGTGTCTCAGAAACTGCTGATCTATTGGGGTTTTCACACACAACAGTATCTAGAGTTTACAGATGATGATGCGAGAAACAAAAAATATTCAGTGACTGGCAGATCTGTGAGTGAAAATGCCCTGTTAACGTGAGTGGTCTGAGGAGAATGGCCAAACTGGTTCAAGCTGACAGGAAGGTGACAGTAACTCAAATAACCACACATCTCTCCAAGAGGACCACAACCTTGTCATTGGGTTTGGAGGTTTGCATGCCCGATGACCTGGAAAGCTATGTTGGCTGGAGTCAGGGCTTTACGCTTTGGCTGTTGGCAGGGTCACCCATACCAAACAGATCGGAGGGTAAAGTCTAGACTACACACACAACGCGCTGGAGGAACTCAGCAGGTAGGGCAGCATCCGTGGAAACGACAGCCAGCATTTTGGGCTGAGATCCTTCTTCCTCTAGCATCTGCAGAGTATTTTGTGTTTACGTAGGTTTAGACTAAGTGTGGTTCACTGTTCCTCCAGGATCAAGGGTTCAGCTCAGGGCTAACAACTCTGACTGATAAAACAAAAATTGCTAAGGAAGCAGCAATGAAGAATCCTTCTACATCTGAGTGCAATGGTATTCCTGTGTCCCCACCTGGGACTTGTGTGATTGACAATAGTGAAAACCAACAGGAAGATACTGACATGATGAAGGAAGCCCTGAACACTGCCAGAGATGGAGGACCTTCATTACTGCCCTAAATGCTAGTGCTGTAACGAGCGGTAAGTACAACAGTGGTGTGCAGAAGAACATCTCTGATGCATAACACGTTGAACACATTGAACCTTGAAGTGGAAGGACTACAACAGCAGAAGACTATGAACATGCAATCAGTGGCCACCTTATTAGTGTACGTGGGGTACCTAATAAACTGGCCACTGAGTGTACATTACCATAACCTTGAGATTCATTTTCTTACAGGAATTTACAGGAAAATAAAGAAATACAATATGAAAATATGAAAAACTATACATAAAGACATAGGAGCAGAATTAGCCCAGTTTACCCCATCAAGTCCTTTTCAATCCCATCCCCCTGCCTTCACTCTGTAACCTTCGATGCCCTCACTAATCAAGATCCTAGCGGTCTCCACTTATAAATGTATCCAGCGACTTGGTCCCTCCACTCATCTGTTTACATCAATTTACAGATTTGTCACCATTTGTCTAGAGAAATTCCTCCTCTTTCCTGTTCTAAAGGGATGCCCTTGCATTCGGAGGCCATGCCCTCTGGTCCTAAGCTCTTCACTATTGGAAAAAAATATGCAAAAGAAGGCATTTTGTGCAAATAAAAAATAAGTAATGCTGAGGCACCTGGGCTGTAGAGTCCTTGAAATTGAATCTGTAGGTTGTGGAATCAGTTCAGTGTTGAGGTGAGTGAAGTTATACACACTGGCTTAGGAGCCTGATAATTGAAGGGTAATAATTGTTAGTGGTGTGGGACCAAAGGCTCCTAGTACCGAGAAGAGAGCGTGGCCTAGGTGGTGGATGGTGGAAGCTGCTTTCTTGTGGCTGTGCTCCATGTAAATGTACTCTATGGTGTGGAGGGATTTTCCTATGGTGGACTAGGCTATATCTACCACTTTCTTTAGAAGTTTCTGTTCCTGGACATTGCTGGTTCCATACCAGATTTTTTTAAAAAAGTACTTCATTAGCTGTGTAATGTTCTGGGAGATCCTGGAACAGATGTAAATGGAAATCTTGCTTTCTCAATCTGTGAATTTGTGTAGTTACACTGATGATTCTAATTATGTAGTGATTATCCTAACTAACTCACAGTAAGACTTGCAGTGATTAATTTGTGATCCCAATATGCTATCAGTGCTGTATAATTAGGCCAGATTTAGAGTTTAACAATTTAAGCCAATGCACTCACAGTTTTGTTAGATAATTTTTCAAGATCACGCTGGCAAACAACATGACTAATGGTGACGTCCTGCAGACAGTTCACAGAATGACTTTTACTACTTTTTTTGGTGTTTCTTTGTTTCATGGCAGCCTGGACAAATCCCAGACTTGGATTCTGCATACGTACTTTGATAATAAATTAACTTTGAACCTCTAAATCTTTAATTTTGAAGAAAATAGCTCCTTGGTGTTGGTTTATTGTAAAAGACTATCTGATTGTATGTGTCCTGTCTTCATTATTCTTTCAGATAGATGGAGGTCTAACTGAGGTTGGTGGACCAACCTTGGTGTTGGGTTTGCGGATTGGGTCTTTGAGCGTGCTGTTCCTCGGTTGGTTGTAAGTTGTGCTGCCACAGAGCTTGTAGTGAGTTCCATCGCTGATGTCTGTATTCACTGGTGATGGTTCTCAAGAAGTGGACATTATTTTCGAGCAATATTAGCTGCAGCTGAAATTAATACCTTCAAATGTTTTCATCCTTCAAACTACAGTACATTTCAAAGTAAAGCATGGGGCATTTTTTTTTTTTTTTAAGTATTTAAAACTCAACAGCCAATTTCTTCCTCCATTTCTCAGACAGGGTAGAAGCGGATGAAGAGCCCTGTGTGGAATCTGCGGGTTCTGATGTTGGTAGAGCAGGCACTTGTTGATTTTATTTATTTAGTGATACAGCATGGAGTCGGCTGTTCCGATCCTTTGAGCCGCAGTAACCCCGACAAACCCGATTAACCCTGACCCTAACCAGGGGACAATTTTACCATGACCGGTGAACCTGCCTGGTATGTCTCTGGACCGTGGGAGGAAAATGAAGCAGCCAGAGAAAAGCAGCACATTCCACGGGGAGGATGTGCAGAGAATCCTTACAGAACGGCACCGGGATGGAACTCCAAACTCCGGAACGCCCCGAGCTGTAATAGGGTCACAGGTCACGCTAACTCCTCTGCTGTCATGGCACCCATGATGTGAGTGAGTGGGGGACAGTGAGCCCAGAACTTTTTTGCTGGTTCTCCTCTTTGTGAATGGATTCTTACTGCCCTTACCGTAAAGACTTGAGGAGTCCACTACCCTCCTGAGTGCCCCCTCTCCATTTTGATGGGTAATGGGCCAGTGTTTCTTATGAATAAACAGACATTAAATTGTTCTTTTTTCAGAGGAGTCTTTGAAAATATCCTTGTTTTTTTTCTTTGTTCTGGGAAGCTCTTAGGATAGAGCTGAGGACTCCTGTTCTAGGAACCTGTGTCATGCATGTATTTGATATGGCCAGTCCACCAGAGCTCTTTGAACGTAACTAGTCTCTTTGCTGAGGATGTTCCCTAGCTCAGTAGTCCCCAACCTCTGGGCCGCGAACTGATACCATTCCGCAGAGAATGCAGTGGTACAGCGGTGGCCAGGACGCACCCAGCTCATCTTTAAGAAAAAAGCTGAAATATGACAAGCTAACTGATTAGGTCCGCCCGGCATGTAAATGTCGGCCCAGATCAGAGGCGATTGCTGATTGCGTCGCCCCTGATCTGGGCCAACATCTACGTGCCGGGCAGCACCTAATCAATTAGCTTGTTTATTTCGGCTTTTTTCTTAAAGGTGTGCTGGGTGCGTTCCGGCCGCCGCTGCGTTCTTCGCGGCAATGTATCGGTCTGCGGCCCGGAGGTTGGGGACCACTGCCCTAGCTGGTAGTGTTTCCCCAGTGCTTTGAGGTACCTGCTGTCTGTTGTCCGTGACTCCAAAGCACACTATGGCACTGAAGGCACAGTAGCTCATCGCTTTACAGTGCCAGTGATTATCGATCGGGGTTCAGTTCCCACCACAGCCAGTGAAGAGTTTGTATGTTCTCCCCAGGGCTGCATGGGTTTCCTCTGGTTGTTTTGGTTTCCTCTCACATTCCAAGGACATACGGTTAGGGCTAGGGAGTTCTGAGCATACCATGTTGGTAGCAGAAGCATGGCAACACCTGTGGGCTGCCCAGCACAATCCTTGCTGATTTAAATTGACGCAAATTATGCATTTCACTGTATATTTCGAAGTACATGTGACAAAAAAAAGCTAATCGTCTCATTTTTGTCAGAGCATGAGGATCACTGACGTGAGTAATGGGCTTGGCGACGGGCTTGGTCTTTGAGTAGTCTGCAGAAGGCTGCATTTGGGATAGTTCATCGCTGCCCTCTTGGTGACAGAGGTGATTTCAAAGATGTCCATCTTAATTGTTGGAGCGCAGTGATGTGTGGTGGGAAAGTTGGTAGGGGATGTGGGACAATGCATATGCTAGAAATCTGGATCAGCATTTTGCTCCTCCGCTGCAATGTCTCCTCGAGTATGCCTACCATGCACAGGCTTTCCTCCCCTCTTTGGGAGTTCAGTGAGACCCTCCCTCACTGCTTCCTTTTGCGATCTTTGCTGCCCACTGGCTCTTTGACCACGTGGTCAGTCAAGGCTGATTTATACTTGTGCGTCAAATCGACACAGTAGGTACGGCATAGATGTGAACCCTACACAGTGCCTATGCGGAGCCCTATGCCATAGCCTGGCGCGCACCTCTCCCAAAATGTAACTACACGTTGCAGCAACGCAGACCTCAACAATTGTGATTGGTCCGCTTGGTAGCATCGCATTTCCTCCCACGCTGCAATAGCTTCCCACTGGGCGACTGAAGGGCAGGGAAGGAACTCTGGCTGCAATGCTTTCTATAAAGCTTTACAGACCTCCAAAATTATGGAGGACACATATCGCTTTTAGGAAAAAAAGACGCTCGCTTTAAACTTGTTTACCCCGAGAAAGACTATCATGAACATGAAGCCTTGCACGGGCAGGTGTGTGCGCATGCATGATGTGCGAATACATGACGTGCACATGTGTGTACACGTCCGAATTGCAGAGTGACGCAGACACACCAATGCACAAGTATAAATGCTCACCATGGCGTAGCCCACTTGCATAGGCTATGGCATAACCGGGTACGCACAAGTATAAATCAGCCTTCAGTCTCAATACCACAGCGAAGTCTCTTTCCTGAAAACTTGTCTCCTCCGCCATCTTGTGCCACCGAATCCTGATGAAAGGTTGAGGTTCGAAACATTGAATTAATTTTCCCTTGTAGATGCTGCCTGACTTGCTGAGTTCCTCCAGCATTGTGTGTGGGTTGACACTTGGGGAATGTTGATCTCAGACGCTGTATGTGAGGCAAATCCTCTTGGATTGGCTTACAACTCGGCCTATGAAAGTGCTCATGCTTAAGCATAGACAGATGTTGTAGTGGAAAGAATAGTGAGGGCTAGGCGCGTGGCCAAGTGGTTAAGGTATTGGTCTAGTGATCTGAAGGTCGCTAGTTTGAGCCTCAATTGAGGTAGCGTGTTGTGTGCTTGAGCAAGGCACTTAACCACACATTGCTCTGCGACGACACCGGTGCCAAGCTGTATCGGCCCTAGTGCCCTTTCCTTGGACAACATTGGTGTTGTGGAGAGGGGAGACTTGCAGCATGGGCAACTGCCAGTCTTCCATACAACCTTGCCCAGGCCTGTGCCCTGGAAACCTTCCAAGGCACAAATCCATGGTTTCACGAGACTAACGGATGCCTAATAACTATTAAATCGAGATGGGTTTGTACTAATATCGTACCAGGGAACCACAGACAAAAGTAAAGACATGGAATGTAGCAGCAATAAAACCCAAGCTTCAGGAACATCATTGATAGTGTGCACCCATTGCTGTAATAGAAAATTAAATTTACTGTTAGACCTGTGGATAATCATTTTATTCCGTAATCAGGACCTAGTCGGTTACTTAATTAAGCCTTCCTGTCGCCGACATTTTGTTATCAAAATGTAGTTTTGGTGGTAATCTCACCAATTTAGAATGTGAAAGCTCAACTGAAGTGGGGTGTAGGTGGACGATGAGGAGGGCTTGCAGAGGGATCTGCATCACCTGGAAAAATAGGCTGAAAAAGTGCCAGGTGGAATTTAATGCAGGCAAGTGCAAGGTTTTGCACTTTGGTAGGACCAAGCAGTATAGGTCTTTCACAGTGAATGGTAGGGCATTGAGGAGTGTGGTAGAACAAAGGGATCTGGGAATACAGGTCCATAATTCATTGAAAGTGGTGTCATGGGTAGATCGGGTTGTAAAGAAAGCTTTTGGCACATTGGCCTTCATAAATCAATGTATTGAGTACAGAAGATGGGATATTATGTTGAAGTTGTATAAGACATTGGTGAGGCCTAACCTGGGAGTATTGTGTGTAGTTTTGGTCACCTACCGACAGGAAAGATGTAAGTAAGGTTGAAAGAGAGCAGAGAAAATTTACAAGGACGTTGCCAGGTCTGGAGGATTTGAGTTATAAGGAAAGATTGAATAGGTTTGGACTATATTCTTTAGAATGTAGAAGATAGAGAGGAGGTTTGATAGAGATATACAAAAATATTAGGGGTATAGACAGGGTAAATGCAAACAAGCATTCTCCACTGAGGTTGGGTGGGACTACAACCAGAGGTCATGGGTTAAGGGTGAGAGGTGAGAAGTTTAAGGGGAACATGAAGGGAAATTTCATCACTCAGAAGGCTGTGAGATTAGGGAATGAGCTGCTAGAATATTAGGTGCATGCAAACTTGATCTCAATGTTTAAGAGAAATTTGGATAGGTACATGGATAGTAGGGCTATGGTCCCGGTACAGGTCAATGGGATTAGGCAGTTAAAATGGTTTTAGCATGGACTCGATGGACTGAATGGCCTGTATCTATGCTGTACTTCTCTATGAGTCATGCTCAAGTAGATCAGTTTTGGCTGGTCTCCTGGTGCACACCAGTTTTGAATAAATTCCCCATTATTTGAACACCAACTCCGCGTGTCCTTTCAGTTTGCTCCTGCATCATGAGTCAATGATGGGTAACAGGGGGTGATCTTGGTCCTGGAGAGAAGGTGATCCCCCACTCGCCCCACTGCAGGGTGTGGATTAGAAAGACACAGAATTGCAGTGAGGAAGATTGAGAAGAGGGTTGGTGTGACGGTCCAGCTACCATAGTGTGATTGCATACCTGAGGTAGAAGGAGATGAGTTATACAGCTCTCGTTACATGCACATGCAGTTCAACGCTTTGAGTGATTATGCAGAAAGTTTGAAGTTAATAACTCATCTCCTTCTACCTTAGGCCATGAACTTAACAATGACCTCTGAGTTATTAACTGATGAATTATTAACTTCAAGCTTTCTACATAATCACTCAAAGAGTTGAACTGCATGTGCATGGAACGAGAGCTGTATAACTCATCTCCTTCTACCTTAGGCCAGGAACTTATCGATCACCCCTGCTGTGGACACTTTCTGGAGGTCCAAGATCCGTATGCTCCACGACCGCTGGACTAAGTGTGTAAATGTAGGAGGGGCCTATGTTGAAAAATAAATGTGCTACGTTTTCTAACATTGACTCCTTCTACCTTTGGCCACAAATTTATCAATCACCCGTCATATGTTAAGGATAGAATCGTCATTATGAGAGGGCAGTTGAGGAGAGCCCTGTGAACACCTGTCCTTGTGGCAGGCAGCCAGGTGCATGCCTCAGTAGTTACTGTAGTCGATTTCATTGCCTTTCTTAAAGAGAACCATGTTGTAGTGTTTTGCGTCCTTTGGCATGCTGGCCTTTCCCCACACAAGGTTGTGGATTTATGCCAGAAGTCCTCCATCATGTTTCAGCACTTCAGAGATTTTTTTTGCTCCAGAGGCTTTTATGAGGGAGACGCCCTCATCTTGGCTGGGTATATGAGCAGATAGTATGTCCCCTTACTTCCACTGGAATGCCAACACCAATTGCCCCTTCAATAGCCTGTCAAGGATGAACTTGAGGTTTGAGGGAGGGTGTATTGTGGTTGCTGGTGGTTGGCATCTGTCTGTCTCGAAGGACAATGGGTGATCATAATCATCACAAGCCTGGGTGGAAGGTACGGAGATCCTGAGACGTCCAGTCATCAAGGTCCCCCTCTCAGCCTCACCAGTGTAGTTCAAAGGAAAGCTTGTGAAGCAATATGTTTGGCACCAGCTTGGCTGCAGGCACTGCCGGAAGGATGTTCAATGATATCCAGCCGCCTTAGGGGCTCCACTCCGGATCTGCTGTCTGGGTTTACTCCAGTAATCTTTGTCTCTCCCCGAGGCTGCCCACACGAGAGTGGGGCTGTTTACCTGTAGCCGGGGATCTGGTTCAAGAGCACCAGGGCGTGTCCGCACACCGGTGGACCTGCGTGCTGCATGTGCAAGGACCAGACCCCCCCCCCCCCCCCAGTCCTCTGTGCTTCAGCCTGAGTCTGAAAAGAGTTCGGTTTCTGAGTGTCACCAGCAAGGAGGCGCTACATGGGGCTTGCTGTTGGAGCGGCTATGTACAGGCAGGGAGAGACTTACACGTTTCAGTTCTCCTTTTCGCAAGACTGCTAGCCAGCGGTGGAAGCAGAAAGTGAGAGTGTCAAGCACTACCCACTACACTACCACACCCGACGCATCACAACAACCATTTTGACACCTGACGGTATATTGTAGCTGAGCTAAATCACAGCAACAACATGAATTCACTTGCTACCCGGAAGATAATTCACCGAAGTGTTAATGGGCAAAAATTCATCATCAGCTGAGGAAGAAAAAATTTCAATATCAGATTTTTTTAATGACGTACATTGAAACAAACAGTGAAATGCATTGTTTGCATTAACAACCAACACACCCAAGGGTGTCCTGGGGACAGCTAGACAAATGTCACCACACATTCTGGCGCCAACATCGCAAGCTTACTCTGCTCAGCAGAACAGCGCAGAACACAACAGTACAGAGCATGCCAAACAAGCCTAAATGGTGGTCCTAATTGTATTTGAAAATCAAAAAAACTGCTGATGCTGGAAATCTAAAGTTAAAATCAAAAATGCTGGAAGTATTTTACTCCTACCCACTGTAAGTTGTGGCACCTCATCAACCCAGCCAAGGCAGCTAAGTGCTCAGGAGAAACTGGTGCACATTCTGATCTCTGCAGAACCAATTGAACTGGTGGCAGACTACACGCAGTTTAGAAAGATGCAACATTTGTTGTGGAAACTCAGCAATTTAAAATTTATTCAAACTATCTGCTTATTAAAGGAGACATTTGACCCACCTCCAGAGGACATCTCTCCCTACTGCCCATTGCGTCACTGCCATTTAGGGCAGCAATGAAGGTCCTCCATCTCTGCCGGTGCCCAGGGCTTCCTTCTTTGTGCCAGTAGCTCAGTTTTCACTGCTGTCCGTCATGCAAGTCCCGCGTGGAGACTCAGGAATATCGTCACACTCCGATGCATATTAGAAAGATTCTTCATTGCTGTTTCCATAACAGTTTTGTTCTACCAGTCAGGGTTGTTAGCCCTGAACTGAACCCCCAAACCTGGAGGACCGGTGGACCACTCTTAGTCTGCCCTCTACCCTTTGACTGTTTTGGCATGGGTCACCCTACCAAGAGGCAAAGCATAAAGCCCTGCCTTCAGCCAACATAGCCCTCTGGGTCATTGAGGCACACAAACCCCCAAACCCTATGATAAGGTTATGGTCCTCTTGGAGGGGCAGAGGATATAGGTCGGGTGTAGTTCCTTAGATGGGCTGTTCAGTCTGCTGAATGTGACTGTTACTCACACGTGAAACTTAATTGTCCGTTGACTGGATATTTGATTGTCAGAGCATCTCAACTAAAGATGCTCCTGAACTTGTCTGCTTTAGCATCTACACGATATCATCTTCCTCAGGGTCACTGCCTAACTGTTTCTTGGTAGTAATTGGTTTGGCTGAACCTATCTTACTTATTATAGATAGGAGATCAGACCTAGGATGTTCTTGGTGTGTACTTGGGCCATTCTCTGAATTGCCAGTGAATGATTCGGAGAGAACATTAAGATTTATAGAACTCCTTTTGATAGCTTTTTCTATTAGAGTGCTCCCACTAAAGTTTCAATGCTCCATGACTAGGAGGGAGAGATCTGGAGATTACAATTTATTGAGGTTTGATTGTTGATGTAAAAAACACTTAGTCACAGGACCCAGAGATTGTCTCTTAGGAGTTGGAGGCCTCGCTTGATCTTGTTGTCCCCTCTATTGTTAAGTGGTCAGCTGATAATGGTGGCGAGATCATGTGGCCCACCTTAGCTTAACTGTTCAGAAAGTTTGCAGATACTGTTGGTCAATAGTGTTGGCCTCTGTTTCACGTTGTCTCATTACAACTGTTTTTGTTAATGTGCTCAAAAGCAATGAGTCTGGTCTTTCATTAGGTTTGAATGTAATGTGAGGCTGAAATGGATTCTTCAGATTTGTGAAGAGCCCCTGCTGCCATTGAAAGAGGAGACACTGAAAATAACTGCTGCTTTATTTGGAGATGACTCACACTTACAGAGGCAGACACACCAAATTGCTTCCAGTCTCCTGCCCAGGATGAGTCCAATGTGCTGTTTGTGTGTGGAACTGGGCATCAAATACTTTATCAGGTGTTGACATAAATAAAATGAGCCATGGGCTTGACTTAATAAATAGGATCGAAGTTTAAAAACAACAGTGCTTGCATTTATGAGGTCTTTATTTCACTCTTGCTTCAGGCTTTATTCTTAGTTAACTACTTTTGCAGTATATTTGCTGTTCGAATAAAAGAATTGTTAAACAGTGATGTGGTAATAGCCAGATAAAGTGTTCTTTTAGTTGCACCGAGTCAGTAAAAATTTCCTGGGAACAGTAGAGATAACTGTCCAAGCTTAAATACTCTTGGATGCTTTTACATCTTCTTGATAGTGTAGAAGTGGCCTCAACTTCACACTTTTATCTACAAGATGTCACCTTTGAACTCTTCCCCAGCACAACACCAGAGATTTCTCCTGGATTTTTGTCCTCAGATCGCCTACAGCTGGGACTGAATACAAAGCGTTCTGCCTTGGATGAGGGTGCATAGAACATTGCAGCATTGTACGGACACTTTGGTCCACAATGTCATGCCAAATTTTTAACCTATTAAAAGATCAATCTACCCTTCCCTCCTGTATAACCCTCCATTTTTCTATCATCCATATCCCTATCCAAGAGTTTCTTTAATGTCCTAATGTATCTGCCACTACCATCACCCCTGGCAGGGTGCTCCATGCAACCACCACTTTTTGTGTAAAGAACTTATCTCTGACATCTCCAACCACTTAAAATTATGCCCCTGGTTTTAGGCATTTCCACCCTGGGGAAAGGTCTCTGGCTAGCCACCCGATATCTGCCTCTAATCATCTCACATGCTTCCATCAAGTCACCTCTCCCCCTCCTGTGCTCTAAAGGGAAAAGCCCTAGCTCTCTCAACCTTTCCAAATAAGAGATGCTCTCTAATCCAGGCAGTCTCCTCTGCACCCTCTCTAAAGCTTCTTCATCCTACTAATGTGGAGCTTTACCTAGATTCATTACCCATGTGCCTGAGAGTTTCTTAAATGTCCTTAATGTGCCACCACTCCTGACTGGGTGTTCCACACACTCGCCACCCTCTGTGGAAATAACTTACGTCTGACACTGCCTCTATACGTTCCTCCAATCACCTTAAAATTATGTCCCCTCGTTTTAGCCGTTCCTGTAACCAATTGAACCGCAGCTGAAACTGTCAGCACCAAATAATAAATACTGGGATTTGGGGATCTTCTGGGTGTGAACAGACTGAGCTTCACAACTGACCTGCTCAGTCAGTTAATCCGGAGCAGTGGGAGGGATCCATGTATAACTTCCCAGGATTATGATTCAGTGGGCATGATTGTCTGGAATTTGCTTCAAGTTTTTCTTTCCTCTGCTGGGGGCTGGTTAATGATTGATGGTGTACACCACATATGTTTTAAAGCCTGTCTGCAAGCTGCAGCTAATCATTTAAAATATTGATCTGGGCTCTCGGGCACTTTGAAGTTTAATACAAGGAAATACTTTCCATAATTGCAGTCTTCTCTCGATTGTTGTCATAGACTAAGCTGTGCCTTACTACCATCGGCAGAAGTGAAGAGAATTATTAGAGGGGTAGAGGTAGAGATGATGATTCCTCTGGCTGAGGTTCTTGAAGCAGGGAGCACGGATTCAGAATAAAGGCTTGGACAGACAAGATGTAAATTTTTTTTCACTGTGTATTGAGTCTTTAAAGCATTTACTCTGGAGAATGGTGACAGGTCATTCAAAACATGAATTCCTGGATATTAAAATAGTTCATTGCTTTTGCTTATGGTGCAGGGAATTGGCTGAATAAGTTCAATTGGCCTATTCCCCCTCCTGTTCCTTGTATGCCCAGAATGAAAAAGCTGATGATTTATAATAAATGGCAACATTTACCCAAGTGGACTGGACTTTAGTAAATATCTGTAAGCAAGGCTACAGGACTGAACGTAATCTTCCGAGGAAAACATCTGCTGGACGAATTGGTTGCACAGCAACTCTTCAAGGAGTGCAGCTTCTCAGCTGGGATCCATTCTGCTGGAGTGCAGAGCATTCCAGAAGCCCTCTCTTCTGTTACAGAGACTTCCTGACTGAAGCAATTAAACCACTGAACATCACAAAGATGATGTCAACAACATTGCATCCCGAAGCCCATTCCTTCATCGAAACTGTAAAGGGTATGTTAGTGTAAATAATGTGATAAATAAATGTGGAATTTAAAATCTGGTGTGGGGCGTGGCTTTGTTACATGAAGAACTTTCAAGCTGCAAAGGAAAGATTGAATATCTTTTTCAGTGGTTACAGAGACTGAAGAAACTTAATAAACTGTAGCCAATGATAATATGTGAACATTTTGTGAAGCTTTTTAACCAATCTATCACCACCACTGCAGGGGACTTGTTCATCATGCTCCTAAACTTGGTTGTTACCTATTTTCATTTGTTACAAAGATTTTTGGTATTAAATGAGTGGCAATTTTCATGTTGAGGCAAGAATGAAACTTACAGATTATGTACTGTATTAAACTTTGACAGTGTGTCTTTATATTGATAAAGGACTGTAAAAATGTGGTTGTAAATTAAAATGTTTTGCTTTGGATTTCTCAAGTGTTATGTTTTCTAGGTGTAAAATCTTAAAAGTGTGTGTACCTTTGAACAGTTCTAGCTCCAGTTTTATGTCAATTGTACCAAGCGGAGGATGAGCGCACTTGTGTCAAGCTGTGACACTTGATGTAAACACACAATCCCTGTGTCCCACAGGCACCTCCACCATTTGGTCACGGTATTTTAAAATATACAATTTAGTGCTTATTTTGTACTGATGTTTGTAGTGTTAGTGGTTCTTTGTAACATCAGGCATCAGCAATTGTTTTTGTAACAGACTAATCAATATATCATTCGTTGTCCGTGGTGGAGAGATTTAGTGAGGATCTGATGAATACACCATTTTAACCACCTTGTCTATCAGTTTGTCTTCATGTGTGTTTTAAAGATTTAACTTTTTATTTATCACGTACTTTAAAAAAAAACAGTGTAATATGTCGTTGATGTCAGCTCAAATCAGTGAGGATTGTGCTGGGCAGCCTGCGAGTGTCTGCACGCTTTCGGCACCAACACAGCATGCCCGCAACTCACGAACCCTTAACTGAGTGTCTTTGGGAGGAAGACTGGAACACCCGGAGGAAACCCATACGGCCACCTGGAGGCGTGCAAACTCCCTGCAGAGTCAGACGCAGACGTGGCGGGAATTGAACCCTGATCTCATCAGCTGGTGTTTTAAAGTGTTGCACTGAACGCTGTGCTGCTGTGCCATTCCAGTTTAGCTCAATACTTTACAGTCAATTCAGTCTATCTCAATTAATATAAATCTATCTTGCTCACAATCTATCTATTCATTCTTAGGCCCAAATCCACCTCTTTATCGCCTTTATCTTTTTGCTGTACTTGCGCTTTATTTTCTTTTTACTTCACTGTTTGTTATGCTTCCTCTGTTAATCACAGTGATAATTGGTTATAATTTCATGGTGAGAAGGTGCATTGATTATCAGATTGAGTAAAACAAGGATTGATGGAGCTCTTTAGGGATGATGGTCAATTTATAAGGTGAGATTTTTTTTTGTGGCCTGTCAGAGGGGCTTTCTCAAAGCCTGGCTTTGTGATTGGGGAGGAGAGAGATGAGGCGGTGGTATTACCATGCTTCATCTGTAGAGAGCACCCTGACACCAGCCTGCTCGTTCAGCCACTGCCCTGTTCTGTACACCAGCAAGTGAGATCTCTTCATCCACATCCTACATCTGTCTGACCCCATCACCTGCAGTCATCTTTTCATCTTTCTCCTCTCATTTTTCAAGTTTCAGTGGAAAGCAGGGCGAAATAATTGTTACCAAAGCAGCATAAAAACAATAATGGAAAAAAAACTAAATAAATGCCACAATTAATATAAATATTAAACCAATCGGATAAAACTCTATGTGCAAGTAACTGTTGTATACGTAGACTGATGGTATGTAAATAAGGTGACACTAAGGTGATGTTATGTAGTGATGGTGGGGTGGGTAGGTGGGTGGAGGTGTTGATCAGCCTGACGGCTTGGGGGAAGTAACTTTCTTAGAGTCTGGTGGTCCTGGTGTGGATGCTGTGTAGCTTCTCCCCTGATGGGAGTGGGACAAAGAGTCCATAAGCAGGGTGGGTGGGATCCTTCGCGATATTGCTGGACGTTTTCCAGCACCTTACTGTATATCTGTTCTTGATGATGGATAGGCTGGTGCTGGTGATGCTCCTCTGGTAGGCTGCCCGATGCATCACTGGTATTGCAGTCAATCCGTGTATGTAACAACTAGTGCATTGAGTTTGATAGGATTGCTTTTATATTTATTGTGATATATATTTTTAAAAACTGTATTTATTGTGCTGCATCGGATCTGGAGTGACAATAATTTCGTTAACTACCCCTTCGTAGAACCCTCTTGAGCAAAACAGTGCAGTTTCTGTACCATGCAGTGATGCAGCAGTGATTTGTGTCTTGACACAAATAATGGTGCTTCTGGATTGCTGCAGGAAAATAAAGAGATTCCTTTTACAGATCTTTTCTGGTGAATGGAGATATAGCTAGTGTTTTGCAGCAGGCTTGTTGATTGCCAGACCACTTGTTAAAACCAGCATTATGAGATGTTCTAAAGGTGAACATAGTCTGTCAAGGCATGACTTTGGTGAGACATCCGTCTTAGTTGCAGTATTTGCATTCTCAGCCCTTAGAGTGGCCTTGCAGTTATCCTCGATCAGCTCAATCATTTCCTTCTGAAGTTTACTTCAGTCAAATGGCAGCTTCTTGGAGGCTTGTGTTTATCCACTGTTGTTCTCTTTCTTGGAGTTGGATTGAAAGAGCAAAGTTGTCAGAGTTTGAGCAAAGATCTGGGCATGTGGGTGCTGGTGCTTTGAGAGAGTTGCAGGCTGTTGGTGGGATATGCAAGTCCAATCTCTGTAAGAGAAATGAGATGAAAGTGTGGGCGGGAGAGAGGATGAGATTCATAGTCACTGAGTCAGTACAGGAACAGGCCCTTTGGCCAATCTATTCCATGCTAATCTGCTATTCTGCCCAGTGCCATAGCTGCACGTGGACTACAGCCCCCCCATTTCCCTCCCATCCATGTCCCAATCCAAATTTCTCCTAACTGTTGCAATCAAACCCATTTTTGCTGGCAGCTCATTCCACACTCTCACCAGCCTCTGAGTGCAGAAGTCTTCCCTGCCCCCCCCCAATATCAGGTTCCCCCTAATACTTCACCTTTCACCTTTAACCCATGACCTCTAATTTTAGTCTCACAATCTCAGTGGAAGAATCCTGCTTGCATTTACCCAATCTATACCCCATATAATTTTGTATACCCCTATCAGATCTCCCCTCATTAGGTTGGAATGGAATTATTGAATGATGTTCTCCATTGCCTGGAGGAAATTTTTGCTTAACTTTGGCCCCCTTCCCCTGAGTAAACTTCGTTGCCATGTTGCTTTTGGCTTCTGAGTTTGGGCAAGAGACACACTACCCAGGGTACAATTTAGCATTTGTATAAATGCAAATTTATACATCCCTAAAGAGAAAGCTTTGAACCTCTTTGAGAAAACTCTTTATTTGGAGGAAAGCAGAACAGGGCTGCATTCCCTCCCCTTTGCCGCTTCTCCTTCCTCTGTTTTATTTGATAACAATGTGTTAAACTGTTAGCATCTTTCTTGCTCCCTGTGTAAGGTCAAACTGTCAGTTATCCAGGACAAGCCCAGAGTGAACTCTCACTCTCTACATGCCACACTGCATCTCTGTTTACCCTGTCTAAGGTCAAAAGCAGGTTTGACTGAAGAATAACTCCTCTGCTTATTTGCACATCGATGAAGTGTTAGTCAGTACTGTTCAATAGATGATAATGTAGGAATATTTATTTCTGTCTTTGCTCTTGGATGTCAGAACAGATCAGTTCCCAGGGAAAGACCCAAACCTTTGAGTACAGGAATATCCAAAGGATACTTCTGGCAACTTTTTTTAAATTTGGAAGATATATTTTAATTTTGTTCATTTACTTTAAAGTTTAGAAAGCATATCATCAGACTTGGACCTACCGTGAGCATACAGGAATGTCAGAAGTTTTATTAAAATCAGGAGAAAGGAATAATTTGTTTCCTATGAATCAAAGATAACAGTTAGGAATATTTCACTGTCAGTTTGTTGCTTTGTATGTACTCCTGATCATTGTTAGTCGACCAGTTGGATTATCCCTGAAGCCTGAATGGGAAGTGATATATAAAAAAAAGGAAATTGGAGGAAGCCACCAGACAAGTAACATACATGGTAAATCTCATAACATGATGTGGGTTTCAGTTCGTTACTGCAATTGAAACAGCTGCCCAGATGTTGGGTGAAATTGGGAGATTGGTTGTTACTGTGTATCCAGATACAGTGAAAACTTTGTTTTGTAAGCCATCCACACAGAACATTTCATCATATCAGTGCATGGAAATGGTAGTGTTACAGAACACTATAGCGGAGGTCCCCAACCTTTTTTGCACCACGGACCGGTTTAATATTAACAATATTCTTGCGGACCGGCTAACTGGGGGGGGGGGGGGGGGCGGCGGTGGGGGGGGGTGGTGTTCAAGTAGGGTTAAACTCACCTCAACGTATCTTTTACAGTTAGGGTTGCCAACTTTCTCACTCCCAAATAAGGGACAAAAGTAGCAGTCAAATCCCGGGACACTTTACCCCAGGAAAGACTACCATGACTATGAAGCCTTGTGCGAACACCTGTGTGCGCATGCGG
This sequence comes from Mobula birostris, assembly GCF_030028105.1. Taxonomy (NCBI): domain Eukaryota; kingdom Metazoa; phylum Chordata; class Chondrichthyes; order Myliobatiformes; family Myliobatidae; genus Mobula; species Mobula birostris. Next base: position 28,145,462 of record NC_092390.1, on the reverse strand, counting down.
GACATGTGCATGTGAGTACGTGCTGATATTTTCCCCCACCAATTGGTTTTGCCTTCATCTTCCTGACTATACTGTACATACATTATTTCTACTTTATATAGGCTGTGTATTTATCATATCATTCCTGCTTTTACCATATGTTAGTGTTATTTATTTTCGGTTTTATGTGTTATTTGGTATGATTTGTTAGGTTATTTTTTGGGTCTGGAAATGCTCAGAAATTCTCAGATGTCCTGGGTACTTTGTAGGATAGTACCCAAGATGGAACCGACTAAATTGCCGTCTCTCTGCAGCTTTTTTTGGTCCTGTGCTGTAGCCACCCACCACCCCCCATACCAGACAGTGATGTAGCTTGTCAGAATGCCTTCCACGGTACATCTATAGAAGTTTTTGATTGTTTTTGTTGACATACCAAATCTCTTCAAACTCCTAATGAAGTATAGTCACTGTCTTGCCTTTTTTATAGCTGCATTGATATGTTGGGACCAGGTTAGGTCCTCAGAGATCTTGATACCCAGGAACTTGAAACTGCTCACTCTCTTCACTTCTGATCCCCCTATGAGGATTGGTATGTGTTCCCTTGTCTTACCCTTCTTGAAATCCACAGTCAGCTCTTTCGTCTTGCTGATGTTGAGTGCCAGGTTGTTGTTGCAACACCACTCCACTAATTGGCATATCTCACTCCCGTACACCCTCTCGTCTCCATCCTCCATCTGAGATTCTACCAACAATGGTTGTATCATCACCAAATTTATAGATGGTATTTGAGCTATGCCTAGCCACACAGTCATGGGTACAGAGAGAGTCAAGCAGTCGGCTACGCACACACCCTTGAGGTGCACTGGTGTTGATCGTCAGCGAGGAGGAGATATTATCACCAATCCACACAGATTGTGGTCTTCCAGTTAGGAAGTCAAGGATCCAATTGCAGAGGGAGGTACAGAGGCCCAGGTTCTGTAACTTCTCAATCAGGATTGAGGGAATGATGCTGTTAAATGCTGAGCTATAGTCAATGAACATCATCCTGACATAGGTGTTTGTATTGTCCAGGCGGTCTAAGCTGTGAGAAGGACCAACCAATGAGGTCATGTCTGCCATTGACCTGTTGTGGCGATGGGCAAATGCAGTGGAGTTCAGGTCCTTGCTGAGGCAGGATAGGTCAGGATACAGTGGATGAACAGGGCAATCTGCGTGTCTTACTGTGCTCTTCACGCTCCACAATGCGTGCTGAGAAACGCTTTCCTGCCCGTTGAACCAGCTGGTGGTTTTCTCTGCAGTCTGCCGAATCCAGTCTTTACATGCTTTGAGTAGACAAGCCCAAAGTCACTGAGGATCCAGAAAACTGATGGCAGAGGGGAAGAGCAACACACACAAAATGCTGGAGGAACTCAGCAGGACAGGCAGCATCTATGGAGAAAAGCACGGTCAACGTTCTGGACTGAAACCCTTCGTCAGGACTGGAGAAAAAAAGCTGAGGAGTAAATTTGAAAGGTGGGAGGAGGGGAGAGAGAAACGACAGGGATTGTGTGAAACTTGGAGGGGGAGAGATGAAGCAAAGAGCTAAGAAGTTGATTGGTAAAAGAGACAGAAGGCCATGGAAAAAAGAAAAAGGGGGGTGGACCAGAGAGAGGTGATGGTTGGGCAAGGAGATGACATGAGAGGGGGAAAAGGGGATGGGAAATGGTGAAAGATTGAAGGGGGGGAGGCGTACAGAAAGTTTGGAAAAATCGATGTTCATGCCATCAGGTTGGAGGCCACCCACATAGAATATGGCCTCATCGTGATGGTGGAGGAGGCTATGGATGGAGATATTGGAATAGGAATGGGAAATGGAATTAAAATGGGTGGCCACAGGGAGGTCCTGCTTGTTTTGGCGGATGGAATGTAGTTGCTTGGTGAGACGGTCTCCCAGTCTACGTTGGGTCTCACAGATATACAGGAGGCCACACTGGGAATACTGAACACAGTATATGACTCCAACAGTCTCACAGGTGAATGGTAGTGAGGGAGGAGGTGTAGGGGCAGGTGTAGTTCCGCTTGCAAGGATAAGTGCCAGGAGGGAGATCAGTGGGGAGGAACGTTTGGACAAGGGAGTCACAGAGGGAGCAATCCCTGCGAAAAGCAGAAAATGAGGGGAAGGGAAAGATGTGTTTGGTGGTGGGATCCAGATGGAGGTGGCAGAAGCTTTGGAGAATTATGTGCTGGATTGGAGGCTGGTGGGATGGTAGGTGAGGACAAGAGGAACCCTATCCCTGGTAGTGTGGGAGGATGGGGTAAGGGCAGATGTGTATGAAATGGAAGCGTTGATGGTGGAGGAAGGGAAGTCCCTTTCTTTGAAGAAAGAGGACATTTCCTAAGTTCTGGAATGAAAAACCTCAGCCTGAAAGCAGATGTGGTGGAGGCGGAGGAACTGAGTGAAGCGGATGGCATTTTTTACAAGTAGCAGGGTGGGATGTGTATAGTCCAGGTAGCTAAGAGAGTCTGTTGGTTTATAATAGACATCGGTGGATAAGCTGGCTCCGGAGACAGAGACAGTGAGATCGAGAAAGGGGAGGTCGGAAATGGATCAGGTGAATTTTAGGCAGGGTGGAAGTTGGAGGCAAAGTGGGTGAAATCAATGAGTTCAGCGTGGATGCAGGAAGCAGCACCAATGCAGTCGTCAATGTAGCATAGGAAAAGTGCAGGACAGTCACCAGTGTAGGCTTGGAACGTAGATTGTTGCATGTGGCTGACAAAGAGGCAGGCATAGCTGGGACCCATGCTAGTGCCCGTGGCTACTGCTTTTGTTTGAGGGAAGTGGGAGGACCCAAAGGAGAAATTATTTAGAGTGAGGACAAGTTCCGCTAGGTGGAGGGGAATTGGTTGGGTCTGGGGTCCAGAAAGAAACGGAGAGCTTTGAGGCCTTCCTGGTGGGGGATGGAGGTGTATAGGGATTGGACATCCATAGTAAAAATAAGATGATGGGGGCCAGGGAGCAGAGGGGAAGAAGCTGTTCCTGAAGCATTGAAGGTGTGTCTTCAGGCTCCTGTACCACCACCTTGATAGTAGCAATGAGAAGAGGGCAATGTCCTGGTTGATTTGAGTCCTTAATGATGGATGCCACCTTTTTGAGGCATCATATTTTGAAGATGCCCTCAACGCTGGGGAGGCTAGTGCTCGTGATGGAGGTGGCTGAGTTTGCAATTTTCTGCAGCTTTTTTCCAATCCTGGTCAGTTAGACTGCTCTCCACATTACATCGGTAGAAACTTGTGAGTCTTTAGTGACATACCAAATCTCCTCCGACTCCAAATGAAATATAGTTTCTGTCATGCTGCCTTTGTAGTTCTATATATATTTATTTATTGAGATGCAAAGTGGAATATGCTCACCTGACCCTTCAATCTGCACCACCCAACAACCCCCGATTTAACTTAGCAGTTAGCGCGAAGCTATTGCAGCTTGGAGTGTCGGAGTTCAGATTTTAACTCCAACGCTATCTGTAAGGAGTCTGCATGTCGGAGTTATCTCTGGCGGATCCAGTTTCCTACCACAGTCCAAAGACGTACCGCTGAGTAGGTTAATTGGTCCTTGAAAAATTTCCTGTGATTGGGCAAGGGTTAAACCGGTAATTTGCATTGACATGATGAGCCCAGGATAGATCTTCAGAGATGGTGACACTCTGGAATTTGCAGCTGCTCACCCTTTCCACTGCTGATCCCTCACTGAGGACTGGTGTTGTTCTCCCTCAACTTCCCCTCCCTGAAGTCCACAATCACTTCCTTGGTCTTACTGATGTTGAGAGCAAAGTCGTTGCAACACCACTCAACCAGCTGATCTATCTCACTCCTGTACACCACCTCGTCACCGTCTGAGATTCTGCCAGTAGCGATGATATCTGCAAATTTATAGATGATTTTGCTCTGTTATGCCTACTTGGTAGCTGATATGCAGTGACCGTCCCACATTAAAAATAATCTCACACAGCCCACTTTCACTCCTCAAAAGTGCAATTTGGAGCCTATTATGTCATTTCCTTTGTTGGAGCCCCAACAACGAAACGAGTCAGCCCTAGTCCTGAAGACTTGTCTAAGAAGAAACATCTATAAATCAGTAACTGGAGGAGATTGATGGTTATATCTGAAAATTGATTTTCTATCTTTGTCCAAATTGATGAAGGTTTATGTGATTGCATTTTTCAGATTCTTCTTTTATCGTTTTTGCAATGTGCTCAAAAGTTGACCGAAAATAAATAGGGTTTTAATAGGTATGGGGTAAGGTCAACAGTAGATGTACTGTGCAGCAGTTTAGTTTAGCCAGGATAAGTTATATATTTCCCAGTCTGTTTGCCAGTGATATTAAACCCGATTCTGATTCCTGTGGAAGCTGTTGTGTACTCAGTGACTTGATTGCCATCTTTATCCATTTGGCTTGGTAGACATTCAAGTGATTTTTTACTTGTCCAAGTATTGTTGTATGTTTTTCAATTGGTGGGAGGAAAACAAACTTTTACTAAGAAGGTAAAGAAATGTTCATCCTGCTCATTTGGATACTTTCTGGTGATTAGCTTTACCTGGTAGATGAATCTGTGATATTTGTGTCCAACTGGTGGAGAATCCATCTTCTGGGTATTAAAGTTGGGACAAAGAAATAAATTTCCCTTTTTCCTATGATTCAAGCTTTCTATAAGCCTCCCCTTCCTTTGTGTCAGTCTCTGCCTCTCCACTTTCTTCATCTTTAAGACCCTCCCACGGAGCCTTGGACGTCTTCTAATAACTCCTATTTTTTTTTGGCTCTGGGAATTACAATTAGTAAATTTTTAGCATTAAAGGTGCCACAGAAGTAACTTCTTATGCTGGAATGTATATTTAAGCTGTGTAAGTATTGTACCTCGTAGTTTTTTTTCCCCCTGAGGCTCAGAATTTGCATTGAAATCTAGAATTCTAATCTTTGTTTCTGCATTCCTCCACGTACCTGCTTTTCTGTTGTTCTCCTCTGGACCTACAAACCTGAAGTATTTTAGTGCTTTCTATCCTACACCTCATACACCATGTTAATAGCATCCTGATTTGCAGGGACACTGTCCAGTGTGTCTTCCTAAGCTCTCCGTACCTCGAAGGGACTTGCAGGAGATTGGCTGGTTGAGTGATGTCACAACAATAACGTTGCACTCAGCATCAGCAAGACCAAAGAATTGATAGTGGACTTCAGGAAGGGGAAGCCAGGAGAAACAGACACCAGTCTTCGTTGAGGGGTCAGCAGTGGAAAGTGTGGGCAGCGTCAAGTCCCTGGGTGTCAACATCTCAGAGGTTCTATCCTGGCCCAACACATTGACGTAATCCTGAAGAACTTATAGCAGTGGTTCTACTTTGTTCGGCGTTTGAGGAGATTTGTCACGAAAGCATATTACAAGCTTCTATAGATGTACATTGGAGAGGTTTCTGACTGGTTGCTTCACAGCCTGTTGTGAAGCTTCCAGTGCACAGGATCGTCAAGGTTCAAAGGGTTATAGACTCGGCCTGCTCCATCACTGACACAAGCCACCCCACCACCGAGGACATCTTCAACAGATGCTACCTCAAGAAGGTGACATCCTTCGTTAAAGATCTTTATCAACAGGGTGATGCCGTCTTGTTACTGCTGTCAGGAAGGAGGTAAAGGAATCCAAAGACTCAAACTCAATTTAAGTATAACTTCTTTCTCTCTGCCATCAGATTTCTGAATGGTTCATGAATTCATGAACGATACCTCATTATTCCTCTTGCACTGTACTGCTACCATAAAATAACAAACTTCATGATAATAAATCTGATACTATTTTTTCCTCTATGATCCTCCACCTCATTTACTTTAGTATCATCTTGTTTAAAATGTTCCTGTGAAGCACAATTGTTAGGTACCTGTGTGCTTTTGTTGTTATTACCAAATAGTGGTGTTTTACAGTCACACAGTACAGAATGGCATGCTGAGTTGCCAAGTTATTGGGAATGTAGGTGCTTGCATCACCATTAAGGTTGTGAAGACCTTTATTGCTTGTTTATGTGTGAAAGTCTTTCGTTTAAACATTCAAGTCAAAATAGTTTTTCGCACTTTTGATCTCTGCATATAATCCATGTAGGGAAGTGCTTCTATTTGTAAAACTGTGACCTTGAAGTAATTGTATAAGGGGAATATCAACAGCAAAGCAGGGAGAAGAAAAAATGTTGCTTAAATATTCATGAGATGGAAGGAGCAGGTGGACCGGGAGGTATGCAAGAAGCGCTATTGAAAGCAGGCAGGATTGAAATGGCACTTTTCACAGCATGATGTAAATAGGAGCTTTTCCACAGGAACGAATGTACCCATGTTCAGGAAGACGGTAAGGTTTGTTCATTTGACATTCCTGGACAGTTACAAAAAACAATTTGCGGCTGATTAAATGGGAAATGTTTGAAATGCACTTCAGAGGAAGTGCTGTGAAGGCTGTTCCAGTGTGAAAATGAATGATTTGTTAACGAGTGCTTCTTGATCATATAATTGACTGTGGTAGAGACTGATGGTCAAGAGAAAGGAGGACTGGAGCATAATGTTGTATGCATTGGCATTTAAATTCTTTAAATAACTTGCATTGAGCATGAGAATATACTTAAAAATCACGGAATTCCAGATATTGGCAGTCTGAATGAAAAGGAATTTTACAAGTACTTAGTGTGCTGGGCATCGTTTGCATAAAGAGTAATTAATGTTTTAGGTGATGGCTCCTCCATTAAAGCTATTTATGACAAGTTGCAATGCCTCCTTCCTAATCTAGTATATCTTGTTTCTAGTTCCAGTTCTGTGAGTTCAGAGGAGGCATATGTGAGACCAGAAGACGCAGGCATAAGTGGATGGGGCAGAAATGACCTGGTCCTCCTGCTGTGTTTCAGTGAACCTCTAGCCAAGGGATCTGGGATTCTTAGTGCTATCCCAAAATATTCCTTTGAGCAGCCTTGACCAGGGATTTCCAGAATCTGAGGCAATGTTACACATTTTCAAGGAGGCCTGAAGAAGATCTTTTGAATTGTTTCTGCAATCCACTTGGTAATTTCTTGCTGGAACATGGGAGTAGAGCTTGCTACCTGCTTTGGAGATCTGATACCAAGTTTGTGACTCACATGAAGTGCCCAGTAGATTCAATGTAATTGGGGGGTCTCCATGCCAGAGGTGTTGGCCAGAAAGAGGACACTGATTTTGTTTGCTTATGGATTTATTGGATTTTGTGAAGAGAGAGGTGGTGTCTCTTCATTGCTTTGAAGTGCTTGCGAAAGGTAGTCCAAGATTTGGAGGCTAACAGGAAGTGAGGGATCATTGCTGCCTGATAGATCATGAACTTTGCACCAAATTTGAGACCCTGCCTTTTCCAAAAGCTCCCTTCTGCAGAGCACTATAGGAATAATAAAACAAAGACTTAACGGCATCCTGAAAGCATCTTCCCCCAGGCAGTTAATCTGATCAACCATTCTAGTTATTCCTCCCTTTATCTATTACCTCAGTCACTGGACTGCCCTGTAAACACTTTTTAAAATGCTGTTTATATTGTTATTTATGGACACTTGTACCATATCTGCACATTAATCTTTGAGTTCATTTTTTATATAATTCTTTATTATAATCGATGAATGTTATATTTTTGTTGCTTGCACGCTAACACATCACAACAAATTCCTAATATATGGCAAATAAAATTTTTGCTTGAAATAGTCTCTTGCTCAGATAGCTAAAAGCTGTGCCGATGTGGTGCATTTCATCAGAGATGTCTGCTTTCAGGGTGTGGGAAGAGACGCACGCTGTCCAGCGTTGATCCTGGGTCCTCATTGTTGGAGGGTGGTGTTGTGCTTCAGGGTAGGTTGGTATAGGATCTATGTTGTGAGTGTGATGAGTAAGCCCCAATCACTTGGATGCTTCAGAGGGGGATAAAAAACAAGGATGACTTTCAGCCCAGTCTGCTCTGAGATTGCAGTTCATCCAGACCACTTCATTAAAGTGATGGCTTGCGTGGCACATTGAAGCATTTACAGGATGGACACAAGTTTCTGCAAGCAACCAAACTTGAGAAGTATGTTACATTTTCTCATGCTAGATAGCATCAAACATTTATAAGGTCTTTAGCCAGAGGGTGGGAAATCTGTGGAATTCATTGCCACAGATGGCTGTGGAGGCCAAGTCGTTTGGTATATTTAGGGTAATGGCGTGAGGTTCAGGCTGGCGTTCACCGTGCTGCTCTGCCAGGTTTACTTGTCTCTGTGCTGAACTGACACTGTGGCCTGCAGCTAATGGGCTCCTGGTTCAGCTGTGACAGGTTTCACTTTCGTGAATGTTAGTTGCTTGCTTTTATTGTTTGCACAATTTTTTGAAATTCTGCACATTGGGTGTTTGGTTTTATTTTTAATGGGTTCTGTTGTCTGTCTTTTCTGCCTGTTAGGAGAGAAATCTTGGCGTTGTATTTAGTATACATACCTTGATAATAAATGTAATTGAACTTTGTTGCTGCGTTAAGTTTTTCATTGCACCTATGCTTACACACTTGTGCATATGACAATAAACTCAACTTTGACCATTATCTTTGAGTTCACATGCCATTGTGCCTCAAGATGGATGGCATTGGTCCTGTGATTCTGAACAAGCTATTCGGCCACTGGGCGGAAACTGCTGGGAGGGGCCGGGCATTGACCTTCTTTGTAACAGACACCAGCTGTTGCCTCCGTAGTTACCACAATCGGATTTGTCTCCTTCCTTCATAGATAGTCACAGTTATGAAGCCTCTGAGGTCCCCTGAAGGTTGTTTCTTCTACCCACCTGAACCGTTAGTGGAGTCCAACACAAAGGGAATAATTGTCAACACAAGGCATTCTGCAGACACAGGAAATCAGAGCAACACATATAAAATGCTGGAGGAACTCAGCAGGTCAGGCAGCATCTACGGAGAGGAATCAACAGTCGATGTACCGGGCCAAGACCCTTCATCAGGGAATAATTATTTACTTCTGTATCTTAGCTGGTAATATTTTTAAAAACTTCCTTTTTCTCTCATCCCAGTCTAATAACAGGTGTTATCAGACTATGTGAGTGTTTCACTGTTTGGCCATGAGCAGTGTTGTGTGTCCTTGTGTGACTGTAAGTTGACTTGGACCCAGTCGAATGTTGTCAGATAGAGATCTGCATAGCCTGAGGAACCAACAAAAGGAAACTGGAACTTGTCCATGTATTGCCGGCACAAAAAGCAAAAAATACCAAAGATCCTGGGGGTGTCTCTCTTGAGAAAACACCAGTCAGCATTCCTGGCGTGGAATCTTTCCAGGAAGCTTCTGCTGAGGTCAGTTATACTGCACTTTAATTCAGCACAGACTGGGGTTTGAACTTGAGATATTCTTGGTATGGTTGGAGAAACCACACATGCTTAAAAAAAATGTCAAATATTCTTCTTAAGGACTTTAATAGAAATGCCAGCAATTCCTGACAATTGTCTGTGGGTGGGTGGGAGAAAGGTGGAAGGGAGTAAAGGGGGCTTGTTGTTGTTCTGTACTGTTCTGCCAAGCGCAGTGGGCATGCTACTTCAGTGTCGGAATGTGTGGTGACTCTTGTTGGTTGTCCTCGGATCATCTCTAGGTTGTGTTGCTTATGAATGGAAACAACACATTTCACTTGATGCACATGTGATCAATAAATCCGAATTTGAGATTCCTTAAAGTCAGTGTTAAACATTCTAAGTTTCATTGCTGCCTTATTTTCAAGTCGGGGTGTTAATGCATTTGAATAGGGACCTACAGGAGGTGTGTTTCTGTGTGTCCACTGCCCTTGTTTGCATTGGTGATGGACGTGGTCAGAATAGCCAGTGAATGGACCGTCCACGGTGTGTCAGTGATTGAAGGAATGTGGGGTTCAAAATAAATATGTTATCAAAGTGTTGTGTTAGCCTCTGTCGGTCAGGGTCGACCATGGATAGTGTGTCCTCACTGTCTGAAAACACAAGCCTGGACAATATGATATGGAGAGCAAGCTGTTGTCCATGTAGCACGCTCCCCCTCTCCACACATCTGATGAACCCAAAGGAACAGCAGAGACTGATACAGTTTGGCACCAGCAGTGTGGCAGGAGTTGCCAGTCAGCATTGAACTCAATGTAGGACTGCTTTAGCGACTCCAGCTCTGGACTTTTCTCTCAGGGTTTACTCCTGAAGCCTTCCCCATGAGTGGGTATAGCCACAAGCAGTGGAGGTTTGAAATCAGAGTTTTCCTTCTCCTGGATGAGCTGCCAACCACAGCTGATAAGTCCCATCTGCCTGAAGTGACTGGTTTTAAGGTGCCAGTAACCTGCCTTTGCCTCTTCTCCTGTCAGTAGTTTAATAGCTAAACCACACGTGGAGGCCAGGAGCTGGACTTGGTTGTTAGAGGCTCTTTGGGGCTCCCACTACTCGGTAGTGGGAGCTTGTCCCTATTACCACCCCTGGCTAAAACAACCTGAAGGAACCATTATAAAAGTATGCCACATTATACTACCTTGAGATTCATTTTCTTGCAGGCATTACAGGAGAGTTTATGAAAAACTATGGATAACAAAGACTGACACACATCCAGTGATAGGTGAAGTTTGGGGGTGGGAGAAGGCTACTGTTCAGGTGCTGCCTTGTCCTGGATGTTATTAAGGTACTCGAATTAAAAGTAAACAAACAAACAATCTGGTCCGCGTTTCAAGGACTCATCAGAGGATCTGAATGATTAGTTCACAGTTGTCATGGACTTTATAAAGTCAGTCATGGGCAAATGTGCCCCCACAAAATCATTCTGTACCTTCCCCAACCAGTAGCCGTGGATGAACCAGGAGATCCGCAATCTGCTGAGGGCCAGATCACAGGTGTGGCATCCAAGTGAAGTACAAGCCATGTGTGAAGTGGCAATTCTGGGCCAAACCTGAATCACAGAAGGAGGCTTGACAGCTGTTGCAGGGCTTTAATATTATCCCCTCCTGCAAAGTAAAACCAAACAACGTATTTATGACACAGGGTTTCACTCCCAGATGAGCTCAGTGCCTTTTATACCGACATTGACCGACGAAACAAGGAGGCACCTTCACAAGCTCTCACAGCCCCCGATGACCCTGTGATTTCAGCTCTGAGGCCAACATGAGCACACCCCTCAGGACGGTGAACCCACAGGAATCATCTGGGTCAGATGTGGTAGCTGGCCGAGTACTGAAGACTTATGCTATTCAACTGACTGCTGTGTTCACTGGTATCTTTAACCTCTTGGTTCGGCAGTCTGAGGTGTCTGTCTGCTTCAGTCAGGCTCCAATTATACCAGTGCCCAAGAAGAACGTGGTAACCTGCCTCAAAGTCTATCATCCAGTAGCACTTACATCCATGGTGATGAAGTGCTTTGAGAGGTTGTTGATCAAGTTCTGCCTGAGGAGCAACTTGGATCTGCTCTAGTTTTCCTACTGTCGCAACAGGTCAACAGCAGATGCCTTTTCTTTGGCTCTTCACTCAACCCTGGAACACCTGGACAGTGAAGATGCATACATCCGGATACTCTTCGTTCTGTACTATCATCCCCTCAAAAAGCTCCAAGACTTTGGTCTCACTACCTCCTTGTGCAACTGGATCCTCAGTTTCCTCACTTGCAGACCCAGTCAGTTTGGATTGGCAACAATATCTCCTCCACAATCTCCCTCAGCACAGGTGCACCTCAAGGCTTTGTGCTTAGCCCCCTGCTGTGCTTGGTTTATACTTATGACTGTCAGGCTGAGTACAACTCCAACGCCATATTTAAGTTCACTGATGACGCCATTGTTATTGACCAAATGGTTTTGTCAAATCAGCATATAGGAAAGAGAGAGATTGAAAATCTGGTTGCAACAACAACCTCACTCATTGTCAGCAGCACCAAAGAGCTGACTATTGACTACAGGAGGAGGAAACTTTGGAGGACCATAAGCCAGTCCTCATTGGGGTATCAGAGGTGGGCAGCCTCAGCAACTTTAAATTCCTCAGTGTTATCATTTCAGATGATCTGCCCATGTAACTTCCATTACAAATAAGGCACAGCAGCACCCCTACTTTCTTAGTGGTTTGTGAAGATTTGGCATATCACTTAAACTTTTGACGAACTGCTATAGATGGACGGTGGAAATTATCCAGACTGGTTGCATTGCAGCCTGGTATGGAAACACCAATGCCTCTGAACGAAAAAGCCTACAAAAAGTAGGGGATAAAACCTTGTCCATCACAGGAAAAAAAACTTCCCCACCATTGAGCACATCTGCAGGAGCACTGTTGTGTTGTCAAAGACCACCACTATCCAGGCCATGCTGCTGCCATCAGGGAGGTAGAGGAGCTTCAGTTCCCACACCACTAGATTCAGGAACATTATTTCCCCTTAACCATCAGGCTCTTGAGTCAGAGGGGATAACTTCACTCAACCTCACTCACCCCAGCACTGAACTGTTTACACAACCTATGGACCCACTTTTAAGGACTTCTTTATTTATTCCCCATTTTGTTTAGGCAAAGTTTGTCGTTTTGCACATTGGTTGTGTGTTTTGATTCCGGTCAAGGTGATACCTGTGTGCAACACTCCTTTGGTTACATCTTCTGGATAGATCATGGAACCATCTCTTAAATGAGATTCTGGAACTGTTGGAGTCTATGATTTGCTGTTTAGAGATCATTTGGGTGTTCCAGCACTCTACAGTCTCTGCGAGGATTCCAGGAGGCAGAGTGAGCATGAACAAACCTCATGGTGGGCAGGCTGTGGGATGGTGCACAAGCTGATGTTCCACTCCATTTCGGCGATTAAAACTTCCATTGTTCTCTGATTAAAGTGACAAGGGAGATTGAAGCATCGAGGCCAGTGCGGAGGCTGAGCGCCAGTAGCCTGTCTTTTGATTGCTCTGTACCAGAGCAGGAAGTCCTGCCGCTGCGCCCGGAGAGAGTCACCCAGGTTTTCTGCATTTTGGATGTGGACTTGGACTATAGGCTTTTAAAAAATACAGAAGTATTTTATGTACTTTTTTTTTGCTTGATCTTTCTCATTTGTTTTGTGTTGGGAGGGGGATTTGGGGGTTGATGTGCCTGTCCTGTTTTGCATGTTTTTTTTGTTCAGGAGGTGGGATTTGGGGGTTAAAGATCGTGCTGCCTTTCTTTCCTTTCTTGGTTCCATGGCTACTTGGAGAAGAAGAATTTGAGTTGTATACTTTGATAATAAGTAAGTAAACCTTATGAGCCTTGTGCCCATGTTTGTGTGTGCACATTTTCTCTGATTTTATTGTGTTTCTTTATAGTTAGAAAGAAAATGCTCACAAGAAAATTAATCTCAGGACAGTATATGGTGATATATATGCACTTTGATAATAAATTTACTTTAAACTTCAAACATCACAGGCTCATCTTGTGCCGGCCCTGATGGCATCCCTGTACAGACCCCGCCCAGGCCTGTATCAAGAAATGGCTGAGAGAACTGCTTATAGCAAACGTATCGGATCAGACAGCATCCTGGTTATTGCGCATGACAATGGAGCAGTAGGATTAAGCGTTTTCACTGAGTCGTGTTAGCCGCTGTACGCGCCGGCCAACTTACAAACCTAGCAAGCCAAGACGAAAACATGAACACTTGAATGCCTGTGCCAAGTGAGTGGGCCCTTTGCCTATAGGAGACCCCAATCAACCCACCACACGAGCAACTGGCCACATACAGGTTTCCCCCGCCATCCGTAGGTAGAGCGTTCCTATGAAATGGTTCGTAAGCCAAAATGTCGTAAAGCGAAGAAGCGATTACCATTTATTTATATGGGAAAATTTTGTGAGCGTTTGCAGACCCAAAAATAACCTACCAAATCATGCCCAATAACACTTAAAACCTAAAATAACAGTAACATATAGTAAAAGCAGGAATGATATGATAAATACATAGCCTATATAAAGTAGAAATACTTCTCTACAACGATTGCCTGCACAGATCTCCGTAGCGAAAATCTCATGCAAGCGCTCTTGGCAGAAACGCGCTCTCCAGTAACCTTTTAACTATGATGCTGCCAAATCTACCAAATAACACGTAAAAACACACAGCCTATATAAAGTAGAAATAATGTATGTACAGTGTAGTATCACTTACTGGAATTGAGAAAACAGCGCCGAGCACACTGATGATGGTGTGTTAGACTGAGTCGTTGCAGGCTGGGTGGTGCAGTGGCCCCCACCCTCCGGGCCGCCGACCCGATACATTGCCGCAAAGAACGCAGCGGTAGCTGGCAGACAGACAGCACATCATTAAGAAAAAAGCTGATATAAACATGCTAATTAATTAGGTGCTGCTCAGAGGCGATTTTCGATTGCATCGCCTCTGATCTGGGCCGACAATTACGTGCTAGGCTGCACCTAATTAATTAGCATGTTTATTTCGGCTTTTTTCTTAATGATGTGCTGTGTGTCTGCCGGCTACCGCTGCGTTCTTCGCAAATTGGTACAGTATCTGTCCGGGGCCCGGGTGTTGGGGTGGTGGGACACAGGGGTGTCATCTCATCGTCGATCAGGGCAGGCAGCTCATCTTCTCCTGTGACTGCCCGCCTCGATGTCGAAGGTTGAGGTTCGTGGTCTGCTGTGGCTGATGTGGAAGGCTTGCTTGACTGCTGAGCCTCACGCATTTTTCTATCATACAGTTCTTTGTAAGCACTCAAACCATCCTGCAAATATCCCCTAAACCTACGTACCCTTTCAAAATTAAAGTCGTACTTTATCATTGCAGCGAAAATCTCATGCAGTTGCTTCACTTTCTGCATTCGGTTTCGATTGTTATCCTTCCCTCTTCCAATTGCATCAGCTCTTCATCTATCAGTTCTTGGTCATGGGATGCCAAAAACTCTTCAACATCATCTTCGTCAACTTCCACAAGCCAAACTCACTTTGTCCTTACTTCGTTCACCATGACTGAAACATTTAATTATGTCTAGTATTATGCTAAGTGTAACACCCTTACTCTTTCAGGCTTTTCCGACACCTTAGAACTCATCTTGCTAACGGCTGCTCAATGCAATGTGTTTAAGCAATGCTGCTCCGAATCTGGGGCAGAGTGGCTGCTCGGGGCGTGCGCTGCCTTTTTTCACACGCTGATTTTTTATCATGCGCTGCCTTTCTTCGTAACAGTGAAAACACCTTCTGAAAGTGAAAACAGGGTACTATTGTAGGTCTTTCGTAACAGTGAGGTTTCGTAAAGCAAACGTTCGAAAAGCGGGGGACACCTGTATACACTTTTCATATTCTTGCAATCAATCGAATATGGCCCAATACAGAAGACCCAATCTCCACTAACAGCAAAAATGCCTTGAGTAAAGATGTTCCAGTAGGGTTGCATCATTGCCACTAATCACAAGATCATAGAATACTGTTGCACCCCATAGTACAAGTCCTTCTACCCACAGTGTTGTGCCCATCTTTTAACCTACTTTAAGATCAATCTAGCCCTTCCCTCCTACACAGCCCTTAATTTTTCTGTCATTTATGTGTTTATCTGAGAGTTTATTTGCCCCAAATGTATCTGCCTCTACCGCCACCCCCAGCTGGGCATTCCACACACTCACCACGCTCTGTGAGAACTTGCCTCTGACTTCTCCCCTATAGTTTTCTCCAATCACCTTAAAATTAATCCCCCCCCCCCCCCAGTATTTGTCATTTTTACCTTGGAAAATTGCTCTGGCTATCCACTCAGTCTCTGCCTCTAATCATCTTGTACACCTCCATAAGGTCACCTCTTATTCTCCTGTGCTCAACCTACCCTCATAAGACATGCTCTTTAATCCAGCCAGCATCCTGGTAAACCTTTTCTGCACCCTCGTGAAAGCTTCTACATCCAACTGATGCGGAACACGACCTAGGTTTATGCTGCTCACAGAAAGCAGGATGAATAGAGTCCTGACGAAGGGTCTCGGCTTGAAACGTCGACTGCACCTCTTCCTAGAGATGCTGCCTGGCCTGCTGCGTTCACCAGCAACTTTTATGTGTGTTGCTTGAATAGAGTCTGGTAAATTACACCCGACCAGTCTATTTTCAGTCATCTGCAAAGTGATGGAATATGGCATCAACAGCCTGTCAGTGACACTGAGCGATGATGTACTCATTGTTGCCAGGTTTGGCATCACAGCACTGGGCCAAACAACTACTGAGGAATTACATCATGGAGTTGAGGTGAGAGTAACTGCCCTAACATCAAGGCAGCTTTTAACCAGCTATGGTATTATGACCTCTTAGTAAAACTAAAGTCAGTGGGTTTTGGGGGAGTGGGGGGACACTCCAGTGCTGGACTTGTACCTCATGCAAAGTAAGCTGATTATGTGGCTGGAGGTCAATCATCCCATGATTGGAGAGCCACCGCCAGGAGGTTCAAGAATATGGCTCATACCACCTTGACTTTGGATACTGTCTTGCAAAGTACCGAGAGCTGCCTGGAGTTGGAGATTCTGTGCTGCTCTTGAAGCTCGTACTGATGAAGGGTCTTGGCCTGAAACAACAACTGTTTATTCCCCTCCATAGATGCTGCTTGAGCTGTTGAGTTCCTCCAACATTTTGCGTGTGTTGCTCTGGAACTGGGTGAGATCCTGTTTGGAATTGCACAGGTCCTGTTTTACTCCTGGCTTCTGATTGTAAAATTGCTCCATGCCATTTCACTTTTGACCAACTTTACTTTTGATTGGGGCATTACTGGATTTGGTATTTTTTTTTTTATATTTCAAAATATACTTTATTCAAAAATAAATATATACAATAAACCATTCAATAACTTTTCATCCTTTACATACGTTTCCATTATACTCAGTAAAATACCCGTGTTTATAGCCACCCACGTGGCACTCCAGTAGTTCAGCTTAGCATCTCCTTGTTGAGGGGTATACTCCCCGCCCACCGACCCCTCCCACTCCCACGGGTGGAGAAACCTATACTGTGGTCCTTCCCCACCGGGCCCTTGCGGTGGCTGCACCAAGTTTCAGTGCGTCCCTCAGCACGTACTCCTGCAGCCGAGAGTGTGCCAGTCGGCAGCATTCTCCCACGGACATCTCCATGTGCTGGTAGATGATCAAGTTTCGGGCTGACCAAAGAGCGTCTTTCACCGAGTTGATGATCTGCCAGCAGCACCGGATGTTGGTCTCCGTGTGCGTCCCCGGGAACAGCCCGTAGATCAGAGAGTCCTCTGTCACGCAGCTGCTGGGGATGAAACGTGACACTAGCCCGTCCATCCTCCTCCACACCCTCTTTGCGAACTGGCAGTGTGCAAAGAGGTGGGTCACAGACTCCTCCTCACTGCAGTCCTCCCGTGGGCAGTGGGGTGCGGAGACGACGTTCCGGGCGTACAGGAGGGCTCTGACTGGGAGGGCCCCTCTCACCGCCAGCCAGGCGAGGTCTTGGTGCCTGTTGGTGAGATCTGGCGATGAGGCATTTTGCCAGATGAACTGGACAGTCTGCTCAGGGAACCACCCCACTGTGTCCATCACGTCCTTCTCCTGCAGTGCCTGCAGGACACTTCGTGCCGACCACTGCCTGATGGCCTTGTGGTCAAAGGCGTTCTCCTGGAAGAACTTTGCTACGTGGGATAGGTATGCCGGCAACGACCAGCTGACTGGGGCGTTGCGCGGGAGTGGGGCCAGACCCATCCTTCGCAGCCAGGGCGACAAGTAGAACCTGGGCACATAGTGGTACTTGGTGCCCACATACCTGGGCTCTACACACAACCTGATGCAGCCACATACGAAGCTGGCCATCAGGGTGAGGGCGACATTGGGGACGTTCTTGCCCCCGTTGTCCAGGGACTTGTGCATGGCGGTCCGTCTCACCCGCTCCATCTTGGATCCCCAGACGAATCTGAAGACAGCCCGGGTGATTTCCGAGCTGTAGGAGCGGGGGACGGGCCAGACCTGCGCCAAGTACAGCAGCCCTGAGAGCACCTCACACCTGATGACCAGGTTCTTGCCCGTTATCGACAGGGAGCGCCCTCCCCACAGTCCCAGTTTCTGTTTCACCTTGGCAGTCCGCTCCTGCCAGTTCTTGTTGCACGCCTCAGCCCCTCCGAACCAGATCCCCAGGAATATCTTAACCCATCAAAGTAATGTAATCCAATGGGTCTTTCTCTGCCATCAGCTGTTGTAACTTGACCAATGTATTGTTTGTGACTGGTTTGGTTCATTGATGTTGCAAGAGTTGTACAATCTTCCACGTACCTTAATCAGGCCACTTAACACTATAAAGATTATAGTGCATTATAAGGATCTGTCTGCAAAATCAATTTTAAACTAGTAACTTGGGACATGATGTAAATCACATTGAAATGTGCTGATTTGTGACTGAAATGCAAAAGGATTGTAACGAATGCAAAGTGTGGTTTCGCTGACTTGAATAATAAAAGAATCAATAAATCTTGGTTCACAAAGAAGGTGTCCTATTTAACTTTGCAGGTGTCAAAGTTGGTACTAAAGATGTTTGCTGGAATTTAGAAGAATGGGGGGCGGGGGGGGGATCTCATTGAAATTTAATGAATATTGAAAGGCATAGAAAAGGTGGACATGGGGAGGATGTATCCAGTAGTGGTGGAGTTTAGGACCAGAGGATGCAGGCTCAGGATTTAAGGACATTCCTTTAGAACAGACTTACTTAAGCCTTTCACCCTAACTGGAGCATTGGCTGCTGACAGTAGCTCACCAGAGTCCTCTGTATGGGCTGGTCATTCAAGTTGTCCCCAAGTGTAGCCCATCTTCTTGGTGCATCCTTCCTCTCGCTGGGATGAAGAATCTAGAGCCTCTACTGGCACTTCTGTAGCACTGGGTTTTTATGGGAGGGGTTCCTAGCCCCATGCCCAGCCCGCCTCCATTCGCAGCTGGGCTTAGGGCCATTCATGATGGAGTTCTTTAGAAAAGGGATTAAGAGAAATTTCTTTAGCCAGAGGGTAGTGAATCTGTGGATTTCATTGTGGCAGGCTATGGATAGCTGTGGAGGCTATGGCATTAGATATATTTAATGTGGAGCTTGATGTGTTCTTGATTAGTGAGGACACCAAAGGTTACGGGGTGAAGGTAAGAGAATGGGGTTGAGAGGAGTACTAAGTCAGCCAGGTGGAATAGCAGAGCATACTTGACTGGCTGAATGGCCTAATTCTGCTCCTATGTCTTATAGTCTTATGAACTGAGGTGCCCAGATCAGAATGTCAATGCCAAACATAATTAGAACCGCATTTGTACTGGTGGAGATGCCCTTCATTCTGTGGGTTAGTTGATGAAAATAAGGAGTATGTGTGTGCATATTTATGTTGGAGGACCTTGGCAAAGTGTTGGGATTCTACTGTGATTAGGCATCTTTGAAGGGAAGAGAAAATTTAAGAGTCGAAGGGGGTCAGTGGATATTTGGCATTTTGAATCATGAGTTGGATTTTTTTTCTGTTTGTTTTTTTTAGATCCTGATTTCTCTTTTCCAGTAAAAATGTTCACCTAGAGGCGATTCTTCAGAAGTATTATGAATAAATGTTGGATCACCAACAGAAAATGTTAGAAAATCTCAGCAGGTTCTGACAAATGGTCTCTGATCTGAAACACTGACTCTTTTTCTCTTCCCACAGCTGCAGCCTGGCCTGCTCGATTTCCAGCATATTCTGCTTTCCAACATTTTATTTTGATTTTCATTATTAAATGGTGCATTGAATTGAAATAATGCAGGTTGAACCAGAAAAGCAACATTACTAAACTTTGGTGTTGCAAGTTAAATAAAATGGCAAAAGGATAAGGAATAGGTCTTCAAAGTCTCTTCACACCTTGAGATAACGATGGTGCATTAGTTTTATATCCTGGTGAGGAAGTTGGTGTACGCAGGTGGTATTTTGGATTTGGGCCTCTGTACAGTGCCTATAAAAAGTATTCACACCCCCTTGGAAGTTTTCATGTTTTATTGTTCTACAGCATTGAATCACAGTGGATTGTATGTGGCTTTTTTGACACTGATCAACATATGTGTCAAAGTGAATACAGATCTCTACAAAGTGATCTAAATTACAAATAAAAAACACAATTATTGATTGCGCAAGTATTCACCCCCTTCAAGTCAGTATTTAGTAGATGCACCTTTGGCAGCAATTACAGCCTTGAGTCTGTGTGGCTCGGTCTCTATCAGCTTTGCACATCCGGACACTGCAACTTTTCCCCATTCTTTACAAAACTGGTCAAGCTCTGTCAGAGTGCATGGGGATCATGAATGAACAGCCTTTTTCAAGTCTAGCCACAAATTCTCATTTGGATTGAAGTCAGGACTCTGACTTGGCCACTGCAGGACATTAAATTTTTTTTTAAGCTATCCCTGTATAGCTTTGGCATTTTGCTTGGGGTCATTGTCTTGCTGGAAAACAAATCTTCTCCCAAAATCACAGTTGTCTTGCAAACTGAATCAGGTTTTCCTCCAGGATTTTCCGGTATTTTGCTGCATTCATTTTACCCTCTACCTTCACGAGCCTTCCAGGGCCTGCTGTAGTGAAGCATCCCCACAGCATGATACAGCCACCACTATGCTTCACGGTAGGGATGGTGTGTTCTTGATGATGTGTGATGTTTGGCTTGTGTCGAACATAGTGGTTAGTCTGATGGCCACAATGCTCGATCTTGGTTTCATCAGACCATAGAACCTTCTTCCAGCTGACTTCAGAGTTTCCCACATGCCTTCTGGCAAACTCTAGCTGAGATTTCATGTGAGTTTTTTTTCAACAGTGACTTTCTCTTTGCCACTCTCCCATAAAGCTGCGACTGGTGAAGCACCCAGGCAACAGTTGTTGTATGTGCAGCCTCTCCCATCTCAGCCACTGAAGCTTGTAACTCATTCAGAGTTGTATTAGGTCTCTTGGTGGCCTCCCTCACTAGTCCCCTTCTCGCATGGTCACTTAGTTTTCAAGGATGGCCTGCTGTTGGCAGATTTACAACTGTGCCTTATTCTTTCCATTTCTTGATGATTGACTTATTTGTACTCCAAGGGATATTCAGTGACTTGGATATTTTCTTGTATCCATCTCCTGACTTGTGCTTTTCAATAACCTTTTTGCAGAATTGCTTGGAGTGATTTTTCGTCTTCCTGGTGTAGATTTTGCCAGGATACTGACTCACCAGCAGTTGGACCTTCCAGACAGAGGTGTATTTTTACTGCAATCAATTGCAACACTTTGACTACACACGGGTGATCTCCATTTAACTAATTATGTGACTTCTAAAACCAATTGGCTGCACCAATGATGAATTGGTGTGTCATATTAAAAGGGGGGTGAATACTTAACGTTTTTGTACTTTATATTTGTAATTAATTTAGATCACTTTGTGGAGATCTGTTTTCATTTTGACACAAAAGTTTTTTTTTCTGTTGATCGCTGTCAAAGCAACCAAATTAAATCCGCCATGACTCAAATGTTGTAAAACAATAAAACATGATGTAAAACAATAAAACATGAAAACTCTCGGGGGGGGGTGAGGGGGACACTTATAGGTACTGCATATGAAATGAAGGCATCCATTAGTCTTGCGAGACCATGGATCTGTGCCTGGAAAGTCTTCACTCTCCAGGGCGCAGGCCTGGGCAAGGTTGTATGGAAGACCAGCAGTTGCCCACGCTGCAATTCTCCCCTCTCCACGACACCAATGTTATCCAAGGGAAGGGCATTAGGACCCATACAGCTTGGCACCAGTGTCGTCACAGAGCACTGTGTGGTTAAGTGCCTTGCTCAAGGACACAACACGTTCCCTCGGCTGGGGCTCGAACTCATGACCTTCAGGTTGCTAGTCCAATGCCTTAACCACTTGGCCACATGCCCACACAGGCACTGCATATACAAGCACTTTAATTGTAACTTTATAAATGCTTGTCTATATTTCTCGCTGCATCTGCTGAAGCAGCCACTATAATGAAAGACCCCACACAGGCGGGAGATTCTCTCATCTCCCCTCTTCTAATGCGAAGAAAATGCAAAACCCTAAAAGCACATACAACCAGGCTCAAGGACAGTTCCTGACCCACTATTTTAAGGCTATTAAATAGTTCCTTAGTTTGGTAAATTGGATTCTTGACCTTGCAATCTAGTTCACTATGATCTTGCACCTGATTGTTTACCTGCACTACACTTTATAGTCATAGTCATACTTTATTGATCCCGAGGGAAATTGTTTTTTGTTGCAGTTGCACCTTAAATAATTAAATAGTGATAAAACTATAAATAATTAAATAGAAATATGTAAATTATGCCAGGAAATAAGTCTAGGACCAGCCTATTGGCTCAGGGTGTCTGACCCTCCAAGGGAGGAGTTGTAAAGTTTGATGGCCACAGGCAGGAATGACTTCATATGACGCTCTGTGTTGCATCTCGGTGGAATGAGTCTCTGGCTGAATGTACTCCTGTGCCCAACCAGTCCATTATGTAGTGGATGGGAGACATTGTCCAAGATGGCATGCAACTTAGACAGCATCCTCTTTTCAGACACCACCGTCAGAGAGTCCAGTTCCATCCCCACAACATCACTGGCCTTACGAATGAGTTTGTTGATTCTGTTGGTGTCTGCCACCCTCAGCCTGCTGCCCCAGCACACAACAGCAAACATGATAGCACTGGCCACCACAGACTCGTAGAATATCCTCAGCATCGTCCGGCAGATGTTAAAGGACCTCAGTCTCCTCAGGAAATAGAGACGGCTCTGACCCTTCTTGTAGACAGCCTCAGTGTTCTGTGTGCTATTACACTTTATTCTGCATTGTTCTTCTTTTGCTTCATTCTACTCAATACATTGTGTAGAGATCTGATCTGCATGAACAATGTGCACTTTTCTCTATCTTGGTACAAGTGACAAAAATAAAAATATTCAATTCCCAACTACTGAGTTAATCTGTAAACATTACCATCTAAACAGCTGCCTACACTCATTGAGAAAGGGAGTCTGTACATTTTCCCCGTGACTCTGTGGGTTTCCTCCAGGTGCTCTGGTTTCCATCCAGAGTCTAAAGACACACTGGTTAGTAGGTTGGTTCATTGTTATAAATTGTCCTGTGATTAGGCTAATGTTGTTGGGTGTTGTGGCTTGTTGAGCCAGAAGGACCTGCTGCACTCTGTAACTCTAAACAAAATGAAGTGAAATAAAATAAAATCTTTTGCGTGCTTTTAACTTACAAACGTCCTTAGTTGGAGGTAGTCTGATATGCTATTGAAATACTGCAAGCTTTCTGGGTAGGTATGGAAGCTTGTTCCTTAAATCGGACGTGTCCACAGGATAGCATTTCTGCTCATTGAATGCTACCCACGGTGGCTAATTGAAAGCCAGATATGGCTAGTAACAGCGAGTAAAGAAATTACTTTAATCTTCCATATTTATGTGCATGTTTAATTTATCTTCATTTGTGGATGAAAAGTTGACAGAATTTGCAAGTTTTTTTTTAATGTGTGTTTGTTGTGGCCTTAATAGTTGGCCATCTGTTAAAACAAAGTGCAACAGTTTTTAAAAATTTTGAGCATCATGAAAACACTGGCTGTGTAGTGTGAAAAGGAGTCTGTGGTGTAGTACTGACTGAAGGGATGATTATGGGAAATACTATTTTTAGTTGAGGTGCTAAATCTAACCTCCTGTTTAGGTCGACTTACCAAAAAAATTACAGGTAGTTTTCATGTTAAAACCAAAATTATCCACACATCAATAAATTATTGGTGTTTGTGAGACTTTTCAATCTGTGCTGTTTTTGCCAAATGTATGACAAGAGCAACTGTTCTCAAAGTTTACCCATTGGTTGAAACATAGGAGCATTCCATGGAAGTATTTCCTTCAGTGTTAGAAAAGTGACACAATTTATGTCATGGCTCATAACACTGCACAGCACAGTACAGCCCTTCGGCCCATAATGTTGTGCCAACCTTTTAATCTACTCTGCGATCAATCTCCCACATAACCCTCTATTTTTCTTTCATCCACGTGCCTATCTAAGACTCTTACAGTAAATATTTCTAATATATTGGCCTCTGTCACCACCTCTGGCAGTGCCTTCTTGTTGCAGTGCTTTTTGTAGATGTGCACGCCCTCCCCGTGGTGGACTGGGCCGTATCCACCATTCTCTGCAGGCCTCTCCACTCATGGCCACCAGTGCCTTCATACCAGGCCGCGATGCAACTAGTCAGGATATTCAAACACGAGGGATTCTGCAGATGCTGGAAATTCAAGCAACACACATCAAAGTTGCTGGTGAACGCAGCAGGCCAGGCAGCATCTCTAGGAAGAGGTACAGTCGACGTTTCGGGCCGAGACCCTTCATCAGGATACTCTCCACTCTGCATCCGTAGAAGTTTATTAAAGTTCAGTCCATAGACTAACACTGATATAAATCAAATGAAATTACAGTTGGACAATAATACGTCACAACAGGGTTAAAGATTGGAAACTGAGTCCAGTGAAGTTCCATCGGGGGATCCTGGAGGTGGCTGCAATTTATTGTTGCTTTTAAATGACTTGGAAAAAGGAAGGTGAATAGTGTTTAACTTTGCAAGCAACTTTGGGTAGTGAGAGGCAGCAGTCAAGAACATTAACCAATATTAAATAATACAAAGGATGGAGCCCATGAGGATTAATGCTCATGTTATCCAACTGAGCCAAGGATAATATTGTAATTAATTGGAACTGAGGATACAAATCTCTACTATGTTATCTGACCCTTCATTTTGATGTTATTACATCATCATCATCATCTTATGCCCTTCACCTTTACTTGGGCATAACCTGCCAACAGCAGCTCACCAGTGTCCTCTGTCCTGGGCCAATCTTTCAGTCTTTCAAAGTGTAGCTCATCGAAGATCCTTCCTCTCCCAGGGAGCTTTGGAGCCCTTGTTGGTGTTTCGTTAGCGCTAGGCTTTTACGGGATGGGGTTGCTAGCCCCATGGCTAACCCAACTCCTTTCGCAGTCGGGCTCTCGACTGTCTGCGGCGGAGTTGATGTCATGGGAAGGTATATAACGTCTACTGAGAGGGGGAGCTGCGTGCAGCAGGAGTGGCAGCTGAGAAGCACAAGGTAGGAGAGGGATAGAACATCTGCTCAAGTTGAAAAATAGAGACTGCATATTTCTGTTGATCATTAATGGAGATCTTAACACTTGCCAGATCTGTGGTCCCTTTAAATTGGTTACAGTATGGCTGGGAGCAACCAGAACAGATGGAATGCACTTTAATTAGCCCAACACCACTCCAGAATTCCAGATATGGATTGTATGTGTGTAAATATGGTGGCTTTTTTTCTCCAATTAAGTTGAAGGGAAGTATGCATGGTCAGGGCCAATTATATGCAGTGGAAATTCTTGAATGCTATTGTTGAATTAGTGATGGAACACTCAACTGTGGTGGTTGCAAGTCCTATTGATCCCAGATGTCTGCTCAGTTTTGTGTTGGGCTGTTTGGCCTTCAACGGCCCACTTGCTGTGAAGTTGAATAGAGGCCCATGTTATCAGTCTCACCGCAGTGCTATTTTGCTAGAAGTGGATGAAGGTCTTGCTGCATATTGCTGAACTCTTACTTAACTAAACCTTGGATGCAGATATTTTCAAGGTTTGGGTACAATTGTGGCCAGCTCTTTTGCTGTTTCATATGCCCCCTTGTCATTGTGCTATTAATGCAGGGAGTGGTCAGTCATGGTCACAGACACGAGAAAAATGTGACAAGTGGTGAAATTCCTGAAATATAGACCAAGCTAGCGGGTTATCTTCAACCACTCATGCAGCACCTGCAAAGAGGGATGCAGCCTTTAACATCAAATCCGTTTCTCTCTTCATACAAGTTGGCGGCCAGCCCAAGCATTTTCTAATGTTATTTCCAAGTTATACAAAGCTGTGATGCATTTATAGTTTTGGCGCTTGCAAACTTTTGTTTGGTAATTCTGCAAAGTACATTGAGACATTTTACATCTTAGTTTTGCTGAAAAGGGTTTTGTTATTCAATAAACTCTGCCGTGCTTGGCTATGTACTTCTTGCATAATTCCTTCTCCACCCTTTGTGTATTCATGTCGTCAGTTACTCTTAGATATTGTAATAAAGAAAGAGTTTGAGAATGGGCGGTGGCAGCCTTCAACAACTGAACTGGTTCGGTTCAATCTTGAGCACAGATTTTGTTTTTAATATATTTTTTTCCCCATTATTTTGACTGTTGAATCTGTGGAGTCTGTTAAAATGCCACAGGAGGATATTCAGCACACTGTGCCAATATTGGCTCCCAGTAGAGGACTCCCATCAGTCCCAGTTCCCCTCCACATATGTACTTCCCATAGCCTCGAACTTCACTCTCTTCACTCACTAAAACCCCTTTGGCTCTTTTGCCGCCTATCATAACTATGAGTAGTGTACAATGGCTGATTGACCTATCGGCACATCTGAGGGACATCAGTGCCAAGCCGTACAATTGCTGTGATGCATTTACAAGGAGAATATACCAAGCCCTTGCAGACAGCATCTGAGCCCGAGGTCAAATTTCGGTTGCTAAGGACTGGCCTGAGGCTCAGTCAGTAATTGGGGGTTGGTGGAACAGTCCTGATGAAGGGTCTCGATCTGAAAACTCAACTGTCCTTTTTTATTTTAACAGATACTGCCTGACTGGCTGAGTTTCTCCAGCATATTTGTTTGTTGCTCCAGATTTCAGTCTCCTATGTCTTCAGTCAGTGGTAATAGTCAGAGGATACTCATGACGGTCAGACCGTTGCCTTGGAAAGCTTTGCAAAGCTTTGTTGCTGGATTGACTAACTAGAAGGGAGAAAAATGCCAACTAACCACTGCAAGGTTTTGCTCAGACTTTTATTGCAAGTTAATCACAGAAGTTGTTAAAAATGCTTGAGTTATTTCATGTGTGTTTGAAGGATGATCACTCAATTTCTGAACAACATACTTCAGGTCCAGAAAGTAGTGTCATGTTTGCTTTTTTTTTTTGTGTGGTGCTTAGCAGCAAGCAACAGAATATTCCCAGGAGATGAATAAAGAGATGAGAGCCCTTCCCGGCAGTTCACAGGGAGTAATAGAACAGAAGGTCACATTGAGGGATGATGACGAGTGTGTCAGTAAACACTACTACACTGCGGAGGTGGAAGTATCTTTTTGCAGGTGTAGGGGCTGCCTTTGGTTGTAATGTCTTGGTTTCTGTGAGTCAGAACGTCTCAAATGTATTTTAACTTTGATGTACAAGTTCAGTGAAGTTTCCTGTCGGTTTCGGGCAACTGTGGTATCTGACGTAGTCTTAAGTTGTGCCTCAGGACAACAGCACATTAATCAGCAAGCAAAATGGCAAAGCTAAAAACAAATTCCAAATGGACCTACCATAATTGTTTCTTTGTGGGGTGGAGGGGGCAGCTTTTCAAATTGAGACAGCACCATAATGTTCTGTGTTCAAAATCGTTTGATATGGAAAATAAGTTCTTTTATTCCAGACTTTGTACAGATAACATTTTTCTCTTGCAACTGTGGCATTCACAGACTGAAAGTATTTCACATCAGTTTTGAAACTGGTTCAGAAGGCTGAATTCAAAACTAACCTGCAGGATTGTTATATAAGTGCAACTAAGGAAAGATGCAAACAATTCACTAAAACGTGTATTGACTGGATTTATATTAACACTGTAGAGTTCGGAATACCATCTGTGATTTCCTGACACATATGGATCTGTTGTGGATCAGTTAATGGCAAACGCTGTAATGGACAACTTTATCACATTACGTGACCACTAGGGTTAGAGAATATGTACAAGGTAGACTGAGATTTATTTTTGTTTTGGAATTCCTGTGCTCAGAAAGGTGGGGAACTTGAAAATTCCTTGGGTACACCCATCCAGTTGGGTCCCTCTTGATTTGTTCTGAGAATTAATCAATGAATGCGATCTGTGGCAGTGTCCAGAACAGTTCTTCAAGCTGATGTTGAGCACCACACAAGCTGTATCCTACACTCTCTTCATCTCTTTAACATTGATATAATGGGAAATTACAACAGTATAGTACCTTTGCTTCCACTCATTCTCGTACAAGTGTCAAGCTGCTGGTTCAATGTACTTCACTCCAGCTGTTCCTTGCAGTATCGTGATAAACCCGCTCGCCATTCTCTGAGAAGTTTTTCCAGAGTTCTCTACGAGGCCTGCTAGTGGCTATTTTACATTATTGATTTAAAAAATAATGTTTTTATAACCTCATTCATTAGCTCTAGTGCAGTTTGAATACCCCTTATTAGAAGTGTTTGGGGTCGGAAGTGTTTTGGATTTTGGATTTTTTCAGATTTTAGAATATATAATGTGATAATTTGGGATCGTCAAAATTTTCGACTGAATTTATGTGCTACTGGGTAAGCGGTTTTTTTTTATACTTGTTCATCACACAGTAAAAATACATACCATTAATATAATGAAAATATATTGTGCAGTGTGACAAAAGCAGCACAACAGCATCAGGAGAAAACCTGAATCAGCTGTGAACAACGATAAACAATGGCAGGCTTTCAGTCCCTGCCTATGATGCTATGTTTTGATTACAAAGTTACTGTACACTGTATTTGTGTTTTACCTTGTAAGTTTTATGTGTCGTACAAAAACAATCAGCATCGTAGGCTTGTTCTGGTGTTAGATTTTCATGATCAGCAGAAGCTTTAAAATTTAATGCTGTGCCTTTTCTTAAATATCTGCAACCAGCCTGCTGAATATTCACAATTACCTTCAATTTTCATTTTGCACGACGGATTTTTGCTTGTTCCGTTATCAGCGTACCGTTAAGCGGCAGAAGTTCACGCTGACCGGTGGATTTATTCCCTTATGCGGTGTCTTTCTATTTTTCATTAACTTCTGCTCATTACGTACGTGAGGAAACTTCTCTGAACTGTCAGTGGTGCTCAGAGACCTGCACGTCACCTGGGGGCCTTCTCAGGGCCTTGTGGAATTTTCCATTTGTGGCATCATGTCAGGGCTCAAAATAGTGGGTTTTGGAGGTTTTTGGATTTTGGAATTTCAGATAAGGGGTACTCAACCTGTGTCTAGCTGTGGCAGCTGGAGACATGTCACTGCAGATCTCTGGATTCTCCGTCATTTGCATAAATGATGTAAGATTCACTCTTTCCAGGCTAATAAACTGTTCACTGGAAGTGCTTTTGATACAGTAAACTTATAAATTCTTTAATATCTGTGCTTTCCAGCTTCTGGAAGTCTAAAACGCGTTTAGCCCCCGTTCTCTGTTTCCTGCTTTCTATTGAGCTTGCCATCCATTTGCCACTTCATTCCTAAAGCCATGCATTTGGATGTCTGTCACGGGTACCATGTGGTAGCAAGTCAAAGGCCTTTTAAAAACTCACTTAGCACATTACCATGCTCTGCTCTTTCTGTTACTTTCAGCAAACAATTTAATCAAGTTAGTTAGTCCTGACCTTCCCTTTTGAAATCTATTCTGGATCTTATTAAATTTTCGCTTTCCAGATGTTTTCAAGTACATCTGACAATTTTATAGTCTTTCCTGCAGTTGACATTATTAATAGTTTTACAGTTCAATAGACTTGTAGTATTCTTTTTCAAGTACAGAAATACCATTTGCTATATGCTCGTGTTCCGATGCAATTTTATGATTTTTATTTTGCTTATGAAATGGGTGACCCCTTTAATTTGTTGCAGCAAAGTTATATAGGAGTAGCCTGCATCGGAGCATTTTGTTTTATTGTTGTGGCTATGATGTGATTCTATACTATGACTACTTTTTATTAGGTACCTCTTATAACTAATAATGCCCACTGAGTGTATGTTTGTGGCATCTGCTGCTGTAGCCCAGTCCTCTTCAAGGTGCATTCAGAAATGTTCTTCTACATGCCACTGTTGTCATGCGTGGTTATTTGCATTAGTCACCTTCCTGTCAGCTTGAACCAGTCTGGCATTCTCTGACCTTTCACTAATAAAGCGTTCTCGCCTACAGAGGTGATGTTCCCTGGATAATTTTGGGGTTTTTTTTGCACCATTCTCTGTAACTTCTAGAGATTGTTCTGCATGAAACGTCTAGGCGATCAGTTTCTGAGATACTCAAACCACCTCACCTGGCACTGACAATCATTCCCCAATCAAAGTCACTTCGATCATATTTCTTCACTGTTCTGCTCTTCTGTATGAAAAACAACTGAACTTCTTGACCATGTCTGCATGCTTTTAAACATTGAGTTGCTGTCACATGATTGGTTGATTAGATATTTCCATTAGCAAGCAGGTGTACCTAATTAAGTGACTACTGAGTGTAGATGTAATTGTATCCAGGGCAACTTCCACCACACACTTCGACAACACCCCAAGTTGCCACCTCTGGCTCCTTCCTCTTCATCAGCTACCTGATGTCCATTGGTGAAAACATCTATGGATGGATGTTGGCACATTGGCACCCGGCACACGATGGAATGATGTTGCCACATTGGGCTTGATTCAGTTGAAGGGTCAATGCTGCCAACCTCCTCTAACAAAACCCTAGTCTGAGTTTAAACTACTCCCTGACCAAGCTGAAGCAAGCTGTCCATCCACAGATTTCAGATTCAGATATATCGCATGTACAGGTGTCCCCCGTTTTACGAACGTTCGCTTTACGCCACTTTGCTTTTATGAAAGACCTACATTAGTACCGGTTTTGACTAACCGAAAGAGGATTTTCGCTTTTACAACAAAAGATGCCCGCTTTAAACTTGTGTTTACCCCGAGAAAGACTACCATGACCGTGAAGCCTTGCACGGGTAGGTGTGTGCACATGCGTGTACGTGCCGATTTTTTTTTTCTCTCTCTCTACAAATTGGTTTTGACTAAATCTTCCCGATTCTGTTAAGAGAAACTACACTGTACATACATTATTTCTACTTTATATAGGCTGTGTATTTATCATATCATTCCTGCTTTTACTATATGTTAGTGTTATTTTAAGTTTTATGTGCTATTTGGTATGATTTGGTAGGTTATTTTTTGGGTCTGGGAATGCTCAAAAATTTTTCCCGTATAAATTAATGGTAATTGCTTCGCTTTACACCATTTCGGCTTACGAACGTTTCATAGGAACGCTCTACCTTTGGATAACGGGGGAAACCTGTACATCGAAACATAGAGCAAAATGTATCATTTGTGTTAACAACCAATACACCCAAGAATGTACTGGATAACCCTCAAGTGTTGGCACTCATTACAATGCCAGCATATCATACCCAAGACACAACAATACAGAACACAACAAAACTGAACATATCAAGTGATAAACCAAGGCCCATTTTCTACCTGCACCCACCTTTACACATACACAGTCTTCTAACCCCTGGACACGTCCTCTTCGACTTCCAGCCTCCAGTGGACTTGTGGATTCACAGACAATTCAGCTTCCCCTGTGTACGCTGAGATTAGCAGTTTCGGGATCCGGCTATTGGGCCTCGGCTGCTGGTTGACCTTCGTGCTTCCATATTTGGTATCGACCCAGGCGACCTATCAATGACAATAAATAATGACCCTGGATGAGGAGCCAAACTCCAGGCCATGAACGCAAGACTCGCCAATGACAGGACCCTGACCACTAGGCCTCAATCTCCAGTCTCACCAGTTCGCTTACCTGAGGTGGGAGGAGGGATGGTTTTGGCTCTTGTGCCCCCTCTCTGCATGGAACTCTGATCCCAGAACATGCTGATGAGGGCCACCAGTCCTTGTCCTTGCTGGTCTTCTTGCCTGACGCCTGACTCCTGACCACTAAGCAAAACCTTAGATTTCCAGCTCTACCCCTCTGCTGGCACTTGTTCCATGATCTGCAACCTGTCAATTGCTGCTTCTAACCTTTCTGTCCCTTATTTTGGATTGATGGGGTGCATGGAAGGGTGAATGCTCCTGAACATAAGGTTTTAAACCTTGAACCTAATCATTCATTGGTGAAGTCAGAAAATACAGCATGCAAAAGGTAAGGGAAATCAGTCTCTCCCTTCCAAGTCTTCAAATCGATTGAATACAATGCTTCAAAACTTGGCTAGTTTTTATTTATTCCGGTAAGAAAGAGAGCAATTTTATTCATTTTCCACAGAGCATTAGCTCGAATCGCTAATATGTTTAACAAAAAGAAATCTAGCCCCTGGTCCTAGAGGGAAAATGAAGAATTGGAGTCAGTTACCATAGGGGCTTCTCTTTACAGATTGCCTGGGCCATTCTCGAAGTAAATCGACCTTCCCTTTACTCAATCCACTTTCACTTTAATGAATGCACAGCTAATTTCCTTTTGACACTGCAGTTTGGATTCATGAAGAAGCTAGCAGGACAAGAACTTCTAGATTACCTCCCTACTATTCACACATGCGTGATGAGTTTTTGAAGGGTCACTGCCATTGGCCCATTTGCTGACGACGCAAGTTATAGTTCTGGCACCATGCATTGTTCTTTGTATGACTTGTGACTGTACAGCCTTCCCTGAAAGTCTCCATGCATGGGCCCACTGTCATGTGCAGCATTATATCCCGATCCGTGGCACATTTAGTTTAAAGATCCCGTTCAAACACGAGGACTTAAGGATCTGTTCTGTCGGAATCCTGGGCATTACGCCAGTGAAACTTCTGTGCCATGTGCCTTGTGTCGGCCTTTCGAAAGAAAACGCTGACTTCCCTCCCTACTACTATTCAACTGTGCTGTGCTTCCAGATTCAGAGTCAGGTTTAATATCACTGGCATGTCATGAAATTTGTTGTTTTGTGGCAGCGTTATATTGCAATACATAATAAAATAACTATAAATTACAATGTGCATATATATTTTTTAAATTAAATAAGTAGTGCAAAAAGAGAGGTAAAAATACTGAGGTAGTGGTCATGGATTCATCGTCCATTCAGAAATCTGATGGCAGAAGGGAAAAAGCTGTTCCTGAAACGTTGAGTGTGTGTCTTCAGGCTCCTGTACCACCACCTTGATAGTAGCAGTGAGAAGGGGGCATGTCCTGCAGGATGGGTTCCTTAATGATGTATGCCACCTTTCTGAGGCATCACCTTATGAAGATGTCTTGAGGCCTAGTCTCCAGCCTGACTTTATCAGCGCCCATGATGAAGCTGGCTGAGTTTACAATTTTCTGCAGCTTTTTCTGGTCTTGTGCAGTGGTCCCTCTGTACCTGGCGATGCAGCCAGATAGAATGCTCTCCACGGTACATCGTGCAGAAATTTGTGAATATCTTTGGTGACATACCAATTCTCCTCAAACTCTGGATGAGATGTAGCCACTGTCCTGCCTTCTTTGTAATTGCATCAATATGTTGGGCCCAGGTTAATATTCAGAGATGTTGTCACCCAAGAACTTGAAATTGCTCACTGCTGATCTCCTGATAGGGACTGGCGTGTATTCTCACGACTTCCCCTTCCCAAAGTCACTGTCAGTTCCCTGCTGTTACTGAAGTTGAATCCAAGGTTGTTGCTATTGTGACACCACTCAGCCAGCTGATCTATTTTGCTCTGTATGCCTCCTCCTCACCACCTGAAATTCTGCCAGCAATAGATGTGTCACTGGTAAATTTATAGATGGCATTTGAGCTATTCCTAGCCACACAGTTGTGGGTGTAGAGGGAGTACAACAGTGGGTTAAGCATGCATCCTTGAAGTGCACTAGGAGATATTATTTCCAATCTTCACAGACTGTGGTGTCCTGGTGAGGAAGTCAAAGCTCCAGTTGCAGAGAGAGATACAGGGGCCCAGGTTTTGGAGCTTATTGATAGAATTGAAGGTATGATTGTGTTGAGCCCTGAGCTGTAATCAATAAACAGCAGCCTGACGTAGGTATTCCTATTGTCCAGGAGATCCAGGGCCAAGTGGAGAGCCAGTGAGATTGATCTGCTGTAGATCTTTTGTGGTGATTGGCAAATTGCAGTGGGTTCAGGCCCTTGCTTCGGCAGGAGTTGATTCTAGCCACGACCAACCTCTCAAAGCACTTCATCACAGTAGATGTGAGTGCTGCTGGGCGATAGTCGTTGAAGCATGCGTTCTTGTTAACGTGACGTTGCTCCATCAACCTACGATGCTGTAATAAAGAGTTTTCTTCACCTTTCCTTTACCCTTGTTAAGACACCTTGGAAAAAGTATTGTGGAAAATGCTTTTGGATATTGACACACGTGCACAATGTTGAGTTGATAGTTGCTTGGATGTCAAAGTGAAATTTGTTGTCATACGCACAAGTACATGTAATTTAATTAAATTATCTTGGGTCCACCACTCTAGAGTAAAAATGTATTTATGAATAGACAAAACTTATAAGTTTATAAGCTATTATATATAGATATGAAAAAGCGCATAAACTTATATAAACTGTACAAGTTTATAAAAGTGTTATAAAATCATGAAGGGCACAGAGAGGATAAGTTCATAGTCTTTTTTTCCCGGGATTGCAAAATCAAGAATTGGAGGGCATAGACTTAAGCTGAGTCTGGAAAGTTTTAACAGAATCCTAAGAAATGACTTTTTCACCCTGAAAGTGGTCCGTATGTGGAAAGAGCTGCCAGAGGATGTGGTTGAGGCAGGTGAATATTGACTTTTAAAAGACACTCACTCAGACTGGTAAAAAGATATTCAAGGTGGAGAGGGGAAAGGGCCAATTATGCACAAATAGCGCTGGCTTACGTGGGACTAGTTGGATGGAAGTGTCTGTTCCTGTGTCGTCAAAGGGACGTGGAAGTCTTTTTGCAGGATTCCTTAAAGGTTAAATTGCAGGTAAGGAAGGCAAATGCAATGTTAGCATCCATTCTGAGAAGACCCCAATATAAAAGCAAGGATGAATGCTGAGGCTGCAGACTGCACTTGGAGAATTGTGAACAGTTTTGGGCCCCTTATCTAAGAAAGGATGTGCTGGCATGGGAGGGGATCACGAGAATGATCCTGGGAATGAAAGGGTTAATGAATGGGGGGTGTTTGATGGCCCTGGACATGTACTTGCTGGAGTTTAGGAGAATGAGGGGCCTGAGGATAGTGGATGTGGAGAGCATGTCGTGGGGTGAGTCCAGGACTAGAGGGCACAGCCTCAGAATACAAAGAAGTCCCTGTAGAACAGAGATGAGGAAGAATTTTTTTAGCCACAGGATAATGAATCTGTGGAATTCTTTGCCTCAGACAGTTAAAGAGGCTAAGTCATTGGGTATATTTAAAGTGGAGATTGATGGATTCTTGATTAGTAAGGGTATCAAAGGTTATGCAGAGGAGGGATTGTGAGGGATAATAAATCAGCCATGATGGGATGGGCTGAATGGCCTACATCTGCTCCTGTGTCTTCTGGTCTTGTGACTCTGTATGCACAAGTACAATGAAAATATATTGGGTAGCAGCGTTACAGAATCATCATCATGTTTAACCTCACTGGCATATGTCATGAAATTTGTCTTGTTTGCTGCAGCAGGACTTTGCAATACATAACATGGATAAAGCATTGGCTGATTGGCAGGAGACAAAGAGAGTGGGAATAAAGGGAGCCTTTCCTGACTGGCTGCCACTGAATAGTGGTGTTCCACAGGGGTCTGTTGGGACCGATTCTTTTTACGTTATATGTCAATGATTTGGATGATGGAATTGATGGCTTTGTTGCAAAGTTTGCAGCTGATATAACGATAGGTAGAGGGGCAGGTAGTTTTGAGGAAGTAGAGAGGCTATAGAAGGACTTAGATTAGGGGAATGAACAAAGAAGCAGCAGATGGAATATAGTGTCAGGACGTGTATGGTCATGCACTTTGGTAGAAGAAGTGAGACAGGTGAATATTCTAAACAAAATAGTCAGTTGAAAGTACAATGAAAGGGGAGAAAGTACAAAAAACTGACACGCAAGGGAACTTGGGAGTCCTTGTGCAGGATTCCCTAAAGGCTAATCTGCAGATTGAGTCTGTGGTGAGGAAGGCAAATGCGGTGTTAGCATTCATTACAAGAAGACTAGAATATAAAAGCAAGGATGTAATGTTGAGACTTTATAACGTACTGGTGAGGCTTCAC
The DNA here is from genome assembly GCF_030028105.1 of Mobula birostris. Taxonomy (NCBI): domain Eukaryota; kingdom Metazoa; phylum Chordata; class Chondrichthyes; order Myliobatiformes; family Myliobatidae; genus Mobula; species Mobula birostris. Next base: position 28,109,514 of record NC_092390.1, on the reverse strand, counting down.
TTGGAGTATTGTGAGCAGTTTTGGGCCCCTTATCTTAGAAACGATGTGCTGACACTGGAGAGGTTCAAAGGAGGTTCACGAAAATTCTGTGGTTGAACAGTTTGACATATGATGAACATTTGATGGCTCTGGGCCTGTATTCACTGGAATTCAGAAGAATGAGGCGTGACCTCATTGAAACCTATTGGACTGTGAAAGGCCTTGATAGAGTGGATGTGGAGAGGATGTTTCCTATGGTGGGGGAGACGAAGGCCAGAAGGCACAGCCTCAGAATACAGGGGCGTCCTTTTAGAACGGAGATAAGGAGCAATTTCTTTAGCCAGAGAGTGGTAAATCTGTGGAATTTATTTCCACAGGCAGCTAGGAAGGCCAAGTCTTCATGTATTTTTAAGATAGAGGTTGACAGATTCTTGATTAGTCAGGGTATGAAGGGATACAGGTGGGGGGGGGGTGATGTGCGATGTGGAGAAGGCAGGAGATGGGTGCTGACAGGAAAAATTGGATCAGCCATGACAAAATGGCAGAGCAGACTTGATGGGCCAAATGGCCTAATTCTGCTCCTGTATCTTATGGTCTTGTGGTCTTATAATTAAAAAAACCTATGAATTAGAATAAGAAGTGTGTGTGTGTGTGTATGTATGTGTGTGTGTGTGTATATATATATATATAATAACTGTGTTAAATTAAATAGTGCAAAAGAGAGCAAAAATTTGTGGCAGTGTGTACGTGGGTTTGTTGTCTTTTCAGAAATGTAATGGCGGAGGCAAAGAAGCTGTTTCTGAAATGTTGAGTGTGTGTCTCCACAGCATCAGATATGCAAGCTATTGTACATTTACAGTCACAAATTAATGTAACTTTCCTAGTATGCTAGTATGACCTGTTCTTCCCCAACCCCATTATGCACTCTTTCCAATTTTATCTGAATTTATTTTCATGTGGATTTTAGTATCTGCATTAAGATAGTACTCTTCAAACAGACTGCACCACATGTGCATACTCTTGCAGCCACCTGTCTGGTAGCAAGAAATAGTTTTAATTTAATGAGTCAGTGAGTTTAGCAACCGCAGAAGATAAATTGCTCCACAGTTTTCAGTGCAGCGGTGCACTGTGAGGTGCATTATAACAGTGCGGTTACAGAGAACGCACAGATCTGTTGCATTTGATTATAATGGCATGGTATTGTGACTAGAACAGTGAGATTTAGACCTTGTGGGGAGATTAAAATGAGATACTTGTGTGATATTCATTATAGTATGATCTTGCTAATGTAAGTGGAGTACTGTAGTTGACTGCCGTCCACTTTACGGCCAGAGATCATACTGAAGCAGATGAATAGTTGAGGCCCTTCTCTCCATGTCTGAGCTGCATCATACAGACTTGCCGGGCTAAAGATGTGCTAAATCCAAAACTCTCCTATTAAAAACTATATTTTTGTTAGCTGTCATTGTTTGTCTCTGCTATGATTATTGCTATTGCCTGCATTAGTTGGGTTACACCTGTAAAATGCCTTGGGCTATTGTTACATTGAACATACTGGTGTTCATTCTATATTCCTATAGATTAGTAGAACATGAAGAGCTTTTCTGTCAAGCATGTCTAGTTCCTGTTGGTTAATTGAAAGGAGGGAGGATTAAATGAAGAACTAAGTTTTAGTTTATCTGCTGTTGTAAGTTTTCATAAAAATCTGTAGGAAGCATCCAGTTGTGCGTTCACACATGCTTTTGTTTCGGGGTCTGTCCACCATTCTCCTTTCCCTGCCAACTCATCTTCGTGTCAGCCCATAGCTCCAGTTGAACTGCCCATGTTGCTTGGCGGTGAGATGTTTGTATGTGTGTGCGTGCTTTGGTGTAATCTTTTCAATTTCTTCCCTTTGCACTAGGGTGGACGAGTTCACTTCGGTTGCCCTGTATTCCTTCGCTGTTCTTATGATGCCCAGCAATAGATCTGTGGCCCTTAATCTTCCTGCTTGTGATGAAAACTAAAAATAACTTTTATAAATTCATAAAATATACACAACAAATACATTTGCTGCTTATCTTCCTCTGCATTAATGGGACCATCAACTAATCCACTCTTTTACAATGCTTAACTTTTCCTTGATGCGCTCATGAAGTGTTTTGACGCAGTGTCCAGTGAAGGCAGGACTCTTACCCACACAGCTTCTGTGGTGACTGCACTGAGTTTCATGATGGACCTCAGCACGTACTCCTGCACCTTGGAATGAGCCAGGAGGCAGCTTCTGCTCGATGTTAATCTGCAGAGTTACAGTGTTTGCTTCCAAATTTATACTGATTCAGGATGATAGAACGCCGGTTTCCCTGTGTCCATTCCCCTATTAGACACGCCAACTGCTCCAGACCCAAGCCCATTACACCTATTTCCGCCTTTTCCTCTCCCTCTTAAATTCGTTTTTATTTGGACAGGAGGTATGGGACCGTAGGTTCCACACCACCAGGTTCAGAAACAGTTATTACCCTACAACCGTCAGGCTGCTGAATCTGTGAGGACAACTTCACTCACCTCAGCACTGAACTGACTCCACAACCTAAACCTTTTTATCACTTGCAATATTTGTCCCCTTTTAAACACTGTTTGTCAGTCAGTCTTTTTATAGTTTTTTTTCACAAATTCCATTGTATTTAAAAACGCAAACACGAGGAAATCTGCAGACGCTGGAATTTCAGCAACACACATAAAAGTTTCTGGTGAATGCAGCAAGCCGGGCAGCAACTTTTATGTGTGTTCTATTGTATTTTATTTTCCTGTGAATGTCTGAAAGAAAACTGATGTCAAGTTAGTATATGGTAATGTGTATGTACTTCGGTAATAAATTTACTTTGAACTTGCTCCCTTTGACACTCCTTCATTTTCATCCTTTGTGGCCACACATAGTTCCTTCAGTAATTCTTGACTATCCCCCTCTCCCACTGCGGGTTTGGATCCTTGGAGAAAGCCACAGCTTGGCATGATCTGAAAGGTGTTCGGTCCATTCTCTCCTCTGGCTGATTGCCTTGCCATGCCAGAGCTAGAGGTTACTCTTAAGTGTTCCTTCACTGCTACCTCCTGCCTCTCCCTTCACCAGGCCCCTCCCTGCTTCTCCGTGCGGCACAGTAGCGTAGAGGTAAGCAGAATTGCTTTACGGTGCCAGCGATCACCAATCAGCATTGGAATCCCACTGTCATCTGTAAGGAGTTTGTACGTTCTCCCCAGGTCCATGTGGGTTTCCTCTGGGTCATCCGGTTTCCTCCAGCAATCCAAAGAACACACAGTGAGTTTTGGGCATGCTGTGTTGGCACTGGAAGCGTGGCGACTCTTGGGGCTCTCCCCAACACGCTCCTTAGACTGGGTTGGTTGTTGATGCAAAGATGATATGTTTCACTGTATATTTTGATGTACATGTGACAAATAATGCTAATTTTATTCAATCTTTTGAGATTATAATGTATTGGCCTCATGGTTTTGACTGAAAGCTGGTTGATGATGGTAACAACTTCTATTCTACTGAAATCTCTTCATCCTGGCTGTGTTTCCTGTCACTTAGCCCACCTGGACTGTCACAGAGGTTTCTGATGAGGGGAAAGGTCAACCACAATCTTTGTGAAGATTAAGAGCAAACAAGGGACTGAAAGCCCTCCTACAGCTTCCATTTCCTGCGTTCATAGTTCACACCTCAATCTTCCTCCCCTCTTCCCTCCTTTTGTCTTTCAAAGCAGAGCCAATTCTTTCCCAGAATCAGTATCAGGTTTATTGTCTCTAACGTAGGAGGTGAGGTTCATTGCTTAGTGGCAGCTGTACTGTACAAGACATAAAAATTATTCTAAATTACAAAACAAAACTACAAATAGTGCAAACCCCCCCGCCCCCACAAATTAGTGTTCATGGACTGCTCAGAAACCTGACAACAGAGGGGAAGAGCTTTTCCTAAAACATTGAGGTTACCGTATCTTTTCCTTGCTAGAAGTAAAAAGAAGAGGGCTTCTCCTGGATGGTGAGGGTCTTTAATGATGGATGCCGTGCTTTTGAGTCACTGCCCTTTGAAGATGATGTCTACGGTGGAGAGAGTTGTGCCTGTGACGGAGCTGGCTGTCTACCACCCACTGAAGCCTCTTTCAACCCAAGATATTGGAACCTCCGTACCAGGCTGTGATGCAACCAGTCAGAATGCTCTCCACAGTATATCTGTAGATATTTGCTGGAGTCCTTGGTGGCATAGCAAATCTCCTCAAACTTCTATGCAGTGGAGCTGCTGGAGAGCCTTCTTCGAGATTGTGTCAATGTGTTGTGTTTGAGATGCTGATGCCCGAGAACTTGAAGCTGTTCATCTTTTCCACCAATGACCGATCATTGCAGACCGGTGTGTGTTCTCCTTACTTGCCCTCACTGAGCCCGTAATCAATTCTCTGAACTTGCTGACATTGAGTGCTAGATTACTGTTGTGACGCCACTCAACTGGCTGATCTGACCTCACTCCTGTTCATCTCTTCATCAGCATCTGAGATTTTGCCAACAACAGTGGTGTCGATGGTAAATTTATAGATCATGATTGAGCTGTGCATCATAAGTGTAGGCTAAGCCCCCACCCTTCAGCTGTGCCATTAAATGTCAGTGAGGCGGAGATGTTTCCAGTCTACGTTGACTGTGGTCTCCCGATAAAGAAGTCTACAGCTAACGCCCCCCGCCCCCCACCGCTGCCCAATTCCACTGCTTGGCCAAGTACCTAAAAGATTTTTTACCCATATATCTGGAGCTCTGGAAACTCATTTATTACTGAACTCCTGACCACTGAGCTTCAGTTTCTTGCTGATCCTGAACAACCATGTTAAATGCTTAGCTGACATCAGTCTCCTCACCACCTGTTACCTCCTCTCCAAATTCAATGTCAACTCCTCACCACAAAGCAACCAAAACTGGAGCTGTTTTTCCTTCCACATATTGTCTTGCCTTCCAAGCCTTTGAAAGCACTGCACACTTTCAAATTTATGTCCATTTTCCTTAGAAACTCCTTATTTGAATCTTTCCAATCAAAATTCTGCAGTAATTCCAAAGTACCTCAGAGTTATGAGCGGCATTCAGTGTTGCCACGTCCAAAGGAATCTATCTTACTTTATCCTACCCACTTCATCCAGGCATCTGCTCCATGTTCAAAGGCCAGCAGCCTGGATAGGTGACAAAGGACAAACGCAGTCCAAGTCTCCGCTCCGCACTCGAGAGCCAGGGCCAGGATCCTTGCAAGCAGGAGATAGGAGACCCGATGAGTTGGCGTGTCAGGAGTTTGAATTTGGGGTCCTATCATTAACAGGTCATGGGGTCGATATTGAAGATTGGAACCCGGATCAGTCGTCCAGAAGTCACAGTCTAATGGCCGAAGCCTAGGGACTGGAGGCTTGTGGCCTGTCCTGAGTTGAAGGACTGTCCGTGGGTGTCGGTGGGAGGAAGGAAAGGGGTTTATTTTGTGACTCGTTGTGCTCTGTAACTCTCTCCGAGCGTTGTGGCCATGCTCTGTTGGCACTGGAATGCGTGTCAACACTTGCGGCCTGCCCCCCTGCACAACCCTAGGTTGTGTTGATTGTTATAATGCATTTTTGCTGCACATTTCAATGTACATATAATAAATAAATCTGGATCTGAATCCTACTCACTGTGTCTGCAGACTGTAGTACAGTTGAGCATGTCTGCAGCAGTTCTCCAGTTTCATACCAGCTGGATTGGATCATTTATGCTTGGCTCCACTGCTGTCTGTCAGTTGTAGCCCATGAGTCCACAAGTCTTCCTCCTCCTCCTCCTGCCCTATCACTTGTGGGAATGCCAGAGATCTCTTGGCCCTTCCTGTTTCATATCCAGACGTCGTTCCTCAGTAACGTTATCTAATATTGGAATTGGTTGTCAATTACTTGCTGATGACAACCAGCTTTATTTTGCAACCAGTTCCCATTTCTTGAGTGTCTATCAGAGGAACAGAAAATTTCTCCAACTAAATAGTGAGATGAACTGAAGCCATTGTAGGAGGTTTCAGTCACAGTCCTCTCGCCAGTAACTGATTCCATCCTTCTCCTCAACAATTGTCTGTAGGTATACCCAGACTATTCCCAGCACTGATGCTGTGTGTTCCATTATAATATTTCATGGATCCCATCTAGTGACCAAGGCAAATGTTCTCAAATCAGTAATGTTTCCTGACTCTGCCTGCCCCTCCCTCATCTCCAGTAGCAAACCTTATCCATTAAGGAATAGCACCTCATTTGCACCTTGGTATTCGCTAACCTGTCAGAATAAAATTTACTTTATCTAATTTATGTTGGTCACTCTGCTCCTACTCCACCCCCTCTTTTGTTTTACCCACTTTTCTGATCTGCCCATCACCCACATTTTCCTCTGGCCAGTTCCCCTCATCATGTTCTTCCCTTTATTCTGTAGTCCACTATCCTCTCCAATCAGATTCCACCTTCTTCAGCCCTTTGTCACTTCCACCTATCTCCTGACATTTTCTTACATCAGTCCCACTCTCACCTCTCCCTCCTGCCAATCATTCCCTTCACCTGGATCCACCAATCACCTGTGAACTATTGCTTCCCTCAATTTTTGTTGTATTTACTCCCCCATTTCTTTCCTGGTCCAGATGAAGGGCCTCAACCCAAAACATTAACTGTTCATTTCCTTCCAGAGATGCTGCCTGACTTGCTGAATTTCTGCAACTTTTTGTGCGTTACTCCACATTTCCAGCATCTACAGCCTCTCTTTTGTCTCTTATCCACATATTTGTTACCTCTAGCTGATCATTCAAGTGTCTTCCTCATGAATTTTCCTTGTTTAACATCCTTAAGCTTAAAGCATTCAGATCTCTTTGTGCCAAGGACTTGAATCCCTTTCCCATAGACCTACTTTTGCTTCCTAATTAATCAACTACATAATTTGAAAATTCACATTTTTGTTCTCAGTTCAAACCGTGGTCTCACTCTTACTTTTTTCTCAGGTTTTTCTCCATCCAGCTACATGAAGTTTAGAAATCTACTCTGACCTCTTGCGTTTATCCATTGTTGGTGGCTGTGCCTTTAGCTTAAGTTTGGGAATCACTTCCTTTTGACACTTCATTCTTTGAAGCCACATCTATGACCTGGCTTTTAAACATCTGCCCTAATTTCCCTATGCGATTCATATTTTTCATAATTTAAGAAGCTTCCTGACATCAGCCGTTACTGTCTGATTCGGTGCAGCATCCTCTCACAATATACGGAAACTACAGTGAACTGTCAGGTCAGCAGAAAAGGTCCTTGGCTGCTGACTACCATCGCTGCAGGATTTGTGTGTAGTCAGGACAAAGAAGTGGGCAGGGAGAAGCATTCCGGACACCACCCAGCCAGCAAAATGGCTTCTCCAAAATCCCCTTTTCTGGAAAGCCCAATAGGGCTATTAAAACATAAACTTCACACCATCTTAAAAGTGTCTTCCCCTAAGGAGTTAATCTGATCAATCATTCTAGTTAATCTCCCCATATCTGTTAACCCAGTTACTGCACTGTATGCACTGTAAACCATTTTTTATAATAAGACTATAAGACATAGGAGCAGAATTTGGCCATTCACTCTATATGGAGTCCATTCTGCCATTCCAGCATGGCTGATTTATTATCCCTCTCCACCCCTTCCCCCGCTTTCTTCCTGTAATTTTTGACGCCATGATTAATCAAGAATTTATCAACTTCCACTTTAAAAATATTCAATGACTTGGCCTCCACACACAGCCATTTGTGGAAATGCATTCTACAGGTTTATTACCCACTGATTTTAATTTCCCAAATATTGATTGGCATGTCCCTAGAGCGAGGGGTTTAGATGGGGTGGAGTTTGTTAGGTGTGTTCAGGAAGGTTTTTTGACACAATATGCAGATAAGCCTACAAGAGGAGAGGCTGTACTTGATTTGGTATTGGGAAATGAACCTGGTCAGGTGTCAGGTCTCCCATTGGGAGAGCATTTTGGAGATAGTGATCATAATTCTATCTCCTTTACCATAGCATTGGGAGAGGGATAGGAATAGACAAGTTAGGAAAGTGTTTAATTGGAGTAAGGGGATATATGAGGCTATCAGGCAGGAACTTGGAAGCATAAATTGGGAACAGATGTTCTTAGGGAAATGTACGGAAGAAATGTGGCAAATGTTCAGGGGATATTTGTGTGGCGTTCTGCATAGGTACATTTCAATAAGATGGAAAGAATGGTAGGATACAGAAACCGTGGTGTACAAAAGCTGTTGTAAATCTAGTCAAGAAGAAAAGAAGAGCTTACGAAGGGTTCAAGAAACTAGGTAATGATAGAGATCTAGAAGATTATAATGCTAGCAGGAGGAGCTTAAGGAAGAAATTAAGAGAAGGCCTTGGCAGACAGGATTAAGGAAAACCCCAAGGCATTCTACAAGTTTGTAAAGAGCAAGAGGATAAGATATGAGGGAATAGGACCAATCAAGTGCGAAAGTGGAAAAGTGTGTATAGAACCGGAGGAGATAGCAGAGATAATTAATGAGTACTTTGCTTCAGTATTCATTACAGAAAAGGATCTTGGTGATTGTAGGGATGACTTACAGCGGACTGAAAAGTTTGAGCATGTTGATATTAAAAAAGAGGATGTGCTGGAACTTTTGGAAAGCATCAAGTTGAGTAAGTCACATGGACCGGACGAGGAATACCCCAGGCTACTGTGGGAGGAGAGGGAGGAGATTCCTGAACCTCTGGTGATGATCTTTGCATCATCAGTGAGGGTGGGAGAGGTTCTGGAGGATTGGAGGGTTGTGGATGTCATTCCACTATTCAAGAAAGGTAGTAGACATAGCCCAGGAAATTATAGACCAGTGAGCCTTACTTCAGTGGTTGGTAAGTTGATGGAGAAGATCCTGAGAGGCAGGATTTATGAACATTTGGAGAGGCATAATATGATTAGGAATAGTCAGCGTGGCTTTGTCAAAGGCAGGTTGTGCCTTACGAGCCTGATTGAATTTTTTGAGTATGTGACTAAACAGATGGATGAAGGTAGAGCAGTACATGTAGTGTATATGGATTTCAGCAAGGCATTTGATAAGGTACCCCATGCGAGGCTTGTTGAGAAAGAAGGAGGCATGGGATCCAAGGGGACATTGCTTTGTGGATCTAGAATTGGCTTGTCCACAGAAGGCAAAGAATGGTTGTAGACGGGTCATATTCGGCATGGAGGTCGGTGACCATTGGTGTAACTCAGGGATCTGTTCTGGGACCCCTGCTTTTCGTGATTTTTATAAATGACCTGGATGAAGACGTGGAAGGATGGGTTAGTAAACTTCCTAATGACACAAAGGTTGGGGGTGTTGTGGATAGTGTGGAGGACTGTCAGAGGTTACAGTGGGACATTGATAGGGTGCAAATCTGGGCTGAGAAGTGGCAGATGGAGTTCAACCAAGATAAGTGTGAGGTGGTTCAGTTTGGTAGGTCTTTTTGAAAAGTACAATCTTAATGGAGAAACTAAAATCCACATGAAAATAAATTCAGATAAAATCGGTGACTGTGCATAATGGGGTGGCAGGAAGATGTAACCCATCTTTATTTGTACAGGTCATACCTTCCCCAGAAGAAATCCCAATGATAATAGAAATCTGAAACCCTAAACCCTGCACTAATTCTTCAACCAAGTCATCCTATTCTTCCCCTCAATGGTGCATAGTACAGGCAGCAATCCAGCTTTCTACCTAACTTCCTATATTCTCTCTTCAGGACGTCCTCCCTTTTCCTACCTATGTCAGTGGTAGCAAATGTAGCATGACTTCCAGCTATTCACCTTCCCCTTTTTAGACTGCTGTGGACCTAATCTGAGTTGTCGCTGACCCAGGCACCTAAGAGGCGAAATACCATCGGGGTGTCTCTTTCACGTACACAGAATCTCCTGCCTGCTGCTCTAACTGTGGAATCTCCTATCACTGCTGAGGTCCTCTTCTGTCCCTCTGCTTTTCCGAGCCAGAGTCCTGCTCACTGTGGCTTCCCCCAGTAGGTTGTCACTCTCCCCAATAGTATCCAAAGCGGTATACTTATTATTGAGAGAACAGCCACAGGGGCACTCTGCATTGGCTGCCTGTTCCCTTTCCCTCTCCTGACCATCACCCAGCTACCTGCCTCCTGCACACTCGGGGTGACTGCCTTGCTATAGCTTGTATCTATCTCATTCTCCCATGTGAGGCCAAAGTCATCCAGCTGCAGCTTCAGTTCTTTAACGCTGTCTCTAAGGAGCTGCGGCTTGATGCAGCTCATGTGGATATAGTCATCAGGGAGACAGGTAAAGGTCTCCCAGAGTTTCCGTGTCTCACACGAGGAACATACCACTAACTCTGGACCCATTCTCACTGGCTGTGTACTAATAGACAAAGAAACAGATTTAAAAAATACTTACTAGAACCTCCACCTTTATTTGCCCAAGCCTGTTGAGCCAAAGCCTCCTGCTCCAACACTGACCTGCTCTAACTATAGTGCTGTGTACATTGTAAATACATGCTGGTGTTTATGCATATTTTTTCAAGAATCTGTACTTTGGCCTATAACTTTATTTTTTGATAATTCTTTATACTTTATAATTGTAGCATGTTATGGTTTTTGTTGTATGTCAAGCCACATAGCACATCAGATTCCTACTACATATTCAGTAAATGTATATGGCGAATAAACTTTCTAATATTTTTATTATTTTACATATAAGAATAGAGTACAAGAAAAAAATATATCAATACATTATACTAAATCGCATGTAAAGACTCCTTACCCTATATTCATACAGATTAATTAATTTGTAAGATTGAAATATAGTAATTTTATTATATAAAAAAATCTAACTTACTACCAAGACCGAAGCTGATTAGTAAAGAAAAAAAGGAAAAAAAAATTAGTCATCATCTGTGCTTTAACAGCAAATCAAAGGTTTTGAAAATAATTCAGAGAAGGTCCCCACAATGTTTGAAAGTCTTGGCTAGATTCAGAGACTGAACAGAATAAACTTAATCCTTGAAGTTTTCCTATGTTGTTGGTGCTGTAGAAGTGGAAGTTAATGGTTATTCTACATTTTAAATTGGATTATTTTTAAAAGAAAAACACTTTCTGTATGTAAAGCAACAATATGTCATCCTTTAAAAATCTTCCATTTTTCTCAAACTCTCAACATTCCAAGGCACTTTAAAGCCTATTAAAGACTTCTCTTTTGCTCAATGCAGCCAATTTAGACATAGCAAGGTGTTATTAATCTCATTGGTGTTCATGGCCGGAATAGTAAACACTGGCCAGGTATCCTCGAGGTCTGGAAAATGAGGGCTCCTTTACAAAAAAAAAAGGTGTATAATGTTACTTGGTATTATTTTGTTGCTAATGTTGCTCTGTGAAAGGAATGTAGATGGGCTGAAATTAAACTTTGGCTTTGCCAAGAACTTCCCACTCACTGGATTTGATTGCAAGCTTCTAAAGTAAATCCATCCATCCCTCCCCCCTAAGCACCCTTCCTTCAGAGAAAGAATAGGAACAGCCCTTGCCACAGAGAGAAGGGGTTTGTGGCCATTTTATTTGGCCTGTATGTTGTCGGCCACTGATGGAGTTGGAGTTCTTGCTGTTTGCAGTATTCTTTCCACAGTGTGTTAAGCTGGAAGTGCGTGCAGACTTGCATTTTCCTCAATAACGCCCACACCCTTTTGTGTTTTTTCTCAGTCTTGACATCCAAGTCTGACTATGGGGGAGGTGAGTCAGTCTTGCAAAGCAGACAATAGCTGTGGATGACCTCATGGGGAGAAGCTCGCTAACAAATTGTGACAGTCATAGATTAAAGCAAAGGTGGTGGGGTGAGAGGGGTGCTTGACTTGTGCCTGTTTTCAGTGGCCCAAATAGGAAGAAGATGTCTCCCTCATCCCTTGGTGTTGTGCTGTGTGCTCAGGTCTCCTTCAACCTCCGGGGTACTTCAGTCAGTGGAAATGAAGTTCTGGCAGTAAGTGTAAGCAGCTGCAGACCTTGGCAAATGAAATTCTCTGTGGAGAAAGAGTTGAATGAAAGAGAGGAAAATAAAGCATTTCTCAGTATTAAGTCAGCATTATTCCTTCTCCTAATCCAACTTTAAAAATTCCATTGTTGTACAGAAGTTTTTAATTAGTTTAAAAAAATTTCTGTTCATTTTGTATCTGCAGCCTTCTGTAACCTCCAAGCATTGAGTTGCCATGGTCTAGCCCTCCCCCGCATATTGTAATGAAGTGTGGAGATGAAAGGGCCCGCAGAATCCTGATGGCCTCCAAAGAAAACATGCCTTGTACCAATCCAGCTCTGGGCATGCACAATTTAAACACCTTTTGTTTTCTCAGTGAAAGTGAGGAATTCAATTTCATCACAATTATGGAGTGGTGTGAAGTGCGTGGATCTGATTTCTAATCCAGAGGGATTCGTGTTCTGGTAGGACGGCTGTGTGTGTGCGTACCTCTCACTGTGTGTGGCCTATCTAAAGGTCCTGTGGCCGAATAGGTTTGCTTTGCTTTTCACTGAAGGACAAAGCCAAACCACTGCACTTCCATCCCCCACACCCCATTTCCACCACTCCGTGCACCCCACGGAAATTGGGATGCTGGTTTCATCCGCTTAAAAAAAATCCTTTGAATTTCTGCAGTTTCACAGGGAAGAAACTGGACTATGCATTCACTGGGTTACCTGTACTGAACAAAGTCCTGCTGATAGGGTTTATATTTTGTTAGCTCATGGGTATCAATGCCATTTGTAGTTCTCACTCAAGCTCAATTGATAAATCCCTTTTAATTTGCATACTTGCTTTCCAACAGCTGTTTGGTCTATTTTTAGTCTGTGTGGCCTTCCTGTCCAACAGCAGTGGGGGACCTGTGTTATATTGTACCATATTCCTTGACACACAAAAAAAATATTTTGGCCCACTGAGTCAATGCTAGTTCAGTCAATACAGATCAATACTACCCCCCCTTTAAAATTTCCCCATTCTGCCCTCATTCTTATCAATTTGCAACTCTCCGTCCCCCCAAGATAGAAAGAGATGATCACAAGTATGACTTATGTCACACTCCATGTAAATCAGGGGGTTTCCAGCCCTGGACTCCATGTGTCCTTTGGTCCATGGCACAAAAAAGGTTGGGAACCCCCTGATGTAAATCCTGTTCAGGCTGAATTGTTCCATTGTCCACTGGAGATTATCACACAACATGTAGAGTCAAGTGGCATTTGAACAGGCCCCGTGGTCTAACTTATTCATGCCAACCAAGGCTAGGCATATGCCCCAAGTACTGTACCCATTCTTCTGCATTTGGTGTATATCCTTCTGTTCCAGAGATTCCCAACTTTCTTTATGCTGTGGACCAACACCATTAAGCAAGGAATCCTATTCATGTACCTGTTTGAATGTGTTTAAGCAGAAAGGACATTGGTCATTCCTTAGCCAATGCCACTAAAGCAGACCTTTAATTGCTTATTTCTCTCCATTATTTCAAAAGTTTTAGTACGTCCTTAGTTTGTGCAACAGCATCTGCAGTTGTTGTAACTGTAATGCAGCTTGGGTTTTTGAAGTCATGAAAAGAATTCTTAATGTAAATGTATTTCCTCTCTCTAGTTTCATTGAAATAAGAAGTTTGCCCATTGTTGTGCTGTTATGATCCCCTCTGTTGGAGGCTGCACTGATTCTAAGTTACTTTTGCTTTGTGGTGCGAAGGAGCAATGGCTGTTTTAATGTTTTCATGACTTCTCAGTCCAGGTTAACCACGTGGGTCTTTATGGTCTTCCTTCACCCAGAGTGTGAATTTTTTGAAATTCGCAACTGAACATGGCTGTCATGGCTCAGTGTTGGAGTATATTAAAAACAAAAACTTTTAGGTTTGAAAGGAGTCAGGAAATGTATGGCTTGTTGCTGGCACTTGGAGGCAAGGCAAAAGCCCAGTTATGGTCTTACTAAATGGTGGAATAAGCAAGAAGGGCCAAGTAGCCGACAGTCTCTATTTTTGACATTCTTCTAACTCAACACCCAGGTGAAGCTCCTGGAAATTTCAATAAGCTGGTGGTCTGGAAGCAAAGGTCTCAGCTCAGGCCTAACGTTATCTACTAAGAGCAAGATGCAGGAGAACACCTGCCCTGCCATGGGATCTATGTGCTGTTGTTTCACCCCCATTTTATAAATTATTGTTCCAGCCTGGCATGGTCACACTGTATGATTTTCTTTTTGGTTGATGAGCTAAAGACAGTACTTATGTTTGGAAGGTCATCCACAAGCCCAGGATGTTCCAAGTGGTTTAACCTCTAACGAGCACAGTTTGAGGCGTATTTAGTACTGTAAGGAACTAGTGGCAGTACTTAAAAGTACATTGGCAGCACCTTTACCATTAGGGTGTTGCCTGAAGACTTGGTCCATAACAGGAAAGGTCCGAGGTCTACTGTTGATGGGTGTTCCAGACCCCTCCACACTCTGGTTTGGACAAGATTTGATTATTCAATCGAAGAAGGTTCAGGAAAGGTCCGAGGTCTACTGTTCTGCGTTCCATGTTTGATTTTTCTTTCTCCTGTCCTGGGTTGTATTGTAAACTGGCCATTTCTCTGCTGTAGAGAAGGCAAGAGGTGTAGGTGTATAATCACAATATTTTGTGAGAAACGAAAATGAACCACACTCCTATTAAAGAAAACCATTTCAAAGCAGCTGCCATACAAAATGCTAGAGGAACTCAGCAGGCCAGGCAGCATCTGTGGGGAAAAAAGTACAGCCGATGTCTCAGGCTGAGACACTTTGGCCTGAGATGTCAACTGTACTTTTTTCCTGTACAGATGCTGCCTGTCCTGCTGAGTTCCTCCAGCATTTTGTGTATGTGTTGCTTGGATTTCCAGCATCTGCAGATTTTCTCTTGTTCGTCAAAGCAACTACATCTGCTGAGGTTTTGTATCGTTTACAGCTACCGAGTGGAAGAAATAACATAATCCGGTGTGGATCCAGTGGGTGGTCTGCCATTGAACTTTTTAACTTTTTCTGTAACAGATTGACTGATTCCCTCATGGCACGGTAATGAATGGAGGACCAAACACAAAATGCTGGAGGAACTCAGCATCTATGGAGAGGAATGAATGGTTGACGTTTTGGGCCAAGACCCTTCATCAGGACTGGAAAGGAAAAGGGGAAGGGGGGGGAGGGGAAGGAGCACAAGCTGGAAAGTGAACAGAGGAACTTGTTAATTGCTTATTTCTTCCTTGATTACAGAAAGGATGCATTCCAAGAAAACATTTCGCAAAGGAAAATCCTGTAAATGTGATTGCTGAGTGATATGCAAAGTGGTTGTTTCAGTTCAATGCCTTTCCACACAGAGAGAAAGGAGTGATATTTAGTCCAGTGAAGAGTAGCTTTGGTAAACTGGAAATTTGTAGGTTCAGGTCAATGGTATTGTAAGAAAAATAGGTAAACTGGAAGGTTGTTAATCAAGGAATTGTGCAGAAACATGAGTGTCTGTTTAAGGGCAGTGGTATTATTCAGATTGGCTCCAGATCATCCTAGCTATTCTTCAGGCATTTTGACCAAAAGCAGGAGGGATTGGCTAATTATGAGATGAATATTATATTGAACCTCATTGTGAGTAATTTTTAATGACCTCTCTACATGAATCCCCTAAATCAATCTGTGCTCCCACAGACCCAGGCTTCTCATCATTTGAAGACCATTCTGGTTTATCCATCTTCGGATCGTTGTTTCCTCTCACTGAATTCCATTTTACTTAATTTCTTACTGTATGAATATCCCAAGTTAGCGTGTCCTCTGATTTTGTGATGTAACACTGTGTTTCAATGTCTTTGCAGGCCGTTTCATTGATCAACACTTGCTTGCCCTGGTAGAGTAACATACATCTATTGATAGCATTAGGGTCAGTCCTGATGATTTCCTATAGTTACAGGTGCAAGGTAAGGGCCAGTTAGTTTCAAAAGTGGTGCATAGAAATTTTTCTTCAGAGTGTGGAGAATTTCTGGAATTCTCTGCGTAATGGTGTGGAGGCCAGGCATGAGAAGTATTTAAGGTGGAGGAAGATAAATATTTGAAAGATTGGGGATTGAGGGCTTTGAGGAGTAGGCACAGTGGAAGAGGTTCAAGTTTAATTATCATTCAACCATACGTAAGTACCCATGAATGCAGTCAAATGAATCAGTATTACTCTGGGGCCAAGGTGTAAAACACAGTACCGACTATTCTACACAGCACAAAGCACATATAAGATAGCAAGCTATCAGTAAAGTACAGTCACACAAAAAATAGTCCAAATCTCTGAGTCCATGAATGTTTCATCAGTCTGTCTGCAGCTGAACACAATACAGCTTGCCTTCTGTCAAGTGAATACTTGCATGCAGCACTGACTCTAGCATGGACACCGTACCATATCGCCTTTAGCAATGTGGTGGAGCAGCCGACCCTGACCCCTCTCCCTGGGCATGTGCAGACAGGCAACACCACAGCTTGAGGCCTAGTCCTTGCTATGAATGAGGCCATAGTCCGCCACTGTTTGCCAATAAACCATTGAGTTGGCCTTGCAGCATTCACATCACCAATATCCATTAGGGTTTTGCGATTACAAGAGAAGTGACTAAGACTATCACTCACTGTTAGACTGCACACTTCCTTAGCGTACCGTTGTCTCTGTGTCACAGGCAGCATCATAGTCTGCACCCAGTCTGGCTCCTTCAGTTTCTCCAGCAATGAGCAGCTCACTGATAGAGTAGATCTGCAATATCCAGCAGGGTCTTGCGATAGTTAAAAAAGATGTTTTTTTAAAAAAAAAGACAATAACACCTTTGGTTGACCCTATAGAAGCCACTTGGCCAACCTCGCCGGTATCTTATGATGGCCCGTGCTTATATTGAGTAGGAGGGCAGGCTTGAGGGACCATGTGACATATTCCTAGTTCTATTTTCTTGTGTTCGAATGTCCTCCATTCTTCTGGGGGTTTTTTTTTGATCTTTGCAACTCACATCTTATTTTGACCCCAACTCACACCCTTTGCTGCAGGTTAGAAGTTTGCATCCTATAGGTGACCTCCTGCAAGGTTAATAACTCACTTGAGGGTACCCTCCTCTTTGTCTGTTGAAGAGATTGCACCAAGATGCACGTTTTAGATTTTTCTCTCATTGGGAGAAGTGACTTTGTTCTGAGTTGATCTTGTGTGTTTTTTTTTAAGAGAATCTGAGTGACCAGTGATTGTTAGCTCCCTTTCTTTCCTGCTCTACTCTTATAACTTGAACAGAAACAGAAAACCGAGAGGTCAGGCATCATCCGTGGAAAGAATAGCAGTTAACATTTCAGCTCAAAGAATCTTTTCTATTTCTATAAATGCAGTGTGACCTGAGTTTTTTCTGAATTTTCTGTTTTTATTTTAAATTTCCAGTATCTGTGGCATAATTTGATTTTATTTACTGTTCTGTCTTTTTTGACAAGCTCTGTGAAACTTTCCTTCTTTGGACAGGATAGAAAAAAAATAAAAAGGTTGAAGAGTTTTTCAGCATCCTTCAAAGATAGTTGAATTGAAAATGAGTGTTTGTAGAGACAGAATGATACAGCACAGAAGCAGGCCTTTTGGCTCATGAAGCCTTTGCTAACCATCAAGTACCCATCCACGTGGATCCCATTTATACACATTTGCCCTAATCTTCTAATTCTGATCATCCTTCCAATCCTTGGTGATTCAAGTACTCAGGCAGATGTGAGAGTACCTGCCTCTGCCACCTTCTCAGGCAGTGCGTTCCAGATCCACCTTCTCAGGCACTCAGGCAGTGCGTTCCAGATATCACCTTTAGGTGATTTACTAGCCCCCCCCCCCGGTTAGGATATCACCAAACCTTACATCTTACCTTTCAATTGCCTATTATGCAGACATCTTCAATTAATAATTTTCATTATGGGGTGAAGTTTCTCATTATCCACTCTGTCGATCTGCTCATCCTTTTGTCTACTTCCATCAGGTGCCAGCTGTGCTTCCCGTACTGCAAAGACAATAAACCTCTCCGGTCACTCTGTGTAACTGAGATATTCCATCCGGGCCATCGGGCAGGAAGTACAGAACCCTTAGGTCCCGCACCACCAGCTTCAGACTGACCTCTACCTTGCTGAGGCTCAGCAACAACTGTCATACATCTCCTCTTATTTACCCCTTGAACAGGATCCCACTAAGGAGTATCAGGCCATTGTCACTCACACCATCACCAACCTTATTAGCTCTGAGGATCTTCCATCCACTACCACCAACCCTCACCCTGCACCTCCCATTTCTGCCTCCTACTCAAGATCCACAAACCTGCCTGTCCAGGTAGACCCGTTGTTTCAGCTTGTTCCTGCCCCTCTGAACTCATATTGGCATACCTCGACTCAGTTTTATTCCTCCCCACCCCCCACCCCCACCCTTCCCGGTTCAGTCCCTTCTTAGCCACATCCATGACACGTCACATGCTCTTGATCCTTTCAAAGATTTCAAGTTCCCTGGCCTTGAGCATCTTTTTTTTCCCATGGATGTCCAGTCCTTATACACCTCCATCCCCCACCAGGAAGGCCGCAAAGTCTTCCTTTTCTTTCTGGACACCAGACCCAACCAGTTCCCCTCCACCACCACTCTCCTCCATCTAGTGAACTTGTCCTCACTCTCAATAACTTCTCCTTTGGTTCCTTCCACTTCTTTCAAACAAAAGGTGTAGCCATGGGTACTTGCATGGGTCCCAGCTATGCCTGACTGTTTGTCAGCTAAGTGGAATAGTCTTTGTGCCAAGCTTACACTGGTGTTACTCCCCCCACTTATCCTACGCTACATCAACAAATGCATTGGCGCTGCTTCCTGAACCCATGTGGATCTCGTCGACTTCATCACCATTGCCTCCCACTTCCCTGCCCTCAAATTTACCTGGTCCCATGAACAACACCTCCCTCTCCTTTGTCGATCTCTCTGTCTCTATCTCTAGAGAAAGCTTATCCACTGATGCCTATTACAAATCCATTGACTCACACAGCTACCTGGACTATGTCTTTTCCACCCTGTTGCTTGTAAAAATGCCATCCCCTTCTCTCAATTCCTCCGTCTCTGCTACAGGATGAGGCTTTTCATTCTAGAATGAAGAAGATGTCCTCCTCCTTCAAAGAAAGGGGCTTCCCTTCCTCCACTATCAGCGCTGCCCTCAACCACATCTCTTCCATTTCACGCATGCGCATGTCTGCCCTCACCTCATCCTCTCGTCACCCCACCAGGGATAGGGTTCCCCTTGTCCTCACCTCCCACCCCACCAGCCTTCTCATCCAGCGCATAATTCTCCGTAACTTCTGCCATCTCCAACGGGATCCCACCACCAAGCAACTCCCTCCCCACCCCCCCAAAGGATCACTCCCTTGTCCATTCATCTTTCCCCACTGTTCTCCTTCCTGACACTTAAGCTTGCAAGCAGAACAAGTGCTATACTTGCCCCTACACCTTCTCCCTCACTACCATTCAGGGCCCCAAACAGTCCTTCCAAGTGAGGCGATGCTTCTCCTGTGAGTCTTTTGGGGTCATCTATTGTATCTAGTGCTTGTAGTGTAGGCTTGTGTATATCAGTGAGACCCGACGTAGATTGGGAGACTACTTCGCTGAGCACCTACGCTCCGTCCGCCATAAAAAGCAGGATCTCCCAGTGGCAACCCATTTCAATTCCATTTCCTATTCCCATTCCGATATATCCATCCATGGCCTCCTCTACTGTCGCGACCACTCAGGTTAGAGTAGCAACATCTTATATTCCATCTGGGTAGCCTCCAACCTGATGGCATGAACATGGATTTCTCGAGCTTCCGGTAATGCCCCCCCCCCCACCTCCTTCTCTGTTTCCCATCCCCTTTTTCCTCTCTCGCCTTGGCTCCTTGCCTACCCGTCACCTCGCTCTGGTGCTCCTCCCTCTTTTCTTTCTTCCATTCTGTCCTCTCCTATCAGATTCCCCGTTCTCTTTCACTAATCAACTTCCCAGCTCTTTACTTCACCCCTCCCCCTCCCAGTTTCACCTATCACCCTGTGTTTCTTCCTCCCCTCCCCTCACCTTCTAACTCTGACTCCTCATCTGTTTTCTCCAGTCCTGTGAAGGGTCTCGGCCTGAAGCGTTGATTGTACTGTACATTTTTCCATAGATGCTCCCTGGCCTGCTGAGTTCCTCCAGCATTTTGTGTGTGTTGCTTGGACTTCCAGCATCTGCAGATATTGTTGTGTTTGTTATTATCCTACAATCATCTCCCTGGGCATGTTGCTCATTGGTGGAGAAACTGAAGGAGCTGGGCTTGGTGCAGACCGTGATGCCGTCTGTGACACAGAGGCAACAGTACGCTAAAGAAGTGTGCAGTCTAACAGTGATGACTGCACTCACCTCAACACTGAACCGACTGCATAACCCATGGACTCTCTTTCAAGGATCTACAATTTATGTTCTCTATTACCTATTTACTTGTTTATTATTATTATTATTATTATTATTATTATTATTATTGTATTTTAACTTTTTCTCAACTCAAGTTGGTAAAGCCTAAAAGTACAGGCACAGCCAAGCACACTCATTTGTCAATTGCGAGGAACTTTGGGGCTATGCTAGTGGTCTTCAGTATTGTAGCTATTATTATTATTATTTGTCTTTTTTTGTACTTGCACAGCTTGACTTTTGTACATTGTCAGTCTTTGTTTGCCTGCAGTTTGAGGGGTGGGGGCATTCAGGAGCAGGAGACTTTCTGCTTCCTTTGAATATAGCTGCAGAGTGCCCACAATTTAAGACCTGACTTACTAGCTCGGTATAAAACCAGTGACAAGCATTCCTGTTTTTCTAGCAGTTATTTTTCTGGTATCAAATAGAAGGGGCCTGTGGAACGGTTTTATTATGTACATATCCTTTAACGTGTGCCAGGATCTGAACAGGATCAAGTTGCACCTTTGTCAGTATTCTTACGAACATGGAACTTTTTCAGAGCACTGGGTGCAGGTTTTAAGCTGTGGTTTTAATTCTTTCGTTCCATGATGTCATGGAATTTTTATAATGCCCCATCGGTTGCCCTGTTACTGAATGAGGGCTTGATGATTGAACAGTGCAGAACCAGCCAGACTGAGGATTTGCAAGGCAGCCAGGGTGGGGCAGTGCAGTTTAAGTCACTGTGTTCCTGCAGTAGGATTCCTGCTATTGTTTCATGGAGACCCCTGGCGGGACGTTGCTGTTTATATTCATCGCGTTCTCGGTGGGACATTGATGTTTATACCAGAAGAAAGCCAGAGTGGGACATTACAGTTTTTATCGTAGGTCTTGGAGAATGGGGCAGTACAGTTTATATTACAGATATCCAAGGTGGTACATTGATCTTAAGATCATATCTCATTAATGGTGGGGCAGATATTCCCAGTGCAGCCTTCACATTGGTGAGACACGAGGTAGACTGGGGGACTGCTTTGGTGAGCACCATCATTCCGTCTGCAACAGGCAGGATTTCCCAGTGGCCAACCATTTCGATTCCACTGCCCATTCCCATTCCCATTCCCATTCCCATTCCCACTTGGCCTGTGGCCTCCTTTGCTGCCATGATAAGGCCACCCCATATATTCTATCTGGGTAGCCTCCAACCTGATGGCATGAATATTGATTTCTTGAATTTCTAGTAATTTCTCAACCCTCCCCTGCTTACTTTTTCTGTTACCCATTCTGGCTCCCCTCTCAAACCTGTTCTCCTCACCTGCCTATCACCCCCCCCGGTCCCTTCCTCCTTCCCTTTCTCCTGTGGTCCACTCTCCTCTCCTATCAGATTCCTTCTTCAGCCCTTTGTCATCTCCCAGTTCATCTCCTCACCTGGTCTCATCTAGTATCTTTCAGAGGGTACCGCTTCTCCTCCTCCCCCCCCCACCCCCACCTTCTTATTTTGACTCCTTCCACCTTACTTTCCAGTCCTGATGAAGAGTCTTGGCCCAAAACATCGGCTGATTAATCTTCTCCATAGATGTTGCTGACCTGCTGAGTTCTTCCAGTATTTTGTATGTGTTACTATGGTGGGACAGTGTTCTTTGCCACAGGACATCCACAGTTAGACGTTGCTGTTTAAATGAAAGGGCACCCATGGTGGGAGTATGGTATTTGTGTCACAAGCCATGGAAGATAGGATAATGCTATTTATATTGAAAAACTCTCAATGGGATATTGTAGGCGGTGCATGATATTTGGAGAATTATGTGACATTTAAAGGATGCTGGAGGGGTAAGGGTTGGGAACTGGGAGGAAATCAAACATCCAGGGTGAGGTGGTGCTATTTAAAATCACAGGCAATGTACAGTGCAACTGGCTCTGCTAGTCCTGCCTTCCAGACCCCATCAAGGGATCTACAGAAGAATGTTCAGTGATTCTCTAGAGTAGGGATTTCCAACCTTTGGTGCACGGACCCCTGGTTTAATGGTAACGCTCCATAGCATAAAAAGGGTTGGGAACCCCTGCTCTAGAATTAAAAGGAACAAAAATGTTTTGATTGATATTTGTAGTGTGTGTGCTGCAGTTTGCTTATTTTGGTTAGGAAATTGTAGAGCAAAATTCTGGCCAGATCTGGTGTAATTTAGCTTGGAGTAATTGTGCCAAATGTTCCATCTCATTAAAAAATCTGCATTGATGTTGTTAGTATGTTCTGTTTCTTTCTTTGCTATGGCCATTGTAAAGAAGTTTTATTTGTGTTACCTTCCCTGAGGATTTGTGTGATAGACAAACATCTATTCCCTTTATAATAACCATTCCCATTCTCCCACTCACAGAATTTGAATTCCTTTAATTCGGAATCTCTGGCTGTCATTTGGTTATCTAGGTTAGACAATAGGTGCAGGATAGGCCATTCGGCCCTTCGAGCCAGCACCGCCATTCACTGTGATCATGGCTGATCATCCACTATCAGTATCCAGCTCCTGCCTTATCCCAATAACCTTTGATTCCACTAACTTTAAGAGCTCTATCCATCTCTTTTTTGAAAGCATCCAGAGACTTGGCCTCCGCAGCCTTCTGGGGCAGAGCATTCCATACATCCACCACTCTCTGGGTGAAAAAGTTTTTCCTCAACTCCGTCCTAAATGGCCTACCCCTAATTCTTAAACTGTGGCCTCTGGTTCTGGACTCACCCATCAGCGGGAACATGCTTCCTGCCTGCAGCGTGTCCAATCCCTTAATAATCTTATATGTTTCAATAAGATACCCTCTCAGCCATCTAAATTCCAGTATATACAAGCCCAGTCGCTCCAATCTTTCGACATATGACAGTCCCGCCATCCCAGGAATTAACCTTGTGAACCTACGCTGCACTCCCTCAATAGCAAGAATGTCCTTCCTCAAATTTGGAGACCAAAACTGCACACAGTACTCCAGGTGTGGTCTCACCAGGGCCCTGTACAGCTGAAAAAGGACCTCTTTGCTCTTATACTCAATTCCCCTTGTTATGAAGGCCAGCACGCCATTAGCTTTTTTCACTGCCTGTTGTACTTGCATACTTGCCTTCAGTGACTGATGTACAAGAACACCTAGATCTCGTTGTGCTTCCCCTTTTCCTAACTTGACTCCATTTAGATAATAATCTGCCTTCCCGTTCTTACCACCAAAGTGGATAACCTTACACTTATCCACATTAAACTGCATCTGCCATGCATCTGCCCACTCACCCAGCCTGTCCAAGTCACCCTGCATTCTCATAACATCCTCCTCACATTTCACACTGCCTCCCAGCTTTGTGTCATCAGCAAATTTGCTAATGTTACTTTCAATTCCCTCATCTAAATCATTAATATATATTGTAAACAGCTGCGGTCCCAGCACTGAACCCTGCGGTATCCCACTGGTCACCGCCTGCCATTCCGAAAGGGACCCGTTAATCGCTACTCTTTGCTTTCTGTCAGCCAACCAATTTTCAGTCCATGTCAGTACTCTGCCCCCAATACCATGTGCCCGAATTTTGCCCACTAATCTCCTATGTGGGACTTTATCAAAGGCTTTCTGAAAGTCCAGGTACACTACATCCACTGGCTCTCCCTTGTCCGTTTCCATAGTTACATCCTCAAAAAATTCCAGAAGATTAGTCAAGCACGATTTCCCTTTTGTAAATCCATGCTGACTCGGACCAATACTGTTACTGCTATCCAGATGTGTCGTAATTTCATCTTTTATAATTGACTCCAGCATCTTTCCCACCACCGACGTCAGGCTAACCGGTCTATAATTCCCTGTTTTCTCTCTTCCTCCTTTCTCGAAGAGAGGGACAACATTAGCCACCCTCCAATCCACAGGAACTAATCCTGAATCTCTAGAACATTGGAAAATGATTACCAATGCGTCCACAATTTCTAAAGCCACCTCCTTAAGTACCCTGGGATGCAGACCATCAGGTCCCGGGGACTTATCAACCTTCAGACCCAACAGCCTATCCAACACCATTTCCTGCCTAATATAAATTTCCTTCAATTCATCCATTACCCTAGGTCTTTTGGCCACTATTACATCCGGGAGATTGTTTGTGTCTTCCCTAGTGAAGGCAGATCCAAAGTACCTGTTCAACTCGTCTGCCATTTCCTTGTTCCCATAATAAATTCACCCGCTTCTATCTTCAAGGGCTCAATTTTGGTCTTAACTATTTTTTTCCTTTTCACATACCTAAAGAAGCTTTTACTATCCTCCTTTATATTCTTGGCTAGTACCTCAGTTTTTCTCCGCGTATTGCCCTTCTAGTTACCTTCTGTTGCTCTTTAAAAGTTTCCCAATCCTCCGGCTTCCCAATCGTCTTTGCTATGTTATACTTCTTCTCTTTTATTTTTATGCTGTCCATTACTTCCCTTCTCAGCCACGGCCTCCCCTTACTCCCCTTAGGATCTTTCTTCCTCTTTGGAACGAACTGATCCCTGCACCTTCCGCATTATTCTCAGAAACATTTGCCATTGCTGTTCCACTGTCATCCCTGCTAGGGAATTAGGTTTTTAGATAATAAGGTACTTTATTGATTCTGAGTGGGAAATTCTTTCATTATAGCGGCACCATTTAAAAACACACTTTGCAGTTTGCAGACTTAACTAATAATAAAGTACAGAATAATAATATACACAATTTACCAATGTACGATAATGATGTATGAAATAATAAAATGGGGATTATTGTACTATAATGTATGTTTTCCTGTTGCACAGAGGTGAACTGTTGTATCTGTTTATTGCATTTGGTAGGAAACATTTTCTGTAACGACCCTTGTGACAGCAGAGCTGTTTGAAAGGGTGCTCCACTGCTTATTCAGTCGGTCATGGAGAGGATGTTCCTGATTGTCCATAATGGATAACAGTTTGTTTCGTGACCCCCTCTCCACCTCTAACTTGAGAGTCTGGGTTGTAGCCAAGGATGGATCCAGCACTTTTGATGGGCTTATTTAGTCCTTCTGCATCACAAACACTGATGCCACTAAAGAGAGATGTTCTTAGAGGTAAAATACACTCCTCAAAACTTGTTACATATCTACAGCCCTTTCCCTTGGGATTCTTTTGCCAAGCCGTTACTAACCTACCTGTCCTAGTATTGTTTTGTGTGGACTTGATACTTCTGTCAAGTGTTAGTTAAATATCGTGCAGGCCGACTCTGGGTTATGAATCAGTTCCACTTTTACAGACCTATAAGCCAATGTTGCCCGTTAATCAGGAAATTTACAGAATCAATGTCATAACTATACCTCTACAGTATTGGAATGGATGGTTTCGATGAGAGGCAATTAAAGTGAGAATTTATTTATTGGTTACTACAGAATTGGCATATCCCAGTTTTGATGGTTTTAATTGTCAGTACACGTTACATTGCTTATCAGAGCACAAATGTCAATCGCCTGTCCCTTTCCAAATCTAATCTCTTAAGTGACCTCCCGCAGTGAAGCTGCGTTCTTTGGAAAACGTGGTCTCTGATTACAATTGCTTGTAAATACGGTTTCTTTGGAAGACTAGTTCTCATTTGAATTTAATAATATATATGGGACCTAGTTCATTAGTTGGACATTTGTTACCCAGGGAGGGTCTGTATAAATTATTAATAAAAAAAGAAAATGGAAGTACTCAGCAGTTCCGGCAGTGTTTGATCAATGGTCTTTGACCTGAAATGTTAGCTTTGTTTTTGTTTATTCAGATATCCTGTTGAGTGAAACATGTTCTATTTTTGTTCTGGATTGCCACTGTTACGTACCCCGTAATGGGTTAAAGAACCAGCAGAAATGAAAAACACCTTGGAGTCTGGTATTGCTGTTAACTAATGGTATTTATTAGTAATTTTGCAATACAGTAATATAAAATCAGATAAATCAAACAGGTTAACAAAATTCATACATATATAAGTGTGGAAATATAAAAACCAAGCTTCTTTAAGCCTAGGGGGTAAATGGATACAGTCTTACGATGCTGGGTAAAGGGAATCAGTTCAGTTTGTGGTATTGAGTTGAGTAGTGGTGGAGAGAGAGAGGTGTCTAGTTCTACAGGTGAGCTGATGCCGTCGATCTTCCCGTTGTCTTCCGAAACTTCCAAGTTAGCCAAACTTGACCAACTTAAGAGCACCATCTTCAAGTGATAGTCTACCTACCCAGGCAAAGCTTAGACACACTGGTAGACTCCACAGGGTCACTCTTTCACGCACCAGTAATCACAGATCGATCCCTCATGATCGATCCTCAGTCCCACACTCGTGGGCACCTGAACAGGAAACTTCACCACACCTTAGAGCGTCTGCGTGTCCTGTGAAACAAGCAATTACGCAGGTTTAAATACTGTTGTGCTGAACACCAGCTGTTCATCAAGTAGCTCCTCCCTTCTCTCTCTGTAGGAACTCAGAAGCTAGTAGTGTCCTTGCAGAAATCCCAAACAAACTATGAGCAGTCTTTGCCTCGCTCTCTTTCTCAATATCAAGTTGATTGTGCTGTACAGCTGCACGTTCTCTCTCTCTATCTCTCTCCATCTCCATCTCCATCTCCATCTCCATCTCCATCTCCATCTCCATCTCCATCTCCATCTCCATCTCCATCTCCATCTCCATCTCCATCTCCATCTCCATCTCCATCTCCATCTCCATCTCCATCTCCATCTCCATCTCCATCTCCATCTCCATCTCCATCTCCATCTCCATCTCCATCTCCATCTCCATCTCCATCTCCATCTCCATCTCCATCTCCATCTCCATCTCCATCTCCATCTCCATCTCCATCTCCATCTCCATCTCCATCTCCATCTCCATCTCCATCTCCATCTCCATCTCCATCTCCATCTCCATCTCCATCTCCATCTCCATCTCCATCTCCATCTCCATCTCCATCTCCATCTCCATCTCCATCTCCATCTCCATCTCCATCTCCATCTCCATCTCCATCTCCATCTCCATCTCCATCTCCATCTCCATCTCCATCTCCATCTCCATCTCCATCTCCATCTCCATCTCCATCTCCATCTCCATCTCCATCTCCATCTCCATCTCCATCTCCATCTCCATCTCCATCTCCATCTCCATCTCCATCTCCATCTCCATCTCCATCTCCATCTCCATCTCCATCTCCATCTCCATCTCCATCTCCATCTCCATCTCCATCTCCATCTCCATCTCCATCTCCATCTCCATCTCCATCTCCCTTTTTTAAAAGCACAGTCCATAATGAATAACTCAGGATATCGTCACACCACCATCTTCAGTTTTTTGGTTAACAGATTTGTATTTGATTTCTCTGGTTTTCTGGGGGAGGATCAGAAGGGAATTCTTGCATTTATTTAGCACATTGTAACAAAAACATTTTAGACAATCTTTCAATGTAGAAAAGACAGCAACCAATTTTCCCACAAGTTTCTCAAAACCACTAAGGGCCCC
The DNA here is from genome assembly GCF_030028105.1 of Mobula birostris. NCBI lineage: Eukaryota > Metazoa > Chordata > Chondrichthyes > Myliobatiformes > Myliobatidae > Mobula > Mobula birostris. The sequence goes on along the minus strand of NC_092390.1, from coordinate 28,081,651 downwards.
CTAGATGCTGCCTGGCCTGCTGAGTTCCTCCAGCATTTTGTGTGTGTTGCTTGGATTTCCAACATCTGCAGGTTTTCTCCTGTTTGTGAAGGGTAACCAGTGATTAGCCATACAGCCTTGGGTCCCACATCACCAGGTTCAGGAACAGTTATTACGCTTCATCCGTCAGGCCCCTGAACCATGTGTGGATAACTTCATTCACCTCAACTCTGAATTAATTCCACAACCTACACACTTTCAAGGGCTTTGCAATTCATGTTCCAGTATTATTTATTTACATGTTTTTTTTTGTGCAGTTTGTCTTTTGCACATTGGTAGTTATTCATTGATTCTATTCATTTCTGTTTTGAATGCCTGTAAGAAAATGAATCTCAAGCTAGTATACAGTGACAGATGCATACACTGATAATAAATTTACTTTGAACTTAGAAATAGTAATGTGGGGATGATTAAAGAGTCTACTTTCATGATGCTGATTGATAGATAGGTAGATATTGGTCAAGCCCCAGGTAAGAATTTCCTGCCTCATTTTGAGATAGTAGAATGGTACCTTTCACATCCATTTTATCTGCCTTGGGTTTAATGCAGCTTTGCACAACATGGTCCACCATTGTATCTGACCATTGCAAGGGTTCTGACCTGCTCTAGAGGCTTCATGAACATTCGAGTTTGTTGCTGAGTACTAGGGAACAGAAGAAACTTGATTCTAGTTAGTTGGGACACATCTCGACCAGTATATTCTGCCCCAACTAAGCAACTCTCTGAAGAACTGAAGTTTCGTGGAAATAGTTAAAAAGATATAAAGAAATAAATTCAGTAGTAAATTATATACTTAAACAAAATACATAACAAATTAGAACACTACCAATACTAAGACAGGGCTATAAAAGTGTATTAGTTCCTAATAGTTATCAGTGTAGACATTTATCCAATGTATGCTAGTGTGTTCTTTTGATTGACTGTAAATGAACAAAATCAGAGCAGACGCCTAGTACAGATAATTGACAGCTTTCATACAATGCTGGCAATGGTTGCAGATTGCGTCTTCCAAATCTTCATTTTCATTGTAACATTCAAGATGATTGCCAATACTTTCAAATTCTTCATAGTTCCTAACTACTTGAAGTATTGAAATAATTTCATTTTCACTCCCGCCCATTTCTGGCATCTCCAAGCCTGAATGCTTGCAACTGCAGTGAACAAAACAGTGTTGAATTGTCTTACTGCTTATTTCTCCTCAACTATCAGTGCCAAAAACCATAAACACACAAAACTGATGTCACTTAAAAACTCAAACAACAGGAATTCTGCAGATGCTGGAAATTCAAGCAACACACATCAAAGTTGCTGGTGAACGCAGCAGGCCAGGCAGCATCTGTAGGAAGAGGTGCAGTCGACGTTTCAGGCCGAGACCCTTCATCAGGACTGCTGCGTTCAGCAGCGACTTTGATGTGTGTCACTTAAAAACTGTTCATTCTAAGGATGTAGTATATAATGGCCACACAAGTACACGCGATTGGCGCTGGTTCAAAACTGTTTGGCAGCAGTCTCCTGTCCCAATTAAGTGTCATACTGTCTCAAATAAATGAAGGGAATTCTGGCTATTTTCTTGATTAGCCTTTGTTCTTTAAGAATGATCCCAAATGAGCGGCTGGCCTGATTAACCGATGGCCCAATTAAGCAGAATCACTGTGTTCAAATACAAATGCTTTCCGATTAACTGCAAGGAGCCTCCGAAGCCTTAACAAGAGCATGAAGTCATCAAGGTTGCTGGGGAGGTAGAATGAACATTGGAGTGAAGGACTTTTAAGAGCAGGAAGAAACAAGGGATCACAAATTCAGTGAGGAAGTAATGGGATAGTAAGGAGGTCAAGGCCTAAGGAGAGATTGAGTGTGGGAGGCAGCCATAGTAGAGAGAACAGAAGAAGGAAAGAGGATTCTGCTGAAGAGAAAGTCAAAAGCCGATATAAAGTGGAAAGCCAAGCAGAAAAGGATTTTGTTTAAATAGATGTACTTCATGGAAGAGTTTCAGGCTGCCAGTTTGGACCTTCACCCAAAACTGTTGGGCAATCAGGAATACTAATCTCAAACCACAGAACTCTTTTAAATTACTCAGCAGGACAGTCAACATGTTGGGGAGAGAGACTGAGTGATCCTGCTGTGAGGGCTCCTTCAGCGTTACCTTGAGTGGTAGTTTTGACGTGTTTTTTTTCCCTATACTTTAATGTCTTGAATGGGGCTTTGACCTGTAGTCGTGGTTGAATCATGCTGAGAAACATTGGAATTGTTTGTGCAGACACATGCTTGGCTGTGGCTTAGTAAATCTCTCATCATCGAAACAATATTGTGGGTTCAAATCTCACTCCTAGAGTGCAGGCAAAAAGATCCAGGCCAAGCAACACACACAAAATGCTGGAGGACCTTAGCAGGCCAGGCAGCATCTATGGAAAAGAGGAAACAGTTGACCTGACGAAGGGTCTCGGCCTGAAACGTCGACTGTACCTCTTCCTAGAGATGCTGCCTGATGTTTCAGGCCATGATTCTTCAGAACTTTGTGTTTGTGTTTGGATTTCCTCTTGTTTGTGAAGATCCAGACTAAAACTCATATAGCTACAAAGTACTGCCTCATTGTCAGAAGTGTCCTCTCCCTGTTGAAGTCCCATCCATACGAGTGGATGCTTGAGAAAGTCCACGGCCACTCAGAGCATGGTGTAACAGAATCTTCCTTACTGCGCTGAGAAAGGTGTGCCAGATCAAGCAGGTTCGATGCACCTTCAGCGATTTGTGTGACCGAGATGTTTGTCCACACCACACCAGGTTCAGCACATTAGGTTCAAAGTTCAAAGTATATTTATTATCGAAGTACATATATGTCGCCATATACTAGCCTGAAATTCATTTTCTTGCAGGCAGTCACAGTAGAACAAAGAAATACAATAGAATCAATGAAATACAACGCACAGGCAAATTTTGACAAACCACGAATGTGTTAATACAAAAAAAAAATCAAATAATAAAAAAAATAAGTAATACCGAGAACATGAGTTCTGGAGATCTTAAAAGTGAGTCCGTAGGTTGTGGAATCAGTTCAGAGTTGAGGTGAGTGAAGTTATCCATGCTGGTTCAGGAGCCTGATAGTTGTAAGGTAATAACTGTTCCTGAACCTGGTGGTGTGGGACCCAAGGCTTCTGTATCTCCTACCCAATGGCACCAGTGAATAAATGCATTCTGCAAGTGGAATGTAATGACTTAGTGATTCCATACTGATACAAGTGTTGAAGCATTAATGTGGGCTACCCATGTACCCATCTTGGAAGTTTATTACTACTGTGATGACTTCTGCTCTGTCCATGCAGTCACAACCACACCCTTTACAAACCAACCCTCACCACTTCACTGAACGTGTTTCCAGTAGAATTTAGTAGCAGGTCAATTGTTGCTCCGTACATGAATAGAACATAGTATGTAGAATGCAGGCTGGACAGAATGGAGTTGTCTACAACCAGGGCTCGCTGTCTCAGGATACAGAATAAGTCACTAGGGACTGAGATCAGCAAGTCCTTCACCCAGACGGTGATGAATCTCTGGAATTCTCTGCTCCTCATTGTCGTGGCTATCCCTCGTGGTCGAGGATGATGGTCTTCGTTCTGAAGAAGTGGCCCACAGAGTGAAGACGCCTGTGTGTGTATTTGTTTAACGTGTGCTTGATGTTGCACTCCAAGAAGCACTTGATACTTCACAAATCAACCAACTGATTCCAATGGCATGGAAACCACGACGATTGGAGCTGATGGATTTGTTGCAGCTTTCATCCGCCTTCACAGCCGTTGAGTTTGAAGTAACTTCGTCCGCCTGTTCCACCGTTAAGGTCTTGGCTGGATTGTTCTTTGTCAGGGACCTCACCCTCGATCTTACCGCCATGGGTGACCCTACCAGGAGCATAGCTCCAGACGGCTTTGCTCTCGGGATCTCAGGACCACACAAGCTTCTCCACCACGACAAGGGGACAATCCACGGAGGAGAATTCTCTGCTACAGAAGTTGTTGAATATGTGTGAAGGAGCAGATGGTTAGATCTCTTGGCATGTGCAGTGTGAATCGGTATCCGGTATGGAAGTGTTTTATCCAGGAAGTCTGCTCTTCGCTCTGATGTGTATTGGGCTCTGGGTCTGTGTTGCAACATTAACATAGCACACACAGTGTATGACTCAGAAGCGCATGTTGTGGACTCATTGTTGTGACAATTTCCTTTGCCTGGTCACTTTTGTTTTTGCGGTTAAGTTCCACTGACTCTCAGTTAACATTTCAAAATGATGGTAAATTTCATTGGACCCTGGGCTACTTCTAAAAGCTTCACCATTTCTCTCTCTGAGGGAAGGCTAGGATTTACTTGTGTATTTTTTCAGTTTTGATTGTTTTCAAAGCAGCATTTTGACAATGTGGAAGTGTACTGTATTAAGCCATAAAGTTCTTTAAGATTTTAAGCTAGGAGAACACATTTTAAACCTAAAGATCCCATTGATTGTCATCACCACAATTCCTCAGTTCCTTTACTCTTCACAGACTACTGTTAAATTGATCTTCGTCTGCCTCAGCAATCTTCACTCTCAACTTCATGACTACATGGGCAGTGGAATCCCATTTATTTGCTTTCAATATTTTTTGTTAATCTGATCACTTGAAGTGTTCAAAATAATTGAGTGCTTCATCAAGATTTGACACATACACAAGGTTACCTAGAAACAAACAGAAAATGTTGAATTTTTCAGTTCTTTCACTTCTCATACTCCACTTGAATTGAATCTCTTTAACAACCGTTAATTTGTTACCATAGAACACACAGCATAGTACAGACCTTTGGCCACAATGTTGTGCCAAGCTTTTAACTTTACTCTAAGATCAATCTCACACTTCCCTCCTATCTAGCACTCTATTTTTCTATACCTATCTAAAGAGTTTTTTAAATGTCTCTCATGTATCTGCCTCTATTACCTTCCTTGGCAGGACGTTCCTCACACCCACCACTCAATTTATTGTATGTATCTGCACTACTACCCCAGTAATCTGCATCCAAGATTCTTTGTTGATCTAGTCACTTCATTAACTTAATTTGACCTTTTTTACATCATAATTTGCCATGTATTTCCAGGTACAAGTGCAAAAGGTCAAGTCCAGTCTAGAAATTTGGGAATTCTACGCTGTCAGGTTCATTTTGCAGTGCTCTTTACTGCTCCTGTCATCTTGCCCCATTTTGATTTTTAAGTAGGAAAACAATTTCATTGTTAACGAGATAAATAAATAGAGTTCCACTATGATCTGGAGATTTATGTCTTGTGGCTCCTGGGAGTGAGAAGCCTTGGAATAATTATTTTCTGACTGACTGTTGTGACACAATATCACTTCAAATCATCATATAAACCATACATAGATACAGCTGAACGTGACAGCATTCCTCTGGGGCCAAGGTGTAAAATATTCAAAATAGCAAGCAAATATACAAAAATAGTAAGTAACGTAATTCAAAATAGCAAGCAAAGAAGCATACACATTCGGGGGGAGAAATAGTTATATAGCCCAAGACCCTGAGTGGCAATGTCTGGCAATCAATGGTACAGTCTCCCGGCAGTACACAGACACACACAGTCCAGCTTGTTGTTCCACCGCTTGAACACAGGGGGCAGCACTAACAGGAGAGCCTGGGTCCCAGCTAAGCTCGAACGCCACACTGTAAACACTTCCGTGTCTGTCACGTGGCCTGCGACAGCAGGCAAGCCCAAGGCTCGAGGCCTAGTTCTCGCTACAACAGAGGCTACGCAGCTCGAATATTGACTATCTCTCCACCAGACATTGGAACAGGCCAGCGGCAACTTTCATGATCACTGTTCAACAGAGTCTTGCGATCGCAAATGAGATGTCTGAGACAATCTTCCACAGTTATATGGCACCAAGTTTGATGCTTCTGAGTAGTGGGCAGCAACACGGTCTGCAGCCAGGTCAGTTCCCCTGTACACAAACCAGCTCCTTCAATATCCCGACTGGTCCCTTCGACACCCCGGCCAACTGCTTCTCCAATATTCTGACCAGTCCCTTCAACACCTTGGCAGGTTTTCCAACATAACGGCCGGCCCCTTTGACACCTCAGCCAGCTCTCTCTCGAACATCACAGCCGGCTCCGCTGCCTACACCAGTCCAGCCACTTCGATCAACAAGCAGCTCACTGATGGAGAAGCCCTGCAGTACTCAACGCTCTTCGACTAGAATAGTCTGTGGATCATAAAAAAACTAATTTTACAAAGAGAAGATCACCTTTGGTTGCCCCCCCCCCCCAAGAACATTGGAGTCTAATTACTAGTAGCCCCATTTTGGTAAGTTCTGTTGATTTTGTGATGGCAATGTTCTGAATACCAAGTACAGCTTCTCTTTTCTGAGGCGGTCACTTCCTGAAATGTATATGTTGTGAATGTTACTTTGTGCTGAGATTTTCTAGTAGAAACTTCCCATGGAATGGAATTGAGTGCTGTAAATACAACAAGCTCTTCGAATGGCTTGATGTTGTGGAGGTTGTTGGTGAGGTGGTGGAAGGTGACAACAGCTGTAACTTGGCGGTGGAGTTATCTCCGAGCTGTGGCTTGAGGGGTGACTTCTGGTGGAACTGCTGCAGCTTCTTTCAAATACAACCACAATGGATTCTGCAGATGCTGGAAATTCAGGCTAACACATTCAAAATGCTGGAGGAGCTCAGCAGGTCAGGCAGCATCTATGGAGGAGAATAAACAGTTGATGTTTTGGGCCAAGGCCCTTCATCGGGTCTGGAAAGGAAGGGGGAGGAAGCCAGTGGGGGGAGGAGGAGTAATGTAGCATTCTTTCGAATATTACATTGAGCTAGGGTCCCCTTTGCTGTTGGCCAGATCTAAAAATCCAGTGGCTCTGAGGTATCTTGTTGTGCTCGGTAAATGCAAGACCGATTTTTAGAATTGCCAGTACATTTAGTATAAAGTCTCTGTCATAGTTCTGTTGATACCACAGAGAGTGGTATCAGTGAAACTCTGACAGCGACTCTGCACAATCTTTTGTTTTGTGTACTTAATTTTTGTTTCTCTGATTTATTCTTCTGTAATTAGAATATATATGAGCTGGTGGTATTGAGCTGAAACTACCTGGCTCTTAGTCGCATTTTTCAGTGCAACACGCACAAAATGCTGGAGGCCAGGCAACATCTATGGAAAAGAGTATAGTCAACGTTTCGGGCCGAGACCCTTCATCTGGACTGGAAAGGAAGGGGAGAAATCAGAGGAAGGTGGGGGGGGGGAGGAAGCATCTGCAGATTTTCTCATATTTTACAGTGTTTTATAGTGCTCTGAAGTTTGTTTTGGGTGGTTGAGATAATTTTGGGTTTATACCCCTCAGTCAATGTTCAATGTTTGTCCTGGGACATTGTTATTCTGGGTATTTTCCTAGACCTGATTAAATTACAGTCTAGGATCCCCTGACAAAGTGTCCAAAATAGTCCAGCAAAGTACTTGTGCAATTCAACAGTATGATGCCTTCTTGTGGAATGAGTGCAGGCTTTAAAGACAGATGCAACAACTGTCTATGTTCATTGATCTTGCAGAAAGTGGGAATCATTGTCTCCAAATGGGATACTGAAGTTCAATTTAAACACAAGTGTAGTCATTGGCGAACTCATTGGGAATCTGGCAAAACCCTAGGGAACTCTTTGAGAGCTGATTTGGTAAATTTCACTCTGAGTGCATGAGTATGTATTTGTTTTCTTTAGGGACGTACAAACGTTTGTAGAAATGTTAGGAATAGGTTCCTGGACTGATTTAATCTCATTAAAGATATTGTGTTTGTGTGTGTGTGTGTGTGTGTGTGTATATATGTGTGGGAGAGAGAGACTGTGTGTGTGTGTGGGGGGGGGGTGGAGAGAGAGAGACCGTGTGTCACTGTGTGTGTGTGTGTGTGTGTGTGTGTATATGGGGGTGTGGGGGGTGGAGAGAGAGACTGTGTGTCACTGTGTGTGTGTGGGGGGGGGTGGAGAGAGAGACTGTGTGTCAGTGTGTGTGTGTGGGGGGGGGTGGAGAGAGAGAGACCGTGTGTCACTGTGTGTGTGTGTGTGTGTGTATATGGGGGTGTGGGGGGTGGAGAGAGAGACTGTGTGTCACTGTGTGTGTGGGGGGGGTGGGGGGTGGAGAGAGAGACTGTGTGTCAGTGTGTGTGTGTGTGGCACTTTGGTTTTGAGCCATATTTTTAGATTCAAGTCTGACCGCAGTGTCTGGATACAGCATACAATACGTCAAGTTAATTAGAAAATGCACAAGTACACTAATGCACAGATGAAAAAAATACTAATTTTCAGCAATACCACAGTCACATAACATCAGAAACACAACATCTACAAAAAGCAATTAAACAGAAACAACAGAAGAAACGCAGCAGTAGAATGCGGTCTGCTTTGGGGTCAGAGGACTGAGTATGTGGGTGGGTGAGAGGGAGGAACTGAGGTTTGTGTTGCTTGTGTTCTCTGTTGTTCTGCCGAGCATCGTGGGTGCGCTATGTTGGCGCCGGCTGAAATGTATGGGGACACTTTCAGGCTGCCCCAACACACCCTCTGCTGTGTCGGTTGTTAGCAGAAATGATGAATTTTGGGGCATAGTTCAATGTACATAAATAAACTTGAGCTTTGAACAAAACTGTGGGCGGCATGGTAGCGTAATGCTATTTGTGTCCAGTGCCACTGCTGTCTGTAAGGAGTTTGTGCGTTCTCCCCATGACCGTGGGGGTTTCCCCTGGGTGCTCTGGCCTCCGCCCACATTCCAAACACCTACAAGTTGATTGGTCATATGTTAGACCAATAGGGCCCACTACCGTGCTGTGTTGCTGAACAAAATGAAAATGATGCCCATTGCAGAGTAAACTCGTCAAAGTGGTTAGAATGTTGTTATATTGAGGCCGTGATTCGGGTTATGAAGTTTGGTTCAAGAACTGGAGCAGCTGTTCTTGTGGGACTTCAAGCTCCTGTGCTTTCTGCCTGATGGTTGCTGTGAGAAGATGGCATGGCCTGGATAGTGGGCACCTTTGATAGATGCTGCCGTCTTGAGGCAGTGCCTCCTGTAGCTAGCGGGAGGGACATGCCTGTAATATGACCTAGCTCGAGTATTTCATGTCCCTCAAGTGAGATGTTATAAAAAAAAATTAGCTTAAGGGTTAAACTTTGCCTTTATTTGTCACATGTACATTGAAACATGCAGTGAACTTGGTTGTTTGCATCAAATCAAATCAGTGAGATTGTGCAGGCGGCAGCCCGCAAGAGATGCCATTCTTCACAGTCTCCACAAGTCACTAACCCTAAACATGATCTTTGAACTGTGGGAGGAAACCAGAGCACTTGGAGGAAACCCACACGGCCATAGGGAGAACATACAAACTCCTTACAGACGGTGACAGAAATCGAACCACGATCTTGCAGCTGGCATAGTAAAAGCATTGCGCTAACCGATACGCTATTTAAAAACTCATTAATGTTTGTTTTCTATTTGTGGATGTTGTGTTTCTGTTTTGTTCCCATGATGCTGCTGCAAGCAAGTTTTTCGTCGTGCTCAACACGTGCTGGAGATTCTGTGGTCAGATTTGAATCTAAAATCATAGTTCAAGCAAATTAGAGTCGATCTGCACTTCTGGTGGATATGGGAGGGAGCAGTCACCAGTACCTGGGCTAATATCTCCGGTCCCATTCTGCCCTCTGGTGCTGAGTGTAGAGTTTGCTTATTCATACCATGACTGCATGCAATTTTTCTGGGTGCTCAGAACCTTCCATGTTTCAAAGACTAGGTGGTTGAAAGGTGACTTGGCTACTATAAGCTGCCCCCGGAATGGTAGAAGAATTGCTGGGGAGAAGGATTTACTTACTTAAGCCCATCAGCCTTGCTGAGGCATAGTCCACTGACGGCAGTTCACCACAGCCGGCTCTCCTGGGCCAGTCTTCCAATTTGTCCCCAGGAGTAGCCCATCTTCTTGGTGTATCCTTCCTCTCACAGGGACGAGGTCTTTGGAGCCTCTGTAGCTCGAGTTTGCTAATGGAATGGGGTTGCTAGGTTGTTAATGCCCAACCTTCCTCCGTTCGCAGCCGGACTTGGGACCGTCCGTGGCGAAGTTCAGTGGGGAGAGGGAGAGAGGAGTTTATTGGCATGTGAGAGAGAATCAGATCCAAACACTCCTATTATGTTAGAAACTCATTGGACTTAATGACTTCCTTCTGGGTCAAAAAGTATGAAAAAAGAATTCTTGGGTAAATGTGCATCAGTCATAATGGCATTGGCATTAATTCTCTCAAGTCATCTAGTGAGGGAGAAAGTATTACTGATTCACAGTTGTAAGGCTTTAGAATACATTATCTTAACTCAGTTTTAAAATTTTAGTTCTTTTCTTCAATTCTCCTCCATTATCTCCCCTTCCACTTCATCCTGTAACCTTCTCCCAGCTATAAACTTCCCAGATCACTGTGTTCATCCATTCTAGATCATTTGCTTGACTGCTGTTTTAATTACTCAACTTTGGGTCAGGTCAGAGCCCTCTGCTCTGGAGTTACTTCCCTTTGCCTGCTCCTCCTTTAAGGCACTCATTAAAAATCTACTTTTGACCAAGTTTTAGGTCATGTGGTCCTGTATTTCCTCCTCTGGCAGGGTATCAGAGTTTGAAGGTGTTTCTGTGAAGCCGCCTGGGAGGAGTGATATTTGGTGATTGGTTTGGATTCGCAGTAGAAGAGCTGAGTTTCACCATGCAGTATATACGTAAATGCTCATTACGTGTGTAGTGGTTTGCACTCTGAACTCCCAGGGTTTGTCATTACGGCCTTGCCGACCCTTTTATTCTGTTGTCTGGTGCACGAAGTCTAATGTGAGTCCTTCCAAGGTGATAGGACTGTCAGGAGGCTGTCAGCTTTTTAATCACCCAAGCGTGGAATGTTCAAAGACAAAGTAAGTTGTGACATTAAAGAGTAGGTCAGGCATATTTTCTATCGGAGTAGTTCAATCAAACATGCATATCAGTGTAACACCAATCTTCACAAGATTCTCTTTAACTAAAGATAATTCTAGAAACATTTCTCTACTCTGACCTCTTTGCTAAGCAAGTGACCAGTTACCTCCTTTTCTGTCTTAGCAATTAATTCACTTGGCCCCAGTCTTTTCTTTTTGAGAGGTGGTCAACCATCAGGCAGAGAGTTCAGGTGAAATCCAGTGGGTTTTAACAGAACACAGAACATTACTACACAGGCTCATCGGCTCACGATGTTGCGCCAATCTCTTAAGCTATTCTACAAACCCTTCCCTCCTACATAGTTCTCCAATTTTCTATGACCCATGTGCCTCTCTAAGAGATTATTAAATTGATTGACTTCTTTGAGGATGTGACAAAGCACATTGATGAAGGCAGAGCTGTGGAGTTGTTGTATATGGATTTTAGTAAGGCATTTGATAATGTTCCTTATTGTAGGCTCACTCAGAAAGTGGGACCTAAGGAAACCTGCTGTTTTTTAAACTAACCGGGGACTTTTTCCCAGGGCAGATATAGCTGATACGAGAGTGATTGGAGGAAAGTACAGGGAGGATGTCAGAGATATTTTTAACACACACGGTGGATGCGTAGAACGCCCTGCCAGGCGTGGTGGTAGAGGCAAATGGAGTAAGGCTTTTGCAAGCGATTCTTATGTTAAAGGTCTAAGAATGTTATAATGCAAAGTGTTTCTGAACATCACCACAGGAGGCTGACGAGGGCTGATTACTATTACATGTGGTAGACTTTTGATTCTTACTATTTCTTTGACTTACTTACAGAAATTAACTGGTTCAATTCAACTTTGTTTGCAAGGGACAATGTTGAGTTCTCTGTTTGACTTCATGCCTTCATTTCTTTCTGAGGGCTGCTGGAGGATTCTTTAGCGCCTCAGAAGGGCTGAGTTTCCTTTAATTTACTTTAGAATGGGATGGAGGATATTCATGTTGTGATAGACAAGCTATTGCAATTGTGTGGGAGGGCTGTAACATAGAGTGTCTTTTCCTGTTTGTGTGTTTCAATTCAAAACCAGTGGAAACATTCAGCATTGCTGATATGTCAAGCCATCTGGTCTGATGTTTACCTTGGGGAATATGTTGCATATTAAACAAAATGTTGAGTTGAGCTCAGATGAATAGATATTTGATCCAAGTGTAGAATTCCATTCTAGCAGATCACTTCCTATTCATTCCCATATCATAACATTCCTCAGCTAAGCACAATCTGCTGTCCAGTTATTTATGTATGGTTCAGATTTCTCAGACTTATGTTCTTAACGTTGTTACTACTTACATAATGCTCTGTATGCACCTCACCTCATATTTGCTGTTGCTGTTAAATTTTTCACAGTTCTCCATGGTTCCAAGCTAACACAGCTCTGCCAGTAGCCTGGGTCCTTGCTGATTGTGTCACCTGATATAGTGAGTGTTGAACTGGTGCTGTGGAGTGTAAAGGCCAGGACAGAACTGATGGAATCTCAGACAGGCTGCTGATGAAACAGGTTAAGAAATTGTCGGAGTTGCAGGAGACAAAGCGATGGGAAGGCTCTTCACCCTCCCCTCTCTTTCTCCCTTCTCTCTCTCCCCCTCTTCTTCTCTGTCCCATCCCTTCCCTTTATTAACAATTAATACAGCACATTTAACTTGACAAGATAGCGCAAGAGAGCCTTGGCAATATTATCACGCCAAGATAAGGGAACACGAGGACAGGTCAATAACAGCGTAACAAGGAAGTTTCTGAAGGAGAGGAGGGAAAAGGCAGAGTGCGAACTCTGTTTCTCCTTCCACGGATGCAACTTGATCTGCTGAGTGTTTCCACTATTTTCTCTCTCAATTTCAGGTTCCCTGTAGCTGCCTTTTTAGGTACCTTTTCAGGTACTCCATCATAACTGATTTTTGGACTACAAAGGGATATTAACAGATTGCACTTGTGGGCAGACTGTGTCAAATTAATTTTATTGTAGACAATTGTGAGGTCTGAATAGTTTTCCTAAACAGCAAAAAGTTCAAGTAGCTACTGGGTCTATAAAGCTGCATCATAAAATTGCCCTGGCTGAGAACAGGAAATAATCAAGGACTAAGGCATGTTGATTGCATTGATTGTCAGTATTTAGTATAGTTTTTCATAAATTCCATTGTATTTCTCTATTTTCCTATAAATGCCTGCAAGAAAATGGATCTCAAAGTAATATATTGTGACATATAAGTATTTTGATAATAAATTTAATTTGACTATGAGCTAATAGTGTTCTTTGTATCTGGAGGACTGAAGTATAAAGTGTTCTATAATGCCTAGCTATCGAAAGTCCACAAGACACCTGGATTTCTGTGCACCACAGGAAGGATGTATTAATCTCAGAGGGAATGCAGTGAAGAATTTGCCAGAATGCTATTGTCTTCCCAGGATTAAATAACAAAGATTACACAAATTATAGTTCAATTCCCCAGATTTAAAAGATATATTTCATTTGAGTTTTCTTGGTATAAATCCCAAATTCATTGGCTGTTGAATAGATGTTACAAACCATTTGTAACTGTCTGATGCTTTAACCTGGTATGGAAATAACATTGTGCAGGTCAATTTGGGATTCACTGATTAATGTGCATATCGTGAATCCAATGCACGGTCCAGAGAATTCAGTAGCACTGGTAGGTAAGTTCTGGCATTGCTCATGGACACGAGGAGCCCAAGCATTTATAGAACATAGAACAGTACAGTGCAGAGGAAGTCCTCCAGCTCATTATGATGCCAGGACAAGCTAATCCTATTTGCCTGCCGATGGTCTACAGCACTCCAATTCCTCCCAGTACATGTGTCTGTCTCAAAGCCTCTTGAACATTGCTATTACATCAGCTCCCTGGCAGCAGACTCTGGACACCTACCACACTCTGTATCAGAGAACAAAATGTTGGCGTACACATCTCCTTTAAGCTTCCCCTCTCCACTCATCTTAATCTCATTTCCTCTAGTGGTTTGACAGATCTAGTCTGGGACAAAGGATTCTTGCCGTCTCCTGTATCTAGATCTCTTATAATTTTATAAACTTCTATCATTTTGCCCCTCACACTCCAGAGAAAACAATTCAAGTTTGTCCAACCTCTCTTCATAGCTACTTCAGGAACAGGCTTGTAGGCCTCTTCAGCACCTTTTCCAAAGCCTCCATTATCTTCCTTTAGGAATAGCGACCAGAACTGCACACAGTAGTCCAAATGTGACCTGGCCAAACTTTTATACAGCTGCAGCATGTCTTCCTGACTTGCTCTGATCAATGAAGGCAGGCATACTGAACACCACCCTATCTACTTGTGTTGTCACTTTCAGTGAGCTATGGACCTGCACCCCAAGGTCATTCTGTATATCAGTGCTGTTAAAGGTCCTGTCATTTACCATGTGCTTACCTGTTACATCTCAAGTTACACCACCTCACAGTGCCCGTGTTAAACTCCATCTGCCTTTTCTCTGCCTGTGTGGAGAGTTGATCTATTGGCTGCTGTATTCCTTACTATCCACAACTCTTGCTCCACATCTGCAAACTTACTAATCAATCTACCTATGTCCCTTTGTCCAAATCATTAATGTATATCACAAAGAACAGCGGCCCCTGCAGACTAACACTGGTCACGTACCCCTACACCACTAACCTCTGCCTCCTGTGCCCAGTTAGCTTGGGCATGATGAGGAGTCTTGGCCCAAAACGTCAACCGTTTATTCCTCTCCATTGATGATGCCTCACCTGTTGAGTTCCTCCAGCATTTTGTGTGTGTTACTCTGGACTTCTGCATCCATGGAATCGCTTGTTCATAATTTTTCACTGAGCTTGCCAATGCGTAGTGGATCCCATGTGATTTAAACTTCTGGGTCAGCCAACCCTGAGAGACTTTGTTGAATGCACCAGAGTGCAAGAAATGTAATATGACAGTGTGATCACACTGACAAATTCTCAACTTTATTATGTATTCAGGTAGCTATTTTGTCTTGGTTAGAAACAGACAGCAAGAGGTTTTTAGTAATTGTCCCTCTCCCTCTTCCCTCTTTTTTTCATTCCCCACTCTGGCTCCTTTCTTATCTCTTCTCATCTCCTCACTTGCCTTTCCTCCTCCTCTTTTTCCCACTCCCCTGTCCTATCATATTCTTTCTTCTCCAGCTCCTTTAACCTTTTCTACCTATTACCTCCCAGCCTTACTTCATCACCCTTCCCCGACCCACCTGACTTTACCTATCAGCTTCTAGCTTGTCCTCCTCCCCCCACACCTCCTTATTCTGGCTTCTTCCCCCATCCCTTCCAGTCATGATGAAAGGGCTTGCCCCAAAACATTGGCAATTTATTCATTGCCATAGATGCTGCCTGACCCACTGAGTTCCTCCAGCATTTTGTATGAGTTAAAAAAGGTTTTGGGATCTTCTGGTGGGCCAGTGAGTACATGGCTTTGGTTCTGGGTCAGTAATTCTATGGGCTGCATAAGGTGAGTACTCGGATTTAGCAGGATGCAGGTAGGGTTGGTGAGTTGGGGGTACACTGGGTGTTGGCTTGCAGAGCAGCGTATATCTAGGTTGGGATAATTGTTAGAGGATAGAACATTAGAGCACAGTACAGGCCCTTCAGTCCATGATGTTCTGCCACTTTTTAATGTAACCCTCCCCTCCCACATAGCCCTCTATTTTTCTATCATCCATGTGCCTGTCTAAGAGTTTCTTAAATGCCCATAATGTATCTGCCTCTATCACCAGCCCTGGCCCGGAGTTCCAAGCACCCACAACTCGGTGTGGGGGAGAAAAAACCTCTGACATCCCCCTGTAGTTTCCATCAAACACATTAAAGTTATGCCCGTATATTCGTCGCTTCTGCCTTGGGGAAAAAGTCTCTGGCTGTCCACTCAACCTATGCTTCTTATGATCCTGTGCACCTGTATCAGGTCACCTCTCATCCTGCTTTGCTCCAGAGGGAAATGCCCCAGCTCACTCAAGCTATCCTCAGACATTCTTGTCTACCAATTGGGAAAGTGGGCTGGAAATGCATGGGGAGGATGGAATTTATCCGGCTGGTAGACTACTACATAATGTGCAAATTGGACTCTGAATCTACAGGGGGAGCAGTAATCTTTGAGCATTCTGGTTTTCATAGAAATTACCATTTCTTTGCAGTGCACTTGACCAGGACACCTGTTCAATTTACAGACTTAAACTGTGCTTAAAAATTAAAATCGGGTTAAATATCTGCAGCATTCCTGACTATATCTTTGATTGGAATTTATGATAACATATGTTTGACCCTGAGCATTTATTTTACAGCTGCCGCAGAAGGAAAAGGAAAAAGTGGGGAAGACTTCTTTCAGAAGGTACGGGTTCGTGGTTCAATATTCAACACTCAATGTTTAGTAGTGGTATTAGTGCTGACTATGAGTAGTTTATCTGTGAATATGGATGGGTGGTTGAGCCATATACTCAGTACTATTTATAATTTAATGAGATCTAAAGTGATACTAGCTGTTAGATCTGACCCTAGCATCACTTTATGTAAATACATTCAGTCAATCAGTCTATGTACAGTGTATAAACTAAATGTGTGTGTTTGCATAATATATATATATATTTTATAGGGTTATTTTTATATTTATTGTTTTATTGTTTTTTTTTGTTGTGTTCTTTTTATGCTGCCTTGGATCCCAAGTAACAATTATTTCATTCTCCTACACTAGTGTACTGAAGAATGACGATAAAAAAATCTTGAATCTATATATGCTGCTAAAGGACAGTGTAAAAGTATTTCTTTCCATTCATATATAGAACGTTCTTTATCATTATATCAGTCATGAAGTTGTCAGCGATCAGCTTAATCTTTTCTATTGGGATAGCCAAATGAATAGACTATGTACCTGTCTCCAATTTTCCAATTGCGGGAAGTAATGTTGACTCATTTTTGCACACGTTGACTTCTATCAGCAGTCCCCTGCGCTTCCAATGTTTTCTCAAGGTCTGTGTCCAGTCATTTCTCAGTTAGTTAATTATGAAATTAGTTGTCACAGAAGGATATTTGGATTTAATTTCCCATGCATTGCTCAGAGAGCTGTGGTAGGTGGGAAATGGAGTCTCTCTGCTTCTCGTATAAATTTGGCTGCCTGTGAAATTCAGTCACAGATGGTATAAAAATGTAGAGATGTATGTACTGTAGCTGAAATTTACCTCTGGAATGTATTACTTTTTTTTTAAAAATGTGTAAGTATGCACCCAAATGAATAAGTTTGCAAATCATTACAGGAGGGAAGATTTCTCAAAGCAGTAATAGAGCATAGTTCATAGAAATCTACAGCACGTTACAGGCCCTTTGGCCCACAATATTGCGCTGACCCATGTAACCTACTCTAGAAACTGCCTGGAATTGCCCACACAGAACTTCAGTCACGGAACGCGCTGACCCGGCGGTGGGTGGGGGGGAGGGTCAATCAGCCCTGATCCTTGCTGGTCTCCCGGCCCGACATTTGAATATGGAGTGGAGGCTTCGACTCTAGCCTGTCCTCTAATTCTCCCTCATTCTTGTCCCTAAACCCTAACTCCCCTCTCTGTCCCCAAACCCATCCTTATGAAACTAAAGAAAATACTACGTCTTAGCCTCAACCTTGATTGAGACCGTAGCGTGGCACCATTTTGACTGGAAGAGCCTGATTTTTTTAAAATTACAGTGATTATATTTGATAACACCAGGAGTTGAATGTTGCTACTGGAATATACATTTAATTTCAGTGGAAGCAGTGAATCAGTTGGATTTCTGCTTTTTAAAAAAACCCAGTTGGTTCATTCATGTACCTTAGAGAAGGAAGCCTGTTGTCCTCACCCAGTCTAGACCATATCCATTATTAAAGTTAACTGTTCCTAGGAGAGGCCAACAAAGCATTCACAACGATCACGTCTTGGGAAGAAATAAAAAGCGAAACTGGCAACAACAATGCAAAAAAAAAAGCATAAAATTTTAAGCATTAGATCTGGTACTTGGTGCTTTTCCCCCATACTTTTGAATATCATCTGTGGCTCAGTGTTTGTACTTATTGACTCCTAAAGTAGTCGTTTCGAAACTCTGCTCCAGAGACCTGAGCTTATCACCTAAACTGAAACTCCTGTTCAATATTGATGTAGCACGTATTTCATTGTTTATGATGATGTTTATAAGATGAGGCATTCAGCTGAGGCCTGTTTGTTTTCTGAAGTGGGCATGACTGGTCGTAAGCGTTGTTTAAAAAGATTAAAAAATCCTGAGTCCAAATATCCTGCTGTTGAGTAACTGTGCTTATGCTGTGCCAAATGCAATTCTCCCCTTGGTGCTTGTTAAGTAAAATCATGTAGCCAGCTAAAGAGAACCACTTCAGCAGGGTTCTTTTTCAAAGGACAACATCCTGGATTTTGCCAACAAAATCCCAAGTCCACTGGATGGCTCGTGACCAGCATTGAGAATGCTCAGCAGAAATTTATCCCATTGAGAATGCTCGGCAGAAATTTATCCCAGTTAAGAAAGAAGGATATCAGGAGCAAAAAGAACCAAGGTTAACCAAGGAGGTCAAGATTAGGTCAAAGTGCAGTGCATACAAAATGGCAAGGGCTAGTGGGAATTTTACAAGAAACCAGTAGCGAGAGACTGAAAAGTTAGTAAGACGAGGGGAAATTGATCATGAGAGATAACTAGCAAGTCATATCAAAACAAACAGCAAGGGTTATATAAGCATAGATATATAAACATGGAAGAGGTTAGCTTGGTGGGGGACAAGACTAGGAAATTAATAGCAAGATATAAGGAACTGGCAGGTAAGTTAAATTAGTACTCTTGTGTTAAAGAACTTGGAGCTAAATTCTCTGGTGTTTAGAAGAATGAGAGGTGATCTTTTTGAAACCTAATGTGCACAACACGTTAGATGTCACGATACTTCCACTGGCGGGAAAATCTAGAACAAGGGGATATGGTTATAAGATGATTGGTCATTTCAGACTGTGGTATATAGGAGCTTTTTCTGTCAGAGGCAGTGAATCTCTGGAAGTCCCTTCTCTGGAGGGCTGTGGAGGCTGAATCATAGGGTATAGAGAGGGTGTAGATAAACCCTTACAAGATCAGGGAATTGAGGGCTGTGGAAAACTGGCACATGGGAAGAAATGAGGCCTGGGGCAGGTCAGCCATGACTATATTGAGTGGGGTGGGGCAGCCTTAAGGGGTCAAATGGCCCACTTCTGCTCCTTTTTCCTTGCGTTCCTTTATACTTCCCTTTCCTTGCCACCATCTCATGGAGAAACCTTGGAAGAACTTGTGCTTTTGCTAATATCAGTGTATTTCATTGACAGAATCCAAGATCCTATGTATTGATTATCTGTTAATTTCAAACAGTGGGATCATATTACTTGAGATCCCACTGACATACTGTATCATTTTTTTTGGCTCATTAATTCAAAGTACAGTTTCTACAGGATGATGATGCTTGATTATCCAGACCAGTAACCTTTGAAAATTAGGTTTATAGAGTCAACTATTCCGCCTACCGCATCCACTCTGATTATGAAGTACCCATCCCATTTCTTAAAAACTTGGTCCGTAGTCCTCCATGTTTTGATATTCAAGTGCTTGTCCATATATTTTTTAAATGTCGTGTGAGTACCTGCCTTCATCACCTGATTGGGAGGACATTCAGATTTTAACCCCCCCCCAACCCCCATGGTGAAAAAGATTATTGAAATTAATTTATTATTGTCAGGTGTAATGAGATGCATCGAAAAGCTTGTCTCGCATGCTGATGAAATCATTACCCAGTGCGTTGACGTAGAACAAGCTAAAAAGTGACATGATTATAGATTTCTAAATTACTATTAGCCAGGTGATGGTGAATCTTTGGAATTCATTGCCACAGATGTCTGTGGAGGCCAAGGTTGGTTATATTTAAAGCGGAGATTGATAAGTTCTTGATTAGTAAGGGCATCAAAGGCTCTGTGGAGAAGGCAGTAGAATGGGGTTGAGAGGGATAATAAATCACCCATGGAATGGAGGAATAGATTCGATGGGCCAAAAGGCCTAATTCTGCTCCTCTGTCTTATCACAACACAAGAAAGTCTGCAGATGCTGGAAATCCAAAGCAGCACACACACACAATGCAGGAGGAACTCAGCAGGTCAGGTAGCATCTATGGAAAGGAGTGAACAGTCGACGTTTCAGGCCGAGACCCTTCCTCAGGACTGAGAAGGAAGGGCGGAGATGCCTGAATAAAAAGGTAGGGGGAGGGGAAAGAGGCTAGCTGGAAGGTGATAGATAAGGGTGGGGAAGGTCAAGAGCTGGAGAAGAAAGAATCTGATGGAAGAGGAGAGTAGACAATGGCTGCACAATGCAGAATAAAGTGTAACAGCTACAGAGGAAGTGCAGTGCAGGAAAACGTTGAGTGAAAGATCATAACGAGGTTGATTATGAAGTCAGAGGTTCAAAGATGATCCATTCTTGCTCTTAGTCCTCATCTTAAACCCATGCTGTCTAGTTTTGGACATCTCAGTTCTGGGATAAAGTTTCTCATTATCCACCCTATATATGCTGCCTCATAATTTTGTATACCTCTGTTGGTCCCCCTTGGCCACCTCAGCTCCAGGGAAAACAAACCCAGCCTATCTAGTCCCTCATATCAACCATCTGATAATTGGCTTTACCAGTACAGTCAAGCTGGCTGATTCCACTTAAGTCATCTTGTTGTACTTAACTGTAAATACTGTATGTCAGCAGCAATTTTCAATCTTGTGGACGAATCCAACCTATGACCTGCTCTTGTTTCTTAAAAGTTATTTCCAACTTTCATGAGACTTCCTCATTTCAGTCCTACATCATCTCTTCAACCCTTCCTAGTGGAATTAGGAAGTTATGATTGGTATTTTCGCCATTAATCTGAGTACAGGGACTCCCATACATGCTCAGTAGTAGAGAGCAATGCTGTTGTTGTGACTGCGGGCCATGTTGGGGATAGATCCCTCCATGTCAATGTGGTTATATATAAGCATTCAATTTCAATTATAGTATTAATATCACCTCAATATCTGTAATGTCTAAACGAGGTTGAGGAGGTGGCTTTATAATCTTTACTGCAGTCATCTGTGTGTGATAGGGCGTTACCTGTGGGTTACATATGGACAAGCTAATGGCCTTCTAAAGGCCAAAGATGATGACCTGTCCTGGGGTTAGAGGCGTGTGTGTGCGTATATATAAGGAACAGGGCTTGTTTTTCTGTTGTTGTTTCATTGCTTATATTCCATTCTGTGTTGTCCTGCTGAGTATTGTGGGCATATTATGTTGGCACCAGAATGTGCACCAATACTTGTGGGCTACCCCCAGTACACCCTTGGATATGTTGCTTGCTGATGCAAATGACACATTTCACTGCATGTTTTCATGTACACGTGATAAATAATCTTGATTCTTGAATCCTGCTCTGGATGTACTTACAGACAGCATTGGGAATAGATGAATTTTCAGACTTCTCGACACCATTGCTCAGCTTTTGCTTGTTGTGGTTGAGATTGGCTCTTGCACTCATTTCTTCAGTGTAGTCATTTTCCATTTGCTTTGGCTCATGCCATTAGCTTTGGTTTGGACTGATTTCCCGTTCATACACTGCAGTAAAATGCTTTGTGTGTGGCATGTTCTATATTAAAAGGATCAAGTACGTGAAACAGAAAACCTTGCCCCATATTCACGAAGCAGTGAATACTAGAACATATTGGCTAGCATACATGTGTTGTCATAGGAGTGAATGCTTCACGGAATATTAGTCAAGGTTGAGCTTATTGTCATATGTACAAGTGCATGTACGAACAGGTGCAATGAAAACCTTGCAGCAACATTGTAGACACGTAACATCAAATGTACAACATTCACAAGAAAACATACTTTCTACAAATGTCATAGTTGAAATTATCCTGACTAATTGCGTCGTGGTTTGGTATGGCAATTTAAATATGCAGAAACACAAGAAAGCTGCAGAGAGTAGTGGACTTTGCGCAGTACATCCCCACTATTCGCAGTAGCATCCACACGTGGCTCTGCTTCAGGAAGGCAGCACCTATTCCCACTGTTTTGCCATGCGACTTTTTTGCAGTTACCATCAGGCAAGAGATAACAGTAGCCGGAAGCCCCACACCATCAGGTTTGAAAACAGTTGCTTACCTTCAGACATTCGGTTCTTGAAGCAATTCGCACACCTTTCTCAGGACAGTTTAGCAACACTAGGGCACATTTGCATCAACATGAACTTTTTGTTCTGAGAAGGCCATGCTGATGCAAAGTTTTCATAGTGTTGCTAAACTGTAGTGATAAAGGTGTGTGGGGCATTAGTGAGCTTAAATGTTTTTGTAACAATCCATAGTTTCACCAATGCCAAGAATAGTTTATTAAAAATTCCACTTTTACTTGTTTCTTAAATTTAAATGCCCTTACTGCCAAAATGATATTCAACCTCATCGCTAGATCATTGCCTAGACCTCTGACTGGTACATAAACTTAACTAGTATACTCCTCATCGGAGACAGCTTTCTATAACACGTGAAAAATGCCTTTGTTCCATGAATAGAGGGATAGAGCTATATTAAACCTTCAAAAATCTTTGTATTCATTAGAGGTATTATGTTGGGCTCCACACTTTAGACAGAATGTCAGAGTACTGGAGAATGGAGCTTTTACTGAAGTGTTAGTTGAGGTGTGAGACTTGAGAGACTCAAACAGGATTACAAGCGGATATGGTTTCACCTTGCCCCTTGATGTTGAGTTTGGAGCTTTGATATAATGTGCTTTTTTGAGGAAGTTATCAATATTTTTTGTAAACATTGAAATTATCAATATTTTTTGTAAAGGTCTTGATGTATTTAAGTAACTCGAAGTTGTCATGTTTTCAGAATTGTTAGTCTAGGCCTTAGGATTACAAATGATCAAGGCATGACTATACTCTTTGATCTTAAACTTGGAGCTTTTATGTAAGTGCATCTTCAGAAGGTCATTGGGATCTTTTTGTAAAGTTTAAAACCTAATCAAAGCATTGTAAAGGTCTTAATGTATTCAAGTTGCTCTTAGCTGCCATGTTATCCACATTTTGATGTGGTACCATGTTGTCCAGCTACGCCCTTGTATATTGTTCTGGGCTGGGTGGTTTAGAACTGGCATGAGACCGACAGCTAATTCAGAAAGACTGTGCAGAGTCTGTTTTCGTGCCTGAGTTTATTTGTAATGAACTTAGTAATCATTTCTGAATGACTTGGAATAACTTGGACATTTTTGAATGTTTTGGGGCTAGCGATTCTGCATTACTTTGCGTGTCAGTTTTCATCAGCTTATAGTCTTGGAAAATATTACATTAGTGGAACATTAAAATGCTACGGAGCTCTTAAATTTTTTATATAATATGTGTAGTGACTGTGTATTTGATACTGCACAAATATAGCTATTGACAGTTCTAATGCATTAATTGAGGCCTCAGTGAGTAATTTGAAATTATTTGCTTCTGAACTGCATTCCATCTTGTTAACTTTCAGTGTTGGAGATTTGTACTTACAATCTATGAATATAAGCTGATATATTGTGTTCTTTATGCTTATTGTGTTTTTTTTATGCTGCATCAAGTCTGGAGCACCAATCATTTCATTTTCCTTTACACTCGTGAACTGAAGAATGACAATAAACACTCTTGAAGTATTTTTACCTCCTTGTTAGTTTAAGAAGATTGCTATAAATCTAACAGGTTTCCCTGTTTAAAATTTCTTAAACATGTGGATCAGGTAGTGTCTGTGGAGAGAGAACCAGGGTCATCATTCCAGTTTGATGACCCTTCATTGGAGTGATAATGCAGAGCCTTGCTTATTTCTATTGCATATGTTCACTAAAATTGGCCACTGTAACGGTAAGATTCAGAAATATTCCCCTCCCAGAAGGAATCTCTGCAAACGGGTGAATGGTGTACCAAAAACCAGATCTGGCGACTCTGATGGGGGCTTATACCCGTGTTGTTCACCAGTTGCGTTGCCTGAGCCCTCCTCTCTGCTTCCTTACGCATTGGGAGTCTGATGGCCAATGTTCCCTCTAATTTTTAGTAGTCAGTGTGCACAAAAATATTATGTTGTGCAAATTTTTTTCCTGTGACAAAAGTATGTGCACACTGAATGCCCATATGGCACAGTTTATGTAGGTTTACAAAATATTTGACATAAAACTGCACAGAATAACAACAAAATAACATACATATTTAAGTCACTCAGTTATTTTTTCTCTCTCCTGTCTTTGGCATTTACCCATTCTTTGTAAACTCTATCTAGACTAATAGAACTTTCATCCAGTTGATAGCTTTTGATTCTCATTGACATATCCAAATAACATTCACCTAAATGGTTTCTCAGTTTGTTTTTGAGTTGATTCGTTAGGCTAAAACCTCGCTCACAGTCCGCCCTAGACGCAAGAAAGGTTCCCCCAATGTCCATCAACTCTGCAAGGTCGCAAAACTGTTCATTTTGAAGTACAAATGCCACCATTTGGGCGAAGTTTGAAATCAGTTTGGATTTAATTTTTTCTTGCACGGAAAATTTGAAATCATTAAACTGTCTAACTATTACAAAATTTTCAGCTAGAAAATCATGATATTTCAGACATAAGGCATTAACTTGTTCATCGCCAAAAGTGAAGTCACAATCTGCAATTGCGGAGAAATCAAAAGCTGACCATTCTTATACCTTAACTTTGATCTCCTCTGGGTTTGATCGTTTTCACTCTCACTCATCTGCACTCAACCGTAACATGCGTAGCACTCCTGGAATGGGTAATAATGGGTTCTGTTGCCTGAGCTTTTGTATACCGTCCAAATGTGATTTACTTGCCAAATGACACATCAAAAAGTCAAGTTTCCAAATATCATCCCACTTCTTTCCACTAGCAAATTCTCCAGCAACTTTCACATCACGACAATACAAACAGATAACTCCAGTTTCCGAATCATACATAAATATAACTCGTAGCTGAACGTTCATGACCTCATGAGCTTTCGGTGTAGCAGTTTCTACTATTTTGTTAAGCCATTCAACTTTAAACAAGTTTGCAGTTCTTTTGCGCTTCACCCCCTTCGCTTCTTTTGAATTCGACATAGTGAATCACTATTTTTACCAATAAAAACTTAGTAAGCTATCTACAAGATTTGAAACAGATCTTTGTAAACTTTACAATATGAACACTGTCCGTCAAAGATGGCTGCCGCCGTGATGCATCTGTACAAACCGGAACAGGAAAGGTGAGGTGACGTAAATTAGTGACGTGCATTGTGGTATTTGAAAAACCGACTAACTAGTTAACAGAAACTGTTAGCTAAAAGATTATTTTCAAAGTATAATTATTAATTACTACATTATTTTAGGTAACTAACCTTTTGTGCGCACATTAATTTCCTTTGTGTGCTGGTTGAAAAATGTGTGCGCGCGCTCAGCTTAGAGGGAACTATGCTGATGGCACAGCAAATGGCGAGTGTTGCCTGGAAACTCCTGCCTTCTGAGACAGAACTCAGCGAAAGGAGGAAGAAAACAAATGCAAACTGTGAAGGGGCATGAGTGAAGTCCAAAATGCTCCAGTGAAGGAGACTAAGTTACTGTATACAGGCTGGGGAGGCAGAGCGAGAGAGATTCAACGTGCGAAGGGAAGAAGGACAAGGGTAGAAAACAGCAGCCAATGTCAAGACTGTATACTGAATAGATTAAAAATAGTGCAAAAGCAGAAATAATATATTTTTTTAAAAAAGTGAGGTAGTGTTCACGGGTTCAATGTCCATTTGGGAAACAAAAGGCAGAGGGAAAGTAGCTGTTCCTGAATCACTGTGTGTAAGGCTTCAGGCTTGCGTACCTCCTTCCTGACGGTAACAATGAAAAGAGGGCATGTCCTGGGTGACAGGGATAATGGAGGTTGACTTTCTGAGGCACAGCTCCTTGAAGATGTCTTGGATACTACAGAGGCTAGTTCCCAAGATGGAGCTGACTAATTTTACAACTTTCTGTGGCTTCTTTCGGTCCTGTGCAGTAGGTTCCCTCCCTACCCCCATACCAGACAGTGATGCAGCTTGTCAGACTACTCTATAGCAGTTTTTGAGTGTTTTAGGTGACAAACCAAATCTCTTCAAACTTCTAATGAAGTGGAGCCGCAGTCTTGCCTTCTTTATAGCTGCATCAATACGTTGGGCCCAGGGAGATCTTGGTACCCAGGAACTTGAAATTGCTCACTCTCTCCACTTCTGGTCCCTCTATGAGGATTGGTTTGTGGTCCCTTGTCCTACCCTTTCTGAAGTCCACAATCAGCTCTTTGGTCTTACTAACACTGAGTGCAAGGTTGTTGCTGCGATACCACTTAACCAGCTGGTACATCTCACCCCTGTATGCCCTCTCATCACCATCTGAGATTTTGCCAACAATGGTTGTATCATCAGCAAATTTCTAGATGGCTTTTCAGCTACACCTAGCCACTCAGTCATGGACACAGAGAGAGTAGATCAGTCGGCTAAGCAACTCCCCCTCCCCCGCCCCCGAGGTGCACCACTGTTGATCGGCAGCGAGGAGGAGATACTATCACCAATTTTGTAGTGGATCAACAAGACTTTAATAATGGTACTTAATATTATTGAATCATACTATTTATAACTTCCTTCATGAAGTAAAAAAATAAGATGTACAGCTATTTGGCACTTTATCTGCCCTAGTAGTCATGCTGTTGACACATCCTAGTACAATCCCAACGCCTTTCAAGGAGAATTTGGTGGCAACAGCAGGTATTTATGAGGGGAGTGTTGACTTTACTGTGTACAGACTAGTACATCTTTCATTCAGAAAGGTTGGGATACACTAGCAGATGGTATGCACTGCAGCCACACTTTGGGCGATGAATATAATTTATGTGGGCTGCTTTGACTGTGGTTGTGTTTCTTTCACATTGCTTACCCTCCATTCATAGAGCTAAGTGGTCAGAATTCCATTTTCTTCTCACCTTGTACTTTTTGGAAGCCAGGAATTAAGTTGTGAATCAGGGAGAAAGTGCTAAATAACAGTTTATATCAGTAACAAAATCCCTGATTACATCCAAACTGCTCCTGTTCAGGTTCTTAAAACCTGACATTTAAATTGGATTTAGTTGCTTCAAGTGCATGGGGCTCTACATCGATCTATTTCTGGTAAATTGGCTTTACAGTTCAGTCATTTCCACTGACCTGGATACCTTCACTCACCACTACTGTGAACTAATTCTACAACCACTTCCTTTCCAGTCCCAGTGAAGGGTCTTGGCTCAAAATGTCGAACATTTTACCCTTTTCCATAGACGCTGCCAGGCCAGCTGTGTTCCTCCAGCATTTTGTGTGTGTTGCTTTGGATTTCCAGCTTGTGTTTGTGATACTACAACCGACAGACCCACTTTCAAGGATCCTTTGCAACTTGTGTTCTCAGTATTTAAATTTGTACAATTTATTTTCTTTTGAAAGTTAATTGTTTTTGAGTCTTTATCTGTGTAAGTATAGTTTTATGTAAAATTTCTTTGTATTTCCTTTTCCCTGTAATGCCTGCAAGAAACTGAATCTCAAGGTAGCATATGGTAACATATACTTATTTTGATAATAAATTTACTTTGAACCTTTGAAATGTGGGGAATATTCATTCTACCAGTGTTGGGCAGGAGCTGAAGGAGGGGGTGGTGGGTAGTGGGGTACAGTAGATCTGGTGCTGCGCATTGGGTAAGTCCACATATCACACATTTGAGTTGTTTAGCTGGTCAGAATTCAGTATCAACATGTTCTTTTGAAGAAGAAATACAAGGATGGCAAGATTAAGGAACTCTGGATAATGACAGATGCTGCAAATATAATCAAAAAGTAAAAGCAAGCATGTGTACGGTTTAATAATCTGAAATTGGACTAGGCCTTCCAGGAGTATAAAGGAAGCAGGAGAGAACTTAAACAGGGTATGAGGAGGGTTATACAAGGCTGTGAAATGTTCTTAGTGAGTAGAATTAAAAGTAATTCCCAGGTATTTTATTATGTATGCACTAAAAATGAGTTTGCTTCAGGGGAGAGTAGGCCCACATAATGCTATGGAGGGGATTCATACCTGGAGCCAGAGGAAATGGGTGTGAGACCCTGGGAAAGGTTTCATTGCTAATGTAATGGTCTTTCTGTAGAAGCAGTGTTTGGGTTATGGTTAGAGATAACGGATGCTTTGGAATGTGAGCCGTCCAATGAGGGGAGTGCGTTTTCGTGCTGTGTGCTGGACACCGAGGTGATCTGCTTCTTTTGTTTGGCGGGAGATGGAGAGAGAAAACGGCGGAGAGGAGAGCTCATAGCAGTGGACTTGGAGTGGGGCCAGGAGTCGTCGAAGCCCGGGGGAATCGATGGAGAATTGGCGAAGGGAAAACCATGAGCTCCAACTTGTGCACATTAGACTGTTTCATTAAAATGGGAAAATTTAGTTTTGCTTTTTCTTTACTAACCCTTTAGTCAAATTAAGGATTATAATTCTAAATGGTTTAATTGTATATGGTGTGCTGTCTTTTATTTCGTGGTACTGATTTGTAGCAGGGTAACAAATCACGCAGCATCCACCCAAATGGGGCTTCGAGTGGGCTTACACCTCAATCTCACACGTTTGGTGGGGCGAGAGATTATCTTCCCTAGATTTACACAGCTGACAGAACCTGAGGGTTACATGGGCAAGGTAATAAGTGAGAACTTTGCGTTGATATTCCGTGAGGATGATGTGGCTGAGAATGAGATCAGCGAGGGCTGTGCTAATAATCTAGGGCGCATCAATATTAAAAAGCAGAAAGCATTGGGTCTCTTAGTATTAACATGGACAAGTCTTCAGGGACTGATGGGATCTATCTGAGGTTATTGAGAAAGGCAAGAGAGGAGATTGCTGGGGTATTGACAGATACCTTTGTGGCCATTTTAGACAACAGGCAAGGTCCCAGAAAACTGGAGACTATCTAATGTTGTTCCTCTATTTAAGAAGGACAGTTGATCCAAAGCAGAAAGTTAAGGGCTAATGGGCCTTACATCTGTTGTATGGACGTTATTGGAGAAGATTCCTAGGAATAGGATCTACTTTCCTCTGGAAAACAGCACTTAGATACACTTAGTCTGGAAAAAGACACAGATAGTCAGCATGGCTTTGTGTAATGAGACAAGACCAAGCTTTATGGGCTTCTATAGATGTGCAGTGGAGAGTATCCTAGCTGTACACAGCCTGGCATGAAAACACCAATGCTCAGGAACAGAAAAGTCTACAGAAAGTGGTGGTATCAGTCCAGTCCATCACAGGCAGTGCTTTCCCCACCATTAAACACATCTTCAAGGAGTGCTACCACAAGAAAGCAGCATACATCATATATCTAGTGTACCTAAGACTTTTGCACAGTAATATGTTTTGTTTGTCAACATGGAGCAGAGAGTGTGTTTGTAAATCTGGCGGGAGGAAAGGATGTTGGGAATGGAGAGGTTGGGGAGCCGCGTGAGGCGGGTGGGACAGGTGGCAGAGAAGGAGTGCCAGGGGCAGGGGGTGGCAGACAAACCCAGTCCTGAGACAACGGGCATGGTAATTAGATATTAGATTCCAAAAAATTGGTTTATTGGTCATTACAGAATGTTCCTCTGGTGCTTCCCGCTCCCTCCCCTCTCCCTTCCCCTTTTCCAAACCATGATTCCCCTCTCCCTGCTCTCAGTCCACAATAGAGACCCATATCAGAATCAGATTTATCATCACTCGTGTGTCATGAAATTTCATATATATATGTGTGTGTGCGCACACACACACACACACACACACACACACACACACACACACACACACACACACACGTGACTTTTTGCACAGTATGGTATTTATATTGTTATTTAATTAATTTTATTTGCTCATTGGTTGTTTGTCAATCTTTATAGTTTTTCAATGTATTCCTTTATTTTCCTGTAAATGCCTGCAAGAACATAAATCTCAAGGTAGTACATGGTGATATATACGTAGTTTGATAATAAATTTACTTTGACTTTGGTAGGGATGTGATGAAGGCGATCGAGGGTAGGGAGAGGGAGGGCTGATGCCTTGGTCTGGTGAGGTCATTTACCTCTTAGCGTTGCTGTAAGAATTACGTACCCAGTCTAACCATTTGTAGAACCTTGTTCTTACAGAATGGCAACTTTTAGTTGCCGCAAAAGATATTTGCCTGTCTCAGGAGGAGAGGAGCGGCATGTTTGAGGAAGGAATAGGTGGCATTTGCTGAAGGAGTATATAACCAGGGAAATGTATTTTCATCTTCATATTTGCGTCACCTCATAGTTATAGAACATTGCAGCACAGAAACAGGCCCTTCTGCCCATCTAGTCCATGCCAAACTATTATTCTGCTGAGTCCCATTGACCTGTATCCAGACCATAGCCTGCCATACCCCTCCCATCCATGTGCTTAACCAAATTGTCCTTAAATGTTTCACACAGACCCGCACCCACCACTTCTGCTGGCAGCTTGTTCCATACTCCCACCACCCTCTGAATGAAGAAGTTCCCCTTAAACGTTTCATCTTTCACCCTTCACCCATGACCTCTAGCTCTAGTCTTATCCCGCCTCAGAGGAAAACACCTGCTTATGTTTACCCTAGCTGTACCTTTCATAATTTTGTATACTTTTGGAAATCGACTTTGAATGAAGTTTCTGTAGCAATTGTTTCATACTGAACCAGCAAAGTCAAAGGCAGAGTGCAGGGCAGGCTGAAATGAGTAACTGGGTTGTTGAAGTGAATGAGGAGCCAATAAACTGTGGTCAAGATGCAACAGGATGGATTCAATTCAATCTGAGAGGAGGAGCGGGTGTGTGGGTCAGAGGAAGGTGGGGATAGTCATTGATCATATTGGTTCTGATCAAACCTATGAGAATCTGTATTAGTGGGGTGTGGACGATGGAAGCGGGCAAAGGAATTAAGCAAACTGAGTGTCTGCCCCACTTGTATGAGATAGAACATAGGAAACTTACAGCACAATACAGGCCCTTCAGCCCACAATGCTGTGCCGAACATGTACTTCAGAAATTACGTACGGTTACCTATAGCCCCCTATTTTTCTAAGCTCCATGTACCTATCCAGGAGTCTCTTAAAAGACCCTATCATATCTGCCTCCACCACTGTCGCCAGCAGGCCATTCCACGCACTTACCACTCCCTGCGTTTTAAAAAAAAACTTGCCCCTGACATCTCCTCTGTACCTGCTTCCAAGCACCTTAAAACTGTGCCCTCTCATGTTAGCCATTTCAGCCCTGGGGAAAAAGCCTCTGACTATCCACATGATCAATGCCTCTTATCATCTTATACACCTCCATCATGTCACCTGTCATCCTCCGCTGCTCCAAAGAGAAAAGGCCGAGTTCACTCAACCTATTCTCTTTCTTTTCCAGTCTTTTTTATTAATTTTCAAAATTATAAACATAACAACAGTATTAATGAAAACAGAGATTGGGATTACATTATTAATAATTGACATTGCAAATATAGCATTAGTAATAATACAGATATATAAAGTTTCCCAAACTCTAAATATAATTAAACATGGTGAAGGGATAAATGAGAAAAAATCTTAAAAAAAACCCAAATTAGTTAGTCCTGACGAAGGGTCTCGGCCTGAAACGTCGACTGCACTTCTTCCTAGAGATGCTGCCTGGCCTGCTGCGTTCACCAGCAACTTTGATGTGTGTTGGTTGAATTTTCAGCATCTGCAGAATTCCTGTTGTTTGCGTTTAAACCTGAGTGATCGGGTAGGAGAGCATTTCAGTTCTAATCTCAAGCAATGCATACAAAATTCTGGCTGCTGGGAACGCTATACTTGGTGAAACGCGCACGCTATCTCTCAGTGGGGGGCGGGGGGCTAGTTGCTGATTCTTGAGTTGGAGAATTCGGGGTGGGGGTGGGTGGGAAAGCGATGTGGCAAACTTTTTCATTGCAGATCAGCAATTAGTTTTGTTTACGAGAGGTGATTGATAAGTTCGTGGCCTGAGGTAGAAGGAGTTAATTTTAGAAAACCTAGTACATTTATTTTTCCGACATTTACACACTTAGTCCAGTGGTCGTGGAGCATACGGATCCCTTCGTTGTAGAAGTCGGAGTCTTGGACCTCCAGAAGTGGTCCACAGCCGGGGTGATTGATGTTCGTGGCCTAAGGTAGAAGGAGATGAGTTATTAACTTCAAACTTTCTGCATAATCACTCAGAGTTGAACTGCACTTGCATGTAATGAGAGCTGTATAACGCATCTTGATACACTTCATCGGGAAGAAGGTGGGGGAGGGAAGGAGTACAAACTGGCTGGTGATAAGCGAAGCCAGGTGAGGGGAAAGATAGGTGGGTGGAGCAGAGGGGATGAAGTGAGAAGCTGGGAGGCGATGGGTGGAGGTGGTAAAGGGCTGAAGAAGAAGGAATCTTATTGGAGAGGAGAGTGGATTATGGGAGGGAGGTTAGGTGGGAGGTGATGGGCAGCTGAGGAGATGAGAAAGGGTAAGAGGGGAGCCAGAATGGGGGATGGAAAAAGAGAAAAAGGGAAGATGGAGAAATCAGTGGGTGTGCCCAAGGTTGGAGGCTACCCAGATAGAATATGAGGTGATAGTGGCTTCATCTCATCGTGGCAGTGGAGAAGTTTGTGGACTGACGTATTGGAGTAGAAAATAGAATTAACATAGATGTCCTGTCTTTAGGGTGGTGTGAGGAGCAGAGATGTTCAATGAAGCTTAATTCAGAAGCTTCTTCTGGAACATCATCATGTTAAAGGGAATCTTAGCCATGCCAGAGAAGCCCACATTTTAACAATGAATGGTTAAAAGCCATCTATGTTTCTTCATTTCACTAATATTGATTTAATACTTGTCAGTAATAACTGGCCTATAAGATGGCATTGTTGAACATTTTAAATTCTTTTTTTCTGAATAAACACTGATTGATATCCTCTGATTTTACTGTGAAGTGGATCCTTCAAAGTTCTTCAGAACCATCTAACAAAGATCCAAGAGCAGTAACTTGTGCTGTAAAAACTATAAAGTGTTTTAATCATGTGGGTGATCAGTGACAAGTGCATTTATTATCTCCTGTTATTTTAATGTATTTAGCTGCCCTTTGGTGTTTTGATAACTTAAATGATAAGCCAAGAATTTTATTGACACAGTGTTAATGATTAAATATTGAAAAGAAAACTTGTCGGTGCTTTATTTTCCTTTTTTACAAAAATATTTCAGCAATGTTGAAGAAGTATCATTACAATTTATGAGGGTTCTCATTGCTCTTTAAGTTATTGAAGCATTGCTTGGCCCACTATAGTGACAGGACATTTAGAGTACATGAGAAATTGCCTTCATTATTCCTGAAGAACAGCCAGGACACAAGATTATGTTGAACACCTTTTACCATGTCTTCCAGTACAAGATATTGGATTTACTGTTGGCTTTTTTCCCATGACTCACTAATGCCATCCCTGTTATTGATTCAAAAATCCAGAGCTTTGTCTTCATTATCCTATGTGTTAACCACACTTTTATAGGTACTCCATGAACATCTCACGAAAAATGCCATTTCAGCAATATAAGCATGCTTCTGGAAGGCATAAAGAATAGAACATGCAACACACACAAATGCTGGAGGACACACAAATCCTCCTCTTAGTCTGTGTTGAATTCACCTCACTGTGCCTTGTCTATATATACAGTGCCCATAAAAAGTATTCACCCCTTCCCCCGGAAGTTTTCATGTTTTATTGTTTTACAATATTGAATTACAGTGGATTTAATTTGGCTTTTTTGACATGGATCAACAGAAAAAGGCTCTTAAAGTGAAAACCAATTGCTACAAAGTGGTCCAAATTAATTACAAATGTAAAACACAAAATAATAGATTGCATAAGTATTCACCTTTGATATGACACACTAAATCATCACTGGTGCAGCCAGGTAGTTTTAGAAGTTGTATAATTAGTTAAATGAAGATCTGTTTTTGGAGACCTGTGTGCAGGCAAGGTCCTTCAAATGATTGTGGTAAAAATATGCCTGTATCTGGAAGGTCCAACGGCTGGTGAGTCAGTATCCTGGTAAAAATGACACAATGAAGAGAAAAGAACACTCCAAGCAACTCCATGAAAAGGTTATTGAAACACACAAGTCAGGAGATGGATAGAAGAAAACTTCCAAGTCACTGAATATCCCTTGGTATCTAGTTAAGTCAATCATCAAGAAGTGGAAAGAATATGGCACAGCTGTAAATCTGCCTTGAGCAGGTCATCCTCAAAAACTGAATAGCTGTGCAAGAAGAGGACAAGTGAGTGAGTCTACCAAGAGACCTATGACAACTCTGGAGGAGTTACAAGCTTCAGTGGCTGAGATGGGAGAGACTGCACATACAACAACTGTTGCCCGGGTGTTTCTCAAGTTGCAGCTTTATGGGAGAGTGGCAAAGAGAAAGCCACTATTGGAAAAAAAAACTCAGAGTTTGCCAGAAGACATGTGGGAGATTATGAAGTAAGCTGGAAGAAGGTTTTGTGGTCTGATGAAACCCAAATTGAGCTTTTTAGGCCATCAGACTAAAAGTTACAGCATGTTTGGTGTAAGCCAAACACCGCACAGCATCAAAAACACACCATCCCTACCGTGAAGCATGGTGGTAGCTGCATCATGCTGTGGGGATACTTCACTGCAGCCGGCCCTGGAAGGCTTGTGAAGGTCGAGGGTTAAATGAATGCAGCAACGTACAGAGAAATTTTGGAGGAAAACCTGATGCAGTCTGCAAGAGAACTGCGACTTGGGAGAAGATTTGTTTTCCAGCAAGACAATGATCTCAAGCATAAAGTCAAAGCTACACAGAAATGGCTTAAAACAACAATTTTAATGTCCTGGTGTGACCAAGTCAGAGTGTAGACATAGAACATAGAATAGTACAACACAGTACAGACCCTACGGCCCACAATGTTGTTCCGACCCTCAAACCCTGCCTCCCATATAACCCCCCCACCTTAAATTCCTCTATGTACCTGTCTAATAGTCCCTTAAATTTCACTGGTGTATCTGCCTCCACCACTGACTCGGGTAGTGCATTCCACGTACCAACCACTCTCTTGAGTAAAAAAACCTTCCTCTAATATCCTCCTTGAACTTCCCACCCCTTACCTTAAAGCCATGTTCTCTTGTATTGAGCAGTGGTGCCCTGGGGAAGAGGCGCTAGCTATCCACTCTATCTATTCCTCTTAATATCTTGTATATCTCTATCATGTCTCCTCTCATCCTCCTTCTCTCCAAACAGTAAAGCCCTTAATCTCTGATCATAATGCATACTCTCTAAACCAGGCAGCATCCTGGTAAATCTCCTCTGTACCCTTTCCAATGCATCCACATCCTTCCTATAGTGAGGCGACCAGAACTGGACACAGTACTCCAAGTGTGGCCTCACCAGAGTTTTATAGAGCTGCATCATTACCTTGCGACTCTTAAACTCTATCCCTCGACTTAAGAAAGCTAACACCCCATAAGCTTTCTTAACTACCCTATCTACCTGTGAGGCAACTTTCAGGGATCTGTGGACATGTACCCCCAGATCCCTCTGCTCCTCCACACTACCAAGTATCCTACCATTTACTTTGTACTCTGCCTTGGAGTTTGTCCTTCCAAAATGTACCACCTCACACTTCTCCGGGTTGAACTCCATCTGCCACTTCTCAGCCCACTTCTGCATCCT